>NC_074717.1:28435200-29117700 GCF_947242115.1 Biomphalaria glabrata
TTTAAAATCAAAATCTTTCTTAACTGTGCTCTGGAATTTGGGGATTGTCGTTTGCATTTTTTTTGTTTTGTTTTATAGAAGAGGGGGATTTAACTGCAAAACCCCCTGAGAGGGGGTTTTAAACTCAAAACCCCCTGGTAGGGGTTTTAAAATCAAAACCCCCTTGGCTGCGCTGGAGCAAGTGATGGTTGAGTATTAAAATCTTACCTAAAATAAACCAAAAAAAAAAAAATTAACCCCAAGAACCCCCCCCTCCCCGGCTACGCCCATGCTAGACAGTCAGGCATCATTGAGAATGGTGCTGGCCTTGTACGTAAAGTGGTTGACAATATTAAGGAAGCGGCCATTCACGTTGATTTTTTTTTTGTGTGGATGTTATCTCCCTTTGGAGTCTTCTGTTAACAGAAAAGGGGAAATTGGGAAAAATGAGTAATTTAAGTAGAGATGGGAATCGAACCCAACTTTTAAAGTTCGGTTCGGTTCGATGACGAGTATAGTTCGAGTTCGGTTTGGTCTAAAGTTCGGGTTCGGCTCGGTTCGATGTTATAAAATTATGTGATAGCAAAATTAAGTTTTAAGGTTTAATGCAATTTGTTAGCTAAAACACTTTCATTTAAAAAATACATTGCAACATATTAGCTATGCAACTTCAAACTACAAATGTTTGAATATCATCGGTCCAGTGATCAGTTGGGATTGCGACATGTGCAACCAAAGCAAGTACGTTTTGTAGCTTTTGGACATATTTGTTATAAAATCTTGGTAAGAGTGACTTGGACAGCGTTGTTCCATCACATATGACATCGTCCAATGACACCGATCCATACTTTGATACTTTGACCCAATGTCAATCATTGCTTGAGCAAAGTGACGAAGCAGGCATGAGAAGGGTTGGATGTCCTTAGCATTCTTGTTCATAGCTGTACGATGTGCTTTTTCACGAATATGTTTTGGAACCTGTAAATTATAAACATTAAATGGTATGTAGGCTACATAATACATAATGTTGTTTTTTTGGCTTATACTACAAACAAATGTGTTTCGTTAGTAAAAACAAGTAGTCTTTTGATATTAAAGATGGCAATTAGTAAGTTAAAAAAGTAAATCGAATTAAACATGTGCTAACTAGTTATATTTACTAACCTCTGACTTTTTAGGTAAAAAAGCTTGTCATTTTGAATTGTCCAGGGTCTACATTGATGCATTATGTCTTGCAGAGTTGTAGTATGACCAATAGGTACTGACAGTCCACATTGCTTACACACAGCGAACTCTTTGATAATCTTTTGAAAGACATAACAAAACATTGTTCTGTTGTCACAGATAAATAAATAAAATACTGTAAACATTAATTAATAATAACAGTAATAACAACAGAGACTTTGTGTTTAGACCAGTAGACATAGAAGACTCTCCTTTTTATTACGTCACATCCTTTTTCTCACAAAACATTCACAATAAACAATGACGCAATATTAACATATTAGCACATCCTTCCTTTCAAAGTTGTTATCACATCCTTCTTTTTAAAGTTCTTGACTGATATCTACTAGGAACTTTAACAACTCGACCACTTCTGGTTGTCTTGACTGGCACAACAAGTTCTCTAGACGTTGGTCTAAAACTGTCTGTTTCGTTTGTTCCAACAGTTTGCTGTTCATTGTCTTCATCGGAACTCTTGTTCAAC
Source organism: Biomphalaria glabrata (assembly GCF_947242115.1). Lineage (NCBI taxonomy): Eukaryota > Metazoa > Mollusca > Gastropoda > Planorbidae > Biomphalaria > Biomphalaria glabrata. The sequence continues at coordinate 28,436,888 of NC_074717.1, forward strand.
AAGCGTTGATTTCGTCTGTATGTTTTTCCATCGTTTGTCTTTATGATGTAAGATCTGGGTGATGAATGTTTCTTAATGACGACTGCTTTCTGCTATGTTTGTCCTAGACGAACTCTCACCTTCTCCCCGACAGAGTAGTCTTTAGGTAACCTTGCTTTTGCATCGTATTTCACTTTGCTTCTCATCTGTCGTTCTTTTAGTATCGTCTCTGCATTTTCAGATACCGATGGTTTCAATAGTTTTGGATCAGTTGGAATGATGTATCTGAGTCTTCTACACATCAGCAGTTGTGATGGTGAATAAGGCAGTCCGCTTATCGGAGTATTTCTATACTCGAGCATAGCGAGATATGGATCTTTCCCACTTTTGTATGCTTTATTGAATATCTGCTTTAAGATATACATACTTTGACCATTTGATTGAGGGTACCTCTTCATGAATACTGTCTTTAAATGATCAATACACTTTTACTGTTTCATGAACTTGAGTTTTCAACTTTGGCCAACCTTCTTCTGACATAATTGCTCAATAACTTCAGTTTAACGTCAGATTCAGTTTTGCGACGAATTTCTTTTATCTTCTGATCACTTCCGGGAAACTTTTCTTTTGCGCTATGAGTTTTCATAAGCATTTCATCATCTGGTCTCTATTGCTCTTGACCACGTAATAATTCATCATCTTCATGCAACTGAGAACCTGATGTAGGCCTACAAGTTGTTGTTAGTTGATTTATCTGCATCAACTCTCGTGGAACTTCATTCTGTTAGTTGACATCATGTACTTCGACTTTTTCTTTGGCTTCATTCGTTTCAAAGCAATAGATGTCTTCATACCTAAAGCTGGGTTTATTTCGTTCTTGACCACAAACAGATCATCTTTGACTTCCACATCGTCGACTTTAAGTGTGACCGATGCAACTCCCTTCAGTTCTAATGCTTCATCCCCCAATGCTCGTACGGTAGTATTTGAGTGCTGACTATCAGTTTCTAAAGTGTTCCACGTTGACTCTGATATGGCATTAGATTATGCTCCTGTGTCAATTTTCATTTTGACTATTTTCCCATAATCAACCATTCAAACTCTGATATTGTTGTCAGTACCAATTGCCTCAAACCACAACTCATTTACTTGGCTTGGTTGACTTTCATCTTCCATTCCAATTTTTTTTTTGTTAGGTATCTGGAATAAGGGAAAGAAATTTTGCTTGTCTGATGTTGTTGAAAGTTGAATAAGTCCCCCTGAAGACGCTTTAGCCCTGATTTAACTCGTTTTTTTTTATGCATTCAAAAAGCGATCACTAAAACATTTGTGAGCTTGCGCTCCCAGAGCTATATTTTTATATATTTTATTTTTATAGGCTAGTGCCAAACTTATTATTTGTACTTCCGCTTTTTGTGTATAAAAAGTGATGCCACGCTGTTTTTAAAACAGTTCAGTGTACAGTTGACCAGTGGTCAGTACCATATCTGTCTGTGTGACAGCTGAAGATATTTGTGGTCTGTCGTCTAATTATATTTTTATTCCTGTACCTGGGACGGCCTGTAAGTGTAGAAATATTTTACATTTTTTTACTAGATCTATACTATGTGTAAGGTAGTTATTTTATTTTCTACTTGGACTATTTGTCATAATAGTTGGCAACATGCTGTACGGAAGATGGCGGCGTCCATCAGTCCTAATAGAATATAGATCTAATATAGTTTTGCATTTATGTATTGCAGGCTATTATTACTGCTGCTTTTAGCTGCTGTGTTACTGCTTTTAGCTGCTGAATATTACTGCTTATAGCTGCTGTTTATAACTGCTGTGTTAGATCTATTCTAATTCTAGGGAATCTAGGATCTAGCATCTAGTGTTATTTTGTTTCTGCTATTGATAGTTTTGAATTTTGTTATTGTTTCTGTAGATCTATTCTATATCTAATTCTAGGGAAGCTAGTGTTACTTTGTTTCTGCTATTGATAGTTTTGTTATTGTTTCTGTAGATCTATTCAGATCTAATTCTAGGGAAGCTTAAGCTAGTGTTATTTTGTTTCTTTATTATCGCCTTAGTAAACTTAGTTATATTTATAGTCTGTTTCTCAGTTCTGTTCTTAGTGAATAGTAAGGTACTGAGCCTAAGGATAAGATATTCTTGTTTTAGTGTTAGTGTTATGAGTGTAATAGTAGGATTTTGTAGATCTAGACTAGTTTATTGTAGTGTGTTTGTGTAGATCTAGGTCTAGTGTAGTAGTTGTAGTGATTTTGTTAGATAGTTGGTTTGATCAGTTTGTGTTAGTTAGTTTGGTTAGTTTGTTAGTGTTTGTAGTGGTGTAGATTTAGAGGGTAGTTTATAGTGGTTAGTGTATAAATTATATTTTATTATTATTTGATTCCATGTAAATAAAGTTTCATTTTGTTTATTTATACTAAACTAAAGTTTGTTATCTTGTTTCCATTTAGTTTAGTTTAGTATGTCTGGTTACTTAGGTGACTCTAGCCCCTTGGTCGTAGACTGAGGTGCACAGATTGAGCCCACCCAGTAGCGCTAACATCTGCCTACTGTTGGTAATAATTTAATGTTGAGCAGAAGAGAATAGGTCCTCTCTATCCACTCGCGCCTGCCTGACCTGCTCACACATTAACAGGAGACAACTCCCCCCCTTTCCCAACTGGTCCAGACAAGTGATGGGATCGTAGGCTTCGTAGCGCTTTGAGAAAGCTAAACGCATGAAATTGCGCTAAACAAAAACAATTGGTACTTTTTTTTTTAAATCGAGCATATTTATTATTGTTAATCTAAATCTAATAAAAATTTAATCACACGGCTGAAATGTAGAAGTTGATACAAAAACAGTTAATCTATATATATGATTCTCTTCGTCGCTCAAGAGTTTGGACGAGAAGAAGACGTAAAGGAAAGATCACTCTCTTATTTCTGCGGATAGTTACCCCACGAAAAAACAAGAGGGGGGAGAAGAAGTATTCACCGGTCACTACGAATGGCTGCCTGGTCGTGCGGTTTGCGCGCTGGACTGTCGTTTAGATTTATCAAATCCTACCCGCTTCCATCCCCCTTTGTCCTTCAACTCTGAAGGAACATCCGAAACATGTAAAACATTTTACAAATAAACACTTTACAAACACTAAATAGCAGCGCCGGACTTAACCATTGTGACCAAGAAGTCAGGGAAAGAGAATAACTAATCTACTATGTATATTCACCCGTCACTAAATAGCAGGGCTGGACTTAACTATTGTGGGGCCCTATGCGAAACGGATTTCGCGGGGCCAAGTTTGGGTAGAGAAGCGGATAATAAGTGAAATTTAAGAGTTTGTATTAGAAAATAAATTCGTCTATGCATTTTATTCATTCTTTACTACGTACAGAATTACTTTACGAGCCTTGCGTGTAGCAAAGTCATATAGTATATCATAATAATTCTGTTTCCTACATAGATCAATAGCAAGAATTACCAAATGTTTCAATCTATCTTTGAGAATTGTTGACCTCAAGTAATTCTTCATTAGTTTGAGGCGCGAGAAGCTTCTTTCACCAGATTACACATTTACGGCTAATGTATAATGCCGTTTTTATTTATCGCTCGTAGGATTGGCGTTTTCCATGTTGAATGACACCCCAAAATGACAATTTTTGTCTATATATTCCGTATATTTTAAGGACTTTTTCGTTTCTTTTGCAATGTCGGGAGATTTCTAGGATCTCCTGGTAAATCGACAGGAGGGCGCGGGAAATCTGTTTTAAGTTATAAAATGATTTAATTTAATTATTTATACACCTTGAATTAGCGCGGGTCCTATGAAAGTGCGGGGCCCACTGCGGTCGCATAGGTTGCAGTGGCCTAAGGCCAACACTGTAAGATATCGGCGTATGCTACGCTGCCGGTCGACTAGTATATCCTATTTTTTAAAGTATGTTTTAAATTTCTCTTGTTTTTTTGTAATATATATAATTTATACTCCTGGCTAATAGAATCACTCAAAATATTTTTTTTGTCGGATGACCTTCGTGATGAATTAGGAAATTTAACACAAAATTTCACAAGGTTTCTCATTCACTCTTGGAATGAAGTTATCTCCCTTTTATTGTTTCCATTTGAACAGGTCAATAATTGATTGGTTCATTGACCTACAGGTCTTTCTCTCTCTCACACATACGCAAACATTTTTCTTGCCTCTCACTCTCACACAAAATTCTCTCCCCCCCCCTCTCTTTTTCTGTCTCTCTCTTTCTCTTACATTTCTTGGAGCAGTCTGATATTCAAAATGATGTTAGTATTGTTGGTAATGAGAACCCATTTCCTTTTATCAGTTTAACTTCTGCTGAGTCAGCATTATCAGTGATTGCAATACAACACATATATAGACTGATCTCGAATTAACTTTGCTATATTGAAGCCATACACAAATTCGAAAATGGAGGTCCCATCAGTATGAATCTAGAGGGCCTCGTTAAGGTCTAGCCCTTGCAACAAGAATGGCTTTGCACTGGGGTTTTATGCCTCCTCATGTGGCTGGTGAGACCTATGTGAGCCCGGAATGTTCGGCCGCACACTGGGCAGGTTATTCCAGCTGGAGCTAGTGTCGTTTGTCTTGCTTTTCTTTTCTGGCGTTTTTCTTCTGCCAGCGTTGTTCTTTTTTCCTCAGCAACCTGTGCGCCAGTTTTCACAGCGTGGCGCCATGATGCTCTGTCAATAGATATATTTTGAACTGTAAAGCTATTTTGAAGCTACATGTGGAACCAGAGGCGCCTTTAAGAGGGGGGGGGAACCGACCAAGGCAGTGGCGTAGCTAGGGATTTGGGGGCCCAGAGGATTTTGCCTTTTTTGTTGCCCCTGCATTTTGACATTCGATATCATGACATGAGATAATGTACTTAATAATTATATAGTCTAAATTCCAATTGGTACATTATATAAGTAAAATTAGCAAAAAATAATCATTAAGACTTTTTTAATGAATAATACTGTTGTTTATTGACGAGATAAAGCTAATGCAAGTGACAAATCTCAATCATATCTCCTCAAGTCGTGCTTTCTTTGCATCGATAACATCATCTCCATCAATGCTGTCTAGTAGTTTTGACTCCACGTGAATAGAAAGTGGGGTAATATTTAATGTAAAAAAAAAAAATTAGGACATTCATTTGGGGACCCCTCAAATGGGGACCCGGGGGGGGGGGGGCTTACGAATTTAGACCCCCCCCCTCTAGCTTGGACACTGGCCTAAGATCCAGTGCTTGAAATATGAAGATCTTTTGTCACCACCAGCCCATCATACAAATATGCGGGTCCTCTGAAATGCTCTATTTATTCAAAAACGGTTCTGAGACAAAGACTTGTTACTTAATAATGTTGATGTCTCTCTGACATCTCCACTGTAAATCGTAACAGCTCCTAGCATATTTTGGGTTAGGGTTAGGATTAGAACCTTCATACGATACTCGCCCACGATCCAAGGATGCCTCAAGTAGACCTAATTATATTAGCGTAATTTTCAAGAAATTAGAGAGGGGTGGCCAACCTATGGAGCATGCGCCAAAAGTGGTGCATTGCATGATAACAAGTGGCGCACTACACCCGAATAATACAAAGAAAACAAAAAGATTGTAAAGAATGTTACAAAGACAGTTTGTGTGGTATCAAAATCGGCCCCCGAAATGGTCCACCCAGGCAGGTAGGTTTCAATATTTTCAGAAAGAACATTAGAAAGAAATCAAAATACGGCCTGCGGGCCAGATTCGGACCGCTACGTGGTTCCATCCGGCCCGCCGAAACGTCGGCACAAGGAGTAGAAACTCCCCCTCCCCCAAAAAATGTTGAGAAATGTTACGTTTGGTCCCTCTGGTGGTTTTGGCACCATGACCTTTAACATTTGTGCGTTAATGAAATGGGAGAGTTGAAGAAACTACAAGTGGAATTTAGAATCTACCAGGAAAAGTGAATGGATCTTTTTTTTTAACATGATAATAAGCCAACATGTTTGATTTGTGAAGAAGAGAGTGTGGCTATTTTTTTTTTCTAAAACAACCAATAAATGGCATTACAAATACGGCATTCTTGGTTTGATTAATGATCACTAGAGTTCTAGAAATAACGTTTCGGCATTTCTCCAAAAGAATCAATGGTCTTTAACTTAACAAGTTGATTCGTGAATTAACCTTGAATCATAGTAAATGTCACGAGTCGAGACTGTGACCCATTTCGACCAGTTTCTAGAAGCCCAGGTCAAGTCAGAGTTGACCAGAGTAAACAAGTTAATTTTACATTAAGAGAAAGAGGTTAAAAGGAAAAAATAGCAGACGTCAGCTTCTAGAAGGTCAAAGTTCATAAAATAATTAGGGGAGACGTTTCCATGATTCTGGGAAGTACGATTGAGAAAGTATAAATGAAGTGAAAGTTTGTTAGACGGGGGCCTCGCAATGTAACGATTCTTGATAGTAACGGTCTTATGTCTTTTTTAAGCACTCGCGTGTCCATTAAAAATAGGAATAAACTTAATAGAATCCTCAATGCTGCTGGCAAAATCATTGGCAAAAAACAAACCCCATTTGGGCAGTTGTTTGAGACAAACATCTATAAAAAAGCTAACAAGATCCTCGAAATAAAGAATCACCCTTTGTGTCAGGATTTTGTGATTTTACCATCACAAAAGAGATACAAGACACCGATAGCAAAGACAAACAGACACAAACACTCTTTTGTTCCCCTGGCAATCAAATCATTAAATAAAAACAATCTGGTACAAACTTTGTCACATGTAAATTATGAGTGAGTCTGGTGTGAATGTACACTTTGGTTTCTTATAGTTATAATGTTTTTTGTTTGGTGTAATGCACAAATTGTAGGACAAATTTCCTTATGGATAATAAAGATTATTTTTATTATTATTATATAAGATAGCTGAATAGGTTAATTTTTGTGAATATCTTTTATATTAAAGCTTTAATTTTTTTTTAAAAATGACATAATCATTAGGCTTACATATGGTGTTATGTTCAAATCAAGGAAAGAAAAAAAAATGTTGACAGCTTCGAAAAGTGTTCAACTTATAAACTAGGTTTTCATGTAGTCATTAATATAATTGCTATTACTTTTCTTTTTACATTGAAGGTGAATAGACTTGTACATTCAAATAGTTCCTAAAATCGATACGTCTCTCGTTTCTAGGTGTTCTGATGGTAATAAATAAGTCAGCTTGTGACAAAAAGGCATGTGTGTCGGGAGATAGAGAGAGAAAGAGAGAGAAAAAGAGAGAACAAGAGAGAGAGGAGGGTGACGTTATATCAGATGGCACAGCGCCTCTTCTCATTTCTTCGTGTCCAGCAAATTGTCAATGTATAGATCTAGTATAAAATCAAGACATTGTCAGACTCGTAAATACAATTATTTCGGAACTTACGGAGAATACATGTTTTGAATAAGTTCTAAGTTTCAAATTGTAGGTAAGCTTGAAAAAAATGGATAGATATAAATAAGCTTATTATTATTTTTCAATTTAACTTTTGTTATAACAACATAACAATGGCTTCACGTTATGATCACATTATCTTGGCACTGACTAAAGGGTTAAGATTGACTTCTCAATGACCCAAGCTATAACAGCTACTCAGGAGTAGCCTGGTCATGTAGTACGAGCTTCTGACTAGCGTCACGATGATCCCTAGTTGGAACCCTGCCCGACGCATTCCTGCAGGAGGCGTAGGCGTAATAATCTTCATTTCTGAAAAAAAAAAAAAAAAATTCTGAAAAAAAGAAAAACATTTTTTTTAAATATTTTAAAAAAACATCAAAGCTTATATTAAGCGTAGTTGTATCAATTCGTTTGGATAATAATAAATCTGTGCGATTACAAAATTTTTTTACCAATTGTTTTTGTTTAGCGCATTTTAATGCTTTTAGTTTTCTCAATACGCTTGTCTGGACCAGTTGAAAAGGGGCGGGGGAGAAAGAAGGGGATATCTGGGTGACCGCTTTTTAAATGCATTTATACCAAACGACCTGAAATTAAACTCGATGGCTAAAACCTCCTCATGCCAACACACTAACCACTGTACCAGGGAAGTGCTTATGAAAATAGGTTTTATAGTTATCTATTGTTGGCTTCAAACTTTAAAGCGGCGACCTACAAAGTATAAAGGGGGCTAATTAAGCTTATACCACCACATAGTCATGCACAATTTATTTCCCTTGTTCGAGATACCAAATAAAATAATTAACAACCAAAAATTAATTAACTATTTTTTTTTAATTGATTCTTGTTTTGTCGGGCAAAAGAAATAATTGTGCAAAATTTCAGCTTGATCCAAGATTGGTTGTGGGAAAAATAACGTGCACTAACTTTTTACCAAACAGACAGACAGATTTGTTCAAAGATTTCATTCTTTTTGAAAAACATTTCAACTTTGTTTTTCCAGCTACCCAGTAAGATCTTTTTTACATTGTTCTCAAGAGAACATTTTGTATGCTGATACACATATAAATATAGGCCTATGCGCTCAAAGCTTTTTTTTTTCCCGCTCATTTATTTTGGATTGTGCACTAGCGGATCGGGGGTGGGGGCAACGAAATTTTATGAAGAAATTTCGCAATTTGGGTAAAAAATGGTTTATATTATATCTTATGTCTTATACGAATTATTGTTAAATAATAATCAAATCTACCCGTTTTGTGAGCATTCAAACGAGTGACTTTCCCCTTAGCGTTCAACTATCGTTCAGTGGAAGTCTTCTGCTGACCAAAACAGGCCTGCTACAAGAGATGTCGCTGAACATGAAGATAATGTTACGATGAATAATGCTTACACCCCATGTGCCTCAATTGTCACTCACACCGCAGTATCGGCCTGTGTGCCAAGACTCCCAACTTTAATTTATTTCACTTAATTTGACGTGCCCTTTTAATAGGATGGATAGCTGTGGACGTCAGGAGAAAGCGTTTTTGGATCGAATAATGCAAGAAAACGCTTGGCGTCCAAACCCCCGCTGGGGAAACTTTAAGCGCTCCTCAGACCCCCCCTCCCCACCCCAGATATCGAAGAAGAGCAGCAACGTATTTTTTTCCCTGTAGAGCATTGTGAAACACTGTTCTAGATTCATATCTATGAATTCTGGGATTGAGGCTTGAAATAATGTTTTAACCATAGACATAAATAAATATAGACTGGCCGAAGGAAGTAACTTCATGTAACTTGAAAACATGTATATCTATTGTATTCGGATTTCCGAACTATGAAAAGTTGCATGATCTTCATTCTTAGAGATTAAACAAAACTACACTGCCTCCTTATTTACAATATATATATAGGTGTGTGACTGAAATAGGTATGAATACTTAACGTTTATACTGCTCATAAATGCTGTATAATAAAGTACACAAAATTGCACAAATTTTCGTTTCATAAAACTCTTTGATCGGCCAGTCTATATTTATTTATGTCTATGGTTTTAACCTAATACTTATGACGGAAACGCACCTTACTTACATAATTCTTATGATGGAAACGTGTCTTGACTATATGTCCATCAAACTATATGCATTTATGGAATTTGTTGTATATTTTCGAAATACACATCTGATATTGATAATTCTTGATTCTTGATTCTTAGTTTCTTTTATACCTGATATGTACAAGAAATTACTTTATATTTATATTGTTAATAGATGGGATTCTTTTGTCTATTATTTTTAGCTTTGACCAGCTCAAGTGATCTAAGATATTGACAGATTCCCGAATAGAATTCCAAAACTATTTCGTTCAGATGGAAGCCATATTTCGAGGATGACTAAGTCACAAAGCAAGAGTGGTCAACAGCCGTCTGTATTGTCTAATCTAACCTCAATGTTATCAAATTCAACCTTCGTATTATCTAGTACAGACCTTGAGTTCTCTAATTCAATCTATGAATTGTCAAATGCAACTTTAAAGTTGCCAAATGCCTCTGTGACATCTAACACGGACCATGAGTTCATTACTTCTTTGTTGAGTAATGCTACCACTGAATGGTCCAATTCCTCCAATGTATCCCACAATTCTTCTCACGTTCACTACCCCCTTTCTATATTGACAGTCGTCCAGAAATACGCCCTGCCCCCACTGCTTGTGTTTGGCATTGTCACCAACGTCCTTACGCTCCTGACACTAAGGTCTCCAGCACTGAAACAGTCTCCGTACGTTTACCTGGCCGCTTTGGCCGCTGCTGACCTCGCAGCTCTGGTCCTCACCTTCATTGACCACATCTGCGACCACAAGGACCTTGCGCATACAGTTTTTCGTATTCGAGTCTACTATCCTATTACCAATATGGCCGCGACAATCGGAGTCAATGTAATGTTGGTACTAACTATCGAACGTTGCTTCTTCGTGCAGTGCCCTTTAAAGGCTCCAATAAAGTGTACCGTCTACAGGGCCAGGATACACATCATCATCATCTTCCTGTTCAGCTTGTTTGTCAACCTTCCTAGGTTTTTTTGGTACAATGTTAAAGTTTTTAATAATTCTAGCGAAGTTGGTTTTCACATATTTATCAATTATGACCCTGACCTATCTAAAGTTATCACTTGGATCCACAGCACTGTTCATAATTTTATTCCTTTTTTGGTCATGATTGTACTAAATCCCTTTCTTGTATACAAAGTTCGGCAACAACAGAAAAATCGACGCAATCTAGGCGTTCGTCTATTGGTTAGTATCACAATATGGTCACGTGAACAAACGCGCCTGACGACAGTTTTAACCGCCATCATTTTTCTCTTCATTGTTCTCGTTCTGCCTTCCGCCTTCGCTGACGACCCCATCTTGAAAACCATAATGGGTAAGGATTGCAACAAAGATCATATACATATCTATCAGGTGACATCCAATATACTCATGTGGTTCAACTTCTCCGTCAGTTTTATTCTCTACACCTTCATGAACAGTAAATTTTTGAAAGCATTTAAGGAACTTTTGTCCGCATACACGCCAGGCTTTCTGAGGAGATCTGTTAAAACCGGCAGATTGGCGAGACAGGCCAGATTTCATGTGACTTTGAAGAAAGAATGTAGCCAGACGATCTCTTTAAATCGAGACTCTTCACTCAGCGGTATATTAAACTAAAAAAAAAAATCTTTGAAGAAGTCAGGTTTGATCTTAGTAAGGGTCATTCGGGACTGCCACCCAAGAACCCGAGCTTCAGGCAAGTCTATAAATATTGCATGACTAAGTGGACAACATCAAACGACAAAAGGAGCTTGCACCTTGATGAACCAATAATTTTGCTGTTAAAAAACCTAAACTGTGGCAAAGAGATCTCTTGGAAATTTGAGGCCTATAACCTGAACGTCCCACATTGCCACTACAGCCTCGCGGAAGTTATAAATAAACTGGTTCATAGTTCAAGTATTTTGTCAACACTGTGAACTACAAAATGGCTATCGTTTAACAGCGAACGATTTGTATAGCGAGATAATGTTAAATTAGTCTTGCCAAAACTATTCGCGACTCGGTCTAACTTGGACCATTAAAATGAATGACTAATCCTTAGAATTTGTATTAATATTGTAAAGTGCGTGTTTCTTGAACTGTATTGTGCTCATGCTGACAAGAGGTGTGCAAAGGCTTTCGGTTTGTTTTTCAATGGACAAAATAAAATCTGTTTTATTTTAAATTTAGTAAAAAAAACAAAACACATATTTAAGTATGTAAATTAAATAAGATATTATTCAACAACAAAATATAACTGTGACGTCGTTTCGCTCGCCAAGTTGGACCCGTTTAAAGATGTGCATCGTTTTCGCGAGAGGTCGTCTGCTACAAAATCGACTCAAAAACTTTTTTGAAGTCTACGTTTCAGCAAGTCACGTGATAATTCACTTTCTCGTGTTGGGTCGAATTGCTGTGCATCGTTCTTTTAACGAATTTTACGACAAACAAACAGACAAACAAACAGGCTGGTTCCAAGGCGTCTTGCTGAACACGAGCACCATCACACGAGTGTTTATAACTTTATTTATCAGTCGCTTGTCATACGACATACAATAAGCTATGAAAGTTGTTTGAAAATGTTCTAACAAATGTCTTATGTCTTCCTTCTGACCTTGATCAGTAAACAAAATTGGATAAAAACACGTGATGCCCGGCACATCCAAACTTCTGTCCATTGTGAACAATGAAACTGCAGACGATCTGTTCCGTTGGACTTGACGATTTTTTTTTTTGCCTGTGAAACCTACATGTCCCCTTGGGCGTTTTCGAGTGTATATCGTTGCTATAGAGCGATGCCTAAACTAAACAGAAGTGGCTGAGAGAGAGCGCCCCCATTCATAACTCGCCCAATACGACATCCTGTCTATTTAGTGCTAAACTATGATACGCAACAAGAAAAAAAAATATATCTAAAATGAAGCTAAGAAAATTTTTGTTCGTTAAAATAGTCAACTAAAAGAAAAGAAGGTTAATTATTAGCATAAATACTTTATTACTTTATTAGGCGTTTCTCTTTAGAAGACATTTCAGAAAGTCTCCTTTCACGTGATACTTCACTAGCAATGACTTGACCTAGATTTGTTTGTAAATCTGTACCAGATTTAATCCTGGAAGTGGATTATGGCAGAAGACCTTTTTCTGATTATAGCCTACTGACACGGATTGACCGCTACTCCTCTTTCTCATTAAAGTTTCCAAATAAATGTGTTTGAAGGCTTCTCTAAGATGTCTCATCTGCTAGGCGTTTTTATTTATTTTTTGGTTGGATTTCTGTCTTTGTTGTGTTGTGATCTATTTTCATTTAGTCATTATTAATGTTTCTGCGAAGCTCATTTTGATAACTAGGCCTAGAGTCTATAGACTCATTCTTTTCACCTGCATATTAAAAATCAAAATCAACATTTTGGCCACCTTCTAGGAAAGTGGCTGGCAGTATCCATTGTGCCTAGGTAATTCTAAAAACCTAAAACTAGTTTAAAATGAACACTATATGTTCAGATAGGTTTTATTGATCTATTTATGTTATTTTATTCAATGTATTGTGTCAATGTGACCTAAATGTCTTATCAGTGTTTACTTTTCAATATTAAACTTAAAATCAATTAAATATTACGACTATTTCATTGTTAGTTGTTTTTTTTTTTGTTTAATTCTGTCTAATCTTTATTTTTAATTACAGTGAAGATACGATTGAAACCGAAAGTGGTTTCTAATTTAAATGTCCCATTTTGTTTTTATCTAAATCTCATCACAGATATTTCTTTTATGTGGTCAGTAAAGTTATGCTGACAAGTTTAAATTTATTCTATTGAAATTCAGTCGTCTATCGCACGAGCCACGACACGAATAAGCGATTGATCTGTACAGACAAATCTTAAGTGTATGGAAGACATGTCTCTCTGAGAGGCCAGAATGGAAAGGCTGAGTCAGCAGTTAAAATTTTGAAGAACATAATGAAGAAATCTAGAGAATCAAAGTCAGATGCTTATGAAGCTCTTCTGGAATTTAGAAATACTCCAAGGCAAGACACAAATCTAAGCCCAGCTAAAATGTTTTTTGGTCGGATGACTCGAACACTGATACCAAACAAAAGGAGTAACATTAAGATTTCTATATGTCAAGAGAACATTATGAGAAGGAAAGAAAAACGTCAGATGAGTGTAAAAGCATTGTATGATAAAAAGTCAAGAAATTGAGAGTCAGCTGAGAACTGGACAGATGGTCTATTTCCAATCTCCAAATGACCCTACATGGAGACGTGGAAGAATCCAGTCTCAAGTCAACCAGAGAGCTTACATTATTCGAGGTGACAATGGTGCAGTGTACCAAAGAAACAAGAGTGCATATCAACCCGAACAGAGAAACAGAAGAAGATATATTCCCCGATACTGATGACAACATACAGGACAATAGATTTCAGGATCAACACGTTCGCCACTCATCAACTCATCATTCCCTGCGACCAAGGGATCAGTTGAAGAAACCGACAAGATTCAATGACTATGTGTCTTATTGAACTATTGAATGTTGATTTTTAAATGTGATATGTTTCAGATTCATTGAAGCGTATATATGTACCGGTATGTTATGTTTTGTTGTTTATGTTGTTGTGGTTTTGTTTTATTTTTTTCTATGATACTCCCCGAAATTTTTTTTTTAAAGAAAAGGGGATGTTGATATGGTGCGCAAAGGTTCACGCGTTCAATATAATAAAGTATCGTTCTTCGCCATGACACTAATGGTTGTTGTTTGTTTAATGCTGACTGTGAACCTAGATCTTAATTAACAGTACAGGGGAAGACATTTTGTTTCTAAACCAAATTCTACAAAAGCATATAATGATATTTTATGGAGCTTATTATAAAACTAAGCTATTAATTATTGTGAAAAAATGCATGGAATTCGGGTATATATCTCATAGTAATTATTTTCTACAATGAGTCTTGAGCATTATTCTTACCAAAAAATAAAGAAGCAATAATACATAAAATACTGAACCATATTTTTAAAATAGAATGAATCATGACTAGTTATTATATCCTAGGGTCTACGAAGACTTCGAAGGGGTCTACGAAAGTGAAAAAATAAATTGGGGTGAGATGTCCACGGGGGTCTACGATAATAGATTTCATTTAAGCAGGTCGTGACTTTAATTTTTACATTCCATTAATGTAACTCTTTCATACACTAATATATGATTTGTACCTCAGTTAAACCTTTAAATATTTATCCTGCCATTCAAAAAGAAAATTGTTGTATTTAATTTCAATACTTAATTATATTTATAGAGCTTAATTTTGTCTTCATGTAACTTATGTTTAACAAAAACAAAATGTAGACCGTACAGCGTAGACAATTTAAAAACTGAGTTTCATTCCTTCCTTGTCAAACAAGCTGTGACCTAACTGCCCTTTAATTATGATATGAAACCAATTATGCTGGAGGATCATACCTGGCAAAAGAGATAAAGATTTGATTATCTTTATCAAAGATAAAGTTCATAATAGACCTAATTTCTCTTCGACATCATATAGAGAAAACGGTTTGTGAGCGTCTTACAATATCTCTTTACTTACAGCAAAATACGGAAAACACTATAGATAAAACATTAATTTTACCAGCCTTTGTAGTTTTAAAAACTATTTTACACAAATCTACATCTGATATTATTAAAAGAATTTCTATAAGCAACAATATATCAGTGGCACGAGTTAAAAGCTTCTCATGTAATACTTTGCAAACAACATATACCCAGAAAGATAAGATACTGTTTGAGATGAGCGGCGTCAAAGGTTCTGACAGGGTGTAGTGTTCTGTGCTGCAAACAGCCTAATGGTCGTTGGCTCATTATTTTTCCTTAGAGTTTACCCACATACCTTTCCTATATTTGGATGTACCTTCAAGGCAGAAAAGGTTTGAATTCAGTTTTCCATCTGCTTGGTGAGTAGTAAGCCAAGGCTAATGACCCATTCCTGCTCGAAGCTTACTGGTTTAGGCGCCACGTTACTCGCCTTCCTCTTTCTCCTCTTAGTGAAAACAGTTCTGCGGACCCAATATTTGAACCGCCCGTGAAAGATCAAGAAATACACGAGAAACTGCTCTTGGCGAAAACGTTTACAATGATATTTAAGGCAAATTAATTAATATTTAATGTTTGAAGGAATACTTCATAGAACAACAAATTCCTATATGAAACATAATATCCGTAGCAATGAATAATTTTAAAAAACTTTTTTAGCGTGTTTTGGTGATTCCAGTAATAAATATTAAATGCTATTTTAGTTTGTCAAAATTTGAATTTCATAAATAAAAAAGATCTCTATAAATTTTAATGTAGCTTTAAATGACTTTTTCAATATTCAACTCACTACTGTCAGAAATTGATTTTTTTTTAAATACTGATGAATTTGCAAAAATGCAGGGGGTCTACGAGACAAAAAGGTTTGGGAATCACTGTTATAGAGCATACTAAGTTATTTATAGATGTTTCATCCTGTTATATTATCTTTCTTAGATGACAATGAACCAATTGTTACACAAAGCTTTTATTTTTGTATTGGAAAGTTTGACATCCCTGTTAGGAATATATTTTATAAATTTTATTATTCTTTTATGCATGTGATGTTTTAAAACCTGTTTAGGGAAAAACATTTTTAGGAATAGGCCAAAAACTAAAAAGAGCATTTATAAGAAAATAAAATACAAAAAAAAAAAAGTAGAACCTTTTCGACGGTATCTAAATAAAACAAACGGAATGTTTTGATCCTAATGTTTTGTCATAATTTGGTTCCAAATGGGACTAAGTTATTCTTCAAAGAGAACTGAAATGTTCATCTTGTATTTCAGACACTTTTTTCTAAGCTTATTCTTGACACACAAAATGCTCATAAATATATGAAGAGACAATGGTTGAACAGATTCTCTGAGCATATTTGGAAGACTGGATTTCAACAACCCTTTTAGGACTCATCTTGGATCATTTAGAAATAATTGTTTCAGATAACTATTAGATTGAATTATTCAATGAATTAAAGCTGCAGATCTCATTTCAATACTTCACACTCCACAGGAGCACTGAATAAATCTGAATTCAACGGAAGTATTGAAAGGTGCCGCATATATTTGTGATCAATGGATTTTTTCCTTGTTCTTTATCCTTTAATTAGTTCAAATCGTGAAAATTTTCTTCATATATTTTGAGTGTTATTTTTTTTTAAATAAGTGAAAGGCTAGATGAACCTTTGGCCGTAGGCTAGAGTTTTCCCCAACACTGGTCTGAATAATCAAGATACACAATGATACTAATTGAATTTAAAAAAAAAAAAAGGCACACTTTTGCCAATGGAACAACCAGATAACAGACTTCTAATTATAAGCTCTTTAACTGTTTGGTCATTGAGACAACCAGATAAGACTTCTAATTATAAGCTCTTTAATTGTTTGGTCATTATTTCACACAGAAACAAACACCAAATTCATGCACAGAGTATTCAAGCAAATACATCAGGTCAAAATATAAAAATGTCCATACAATGAATTCAACTTTACAGGATTGTACATAACTCTAAAACATAAAGGGTGTCAAATATTTACAAATATTTGTTGACCATCGCAGAGAACTTTTCTACTCGTGGCTAGGAACAGCAACTCCTTCACACCATCATCCTAATGTCAAGGTGTACACATTAAGGGCAATCTTGAACATCATGGCCAGTCTTGACATTTTTACAGTGACATGGATCAATAAAGCGGACATTAATCTACATAATATATATATATATATATATATATATATATATATATATATATATATATATATATATATATATATATATATATATATATATATATACTAGACATATGTTACCCGCGACCCGCGGGTCTTTATTTGCGCATTACTTTCGATATAGTCACTGAGAGTGTTTTGTAAACAATTAAACGAAATAATAATGTAATAAGTAAAGCGAATGTGTCAATGTAAAAATAGTGTGAATGAAGCTATCAAATCAGAATAGCTAATAGGCTTAAATCCATTTGTTCAAATTAAAACATTTGCTTGTAGGCCTACATATATTTTATTAAAAATTGAGATGAATAGACTTAATTTTGTATGTTCATGTGTTAAAGTATAAAGTAGACCTTGAGGTAGACATAGATCTAAATCTACACTAATCAAGTTCATTCTGTGTTGCGCATGCGTGACCTTTTTTTCATGAATGAATATAGGCCTATCTCAACACGGCTATTTAGCGAACAGCGAACGAATGTATTAAAAATGCTTTAGAAAAACAAATTTGAATGTTAATTTGATTAAAATATGAAATGAGTGGACAATAATTAGTATGTTTATGTGTTAAAGCATAAAACTATCTTTGCGAAAAGAAGTTTTATTATCTTAGAGTTCAATAAGAGTTTTAGACCTAGGCCTAGGAATAGACTCAGTAGAGAGATGTGTTAATCACTGTTAATGTGTAACTCTCAGTGTAACCATTTGGTAATGTCTAAAGTCTAATGAAAGGATGTTCGCCAGACTTTACCCGCGGCCTTCGGGTCTAAGTTTGTGTTTACTAATCTAGTGGATTGGATTTAGATGTATGTTAAACGTAGCTAATGATCCTTTCACGTTATTTCTCTTTCGCTACGAAAATAAAATTAGGTTTGCGAAAATGGGTTTACCCGAAGTCGATACATTCTTATCTATTAAAAACGAAAAGAGCGATAGCTTTGTTCAATGAATGGGATTATAAAGTGAACAATTAAACGAAATAATTTTTAGTACGCGATTCATGAATGAATATAGATCTAGGCCTATCTCAACTCGGCTTCGCAGCTTTCGCAGACGAATGTAGCTTTAGAAAACCAAATTTGAATGTTTATTTGATCAAAATATGAAATGAATGGACTATAATTAATATGTTTATGTGTTAAAGTATAAAACTATCTGTGCTAAGAGAAGTTTTATCATCTTAGAGTTGAATTAGAGTTTTAGATCTAGGGATGGGATTATAAAGTAAACAATTAAACGAATTAATATTTAGTACGCGATTCATTACGGTATTGTCTAATGAAAGAATGTTCGTCAGGAAATCTGTAGTCACAGATTTAAGGAACTAATTTATGTAAAAAATGCTTTTGAAACACAAAATTGAAGGTTAATTTTATTATATAATGAAATCAATGGATCTTCTTTTGTCTTTTCATGTGTCAAAGTAAAAAACTATCTGCGAAAAGTGAATTTCTTAAAATTAGATCTAGGTCTAAATCCTTTCTATCTTTTCTCATGTCAACATTGTAGACATGGCCTAGATCCATAAAATACTATAGCTGTAATAGAGTCGGACAACTTTATTTTTTTTTGAGGGTCTTAAGTTTGTTTTAGGGCTACAATACATACACTACGGTCTAAGTTGGTACCCAAGGAACATTCCTGCCTAGTTTTATCAAGATTGGTCAAGCGGTTTTGATGTCTATAAGTAACATACATACATACCCCTCACATTCTACTTTATAATATATATATATATATCAATAAATAGTGATTCTATATAAAGACTTAATGATGCTACTTGGCTATAACAAGGATCATAACATTCTAAGATTTATGCTGGGAAAGAAAAATTATAGTATAGCATACATACTACAGTAACCATTGAATACGGTACAGATTTGTAAATAAATGAGACTGAAAGAAAGCTGATCCATAACAATTTTTTTTAAAGTAAATTAATTGAATAATTAAGCCATGGAAAATAGTATATAATAATAATTTTGTTTATTATGGTGGAAAGAAATAATGAATGAAAATAAGTTTGTCCTTATCTCTCACTTTCTAAACAGTTTCTACAAAAAAAAAAAACAATTACCTCCCCCTATATTCTTAACAATAACTTATTCTGAAATGCACATCTTCCAATAAAACAGTAGTGCTAACTACAGTGGAAAGATAAAATAGCTGTGGAGAGAACTAGTAAGTACTGTGTACATGTTTCTCTTGCATCTTTTTCAAATACTTTTCTTTCTTACCATTTCTCTTACTATCTCTTTATCTTACCTTTCAAATAAACTGCAGATGTTTCTTCAAAAAAGAAAACAATTACTTCCTATTGAATAATCTAACTTTGCATGTTAGAGACTTAAGCTCTAAAAAAAACCCCTCTAAAACTGTCATTGTTATTCCTGTCAATTTAAACTCTGTTAAGTTGTTATTCCTGTCAATTTAAACTCTGTTAAGTCATTTATTTTCCTGTCAATTTAGGCTCATTGTACACATTTGTCCCAGTATAAAGAATAAGACATTTGCCTTTATCTTATTTAGGGTTCAAAATGTTGATACCAGTATATAACAAATGATATTTTGAGTTAATGGACTTGGTAAATAAACAGACTATAGACTCAAAAATATCACTGCTGTATGACAGGACAGTATAATTAATTGAAAGCTGGCACAGTGTCACTGTTTGACTCTTATAGGCAGATCACACTATAATTGCTGATAAAGCATTAGTAATGTTTGAAATTGTAAATATGCTTAGAAAATATGCTGTGCCTCAAGATGTCATACTATTAAGTAACTATATGCATCTAAGTCAAAGAAGCAGGAAAAGATATATGTTATCAAAACACCAACTTGACTTCATTTTAGTCACTCAAAGTCAAAGATAATTAAAAATAAATGAGAAAATAGTTCCATAATTTATTTCAAAGTCCACGCGTCAAATTTCAGAATTGAATGAATTCCATTTAGTCTAATGCAGCAATTAGTAGTTTGAAAGAGAAAGGTTTCTCTATTAACAAGAGGCTATGCCATTATATTATAGAATCTCTACCCCAAGCACTGGCTCAGAGCGACAGAGAGCTAGACTAAAGAAGACTTTGACTGCTGTCAATTAAGCAGTGCCATAGTTAGAAGCATGAATATGTTGTTCCCCCCCCCCCTCCAAAAGAATTTAAAAACAGTGAAAAAAAAATTGTTTTTAAATCGTGTCAACTTGCTTGTAATAAGTACGTACATGAACAAAAAGACTTCCATTTTTTTTACAAGTTTTCTTAAAACTAAATCAACTTTTGATATCCCCTCCAGGCCCCTACTAGTCATGCGCCAGGAAAGCCCATTCATGCCATGGTTACTACACAACTCCATTTAAAGCAAAATATGTCAGCAACGTTAATTGATTGCTAAATGCTGTGCACATGCACAAATCAAATTTGCGAGTATGATTGCTAAATGCTGTGAACGAGGGAGGGTAGGAGGGAGACTGTGTGTGGAAGGAATTTAGTAGTCAGTGACACTTATATATTAGTATATAGAATCAAAAGGGTCAAGTCAATGTACAGGAGGAATGTGTAGGACTAAAAACAAAAGTACTTCATGACACCTTGGCGTTCACCAGGGGTGCAGTCTAAGAACAAGATTAAGGAGGAGGATCAGTGTGATCATAAATAGATGAAGCAATTTCATGTCTACAATTTATCAGAAAACTCAATAGGACATTTTGTCCAAAGAATAGAAAAAAGAAATTTTTCAATGTCCAGTTGTTGATTCTTCTTCGTCTTCTTCTAGCCAGCTTTATTGCTGCTAAGTTATTGATTCAATAGAGCTAAGAAGTTACAAAGTCAATGATTTTACATTTACTTGCTTCAATCTCAGTCTTTTTTTTTTTTGGCAGTTAGAAAAAAAAAAATTTTAATGCAAAAAAAAACAAACTAGATTTATGTTGAACATTTTTCTCACTATCAGAAGTTCTCAACTTATAAAGGGGGACACTAAATGAAAAGAATGGCAGTGCAAAGGCAGTCATTCTTTTTAAAAGTTTCTCAGATCTAGCATGGGTACTTCCACAAATGTTGGAGGGCAAGGTTCAAACCCATATGACCAGGCAGCCAATCAGTTTCAGATAGAGGGATAGTAAGTTTCATGTAGCAGACAATACTCTGTAGGGAGCATCACATTTAAATGTAAATGTACTTTTAGTTTCAATGTTCTGTATGAAAGTGAGACATAAGCACTGTAGTTTAGTTTCAAACCAAAATACCCAGATTTGCACTAGTGAAAACAACCATGGATACATATGAAAAGGAATAAGTGCTGTTTGTGGTAGAGTTGAGGAAAGAAAGCCTGTTAGGAAAGTGAGAAAATCAGACAACAAATTCTCAAAAAAGGATTTTACTAACATTTGTGTTGATGGCAGTGATCATCAAAAGTGTGTTATATTAGCTCCAGCCAGTGTGCCAAAAGAAAATATGATGGCATTTAGAAATTGTGCATGCTAAACTGACTTGCAAACCTCTCAAGATTTTTTAAAACAAAAAGTTCAAGAATACACAAGAGAGAGGAAAGAAAATACCTAAAAAAAAACCTTAGATAGCATTGTGTTAAGTATCCTTTAAAATTGCATAAAAAGAAAAAGCACACACACTTGGAAAAGAATACTGCCAGCAGATATCAGCATAGTACAGTACAGTGGCGTCACTATGGATGGTGTCACCCCCTCCTCAAATCAACTTCAACTTTCCCCCACACCACCCAAAAAAAATTTTCTCAATGAAAACCCTCTTCCACTGAAAGAAGTCCTAATTATATCCTGAATAAGGCCAGTGTAAACATTGCAGGATTTTCTAAATTGTACAAAGAGATAAACAATATGATTGCAAAAATCTAGCTTTAAACTTTTTACAGCCCTCATCATGGCCTATCCATTTTTGTGAGAGGAAATGGAGAACTAAAATGGAGAATGAACTAACCATAAACTCCATAGGGCTTTCGAAAAACAAGTATGTTGTTATAAGAAAAAAAGTAGGGCTCGCTAACCATTCCCCACAGTTCTCACTTCATACAGATAATGGCAGTGCACTCTAGGAGCATTAATGACTCTCATGTGAAATTCAATAAAAAATATATATATATATAAGTTGTGAATTAGGCATGATCAGTAACCTATATCTTTTCCACTTTGGTGTTACCCCCCTAGTGGGCGGCCCACACCCTACTATTAACGCCACTGGTACAGACCATGCTATAAGAAGATGTTATGTAACTGCAAGTCATTCCCTAGTGAACTGACACAGATCCAGAGAATAACTGGTCTGATTAATTTATTAGTTGTATAAAAATAAAAAGCAAAATCTGTGTTGCAGTTAGATGAAACTATTGAAACTACTGACATTTGCTGAACTGTTTAGATTAATTACATGTAATACTACAAAGACTTTAGGTAATTCCAGAAAATTGGACCAAAGACCAAGGCTTCTGAAGAAGACATTTCAATGCATCTTCACCAACAGAGCCATTTATTTCTAGCAATTTATTTCTCCTGATTGTTGTATGACCCTTCTTTTCCAAGACCCAAAACAAAACATATGCTTCTCATACCATGAAAGTCTCTCACAAACTCAGTATTGGTGCATCTTGCACCCTTTTTATCTGACTTTATCATCTACTCACTTCTTTTGACTAAAAGTGTGCCCTGCTGAAATAACAAGAATGCATTTCTGGAGTCCAGAATGCAAGAAATTGATTGGTACAACTTGCAGCCCTCTCCAGACACCCTAGAAGACAGCTTTTTTTGGTGTGGTAAGGTTAGAAACCCTGAAACATATATACCACTTTTACTTCACAAATTTACAAAGATAAAATAGGTGGAATTTGGCAATTACAAAACTTTTGGAATAATTCTCAATGTCATTGTGGGTGGCATTGCTGATGTCATTATACTTCTCAATGAATTAGATTTTATAACCACTTGGTTGGTTTGTGTTTCATTTGCAGATTGTGAGCTACAGTGGTGTCTCATATCTCACCGACATACTTTCTACCTTCCTTAGTTTGGTAAAAGGGCAAAAAGAATATAGGTCAAGCTGTGAGTGAATAAGACACCTGGCAGTATTAAAAAAAAATAAATCTCTAAGCTGCGTGAAACCATGCAGCCAGTCAATTGTTCTTTAAAAAAGTCACTACTTTTAATTAAACATCATGACTTCGGTACTTTGGTACATGCACATATAGCCATCACACAAGATCCTTCGCAGATGTTCTGGTAATTCCTTATCATCTCCTATCCGGTAAAGTTCCTGAACGTTACTCTCATCTAGCCACTTGGAAAGTTCAGGTATGTGAGTGACTTCGGGGATGTTATAACCACCTTGTTCGCCTATAAAATATGAAAGAGAAAAAAATAACATTCACCTAAAGGGATTGTCATTAATGAATACTTTAGCCTAAATATGTCAATGAGGTATACAAAATCCTAATAAGCCATTAAAAAAAAAGAAATATTGGCCAATTCAACAAGCAGGCAAAGGCCACACAAGTGGAAAAACTAATCACGCCATGGCAAGTGTATTCACATCAATTCCAATCTATCTGTTCTGGACTTGTTTTTAACATAAGATGAAAAACTATTCTCTTAAAATTAGATGTTTTTAAAGAGATGAAATCCTACAAGAACAAAATGAAAACTTTGTGGTGATCAGCTATTTCAGGTCTTAAATGTCCAATGGTAAGGGCAGCCAGTTTGAAGGACAGAGCTGTATTTTCGCACATTGACCTACAGGTTATACAAACGAATGACAGCTGTGCGGGGTACACAAAGTTTCAGGGTTTACAAAATTGATTTTACTCATAAAAAATATCAGAACCTGTGTACATACTGGTGGGTCTTTATACAACATGCTACAGATATGACTGTAGGCAAGTATTTCACAAGCATGTTGCACTCTATGTATCTCTTGTTGGAGCAAACTGGCATCTCTAGCAACTTTATGTACCAGTAGTTTACAGCAAGTTACACTATGCAAAGGAGGTGTTGAATGATTTTTGTTTTACTTATTTTGTAATTTTTGTGGGGTAACACATGCTGGTTGTATGCATAAGCTGGGTATACGTGCAAAAATGCAATAGTTGAAAAATTTACTTAGGTTTTATGGTCAAAGGGAGATCAAAGTAATGATTTGATCTGGTAAAGACAATACTTATAAAGAAAATCTATAGTTCCAATCTCTAAGTAAATGTAATCAAGAGATATTATTTATTGTCCAACTCACCCATTCTATCGGCCATGGAGTCAAAAAAGACCCAGGGTGCTCTTTTGCCAGAACCACACTTGACAAAAGTAACATAATGACTTGTCTGTATACATATGACTGCAAACAGTTCCATGATCTCCCTGCGCAGAACAATGGTGTCATCACTTCCCTTCTGTCCTTCAGACAATTCCTTTTTCATCTGTTCATAGTATTGCTCAAAGTCTGCTGTAGAAATGGCTGTTGGCTTATGGTTGCGTCTGTTAACATGTTGGTGAGACTGTAATAAGATGGAAGAATTTAGCATTAGGTCTTCCCTGACGTATATTAATGTTATATATTTATCTTTGTTACTGAATGTCACTGTTATTGTGTGATGTATTAAAATTAAATTCCTTTTGTTAGGATGAATACAAAATTAACTAAAAATAACAAAATTTAATTCATGAGTGTGCTGATTTACAAAAGTATTTTCATGTAGAAATGTGGATGAAAAATTCTGACATTGCTAAGTCAATATGACTGCCAACATTCCTCTCACAGAGCAGTGACTAGCATACAAAATATATACATATATATGTATGTACAAATAAAAGAAAAAAAAACAAAAAACTAATTATATTCTTCTCTAGTTAAAGAAAATAAAAATGACATATTGTACAATGAAATGCAAAGGTATTTAGCTAATTAACTAGCCAGCTAAGAACCCTGATTTCAATATTTCCAAATAATACTTTTAAGTGCCCCTTTTGCCCTTATATGTCACATAAAGTCAAAACTTAAAATTAAAACAAAAACTTACTGTCTTAACACAGTTATCACAAAAAGCTGTTGTATTGAGTCCTTGACCATGAACCTGGTAACAGTCTTTACATTCATGTCTTGCCAGAGAGCCACAAACTATGCAGTGTCTCGGACCTAGATCATTCAATGGACATCAAGAACATTCCTCAATGAATGATACACAGGAAATGGTACAATTATTATGATCAATAACACTATCTGTAAATACAATGTTCTAAAAATTATCAAAGCATTATCATGTTAATTTCTTTAAGCAAACCACTACTTCATAATCTTAAACTATATTTGATCTCTGACTTTAAACTGATTAAATCTAAAATCTTGATTTACTGAAAAAAAAAAATATGTAACAAGATAATAAGAATAATAACATTAAATGATTTTTTAAAAAAAAAATGTCTAGTGTAAAATTCCTTATGGGAAAAAAAAAAGGTTGACTTACAATTTTCTAATATGTCTGTAATATCTAACTGTAAACTAGGAACTATACGACGGAACATTTTATAATCTTTGCCAAATCTGGGCATTTGTATCATCAGACATGAAGGAACCTAAGAAATAACAAAGAAATATGTATCATCATACATGATAGTACCATGGGCATTAGTATCAAAGAAAACGATAGCACCTGCATAGCACTTATTCAAAAAGACTCAAATGAATTAAGCAAATAACAAATATATCAACAGACATGATTATAACAAGGGATAGGATGACAAACAGAGAATGAAAGTCACATTTTAACTCTCAAATAGGATATAAAATAACAAAGCCAATATATATCTACATTGAAAAGTGTAATTATGAAATAACAATGTTATCATGTCTATTTACCAATTTAAAATAAGAGATAACAATATTATGCTCTCAGATAGGATGACAAATTGAGAATGAAAGTCACATTTTAACTCTCAGATAGGATGACATTTATGGAATAAAGTTTACTAGTTAATATAAACTTGTGTTATAGAGCTAGTAGCTTAAAGATGAGGACATGTGATGTTGCGAAGTCCACTCTAAAGTAAAAATGTATGCAATTTGTTTTTGCATTCTTAGCTGGGAATGTAGATGGTTAAGGTGGTGACTACATAACATTCATAAAGACTGTCAGCAACAGTAATGAATACACTTAAATTCACAACTAATACACTTTGTGTGTAATGCTGCTAATGGACACAACAAATGTAAAAAATAAATTATTATATGAGCCATTTGACAATAAAATAACTTTAGGTAAAAGCCTTCTAACAACTCACCTCTTTTAACTTGACATTCCCTTGTAAAAATGACAACTCAACTAATTTCTGTGTTGTAGGAATCAATAATTTTTCATCTTTTTCCATAAATAATTGGTAAAAATATGTGTGCTCTCCAGAACTAGAGAAAAAAATAACAATTTTGTAATGCATAGTTTTTAATATTAAATATACTGAATGATAGAACCAATCTACTCTTGCCCTGAATATGTATGTAATGGACTTTTTAAAACAACAATTGTATTACACAGCCATCTTTGTGTACATAGGAAACGAGAATGTGCTCATCTTAAACCCTAAAGGAGGAGTTTCATTTTTTATATCAAATCTAATATTATGTCTATAAAGCAATTTATAGGATAGAATATAATAATGCTCATATATATCTACATAGACATGTGTAGGTTATGAAATATCAATGCTATCATTTAAAGGATATGAAATAACAATATTATGCTATTATGTTTATATTCAAATGTATAGGACCTGAAATAACAATGCTATCATGTCTATATATATCAATATAAGGGACAAGAAATAACAATGGTATCATGTCTAGGATATGAAATAATAATGCTATCATGTCTATATTTTTTATATTTTCAAATCAGCATTTAGCTAATTGTTAACATCTAAATAAAATTAATTAGTGTTAATTATTTCATTGCCTAATTATACTAACCTTAAGTGTAATAAAGGATCAGCTCTCATTATCTGTGTTAGCAACGCACTCAAAAATTCCTCAGGATCTTAAACAAAAAATGAAATGGTCAAATTTCAAGTGATAACAACAATAGCCAAAAGACAATGTCCACTATCATTACAACATTTTTCAAAGATAAAATGTAAAAGAAGAGAATGAATGTGACTTCTTTTTTTATTTAACAAATATCAAGTTAGAGGTTGATTAGATATTAGATTTTAATGTATAAATAGATCAGATTGCATGCAAGCTATTTTCCATTTTGTGTGTACTGATGGATAAGTAATAGAAAAAAAGTTCTATTGAAACCTAGAGGCTAAGAACAGCTAACCCACACCATTTACCCAGCCATGTAGTGAACATTTAACAAGGATATGGATAGCACAATAAGCAACTGTTCTTTAAATAGTTTTATTAACTGTCAGGTCCTCATTAGAGTTTAGTGGGCTTGAGATGGTCTTAAATTCCTAAATTAAAGACCAGAACCCAGTAGGATACAAATTTTGGACTGTCGCCTAAACCTAATTGAAATAAAACAAGTAAAAGTAACAGACCAGCCAGTTTATGGAGCTTAAACTCAATCTGTCCAAATTCCTTACCTTTCTCTTCTCCCATCATGCCTTGTATCGTTCCTAATTTATCCAGCAATGCTCTTAGCTTTAGTACTTTGTCCGCCCTCACATAATGGTACCTTAAAGAAACCAATAAAAAACTAATTCAGTTCTGAAGAGCAGTACACACAAGAGACTCAATGATCTAACACATTTTCACAATAAAATATATGACACATTTTAAGAGAATATTGTGCATACACAAATATTAATGTATATAGTGACTACATCACATGTATTTTGTTTAGTAATATGTTAAGTGTCTGGATAAAAGAATACAAATTAGTATTTTAAACTGGAGGTTCTTAATATTTAATAACTTGCTAGACAATGTGTAGCATCTGCTAAAACTGAGACTCTAGAAAATGCAACCTACTTTGCTTTCATTATTTACTGAGATTTAAATTGCATCACCTGATGTATTTAAAGATAAAGTTTATGTGAATAAGATGAAGACATATAGTCTTAACTCCTGGCTCTCTTATAGAGTAACCTTTATACTAAGAGACTAACACCTCTGGTTTGCCCTAAATAGACATTCACCAAAGTGAAGCTTCATTAATACTTAAGACTTACTTTCTCAAAGGGTTTACAATGCCTTCTTTAAGCACCTGTTGAACTTTTGGATATTCGGGGAGGTCTCCATCTTTGGTGGGCCGATTGAAGATATTATCAAACACAGTCGTGAAATAGAACATGGAGAATAATGTTGCGTCCAGGTAGCAGGAGTTGTGATGACCTTGGATACCTTTATTTTTGCCACAGATTTCTCCAATATTATTTTTGTCAATTTCAGGATTAGGGATGTCACCTGTGAGGTCAGGGGTCTCAGGAATACCAAAATCTAAACAGTAAATAACAAATAACTAGTGATTTTGTTGCAGAAATGTGTTTCTTAACCTGTCTTTTGTCCTAGTACTTTTTTTCAGTGCATTTATTTCATTCTTTCTACCAAAACTATTTTAACAACATAGACCCATACATAAAAAGAACACATTTTTTTCTTTTAACCAACTTGTGTTTTGTTTGCTTGTTGTTTTTTTTTTAGAAATTCCCAACCTGTCTTCCCAATATAATAAACAGTCAAATATTTGCCTAATACTACTTGAGAAGTTACTCTAAATAAAAAATAAATACGAATTTCAATTCTCAATTTAAATAATAAAATATAAATGATTCATTTAGAATAGTAGCAAAAGTTTTTTTAAAAAAATATATCATATCATATTTTTAGTTCACAATGTGAAACCAATCTGTACATGAAAAGAACAGAAGAAAATAGGAAAGTTTATTTAGGCTTTCTTTAACAAAGCTAGAAAATTATTCTTCACTTCAGAATTTCTTGAACTCGATTTAGAATTACACAGAAAGAACTAGAGAAATAGCTTCACAACAGACAAAGTGGCTTTATTTAGTGAGTAAAACGTCAGGTCCATTCAGTAAAAAGTCCAATTCACTACTAAGTTGTCGGCAAACAAACAAAACTGCTATATTTCAATAATGTCATTCAACATAAACAGAAACAAAAAATCAAAAAGATATATATTGTAATAAGTTTGTCTTTTAGTAATGGCCGTCTGGCATCGAGTGTCTTGTACTGGTGTATTTCTTGCAATCACAAACTGATAGACAAACACTATCACAAGAACAAGCAAAGAGTCCAGACCATTGAATAACTTGAACAAAGTTTAATACATAAAGCCACAGTCGAGTCTCTGTCAGTTATAGGATGCTGTCACATTCATATTAACATCAACAAGCCAAACCGCACTGTGTGACGTCATTAAATGTGCGCAACATTCTACAGAGAAAGTGACATTTGATGTCAGAAACATAAGTAAAACTTGATACTAGCAGATATACAGATAAGAACAAACCAAGACAAATCTTATGTTTTCTACAGCTCATTGAGTACATATTTTTATTTCAATGAATAATTCAAAATGTGTACCTGTTGATTGCTTTCTGTGATGTGTTAAAAACCTTTTATCTTTACTACATTTATACAGAGGTATAAAAAAAGCTTTCTTTGGTGCACATGTGAAGTACCGAACGCCACGAAATGTACCATCTGATGAGAAATGCTGTTCCTCCTCCTGCATTAGAAAAGGTACAGGATAACACCACAGCCTATATAACTATAAAATGTTTTAAATCATGTAAAGAAAAAATCTTAGCAGTAATGTTGCCCTGTTCTGGGGGGGGGGGGGGTTACTTACCAATTCTAGTCCAGCTGTTAATTTTCCCCCTTCCAATTCTCCAATCCACCGAATGACACCATATAAAGGAACCTTCAGTTGTACTTCTACCATTGAGCCAATCATTAAGTCTGGATCCACTTCCTGGTTACTGTTACGACCTAAACTTGAAGAGGATTTTGAGCTTGAACTTGTTTCTTCTAGAACAAAAAGTCAAAAAAATTCAGCCCATATATATCTAGGACAAATGTATGATCATTAACAGCTGGCTTATACATTTAGAAGGTATAATCACATATTTAGGAGCTTCTTGAGGCCTGTAAGTGAAAATTATGCATTTATCTTTTTGCAGATAAATAGATAAAGAAAGTAAAAATGCAATCTGGCTTCATTGAGTAGAATGACATTTGTTTAGGAAAGGAAGAGTGGTCAACAGACTGTCTAGGTATTAGAGATGGGAAATGAACCAATCCCGAACCGAACTCGAACCTCACCTACGACGGAACTGAACCCAAACTTTAAAACTGATTAGTACGAACAGAACCGAATGTACCATCCTTATAACAACTGAACTGAATAAAGATTTTGCAATATTCTAGTAAGAAAAAAAAAGTTTTCAGCGACATGATATGACAGTTATGTTTAATACTTGGAACATTCTTCTGTCTTCTTGAGCTGAATAAGGTTTGGCATCACTGTTTTATCTAATAAATTGAATTAAACATTATTGCATAAGCATAGTTTTTACTATTACCTAATTTCATAACATCGAGCCGAACCCAAACTTCAGATCTGAGCGAACCTAACCGAACCCAAACTATAATCGTAATTGAACTGAACCTTAAATTTGACCGAACTGGAACTTTAAAAGATAGGTTCGATTCCGATCTCAACTAGGTATACAAGTTTCACATATTTTTTTTAAAGGTAAGTATTCAAACAGCAAAATAAAGCTGTTCATACTATGATCACATCTTAACAGCTCCACCAGTTCACTGATAACTAGCTTATTCAAATAACATTGCAGAATTCAAAAGATACAAGAATAATTGACACAACAAAGAACCACAGTACCTTGTAACCGCGAATGTTCATACACTGGATTCAAGCCACTGGAATCCATGCCTCTGTGTTTGTACAGTGGGATATCATTACTATTGACTCCAGTCTCAGCAAAACTCTGACTGTTGCTAATATTGACCTGCTGTTAAAGTATCAAATGAATGAAAGAATTAGATTTAAAATATTAAAAAATTTTAAGGTGCCATTTCTTCCAGTATAAAATGTACACAAGAACTGCAAAATAATTAAATTAGTGACTATTTGGAACTTTAAGAATTACATGCAGCATGAAATATAAATAAAGAAAAATGTATCCTAACTTATGTTTTACCTGTAACAGTACTCATCTTTTTACATTTCTTAACTCATATCTAGCACTTACCATAGGTAAATCTATATTTCTAATTGTTCTATTATCAGAATTGGTTGATCGGGACAAATTTTCTCCAGGCACAAGTATTGCAGATTCAGTTCCCATATCATAGTGGCCAACTTTCCAAACATAAAAGGAAAAAAATGTTTAATAAAAAAATAAAAAAAAGTTCAAGCAGACAAAAAGAAAAAAAAATGTTTAAATATAAAAAATCACAAAAGGCAGAAATGCAATTTCATGTAATACCTAGACTTGAATAGTTGATTGGAAGTGATTATAGATCTATACTAGAATGAATAGTGGAAATAATGTATAATATATATTTGTAATTTATATAATAAATTACCTGGTTCAAATTCTTCTTCCTTAATCAAACCCATTAATGGAATAAGAGATGCATGACCATGTTTTGTAAAGAATAATCTTTGATCTTTATATTTTCCAGTCCCTGTTCCCACTGGTTTGTCCTAAAAAAAAATAATATAGTTTGTAACATATATAATATAATATCTAAAAGAAAACTGACAACAAAATAAACAATAATGATACAACTTTGAAGACCAAATCTTAATGAGACAATTTTTTTTACATGCTTGTTTATTTTATCCTTGATGAAATGCTGTGATACTTCTAAAAACATTCAGACAGGGAGAAAATTGGATGTTGGAGTTTTTGGATTCAACATGCTGATAGTTAAAAAATGTAAAAATATGATAATACCCACAGGTCTTCACAACAACTACAGACATTTACTCTTTAATTAGAACTATTGACACATATTACATGAAAAATAATTTAAGATTGATCCTAAGTTATTTAATTGGTTGAGAGGAGAATTTTTTTTTAATCTTTAAGACCAAAGCCATAAAAGTACAACAGACATTCTCCATTAGTTATTACATGAAACCATTTCTATAATAATAATAATGATTTTTATTTAAACTTAAAAAGCACTGTTAAAAAAATATAATGGCACTTTGAGAACATATCAGACATAAAAATGAGAATTAAGGTGACAATTCAATCTTTACTAAATAGCTTTTGAACAGACAATCTTAATGTTCTTCTTAAATGTAGGGAAGCATGTGATTTATCTAAACTCCATGGGAAGTGAGTCCATGCACTGTAAAAGCAAGCAAACCATAACCTTTAAGGGAAAAATACAGCAAACCTATTCTTACCTTATAACATCAAAAACAAATTAGAATGCTATTTTTTCTTAATAAAAAAATAAATAAATTTAAGAATGATATACACTAGTTATATAATAAAATCATTTAATAAAAACTTTTAAAGCAACTTACAAATTCAACACCAACAGTAATATTGTCTCCAGCTTCACCAGGCAGGACACCAATCCACCGGACAAATCCCCTCTCAGGACCATCATCACTGATCCAAACAACTCGTTCGCCTACACTAAGATTACAGTTCAAATTATATTCCTGAGGTAGGAAAGCATCTCCATTTTCATCGGCTTTCTTCCTTGTGTTTTTGTGCCAGTCCTCTCTCCGTTTTCTAATTTTATGTAGAGGAACAAACACTGCAAAATCTGGTTCTGTTTTAAAGAAGCGTTTCTTTTTTATTGAACCATCACAATTACCTTTCCTTTCCTGAAGATTAAATGGTAAAATTAAAAACACTAATACATAAATTAGTCTAAATTTTAAAGTATATATATATATATATATATATATATATATATATATATATATATATATATATATATATATATATATATATATATATATATATATATATATATATATATATATATATATATATAAACTAAGAAAGAAGAAAAATGCAAAAAAAAAATTAATAAAATATAGATCTAGGTACTGAGGTATAAATTATGTTAGTTAATTTAATTGTTAGACAGACAAATTTAGATATCGATTCTTACCACAAGTTGCACTCCAAAATATATTCCTTTCCATTCTGTGATATCTGACCCCTTATATCGTAGATGCCTTCATATTCACTTAAATCATTTTTAAGTTTTACAAACACTTGCTCCTTTAGCTTCAAATGTTTACCATCAGCTATCCAATTTTTGTCATTGTAGACCTCCAGACGCTCTTTACAAGTAGGTATAGGTCTGATTAGATCAATAATATCTTCATGAATTTCCTCAATTTCTTTCTTTTCACATTTAATAATATAAGTTTTCTCTAAATCTAGAGTTTCTAAAATATATTCATGCTTAATATTGTCAGGCTTTTCATCAACTAGCATAAGTAATGTTCCTGCTAAGATTTCAAAATTGTCCTTTGAGTCTTTCGATGCATTGTAGCAAGACTGTAAATTGTGATTAAAAGCATCTTTCTTCCGTCCATATTTTGACACTAAGAGTATGTAGCACTGATTTTCTAAATTGAACATTACTACACTTCTTAGTGATGTTACTGACGTTTGTATTAGAATTAGGACTTACGTTTAATATTATTATTATAATAATAATAATGAGATCTAGAACTAGTGACGTCTAGTTGAATAGTATATAATTATAGTATATAATAAGTTGTCTAGTAGATTGTGATCATTGTCTCTAGAGATCTATTTAATAAATAAACAAGATAGATCTAGCTCATGAAATATTAATCTAGCTAACTTATAATCTAAATATTTTTAATTTCAATGGATAAGTTCATGATAAATAAAAGTAGAAACTTGATCTGTAATAATAATAATAATAGTTTTATAATTGACGCATTGCTTATAATGAAATTAATCCTATTGAAAAATTCCCAAAGTTATTTTTACTCGACTCGATTCTCTAAGAGTTATCCAGCACTTCTTCGCTCTCTAGAAAAAAATCATCTAAAATGTACTTATAAATAACAGACCTAACCTATATATACCGGCACCTTTTTCAATGTGGGGAATTTTTTTTTACTCTTCCTGTATTTTAACGTCTATTACTAATTTATTAGTAGTTAAAAGTTAGGCATCACTGCATGAGTACGGGCACTTATTGCTTTACAAAAAAAAGCTTATATATATATACATATATATATATATATATATATATATATATATATATATATATATATATATATATATATATATATATATATATATATATATATATATATATATATATATAGCCTGAGCTAACCAGGAAAACCAGTGACTTGGCAGAATTTAAGTCATTGGTTAATATGCATGACTATAATTGCATGACGCGTAGGACGTAATCATCTTTTTTGAAGTAACGTCTGTATTATATATATATATATATATATATATATATATATATATATATATATATATATATATATATATATATATCATGGGCGTAGCCATGCAGAATTTTTTTCCGGGGGTGAGAGTGGGGGTGGGGGAATCCCCGGGCGGGAAAAAATATATATGTGTGTGTGTGTATGTACATAATTAATCTTTATTACATTCTGACCTTTTATTCTTTTGGAAGACGTTTATGTGCCTTAGAATAGGTTCTTTCTGGAGTTAGTGGAAAAAATTGTACTCCCCGTCCTTGCTAGCAAGAGGGTCTGGGGAGCGCCGGGAGCCAAGCACTTTTTCCTGTATTGAAAGCTAACAAAAAGCATATTCTGAGGTATCTACAGTGTATTATCCTACTATTTCAAAAACATAATCTGCTATTCTTACTGACTTAGACCCTCCCGCGTCGTTCGGCGTATTTGGCGGCAAGCTGTTTCCACAAAAATCTTTCACTGGCAATGTCTGAAGCCTCTTCCCACCTGCTCTAAGGACCTCCATGAAAGTGTGGCGCCAAGTTGTACTAGGATGTCATCGCAACTCTTATTATGCGCAATTCATTTTGTCGGATAACATGTCTCGAAAACCTCATGCGACTCTCTTTCACATAACGTTACCAAGGGGTCGACTCACAGTTCCGCATAGGATTTCTTTGATTTAGACACGATCTCTATAACTGACTCCTAAAATCAGTCTTAGCCATCTCTGTTGAGCCACATTTAGTGTTTTTTTTTTTAATTTCGGCAGATGACTATTCACTGTAATTTATTAATGGAGCCCAGCCACTGGTAGAAATGTGTATACTCTCTTGACTACACTCTTGGAATTAGGTGACTGTAGTTTGCTTTAGATTTTATATCGAAAAGGGAAGTTTTATCGTCAAAATCATCTGTTGGGGGGTTTAAACTAAAAAAATCTCTTTAAATTCAAAACCCCATTTAGCTACAATTATATAATTTGGTGACTGTAGTTTGCTTTAGAATAATATTGAAGAGAGAGGTTTTCAACCTCAAAACTCTCTGTAGGGGGATTTTAAACTGAAAACCATCATGATGGGTTTTAAACTTTTTAAAAAGCCCTCTGGAGAAGGGGGGTTTAGACTCACCCCCCCCCCCCTTGGCATAGCTATATTCATAGAATTTTGAGTGTGTAATTTGCTTTTTTTTATATTGAAGGGTATTTTTTAGTTTCAAGCTGAAGGAGGTTTAAACTCAAAAACCCCTTTGGTTAGGCTCATAGTTTTTTTGAGTGTGTAGTTTGCTTTTTTTTTATATTGAAGAGATATTTTTTTTAGCTTCAAACCCCGCTGAAAAAAAGGGGGGGGGGGGTTAAACTTAAAAATTCTTTGGCCACACTCATAGATAATTTTTGTTTGTAATTGGCTTTTTTTTAATTTGAGAGGTGTTTTTTAGCTTCAAACCCCGCTGAAGGGGGGTTTAAACTTAAAACCACTGTTAGCTACGAACATAGCATTTTGTGTGTAATTTGCTTTAATTATATTAAAGAGATATTTTTTTTAGCTTCAAACCTCACTGGAGAAAGTTTAAATTCCCCCCCCCCCCCCTTTCTTGACCTGGCTACGTTCATAGAATTTTGAGTGTGAAATTAGCTTTTTATATATTGAAAAGGTATTTTTTTTATCTTTAAACACCGGTGAAGGGGGTTTAAACTCAAAACGCCTTTGGCTACGCTCATAGAATTTTGAGTGTATAATTTGTTTTTTCTAAATTGAAGAAGTGGTTTTTAGCTCAAACCCCCGGTGGAGAGGGGTGTTTAAACACAAAACCCTTCTTTGCTACGCTCATAGAATCTGGTGACTGATGTATGGATAGCATGGGCGTAGCCAGGGGGGGGGTTCTTGGGGTTCAAACCCCCCCCCCCCCGAAATGAAATTCCCCCCAAGGGGGGGTGACAGGAATTTAGTGACTGATTTTTAGCTTTGATTTTGTTTTTCTTAGGTGAGATTTTAATACTAAACCATCACTTGCCCCAGCACAACTAAGGCCTACCAGGGGGTTTTGAGTTTAAAAACCCTTACTGGGGGAGGGGTTCGAGTTTTAAACCTCCTACCAGGGGGGTTTGAGTTTAAAACCCCCTACAAAGTTTTTTTTACAATTAAATCCCCCTCTTCTATAAAACAAAACAAAAAAAATGCAAACGACAATCCCCAAATTCCAAGAGCACAGTTAAGGAAGATTTTGATTTTAAAACCCCTCCAAAATTTACGATAAACCCCTTCTTCAATTTAAAAACAACAAATTACTCACTCAAAATTCTATGATCGTAGCCAAAGGGGTTTAGAGTTTACCCCCCCCCTTCAGTAGGGTTTGAAGCTAAAAATTACCTCTTCAATATAAAAAAAAAGCAAATTACGCACTCAAAATGTTATGAGCGTAGTCACGGGGGTTTTAAGTTTAAACTCCCCTCCAGTGAAGATTGAAGCTAAAAAATACCTCTTCATATAAAAAAAAAAAGCAAACTACTCATTCTAAAATATATGAGCGTAGCGAAAGGGGTTTTGAGTTTAATCCCCCGCCAGCGGGGTTTGAAGCTAAAAAAATATATCTTCAGTGTAAGAAAAAAAGCAAATTAGGCACTCAAAATGTTATGAGCGTAGTCACAGGGGTTTTAAGTTTAAACTCCCCTCCAGTGAAGATTGAAGCTAAAAAATACCTCTTCATATAAAAAAAAAGCAAATTACTCATTCTAAAATATATGAGCGTAGCGAAAGGGGTTTTGAGTTTAATCCCCCGCCAGCGGGGTTTGAAGCTAAAAAATATATCTTCAGTGTAAGAAAAAAAGCAAATTACGCACTCAAAATGCGATGAGCGTTGCCAAAAGGGGTTTTCAGTTTAAACCCCCCTTCAGAGGGGTTTGATGCTAAAAAATACCTCTTCAATATAAAAAAAGCAAATTACATACTAAAATTATTTGAGCGTAGCCAATCCAATTGGGGGTTTTGAGTTAAACCCCTCTCCTACAGATGGCTTTTTTTTTTTATTTTAAAATCCCTCCAGATGGTTCTGAGTTTAAGATACCCCTACAGAGCATTTTGAGGTGGAAAACCTCTATCTTCAATATTATTCTAAAGCAAACTACAGTTACTAAATTCTATTATCGTAGCTAAATGGGGTTTTGAATTAAAAAAAACAAAGAACTCCAGAGATTTTTTAGTTTAAAACCCCCAACAGATGATTTTGACGATAAAAGTTCCCTTTTCGATATAAAATCTAAAGCAAACTACAGTCACTTAATTCCAAGAGCGTATTCAAGAGAGGTTACACATTTCTACCAGTGGCGGGGCTCCATTAATAAAGTGCAGTGAATAGTCATCTGCCGAAATTTAAAAACACTAAATGTGGCTCAACAAAGATGGCTAAGACAGATTTTAGGAGTCAGTTATAGAGATCGGGTCTCAATCAAGAAAATCCTTTGCCGAACTGGGAGTCGACACCTTAGTAAGATTGTGAAAGAGCGTCGCATGAGGTTTGCGAGACATGTTCTCCGACAAAATGAATTAGGCATAAGAAGAGTTGCAATGACATCCTAGTACAATTTGTCGCCACACATTCATGGAGGTCCTCAGAGCAGGTGGGAAGAGGCTTCAGACAATACCAGTGAGTCAGTGACAGATTTTTATGGAAACAGCTTGACGGCAAATCAACCGAACGGCGCGGGAGGGTCAGTAAGAAAAGCACATTAGGTTTTTGAAATAAACTTTTTAATAGCAGGAAAATGCACTGCAGATACGTCAGAATAAGCATTTTGTTGGCTTTCAATACCAGAAATAGTGCTTGGCGGCGGGGCTCCGCCCCGCGCTAGGGGAGCTCCTGGCGCTCCCCCAGACCCACATGCTAGTAATGACGGGGAATCTACACCTTTTCCACTAACTCCAGGAAAACCTATTCTAGGGCACAGTAAACGTCTTCCGAAAGAATGAAGGGTCAGAATGTAATAAAGATTATGTACACACACACATATAAATACATTTTTTTTTAATTTCGCCGGGAGGGGGGGGAGTCGGGGGGGGGAGACAAAATCCCCCCCAAAACCCTCCCCGAAAAAAAATCCTGGCTACGCCCATGATGGATAGTCTTATATTGAAGAGGGGGTTTATCGTAAATTTCGGAGGGGGTTTTAAAATCAAATCTTCCTTAGCTATGCTCTTGGATTTTTTTGGTTTGGTTTTGTTATATAGAAGAGGGAATTTGACTGCAAACCTTCCTAGTAACGGGTTTTAAACTAATATCCTTTGGCTGCGCTGGTGTAAGTTATGGTTTTGTATTAAAATCTCACCTTAAATAAACAGAATCAAAGCAAAAAACCAGTCACCAAATTCCGATCCGATTTCGGGGGGTCGGGGGGGGGGAGGGTTGAACCCCTAAATCCCCCTCCCTGGCTACGCCCATTATATATATATATGTATATATATATATATATATATATATATATATATATATATATATATATATAGGCTAAGCCCCCCCCCCTACAGTGCTTTTTTTTTTTGTGACGGTACGCGTATTATTAATTTATTAGTATTTTCAAAGTTATCCATAATTGAATGCCGGCACCTATTCAAAAACGTCGGGAAGGCGGGAGGTAAACTAAAAAAAAACAACAACTTTGGCTACGATCATAGCATTTTGAGTGTGTAATTTGCTTTTTTTTTATATTGAAGAGGTATTTTTTAGCTTCAAACCCCGCTGAAGAGGGTTTTAAACTCAAAACCCCTTTGGCTACGATAATAGAATTTTGAGTGTGTAATTAGCTTTTTTTTATATTGAAGAGGTGTTTTTTAGCTGTAAACACCGCTGGAGTGGGGTTCTAAAGACAAAACCCCTCTTGGCTACGCTTATAGAATCTGGTGACTGGTGTAACTGGTGTATCTTTATGACCAAAGCCATAAAAGTAAAACAGACATTTTCTATAAGATATTACATGAAACCATTTCTAAAAATAATAATAATTATATTGAAGGGATGTTTTATTGTAAATTTCGGAGGGGGGGGGTTAAAATTAA
Source organism: Biomphalaria glabrata (assembly GCF_947242115.1). Taxonomy (NCBI): domain Eukaryota; kingdom Metazoa; phylum Mollusca; class Gastropoda; family Planorbidae; genus Biomphalaria; species Biomphalaria glabrata. The sequence goes on from NC_074717.1 coordinate 28,476,643, forward strand.
AATCTTCCTTAGCAATCCCAGCCAGCAAAGCTAGGCTACGTACCTGTTCAGGCCCGGCCTGAGTTAGGGGAACTGGATAGTATTGCGGGGCCGTTTTTTTCCCTACCCCGTCCTGGGCCCATTCAAAAAAACCCTTAGATGAATGGGGAGATTCGCCCCTTTGCTTCACTGCTCGGCGTCGGCTGGCAGCCTGATTTTTACGTAATACAGTTTAGGTCTCAACCACCTACTCCTTCTCGTCCTACTGGCAACGAGTGCCCTCCCCGCCTCGCTCGCGAAACTCGTTGCGAAATGAAATTCAAGGGGAGGTAAAGAAAAGAACTCATTATAATTGGCTCGGATACCCTCCCATTTCATTATAAACACTCAATAAACCCATTACATGTTTTATTATTTTGTTTAAATAAACTTTTATTGCTCCGGTTTTTTTTTTGTTTTTTTTTACATTTAAATATTTTGTTTTATTGTTTATAAAGCTATGAAATAAAAACAAGTGTTCTGTTGTCATCTAGAATATGATGATTCTTTTGATATAATATTCTTATTTACATATTTAATGAAAACAATTGCAGCCTTTTTCAAACTAAATATTTTAGTATTTTAAATTTTTCATAAAAATGTTCTACGAAGGATCAATACCATGTCAGTTCAAGCAGCCAATATTCAAGAATAAATTCGTTAAATATTTGTCATGATATGTAGTTGGTATTGTCTCTGAAGAATATGTCCTCTATATGGTTCAATCTCTCAGGACTGGATCGTACGTGGCTAGAAATGTCACTATCTTTAAGAAATAGCCTTGATTTTGTATTTCGAAATCACATTCACCTCCTTCGAGATGCCCAAGGAAGGCCATTCTTTTAAAATTACGGATTGTTCATGGTAAGTTACGTGTTCGAGTCTGATAACTCGGGTTAACAGTAAAAGTAAAATACCCTTTTCAGACTTTGCGATCTGTGAGGCAAATCATCGCAAATTGTCATCTGTTTCTATGGCCACGGTTAACTAGTGCTGTCATGTGGCCAGCACTGTTCTGTTGTCACAGATTAATAATACATTACTAACTAATAATGATAATAACGAGACTGTCTTGATTAAGGTAGACATATATAACTAACTTTTATTTCCGTCCGATTCTTTGCTTTCGCATAAAACATAGACAACAAACAATGACGTAATATCTTCTAATATTAACACATCCTTCCTTTTGAAGCTATTATCACATCCTTCCTTTTAAAGTTCTTAATACTTATATTTACAAGGAATTTTGACAACTCGACCACTTCTGGTTGTCTTGACCGGCACAGCAAGTTCTCTAGATGTTGGTTTATAATTGTCTGTTTCTTTTGTTCTAACAGTTTGCTGATCATTGTCTTCGTCGGTGTCATAGTACCCAGAGATGTCTTCTTCGTAGCTCTTGTTTAAAACCCGTTGATTTCGTCTGTATGTTTTCCCATCGTTTGTCTTTATGATGTAAGATCTGGGTGATGGATGTTTCTTAATGACGACTGCTTTCTGCCATGTTTGTCCTAGACGAACTCTCACCTTCTCCCCGACAGAGTAGTCTTTAGGTAACCTTGCTTTTGAATCGTACCTCACTTTGCTTTTCCTCTGTCGTTCGTTGAGTAATGTCTCTGCATTTTCAGCTACCGATGGTTTCAATAGTTTGGGATCAGTTGGAATGATGTCCCTGAGTCTTCTACTCATCAGCAGTTGTGATGGCGAATAAAGCAGTCCGCTTATCGGAGTATTTCTATACTCGAGCATAGCGAGATATGGATCTTTCCCACTTTTGTATGCTTTGTTGAATATCTGCTTTACGATACCAACATACACCTCACTTTGTCCATTTGATTGCGGGTATCTGGGACTTGATGTTGTTATCTTGAAACCCCATTCAGAAGCAAACTCTCTATATTGATAGCTATTGAATGGCATATTGTCGCTCACTATTTCTTCTGGTATGCCATGTCTAGCAAAAATACCTTTCATTGCCCTGATAACACATTCTGCTGTTTTGTTCTCTAGTCGTTTTATTTCAGGATATTTGGAGAAATAGTCCACAACTAGCAAATAGTCATTGTTTCGCCATTCAAACAAATCTGTCGCAACCTTTTTCCATGGTCTGTCTGGTACAGCATGAGGTAGCAATTTTTCCTTCACATTATTTCTTTTGAACGTTGCACATGTTGCGCATTTCATTATTGTCGAAAAAATATCTTTAGACAATCCTGGCCAAAACACACTCTGTTTTGCCTTGGATCTGGTTTTCTCAAGACCAAAATGACCTATGTGCAACTTGTCGAGAATTTCATTTCTCATACTTGAAGGAATTATAATTCTGTTCTCATAAAACAATATTCCATTCGCTTCATGAATACTGTCTTTAAATGACCAATACACTTTTACTGTTTCATGAACTTAGAGTTTTTATCTTTGGCCAACCTTCTCTGACATAATTCATTACAAGTTTTAATTTAGCATCAGATTCAGTTTTCCTTCTAATTTCAATAATCTTCTGATCACTTCCCGGAAACTGTGCTGTTGCGCTATGAATTCTCATAACCATGTCATCATTTGAATTTGATTTTTCTTGACCATTGATGTACGCACGCGATAACGTATCAGCTATTTGCATTTTTGAACATGGAGTGTAAGTTACTGTTAATTGATATCTCAACAGTCTTAACATCATCAACTGAAGTCTTGGTGAAATCTTATGTAAAGGCTTAGTCACAATATTTTGCAAAGGTTTGTGATCTGATTGTACAGTCACAGTTCTTCCAAAAATATAATGGTGAAAATGTTCAGCTGCAAACACTATAGCTAACATTTCCTTTTCTATTTGTGCATATCTACACTCTGTTTCTGTCAATGATCTTGACGTATACGCAACTGGTTTATCTTCTTGCATTAAACATGCTCCCAACCCTTTAGAAGAAGCGTCACACTGAATAGTAACTGGCTTTTCAGGGTTAAACAATTGCAGAACTGGAGCTTCACTAAGTGTTTTCTTTATTAGTTGGAAAGCATTTTCTTGCTCTGCATTCCACTGCCACAATACATCTTTCTTTAGCAATTCACGCAATGGACTGGTAATTGTTGACATGTTTGGAATGAAACTTGACAGAAAGTTCAACATCCCTAGCAGTCTTTGAATTCCTGTTCGATCTGTTGGTGCTGGCATCTCCATTATTGCTTTGATTTTAGCTGGATCTGGACGAATACCATCTGCTCCAATTTGTCTTCCGAGATAATTAACACCAGAAAGTTTATATTGTATCTTGTTCTTGTTGAACTTTACATTGTTCTTTCTAGCTCTCTCCAGAACATTTTCAAAAATTTGATCATGTTCTTTTTCATCTTTTGCTGCAATCAGCATGTCATCTGACATGATATGTACACCTGGGATGTCTCCGAATACTTGATAAGCACGTTTCTGTAATACTTCACTAGCTAAGGATATACCAAAAGGCATTCTCAAGAATCTGTATCTTCCAAACGGAGTATTGAATGTACATAAATAAGAGCTTGGTTCATCCAACTCAACTTGCCAATATGCATCCTTTTGATCAAGTATACTAAACACTTTTGCTGCTCCCAGTGAACTATTGATTTGATCAAATGTTGGTATAGTGAAATGTTCTCTCATTATATATTTGTTAAGTTCTCGGGGATCTAAACACAACCTCAAAGAATTATCTTTCTTCTTCGCTATAACCCATTCTGTTGGTTCATCAACTTCTGTGATCACTCCATCTTGTTGCATTTGTGTGAGTTTTCTTTTTAATTCTTCATAGAGTGATGGTGCAACTCTGCGCGCACATTGAATAACTGGTTTTGCATCTGACGTCAGTTTAATGTGATACTTCATTTTGTATGTACCGAGTCCTTCGACTACTTGATTATATTGTGAGCAGGTCAGGGCAGGCGCGAGCTGTGGTGGCCTATTCTCTTCTGCTGCTCAACATTAAATTCATTTATAACAGTAGGCAGGTGGTAGCTCTACTGGGTGGGCCCAATCTGTGCACCTCGGTCTGCGACCAAGGGGCTAGAGTCGCCTAAGCAACCAGACAGCACAATTAAACTAAACTAAACTAATCTAGCTAACTAAAAGAAAGCAATAACGAAACTTTTACTTTAGGATAAATACAACAAAAAGAAACTTTATTTACATACACAAATAAATCAATAATAAAATATAACATATAGAGCTACACTAACACTACAACTGAACTCAGCAACTAACTAAAACCCTCTAAATCTACAAACACTAACAGACTAACCAAACCAACTATCTAACTAAATCACTACAATTACTACCCTAGACCTAAGCTTAGAATTAATAAAATATAACAAAAAAAGGTACAAGGAGGCGATGGCAGACTAATTGACTAATGGCAGTCTAATGGCAGACTAATGGCAGTAGACTAACAACAGCCTACAGTAGACTAACAACAGCAGTACTGCAGTAGACTAACAACAGCCTACAGGCAGTAGACTAACAACAGCAGTACTGCAGTAAGGATAGCAGGCGGTCCCAGCTGAAATTACACTACACACAATTAGCTCTACACCGGCACCACTGTCAGCACTGACCACTGGTCAAGACAAAAGAGGGCTCAACGTGGTTCTGGAGCTAGCTATAACTGGTCAGCGCGAACATATCGGAGAGCATGACGTCACGCTAATTACCTAAAACTAAACTGGACTACTGATTCCCCTAATTTGTACCTAGCCGTACGCTATAATAAAATCTAGAAAATTACTAAAGACACGGACTACACAACATTATATACCAAATTAAACAGCATATAAAAGAGAACCTTAAAATTTAAATCTTACAAAAATACAAAAAGGAAGAAGAAAGATATTTATGTTCTAAACTCATACAGGGACCCTATACAGCTTCTAGACTTACACTTAGACTGAAATTAAAAAATAACTACTAACCTAACCTAAGCGCTAAAGACAAAAATACGTAGAACTAATCAGGGACAAAGAAATGGAAACAGTGCCAACAACTCTAAGGCTAGTTAACTATTTTTAAAACTACTTTTCCTCTACGAGCAAAACACAAATAACAGAAAAAGACTAAAACTAGCAGAAGTTATAAATAGCGGAAACTACAAACACACAGCACTGACCTATGCAAGAAGAAAAGACACTAAATTAAATTATTCTAGCCTGGCCTATATAAAGTAAATAGGTCGAAATACAGATAAAAATAGATAACAAATAGACCTGGGGTCGCACGCTCACATATTTTTTCATCAAGACTTGTGGAACTTCATTTTGTTGCTTGACATCGTGTACTTCGACATTTCTCTTTGCCTCAATTAGTTTTAAAACAATAGATGTCTTCAGACCTAGTATAGGATTTATACTTTTCTTGATCACGTACAGATCATCTTTAACTTCTACATCGCCGACTTTAAATGTGACCGATGCAACTCCCTTCAGTTCTAATGCTTCATCCCCCAATGCTCGTAGGGTAGTATTTGAATTCTTTAACTGAGTATCAGTTTCTAAATTGTTCCACGTTGATTCTGATATCACATTAGCTTGTGCTCCTGTGTCAATCTTCATTTTGACTATTTTTCCCATAATATTGACATCAACCATCCAAACTTTGACATTGTTGTCAGTACCAATTGCCTCAAACCACAACTCATTTACTTGGCTTGACTGACTTTCATCTTCCAGTAAATCAACAGCCTTGAAGTGTTTCGACCGACATTTTACAGCGAAATGATTTCTTTTTTTACATTTTCGGCATGTCTGTCCGAATGCTGGGCAATTGTATTTTCTGTGAGATCCACCACAAGATCTGCAATCTCTAATGAAACTTGTGACATGATTCTGTGCCATTTTTTCCTGTGAGGTTTTGACTGGCTTTCTATCTTCTTTCTTCTTTAATTTATTAGCAGCATCCACATGTAGTCCTTTCATATCTATCATTTGGTTCTGGGTATGCTCGTCAGCACGAATTATGCTTGCTGCTTTCTCTAAAGTTAAGTCTACATCTCTCAGAAGTCTCTCTCTCACTCGATCCGACTGTATGCCACATACCAATCGATCTCTGATGAGTTCATCTCGAAGGTTGTCAAACTTGCATTCTTTTGCCAAATTCTTTAACTCAGTATAATACTGTTCAAACGTTTCTCCGTCTTTCTGCTTTCTTGAAAAGAATTTAAATCTGTCATACACAGTGTTGGACTTAGGCAAAAAATGATTCTGAAACCTTTCAATTACTTTGTCTACAGTCTCATCTTCACATACTTGAAAAGTATTGTAGATGTCGCGAGCGGGTTCACCGATCAGATGTAACAATAAAGCTTTCTTCACTGGCTCGGGCTTCGTATTTTTTTCAGTGGCAACCATAAACAGTTCAAAACTTTGTCTCCATTTTTTCCATCTTTCAGATAGATTACCGTCTTGTGACAACGGCTTAGGAGGATCGAATAATTCCATTATTCGTACAGATTCTAGATTCTATGTCTAGATCTAGATCTAACAACATGAACTAACGACACCACAAATAAAATGTACTTTTAGCAATTTAGAAACCACTAGATCTAGAGATCTACCTGTTACCAGCACTTTAAAGCAATGTGACACTAGATTTGACACCTAATCTAACACCAGATCTGACACAAGATCTGAAAACCAAATCTGACACCATGTTCTGTTGTCACAGATTAATAATTAATACATTACTGTAGACGTTACTAACTAATAATGATAATAACGAGACTGTCTTGATTAAGGTAGACATATATAACTAACTTTTATTTCCGTCCGATTCTTTGCTTTCGCATAAAACATAGACAACAAACAATGACGTAATATCTTCTAATATTAACACATTCTTCCTTTTGAAGCTATTATCACAAGCACAACGACCAACCGCCGTTACTTTTACCCAATGCCAGGTACCCATTAGAGCTGGGTGGACTCAGTAGGAGCCCTAAGGATCCCGAAATTAAAGGATTCGAACCTGGGACCCTCGGTTAGTTTCACCACTCAGCCACAGCGCATCCCGGCTGACAGACTTGTCTTTTTATCACACCGACCGATATCGGAAACTCAGGCTCAAAAGTTTAATGTAAAATGACACGGTATTCCACTGGTCAACTAAACACCATATGATATCCCTTGGTAAAATGACACGGTACTCCACTGGTCAATTAAACACCATATGATATCCCTTGGTAAAATGACACGGTATTCCACTGGTCAACTAAACACCATATGATATCCCTTGGTAAAATGACACGGTATTCCACTGGTCAACTAAATACCATATGATATCCCTTGGTAAAATGACACGGTATTCCACTGGTCAACTAAATACCATATGATATCCCTAGGTAAAATGACACGGTATTCCACTGGTTAACTAGTCATCTTGCATGGGTGTAGCCAGGATTTTTTTTTCGGGGAAGGGGAGTTTTCTCTCTCTTCCCCCGGCAAATATAAATACATGTGTGTGTGTGAGTGTACATAATTAATCTTTATTACATTCTGACCATTCATTGTTTTGGAAGTCGCTTATTCTACCTTACAAAAGGTTCTTTCCGGATTTACTGAACAAATTTAAGACTCCCAGCATTGCTAGCATGGGAGTCTGAGGATGCGCTGTGAGCTCCCTTAGCGCGGGGCGGAGCCCCGCCGCGAAGCACTATTTCCGATATTGTAAGCCAACAAATCTGAGGTATCTACAGGTATCCTTCTATTAAAAGTTTTATTTCAAAAACCTAATGTGCTATTCTTACTGACTTAGATCCTCCCGCGTCGTTCGGTGCATTGGGCGGCAAGCTGCTTCCACAAAAATCTTTCACTGGCAATGTCTGAAGCCTCTTCCTACTCCTACCTGCTCTGAGGACCTCTATGAAAGTCTTGCGTGAAGTTGTACATATATATCCATGTTTGCGATTTTCTCGTAATGGCCTCCATGTCATCGCAACTATTATTATGCGTAATTCATTTTGTCGAAGAACATGTGCCGCAAACCTCATGCGACGCTCTGTCACAACCTTACTAAGGGGTCGACTCCCAGTTCGGCATAGGATTTCCTTGATTGAAACCCGATCTCTATAACTGACTCCTAAAATTTGTCTTAGCCATCTTTTTTGAGCCACATTTAGTGTTTTTCAATTTCGGCACTTTATGAATGGAGTCCAGCCACTGGTAGAAATGTGTAGCCTAAGCCTCCCTTGACTACGCTCTTGGAATTTAGATTTTATATTGAAAATGGAAGTTTTATCGTCAAAATCATCCGTACGGGGTTTTAAACTAAAAAATCTCTGGAGTTGTTTTTTTTTTTTTATTCAAAACACCATTTAGCTACGCTCATAGAATTTGGTGACTGTAGTTTGCTTTAGAATAATATTGAAGAGAGGGGTTTTCAATCTCAAAACTCTCTGTAGGGGGATTTTAAACTCAAAACCATCCGGAGGGGTTTTAAACTTTAAAAAAAAAAAGCCATCTGGAGGAGGGGGTTTAAACTCACCCCACCCCCCACCCCTTTGGCTTGGCTACGCGCAAAGAATTTTAGTGTGTAATTTGCTTTTTTTTTTATTTTAAAGAGGTATTTTTTAGCATCAAACCCCGCTGAAGGGGGTTTTGAGTTTAAAAACGGGGGGGGGGGGGATAAACTCAAAACCCTTTTGGCTACGCTCCTTCTTCCCTAGTGCTATTAGAGCATGGAATGGGTTGCCTGAGCTAGCCAGGAAAACCAGTGACTTGGCAGAATTTAAGTCATTGGTTAATATGCATGACTAAATGCATGACGCGTAGGACGTAATCATCTTCTTTTTTGAAGTAACGTCTGTATTATATAAGATAAGAAGATAGAATTTTGAGTGTGTAATTTGCTTTTTCATATTGAAGAGGGGGCTTTATCGTAAATTTCGACTGGTAGAAATAAAAAATTACCTGATGCAGGAATTTCGACTACACTGAAAGACCTGTTGACTCCACGAAATTTATGTGAAGCGGTGTCCATGGTTAGAAAACAAAGGGCAATACGAAGGGGCGAAATCAAAACAAAGCTACAAAAAAAAAACAAAAAAAAAAAACACATGCAACTATTTTAATGACACCCAATATTGGCGTGTGGAAAAAATACACACATCATAGACTTATATATACTATATCTAGACTGGCCATGGAGACTTTTTAAAACTACAAAAAATGTCGTGAAAAGGTTGTTTTGTAAAGTAGTTAAAAGTTCAGTCTTCTTTTTTTTTTTCAATCCTAACCTATGTAACATATAATTTAATTTTTAGATCTAGATATAGTTATTGAAGATCAAAAATAAAAGTACTCTCGTCTCATAATTATTATTTTGAAATTTTTAGATACATAATCTAGAAAGATGTAGGTAATGAATATATTTAAATGTACATAAGATGATTTAAATCAACATTAATTATTTCGATCTAGGATTTTTGAAACATTATCTCAATGGAAACCATAGACTATAGATAACAGCGAAATTTTTTTAAATATGTATTCATGTGTGTGTGTGTGTGTACATAATCTTTATTGCATTCTGACCCTTCATTCTTTCGGAAGACGTTTATTGTGCCCTAGAATAGGTTCTTCCATGAATTAGTGGAAAAATTGTAGATTCCCCGCCTATACTAGCAAGGGGGTCTGGCGCTCCCCCAGCGTGGGGCGAAGCCCCGCCGCCAAGCACTATTTCTGATATTGAAAGCCAACAAAATGCATATTCTGAGGTATCTACAGTGCATTTTCCTGCTATTAAAAAGTTTTATTTCAAAAACCTAATGTGCTATTCTTACTGACTTAGACCCTCCCGCGCCGTTTGGCGCATTTGCCGTCAAGCTGTTTCCATAAAATTGTAGATTCCGTGCCATTACTAGCAATGGGGCCTGGGGAGCGGTAGCGCGGGGCGAAGCCCCGCCGCCAAGCACTATTTCTGGTATTGAAAGCCAACAAAATGCATATTCTGAGGTATCTCCAGTGCATTTTCCTGCTATTAAAAAGTTTTATTTCAAAAACCTAATGTGCTATTCTTACTGACTTAGACCCTACCGCGCCGTTCGGAGCATTTGACGTCAAGCTGTCTCCATAAAAATCTGTCACTGGTAATGTCTGAAGCCTCTTCCCACCTGCCATAAGGACCTCAATGAATGAGTGGCGTCAAGTTGTACTAGGATATCATTGCAACTCTTATTATTCGTAATTCATTTTGTCCCGCAAACCTCATGCGTCGCTCTCTCACAATCTTACTAAAGGGTCGACTCCCAGTTCTGCATAGAATTTCCTTGATTTAAACCCGATCTCTATAACTGACTAATAAAATCTGTCTTAGCCATCTTTGTTGAGCCACATTTAATGTTTTTCAATTTCGGCAGACAACTATTCACTACAGTTTATTAAGGGAGCCCTGCCACTGGTAAAAATGTGTAACCACTCTTGAATACGCTCTTGGAATTAAGTGACTGTAAATTGCTTTAGATTTTATATCGAAAAGAGAAGTTTTATCGTCAAAATCATCTGTTGGGGGTTTTCCACCTCAAAATGCTCTGTAGGGGGATCTTAAAATCAAAACCATCTGGAGGGATTTTAAACTTTAAACAAACGCCATCTGTAGAAGAGGGGTTTAAACTCAAAACCCCCAATTGGATTGGCTACGCTCAAATAATTTTAGTGTGTAATTTGTTTTTTTTTTATATTGAAGAGGTATTTTTAGCATTAAACCCCTCTGAATGGGGGTTTAAACTCAAAACCCCTTATGGCAACGCTCATAGCATTTTGAGTGCATAATTTGCTTTTTTTCTTTCACTGAAGATGTATTTTTAGCCTCAAACCCCCCTGGCGGGGGGTTTAAACTCAAAACCCCTTTGGCTGCGTTCATAGATTTTAGTGTGAGTAATTTGCTTTTATTTATATCGAAGAGGTACTTTTTAGCTTCAAACTCCACTGGAGGGGAGTTTAAACTCAAAACCCCTTTGACTACACTCAAATCATTTTGAGTGTATAATTTGCTTTGTTTTTATTATTAAAGAGGTATTTTTTACCTTCAAACCCCGCTGAAGTGGGGTTTAAACTAAAAACTAAGTCAAAACCCATTTAGCTACGCTCATAACATTTTGAGTGCGTAATTAACTTTTTTTTATATTGAAGAGGGGGCTTATCGTAAATTTTGGAGGGGGTTTTAAAATCAAAATCTCCCTTAACTGTGCTCTTGGAATTAGGGGATTTTCGTTTGCATTTTTGTTTTGTTTTGTTTTATAGAAGAGGGGGGGGGTTAACTGCAAAAACCCCAAGTAGGGGGTTTAAAACTGAAAACCCCTAGTAGGGGGTTTTAAACACAAAACCCCTGGTAGGGGTTTTTAAACTCGAACCCCCTCTGGTAGGGGGTTTTAAACTCAAAGCCCCCTGGTAAGGGGTTTTAAACTCAAAACCCCATTGGTTGTGCTGGGGCAATTGATGGTTTAGTATTAAAATCTCACCTAAAATAAACAAAATCAAAGCAAAAAATCATTCACTAGATTCCGATCCCCAAGGGGGGGGGTTCATTTCGGGGGGGGGGGATTGAACCCCAACCCCCCCCCTGGCTACGCCCATGATAGATATATATACAGGACTGCCAACACTAAGGGTAACTAAGCATAAGTTTCGTTCAACTTCTAAATGTGAGCCGAGGTACTTCCGGTATATATAGTCTATGATGGAAACAAGCAGGAAATGACTTTGTTTCATATGTTTGCGTGAATATCCGAGAAATGATTTTGCATTATTTCTAAACTTTGAAAACTAAAGATCATTACTTTTCTAAGATTTATTGGGGCGACTCCCCTTAGCGCTTAAAAAAGAGTTTACGTACATAAAAATCTATATATATATAGGTCTGTGAATCGATCAGTCGCGGATAAGGATTTTTTAGCCGTGCTCTTTGTCGACGGGACATCTCTAGTCCGACTTGCATAAATAAAAGAGTTATCTTTCCATGACTTTAGCGCTGTGTCCAGCATAGTTGGGCGATAAAGTGAAATATATATATATATATATATATATATATATATATATATATATATATATATATATATATATAGGCCTATATAAATATATATATATATATATATATGTGTGTGTGTGTGTGGCATTTTACGTCTCGAGAGACGATCTTTTCCCTTTGCAACTTCTTGTGTGACTAAAGAGGCCAGTCCTTGATACACAGCTGCGATCGCAGGTTGGGCATATATAATCACCAGGGGCTGTTGCATTTTCACCCTTCTTTCTGCTTCTGTTGTGTATGACATCTGCAATCCGTGACCCTTCCTTTATGCTCTCTCTCCATGTTGATCTATCCAGTGCCACCTCTTCCCAGCTGCTAGTGTCGATTTTGAAGAGCTTCATGTCGCGTTTGCATACATCCGTATAACAAAAAGTGGGCGATCAGCGGCTCTCCTGCCTTCTATAAGATGCCTTTTTACATTCATAAATGATTACCCAATGTTTGGTTAAAGTAAGTAAACTAGTAGGCAGGTAAGGAAGATAATTCAAATGGGTTCCAAGGATAGTCAACGGCCGGTGATGGAAAAAGGGATAAACTTTTTGTCTCTGACAGTCAAATTCAGCTCTAGGCATTTTTCGTCTAATAAATCCACCGGAACCTTTTATTTCTTACAGAAGGAAGGTATGAAAGGTAGTCTCCACTGGCGCTTTTTTTTTGTTTAATTTAGTGACTGATTTTTTTTTGCTTCGATTTTGTTTATTTTAGGTGAGATTTTAATACTAAACCATCACTTGCCCCAGCACAAAATCCCTAACAGCACAATTAACAACATGACATACATTTAATAATAAATAAAAACCAACTTCAATATTAAGATTAATATCATAACACCTTTTCTTTATTCTATAGCCTGTTCATGCTATAATCTCTGTAATTGCAAATTTAAATGGGACTTTTATTTAAAAAAAAAAAAAAAGGGGGGGGTCGTGAAAAAAAATTGGCAAATTCAAAGTGTTATTGCTGGCAATAAGTTCCTATACTTTTGCTACACTTCAGCTGGGCTAAATACAGTTATGAACTATGTGTCCCATTATCATTCCAACTTAATATGAAAAAAAAAAAGATGCCTACATGTTTCAAGTAAAAAAATGTTTGATACTGTATAAAAAAAAACTTGACTAAGAAGAATAGGTTTTAAACTTCCAAAAACAAAGTAAAGTTATACAAAAACTTTCATAAAATATTCTACACAAAAATTCTTTTTGCTCAAGTTTTTTTTTAAAAATTGCCAATATTTAAAAAATATATATGAAAAAAAAAAACAACATATTTTTATTTTCAATATCTTTTCTAGTTTTTGCAATCTAAATGGGTCAGACAGATGAACAGACAGACCACACGAAACTCATAACAGTTATTCACCTTGGGGGGGGGGGGGGGGGGGGCTGTTAAAAAATGTAAACCTTTATATAGACTTTAAAAATGTGGAGAGAATAATGAATTATTTTTATTTAAAAAAAAAAAGGGGGTAAAATACATTTGAATATGTTAAGTACCTACTCAAAGGGCTGGAACTTAGTTCATACAAAACATAAGCTGTGAGGTGTTGCAACTAAACAAAGCAGCTCATCAATTAAAAATAAAAAAAAAAGGTTGCTCAAAAAAAAAAAATCCAAGGTGCATTTTTTTTACAAATATAGATTTCCAGTACTGTCAAATATAGCATCTGATTCATGAATGAATTCATGATACACTGAGACTTAGGCAATTCAATATGAATTTATACTAGAAATCTTGATAGCGAGAATACACCAGGACTATGACAATAAAGTCTTAGACTCGCTCAACTTATATACATAAAGTGAAAAAATCTGTCTACATTCATTCAATGGATGGCTGCTGGTCGTGCGGTCTGCGCGCTGGACTGTCTTTTGGATTTATCGATGGTCCCGGGCTCAAACCCTGCCCACTCCCATCCCCCGTCGTCCTGTGGGAGGTTTGGACTAGGAAGTAAACCACCTTCAACTCTGAAGGAACATCCAAAACATGTAAAACATTTTACACAATTTTTTTTACAAGTAATATGCTTTCACCTTATAGATGAGATGTAGAGTTAGTTACCTATCAAGGGGGCTCAAGGTTTGACACCCGAGTAGTGTTTACTGAGCGTCTAAAGGCAAACCTCCCAGATACTCCCTTCCCCACCAGTCTACAAATGCGATGGAACCATAGCGCTCTGAGCATGCTCTAAGCATGAAAGCTGCGCTACATAAAAGGTATTTAAAAAAAAAAGAACAATATTTATCAAACCAATATTTAAGATCACACTAGATGGAAAACAAAAAAAAAGATATAACAATAAACTTTTTCCAGACATTGAATAAGCGCAGGATTAATGAATTAAGATTAAGTAACTGGAATGAAACAAAGATTAAGGAAGGCCTCAAAGAGTCATGCAGTCAACTCTTGGATCCACCCGATATTACATGCAACCATAATGAGAGAATGAGATGAGAAAAATGTGCTTAGTTTTGTTTCCAACTGCTATAAGAGATAACCCATTCAAAAATGTCACCTGTACATCCATATATATATATATATATATATATAAATAAATAAACATGAAGTATGAACACTACTAGCAGACGTGACAAAAATCTAACAAAACTTCTGTTGCAGCTGAAAATCCTGAATGTGGAACATGCCTGGTGTCTTTCAAGTAAAACAAAAATAAATACATTTAAACATAAATCACTTTCTGAACAAATTAGTTAGCTTTTTATCTGATACTTCATCTAATGCTATGGTGTCAAAATGTAATCATACAAAGATTTTTTTTACATTCATAAAACAATGTTTTAAAAGCATATGTACCTTTTAAACAATCAACTATAATAAAACACACACTGCAAGATGTGAACAAGAATACTTTGCATGGAACTGATCATAATGTCTACAATACATAGAAACATCAAGTATAAAAAATGTCATTTTTCATGTGTGATTCCTTACCAATGGTTGATAACACACATGGGACCAAAAAGATTGTCAATGGCAATATTTAGATGTCTAATATATTGTAGAGAGTTGTGGATTCTTTAATATTATGAAGTAAAGTCATCACTCAAAGAAACAGTATATAGTTGCACAGTTACTAAGGTAATGTTTCAAACATGAGACTTGCAGTCACTGGTAATTTTAAGAAAATCTTTAAAAAAAAAATACTGGGAAAGAAATACCAATAGACAATAGTGATTTGTAATGCAACCAAACAATTAATTCAGATTTGAATTGAAATTAAAAAAAGATGCAATGTACAACTGTAACAAAAAAAAAATTAGTTAAAAAAAAAAAAAAAAGGTTTCAAGAATTTAAAACGGTTTGATGTCTAGCTTGAATAACTGAATAGGTTACGTTCTTCAAATTCATTACGTAATTAACTTAGCACAGACTACAAAGTACTAATTACTTACGATGTCACATCATTTTATGATAACATTTGGTTACAAGAAACAATAAAAATATTCTAATGAAAATTATTTTTAAAAGATTAAAATATAAATAAATTAAAATGCAATATTACTTCTTGTATATCAACAAAAATGATCTCAGATCGGCATATAATAAATAAACCTGAATTATAAAATAAAATAGTTGCACAGAAGAAAGTCTCGAAAAGCTAATTTATGAAATGTATTCAAAACAAAATTAGATTAATAGTAATACATCTATATCATTACATTTAACAGGGTTCATAGCCAATTTCATGAATGATTTTCCAGGTATTTTCCAGGTTTTCAAGGTAGAGTTTTAGATTTTCAAGGTATGCATCGCACCATAGCAATCAATATATATGTATATATACATACATATGACATAAATATGTAAAAAGAACAATATATATATATATATATATATTTATATATATATATATATTAAATCTAAAAACCCTCATTAAAATGTATGCTGATAAGTTGAAATCATACCTCCAAAAAAAAAAAAAAAAAAGAATTCATCTCTAGTGTTTCCTAAGCATTTAAATGCAACTTTTTAATACATTAGAAAACACACACAAGCTTGCACTACAGAAGAATAACTTTTTAAAAATATGAGATGTAATTCAGCTAAAACTGTCGCAATCTGAAGTTGTAAATTTTCTTAAATTGACAGATTTAAAAAAAAAATATTTCATTCTTACTTTAGCAGTTGACTTGCTTTCCATCAGTTTTAAGTAAATTACAACCAAAATAACTCTACGGGCTTTTCTACAGCTGTGTGCGAAATATTTTCGTTAAATCTACAGTAGATCTAGACTCTAATTTAAATCCCTAAATTCGCGGACTTTTCACGGCTGTGAGAGAATTATCTTCACTCTATTCTATTGGATTAGCGTAAATTAAGTCTAGGTCTAAGTCACTAAATTCGCGGACTTTTTTTCGAAATATCTTCACTGAATCACCGTAAATCTAGTCCCTAAAATTTGCGGACTTTTCACGGCTGTGTGCGAATTATTTTCACTGAATCTACCGTAAATCTAGAGTCTAGATCTAAGTCACTAATTTCGCGGACTTTTCACGGCTGTCACTGCTTCTAGAGTCTAGATCTAATTAAGTCACTAAATTGGCGGACTTTTCACGGCTGTGAAATTATCTTTACTGAATCTATCATAGATCTAGACTCTATAGGTTCTAACTCAATGTCACTAAACTTCGCGGACTTTTAACGGCTGTGAGAGAATTATCTTCACTAGATTCTAGTGATTTAGCGTAAATCTAGAATCTAGCGTATTTCTAGAGCAATCTTAGACTGTTACATTTTTTTTGGTACGGTATTAAATTTTAATACCGTACCAAAAAAAATGTAACAGTTCTTCAATTGCAATGCAATTTTTTTTTATTTATTGGGAATAAATGTGCTCAACATTAATAAATATTACCAAACAAGTTAATTATGAATAGTTCAAAGAAACATATTCTAAATAAGGAAGAAAATGCCAAAAAAAAAATGGTACAAGCTTGTTCTTGAATAAAATTTTATGTTTCCAGCTTAGTTATTACACTTACTTGAGCAAGTTTTCATACTGATCAGAATTAATTAGAAGTTTCAATTCGAACATACTCCTGGGCCTTTAAGGTTTTATATGTTGTATGCAGTGCTCCTGTATAATGTAATTGTTTTGAGTCCCTGTACTGTCATTAAAAAAATATAATGTTCTTTAAAGTGTCCCTTTTTTTGATGTAATGATTTGTATAGTGTCCCTGCACTGTTGTGATGTTAAGTTACCTTGTGCCCCTGTACTGATGTTATGTTATGCATAGTGTGCTTTTACTGGTGTAATTATATTTGTAGTGTCCCTAAACTGATGTAGATAGTCTATAAAACTATTCATAAGAATACTTTAATCCAGTTTCCAATTATAATAATTTGATAGCAAGAATAATCAGGTCTCGTTAGATTTAAACTACGTTACATTTTTTGTTCACTAAAAAAATAAATACTGAGTAAATGATGCTTATACTATACAAACCAAAAGTTGGAAATGTTTAGTAAAGCAATGGGTGGACAAGCTTATCTTTAATGTTTTTTTTCTTGCACATTATCACAGCTGCCCTGTCACTACACTTGCTATATATTTACTGACAGTTGTGTCCTGCAGAATGGCCATGTGTTCTGCATTAGGGATAGGTACGTGGTGCACAGGGGGCTGCTGCTTATTCTGCCATTGTAAACACCCCAGCAAGCTTCGTATGTTGACGGTTCCATCACCATCCCCATACATGACATCGGGGTAGGTATCTGGGAACTGACCTTTTCCATAGACCAGTGTCTCTGGTGTATCAACCCCAGTCCCATGAAGGCAGTGGACAACCACACCAGGAGGTTGCAAATCCCTAATCAGCATCTCTGTGTCCTTTCTCATCTCATAACCATCAGTAAAATTAAGGTCGCTAAAGAACTCTTTATAGTCAGCCACAGTGTAGTTTTTGGATTCTGTCCTGACCAGGACTTCAGATGGTTTCCAGAACTTGTCACTGGGCATTAGAAAGGCTGTACTCGGCATGGATCTCTGCTCTGGGCGTACTTTGAGTGGCACAACTACAGATACTCCAAGACTGTCACCTGATGTAGAAATAAGGATGACTTATTAAATGTGAGCTTTAGCTGTCACTCTAAACATTAAGTACCAACACTAGGTTGTTGTATGAGGACATAGGATCACAAACAGAATTACTGAATTTAAAAAGAAACAAAAGTGTTTAAGGACCACTCCAGTATATATCAGACCTGACTACCAAAAAAAGTCCAAATGTGTAACGCTGATGGTCAAAATGCGTAATTTGGCACCAGAATGCGTAACACTTACGCGATCCACTATTTTGTCATATATATATATATATAGTATTAGATCTAGATGTCATGATTAGATCTACAATCTAAATCTAGATCAATACGACAATAGAGATGATATCTAGCCTAGATCTGGATCTATGTCTATATAATGAATATAATCTACTCTAGATCTGGGCTCAAGATTGTTACCCATACAGTGGATCCGCTACAAACATAGGTCTACTCCAAACTTTCGTAGGCCTACCTTCATCCTTGATCTATTCTATACTAAAAGTAAGAATCGAGTCTAGATCTAGACTAGATGGTAGTAGATGTTATCGATCTAGATCTAGTCAATCTAAATCATACTACAACTAAATTGGATCTAGATTGTAGAGTAATGTAGAGAATCATGACATAACGTAATGACTAGCTAGATCTATTCCTGTATAACAAGTTATCTAGATTCTACATCTAGAATCTAGATATCTACAATGTCACTCAATGTGTTTTGAATCGAAAGCACTTCGATATGTTTTTCTATACAAATTGTCAGTACACTGTATCTATATTTAGCCCAAGGTCTGCCAGCCAGAATTTCAGCCACCTCGGGAATTTCCATCACGCAACAAAATTATGTTTTGAAATAAATGTGATTGGTTTGAAATATTAATTATTGTACATTGAGCGGCATTTATTGGTCAGATTTTAACCAAGCGGCAAAGAGATATTTAGTCACATGGCAAAACGCCCAAAGCTCTGTAAGCTTGGAGATATTACCGCCAGTGTCGTGCGGAACGTGTTAGAGATAAGATGTACTAGAGTCTCGTGTTAGAACTCAAAGGAAGAAGACATAATTATATTATTGTGTAGATCATTTATTTAATAGAAATATACATTCTATTCTATTCAAGTACATTTAACCATTGTAATTATTTGTGAATAGCTTTTCCAAGTTTTGAATTAAAGTATTTGTTTTAGACAAAGAGAAGTTTCTTCATTGAATATATAATAATATACTTAGATCGTCTTGTCAACTAGTAACTTCTAGATCAGTGATTCCCAAAGTGGTCTATATAGACCCCGAGGGGTCTACGAAAGTGAAAAAATAAATTGGGGGTCTATGAGATGTCCACAGGGGTCTACGATAATAGATTTCATTTAAGCAGGTCGAGTTACTTAATTTTCATATTCCATTAATGTAATTATTTCATACACTAATATATGATTTGTACCTTCGTTAATCCTTTAAATATTTATCTGCTATTCAAACGAAAAATTGTTGTAATCAATTTCAATACTTATTTAAATAGCTTAATTTTGTCTACTTGTAACTAATATTTAGAAAAAAAAAGAAATGTTGATAGTACAGCATTAATTATTTAAAATTGGGATTCATTCCTTCATTGTCAAACAAGCAGTTGCCTAAGTGACTTTTTTATGACGATATGAAACAGTTACACTGGAGGATCATTTGAGACAATGCCACTCTGACAAAAGTTAAGATTTGATAAACTTTCGAACACTCAAAAGTTCAGAATAGACCCACAAAATCTCTGTTCGACATCATATAGAGAAGATTATGGTTTGTGAGCGTCTTACAAAATTTCTTTACTTATAGCAAAATACGGAAAACAGCAAAGGTCAAACATTGAATTTACCAGCCGTTTTACACAAACCTACATCTGATATTATTAAAAGAATTTCTTTAAGCAAAAGTTCAAAGTCGCTTCGGTGGCATGAGTTATAAAATTAAAAGCTTCTTATGTAAATCTTTGCAAACGACATAAATACAGTTTGGTCTGACAAGGTGTAGCGCTGTGTGCTACAAACTGTCAAATAGTCACCATCTCATCTCGTCTATACCTTTGGTCCCTTCTGGACATAGGCCACCAACCAGCTTCCTCCAGGCATCTCGATTCTGTGCGAATCTCTCCAACCGTCCCCACGTCTTGGCCATCTGCTAGATCACACCCTTTGCAAGCCTTCATCCAACATAACAAAGCAAGCCCTAACCTGGAACCCCCAAGGAAATAGAAAGAGGGGACGGCCCAGGAATACATGGCGCTAATGGTCACCATCTCCTTATATTTCCTTAGGGTTGACCCACGAGACTTTTCCCGTGTTTGGGTATAGTAGCAAGGCAGCAGAGGTTTGAATTCAGTTTTCCTTCTGCTAGGTGGTAGCAAGACAAGGTTAATGAGTCTTTCATGCTCGAAGCTTACTGGTTTAGGCGACAGTTACTCGCCTTCGACCCTTCTCCTGTTAATGAAAACCGTTCCGCAGATTCAATATTTGAGCCACACGTGAAAGATCAAGAAATACACAAGAAACTGCACTTTGCGAAACCTTTTACAATGATACTTAAGGCATATTAATAAATTGATTAATTAATATTTAATGTTGGAAAGACTACTTCATAGAACAACAAATTTGTATATGAAACATAATATCCGTAGTTGTGTAGTTTTAAATCACTTTTTCATTCTTCAACTCACTACAATTATAAATTTGTTAAAAAAATGTTAATGAATTTGTAAAAATGTACAAGTTAAGCAAGTTCAGCAGGGGGTCTACCGAAAACCAGAAAACATGGCAAGGGGTCTACGAGACAAAAAAGTTTGGGAACCACTGTTCTAGATGAACCTCTTATCAACTGGCAACTTCTAGATGATCATCTTATTAACTAGCAACTTCTAAATGATCATCTAATCAACTGACAATTTCTAAATCCTCGGCAACCACAATCATTGATGGTGCGATATAGATCAAGATAATCTTCAACGTGACATCTAGCACTATTGATGATCGTGACACAAATGAATACGGGAATCAGGGATTCAACATAATTTATTTCTACTAATGAACTTACAAAAAAAAAGTCACGTTGGTGTATCAGCTAACTGACTGTGCCAACCTGGTACCAACCGCCACTCCCTCACTCTCACGTTCTTCATTTCTAGACTAAATCTAATTGCTTTTAAGAACCAATCAACGTATAGATCTGGACACAATGTGTTCCCCCACCTCCCAACAGGACGGCTTAGCATGACCTCTGTGACCTCTAAAAAGGATACGAAATGCGTAACGTGACGAGTTAAATGCGTATTTGCGTACTGATGGTCATTTTTGGGAGATTTTGCGTAACGAATACTCATTTTGCGTAAGTAACGGTAGGCAGGTCTGATATATTATAGTTTTAACTTTAGGCATTATCAATTTAAAAAAAAAAAAAAAGAAAGAGAAGAAAAAAATAGTGACAATAATAATAAAACAAATATCTGTATTTAAAAAAAATGATTTTCAGTCTAGTTCATTATGGAAATCTGAATAATCCAAAGATTTTTTCTACTCTGCCTTTTAAAAAGCCTTACCCCAAAATCCTGCTCAGTGATATAATTTGCTTGTTTGTTTGTAACCATTTATGCTGACTCCACATTTTTATGTTCTGCTAATCATTAATTTGATTTATTTTCCCTTTATTTTTGTTAACAATGTTATTATTTTGTGATAAATCATATTATTTTTTTTTTTTATTACTGTTTGAATTTATAAATGAGATTTGAAATCACAGTACTACCTGATGCCAAAAGTCTCAAAGGCTTCACTGCTCCGCCCCACACCCCAGCCAATGCGATCATGGACTGGATGTACTTGTCCTTCCATTCCTGTGGCTGTTGGTTGAGGAAGTAAAGAAACACAGGGTTTCCCATACTGTGAGCAATGGCCACAACTTTACTATTATTGTTCTTAGTGTAGGTATCCTCAATCATATTTTTCAGGTCCTTATAGTAATCTGAGAGCTCATCTGAATAGAAATGTAAATGTGAAGTTGTAAAAGCTATATGACTTAAGCATTATGGGAAAGTTAGTGTGTGACCTATTTAGCATTGACTATTTACTCATGTCTCATAAAAGTCCTGTGACAATTTGTATCAGAAGCATTCAACAAAAATAGAAAATAAATCTACCCTATATACTGATCTTACGTGTTGACAAGTGGCCTTACAATTGAAAAAGACAATGAGTCATAACTACAAAGAATGACATAGAGATTTTCCCCCAGAATGAAAGTGCTTAAAATAATGATTCAAGGAGTAGTATAAACAATTTGTCATAAGCAGATATAATTTTTTTTTTTCATTTCAATTATTACAAGCATCATTACAAGTTAAAATTAACAAGAAAAATGTAAAAAATACTTAAATCAGTTGGGAAAATTGGGGTTGGTGGTGGTGGAAGAAAAGAATATCTGGATGAATTTTACTGCAATTCGTTTTTAAAAGCGAATTCATGTCTCACGTCTCCTCAAGCCGACATACTAACCACTCTGCTAATGAGGTGCTTATGACCATACAAGATTGTATAGTTATGTATTGCTTGTTTCAAACTTACTTTAAAGCGGCAACCTATAAAGAGGACAATTTTTTTCCTTTGTTTGAGATGACAAACCAAATAATGAAGTACCATTAGTTTATTAACTAACTTTTTTTTTTTTTTTATTGATTCTTGTGTTGTCAGGTAAAAGAAATAATTGTGCAAAATTTCAGCTCAATCCAAGATTGAATGTCAGAAAAATAATGTGTACAAACTTTTTGCCAGACAGACAGAGTTGACATAAGCTTTGTTAAAAGATGTCTCAATCACTATCTATCTATATACCAGGTACATATATAATATTTTTCATACTCTTAGAAAAGAATCACCCTGCTTAATGAAGTTGCTAAAATCTAATATTATAAATACAAATAATATTAAAACACCAAAAAGTAAGCTGTTTGTAAGCCAAGCTATATCTAGAACAAACTCAACACCCATGACTTACAAGAGTTATCCCAACAACTAGATCTAGAATTAATGTACATTAATCTAGATAAACTTAGCACCAATGAATTAACTGAAGCTACCCTAATTTTTTATTTCCATTACAACAAATATTTAGTTGTATGAATTTAAAGCATATAAAAACTTATTTACTAAAGAGACTATTAAGGCTTAATAATTATAGAAATCTTTCATTACTTGGTGCTTTTCTAAAATCGAATGGAGCCCCTCTTACAGACACTCCTCTGATGTATCCAAAAGCTGTTAAATCATTGACTATTGAGTAAAAGTAGGACACTGGAAAAAAAAAAGACTTGATTGAAATTTGAATTGGGTAAAAACATGGTTAATGATACTGTCTGCTACAATAAAACCTTAAACAAGGAAGTAATATTCATCCTTCATTATTCAGAAATATTTGTAAAACAATTTCATGTCAATTCCACCAATGCAACATTTTTGATAAATTCTTTGACATTAATTAACAAAATCTTAATCCTTATTGAATATCTACAGGAAGTGAAGTAATTTTATTTTTTAAAAAGAATGGATGACATTAATGATTTTTATTTCCTTCCAGGGGATAATATTTTAATTCAGTTGAAATAGACCAGAAGAATAATTAGACTAATTTTATAAGTCTCAGGAAAAAAATCAAGTACAAAATATTGTTCAATCTAACATTGCTTACCATAATTAAGTTTTTATTTTTTAGGTTCGCTTAAGCTATTTTAGATAGTTTTAAAAAATTCCAAACAGTTAAAATTGATAATACATTTTAAATACTAGACTACATTTAGTTTATAATAACTTTAAAAATTTTGAAATCTGTATATATAGAAGTTGGTCAATAACTTGCAGGCCCATTGAAACTTGTATGGTTTTTAATAAAACATAACATAAATGAAAATAAAACAAAAATTTTTTAAGTATGTAAAAATACTCAAGTTATTCACATTTTAAAAAATGTTTTCAAGCAAAGTTAACCCTGTACATATGCTATCCAAAAAGAGATGACATTTTTTTTTCTTGCATCTAAGTCAATTTTACTTACAAAAAGGTAGATAATGTGATGGTTTACTGGGATCTAGCCACTCAACAGATGATGTTCCCCCAAATTCAACAGTACGAATGTCTACTCCAGGAGAGTTGGATGTTGTTCTTGTTACCTTGTCATACACCAATCTAAAATCAAAGATTTTTAAATGAAGCTCAATAGATTATACCATACTGCACCATAACAGAGGAGAAAAACAAAGAAACAAAAATTTCATTATTTCTGTGGTCATTGTTAATGAGGGTGTTAAGTGGCCAGCACAATGATCCATTACCTTTACATTGAATAAAAATGTTGCATACTTATCAAGAGATGAATGGACTCAGGTCATACAATTTTAGCCATTGAAATGTGAACACAATACCTCTGATTTAAAGTATTTTCCCATTTAGCAAGTAAAACCTACATAGTTGTGTGACATGTACACAAATTTATCTACTTTTGTTCATGTAATGCCTAATAAAATATAGAAAAATACTGAAGAAATATAAGATTATAAACTATACCTCATATTATCTACAAAACAGTCAATAACTTGAGGCAGAAGTTCTTCCAGATTAATCCATATAGATTCATAATCTTTGGTATATTTACGACAGATAAAATGAGGGGCTGACGTTTTGTTCAATTTGGCAACAAGCTGAGAACCTCCATCTCCTGGTACTGTTTTTAAGATATTAACATTTTAAAATATTAATACGAATTTCAAATAATCTAAATAATGTAAAAGAATTTTTTTTTTGGCAAGAGTCTTTATCTAATACAATAATTTTTATGAAATATATATATACCGGTGTATATATATATATATATATATATAATATATATATGGATGTTTTTTAAGGCAATACTATATAAGTCAAAAATAATATCATTAATGATTAATCATAGACTAGACAGATAGACTAGAGTTGACTAAGAGTTAAGAGCTAGGCCTATAGATGTATAAATGTTTTACCTATTTACATTACAATCCTATCTATAGATTAGGCCTACTATAAGAATAGAGTAGTATCTGATAGATTATAATATTAATTAATTAATATATAGAATCTAGATATTTAATCTACCTAGATCTATATTGACTATATTACTATATTGTCACTATATACTATAAAAAAATAGAAAATATATATGATTATATATCTTGATTGATCTATTTTAGTATTTAGACCTAGAATCTACATTAACTATGATTAACATTTAGATCTATTATTACTCTAATAATTTAGATCTCATTATGATTATCATCATGATTATGATCATGATGATAGATTTCATAGATCTGTTAATTTTACATTTTCATTAAAATTAAAAAAAAAATGAAAATCACATTTATATTATTATAACACTAGTCTAGATTTCTAGATCTAGAGTATTCTAAAGTCACTACAGTAGAAAGTCGGTTAACGTTGCTCTAGCACTGGCCCTAGTCGGCCTAGTACTGTGATTCAGTGTGATGTCATGTGCGTCGAATGTGACCTAAAGTTTTACTTACTCAATACAACTGGATATCGAGGTGCTGCTTCAATTTGAGACACACACACAGTGAGACTAAATACAATAACTGTACAAATATGAAGGATTAACTTTCTCATCAATAAATCGGTCCTCATCATTCTGAAAAAAAAAAGCGTATCTCTAGAATCAATAGACTATCTAGACTTCTGTATAGATTGATCTAGATCCTAGTTAGATCTAGACATCACTCAACCACGGCAAGAGTAATCTAAAAATATCACGCCATACAAAATTACTTCAACGTAGGACAATCCAGAGAGAAAAAAAAATGACCTAGATCTAGATCTATGTATGTGAGCTCTTCAAAGCTAAAGTTTATCAATTGTATTATACAAGCATCAAGAAGGTTCTAAAATTGCGTTAATCAAATTATAGATCTAGATCTATCTATAACCCGTTATTGCCATCGTTAAGACGAATTCTGTTATTTGACCATAATGTAGAATCTAGATCTTTATATATCTAAATGTTTGTAAAATGTTTACATGTTTCGGATGTTCCTTCAGAGTTGAAGATAGTTTAAATTACTTCCTAGTCCACGGTTATTGCCATCGTTAAGACGAATTCTGTTATTTGACCATAATGTAGAATCTAGATCTTTATATATCTAAATGTTTGTAAAATGTTTACATGTTTCGGATGTTCCTTCAGAGTTGAAGATAGTTTAAATTACTTCCTAGTCCACGGGAGATGGGAGCGGGCAGGGTTTGAACCCTCGACCGTCGATAAATCCGAACGACAGTCCAGCGCGCAAACCGCACGACCAGGCAGCCGACCATACAGGTATCTAGATCTATTGGGGAAAAAAAACTTGATTTATTTTGATATAAGTTGTCATTAAATTACTTTTTGTTTTTAATAAAAATGATAGGCTGTAGCCTGTAATTTACTTTTTTGAAGTAACGTCTGTATTTTATAAGATAAGATTGTAAATTAAATCATTAAGATTTAGATCTATATGTGTTATTTAGCAGATGGCTTAGTGATTATAGTGAAAGGGTACGTGTACCTATTAACGTAGCAAATAGATCTAGCACAGCAGTTAACACGTAAATATAGATTTAGTAGGTGTAATTTTTAAATACGATCTTTGTGTAGACATAGGCCTACGCAGTATTATGCTAAGGCAGTTAGGCAATATAGGCATATTGTAGATCAAAATTCCGACTTTTTAAAAACTCGATTTGCGTTTGTTATATAAGTTACTAGACATATGTTACCCGCGACCCGCGGGTCTTTATTTACGCATTACTGTTGATATAGTCACTGAGAGTGTTTTGTAAACAATTAAACGAAATAATAATGTAATAAGTAAAGCAAATGTGTCAATATAAAAATAGTGTGAATGAAGCTATCAAATCAAAATAGCTAATAGGCTTAAATCTTTTTTTTTTTTTCAAATTAAAAAATTTGCTTGTAGGCCTACATATATTTGATTAAAATTTGAGATGAATAGACTAATCTTTGTATGTTCATGTGTATAAAGTATAAAGTATATATTGAGGTAGACATAGATCTAAATCTACACTAATCTAGAGTTAAACATTGGCTTTTATAGAGTTCATTCTGTGCTGTGCTTGCGTGACCTTTTTTCATGAATGAATATAGGCCTATCTCAACACGGCTACGCAGCTTTAGCGAACACCGAACGAATGTATTAAAATGCTTTAGAAAAACAAATTTGAATGTTAATTTGATTAAAATATGAAATGAATGGACAATAATTAGTATATTTATGTGTTAAAGCACAAAACTATCTTTGCGAAAAGAAGTTTTATCATCTTAGAGTTCAATAAGAGTTTTAGACCTAGGCCTAGAGAGATGTGTTAATGTGTAACCATTGGTAATGTCTAATGAAATAATGTTCGCCAGGAAATCTGTAGTCACAGATATCAGGAACTAATTTATGTAAAAAATGTTTTTGAATAATCTAGTGGATTGGATTTAGATGTATGTTAAACTTAGCTAATAATCCTTTCACGTAATTTCTCTTTCGTTACGAAAATAAAATTAGTTTTGTGAAAATGTGTTTACCCGAGGTCGATACATTCTTATCTATTAAAAACGAAAAGAGCGATAGCTTTGTTAAATGAATGGGATTATAAAGTGAACAATTAAACGAAATACTTTTTAGTACGCGATTCATGAATGAATATAGATCTAGGCCTATCTCAACTCGGCTTCGTGGCTTTCGTAAATGTATGTAGCTTTAGAAAACCAAATTTGAATGTTTACATGATCAAAATATGAAATGAATGGACTTTAATTAATATGTTTATGTGTTAAAGTATAAAACTATCCGTGCGAAGAGAAGTTTTATCATCTTAGAGTTGAATTAGAGTTTTAGATCTAGGGATGGGATTATAAAGTAAACAATTAAACGAATTAATATTTAGTACGCGATTCATTACGGAATTGTCTAATGAAAGAATGTTCGTCAGGAAATCTGTAATCACAGATATAAGGAACTAATTAATGTAAAAAATGCTTTTGAAACACAAAATTGAAGCTTAATTTTATTATATAATGAAATCAATGGATCTTCTTTTGTCTTTTCATGTGTCAAAGTAAAAAACAATCTGCGCAAAGTGTATTTCTTAAAATTAGATCTAGGTCTAAATCCTTTCTATCTTTTCTCATGTCAACATTGTAGACATGGCCTAGATCCATAAAATACTATAGCTGTAATAGAGTCGGACAACTTTATTTTTTTTGAGGGTCTTAATTTTAAGTTTGTTTTAGGGCTACAATACATACACTACGGTCTAAGTTGGTACCCAAGGAACATTCCTGCGGGCACGCTGCCCTGCCTCATCGTGGCGCCCGCGTGGAAACGGCCATTTGAGGAAGTGGCTAGGCGAAATGGGTAGCAACACAGGACTCCCGTGGGGATGCCCACGGGTAGACGAGAGTCCATCCTTTGCACGGGCGGGGTTGTAACAAAGTCCCCACAAACACGTCACCAATCCATGCGCTGTTCCTCAAAGGGACCGTTACATAAATGGCGGACCCCGCACAGTTAGCTTGGTACATTGAAGGAAAATGGCAGAAGTCCCCGGTGCATTCCCGGCCTTCGGCCGTGTCTCTAGTCCACGTGTCGGGGGCCGAACGCATCGGTCAACAGCAATGCCTCACATAGGCATTGTCTAGGGTCTCTCCCAAACAGAACTGTGTGTTCACACAGGTTTGTTTTTTTTTACTGTTTGGCGTCCAAACAGGTTTTTTTTCAAACTTAGAGCTCGAAGAGCCTTCGGCTCAGCTCTTAGACATCAACAAGGTACCCAAGGAACATTCCTGCCTAGTTTTATCAAGATTAGTCAAGCGGTTTTGATGTCTATAAGTAACATACATCCATACATACATACCCCTCACATTCTACTTTATAATATAGATAGTTCTTATTTAAATAAACAAGCTAGGCTGTAATCATTTATTATATAATAATTAAATATTATAGGCATGCGCGGAATTCAGTCGTAGGATATGGTATTAAGTATCTTCTTTTGATTATATTTTATAGCCTATACAAGTATAGGCCTACATTAACAACCTATAGTTATTTTATTTGCAGGTGTGGTCTATAGGTCTACATGTAAATGCTAGTCATTAATGCTTACAGGCTACTATAAAATGATGTTATGCGTTTATGTAAATATAAAGGACTATGTTATATATTTTAAAAAGTATAATTTACCTGCCCTTTTCCGCACTTAATCAATCTTCACTGTGGTTGTAATTTTAAGCTTAGGCATAGAGCTTGACCTAAGTTAAATGCGTTTGATTTTATGTTAAAGATGTGATCCTTATTAGCTTTTAAATTTATTTCCCCCTTCTTTTTTTTTTTTTTTTTGTTATTCAAACGACACGATGAGCTGATTTGTAGGTCACCGTTTAATTACCAGCCGATAATCACGCGCTCAGTCATGTGATAACTTCATTGTTGAAAAATGGGTTTCGTTTTGAAAACTGTTATTTACTTCCTTAGAAATGGATCATACAACAAAGTCTGGCGACATATAGACTTTTATTTCAGACAGTGAACGTTAACTGTGCACATGTCCTTTAAGTTTAATGTAGGCAATAATCTAAAAATAATATGATTTATATAAGAAAAACAACAGATAGGCTATTTTTGGCCTTGAATCTTAGACCAATGCGCCCGTTTGCCAAGCTAATGTACACTTTAAAAAGTTATTACAGGCATCCAGTAATGCTCTAGTATCAGTAGCGTCGCTATGGATGAGAGGGTGCGGACCTCAGAGGGTGACATCTATTAGAATTTAGAGTGATTGGGGGGGGGGGGGGGGACAACAAAGCGGATTTTTTTTTATAAAGCAGGCAATTTTGTTTAAACTAAATTAAATTTTCATAAACCGCTGTAAAGTTTGATAGATTAATAGACTTTATTACTATTAACGCTGTAGATAGACGACTGCGGGTTCGGTCTAGCGGTCTAGAGTGAACATAGCCTATGACTTACTTGTGTCAGATAAAGATTTGATGGGCCAATTAAAAACATGAAGTGGCTGTGAGAATGCTGATGCTAGATCACAATTGCTTCGTGATCATACTTAACTTTCAATTAGAATTACAAATATCTTTTAAAATATAAAGCCCGCTAAAGTTTGTCCATCAACGTCATTTGATTAAAGCAGACTCGTATGTTTAAGCGTCATGTTTGTATGATCATTTCCATATTTCTATTTTTAGATTAGTCCGCTGACATTTTGTGTTTACACATGGTTTACATTTTAATGTTTAAAATCCAGTTGACACACTTATCTTATCTTATCTTATAAATTACAGACATTAATTCAAAAAATGTCCTATGCATTTCATGTGTCAATCTAGTTATGCATGTCAATCAATGACTTAAACTCTACCAAGTCGTTGGTTTTCCTGGATGATTTAGGCGACCTGTTCCATTCTGTAATGGTAGGCTACTACGGAAGAAGGATCACTTGTACGAATTTGTTCTAGCGTATGGAATAAAATGTAGCGAGAGAGAAATTACGACAAAATATGGAGGCGATAAATGGAACCTAACAAGAAAATACGAAAGAAAAGAAATAATTTAAGAGGCAGAATTTGGGAAGCGTTTGAAAAAAAAAATATTTAAAAAAAATAATAAAAGATGTTATACAAATCACTTTGTGCTAGATATCTACAAGCGAAAGAACTTTAAAATTAGGCTCCGCAGTGAGCCTACTAAAAAATGATCAAATGCTTTATACAATGCATAGCTTATCAATACTTGCGTATGTTGTACACCGGCTGTACACCTCATTAAACAAAGACTATTCATTGAAATCGCTAATATAAGGCTTCCTCGGTTCGCTTAACAGTCTGTAGAACAGTGTTTCTCAATCTTTTACCAGTGATGCCCCCCCCCCCAAAAAAAAAGAGCACAGATTCGCTCCTGCCCCCTTAGCCAAATGGGGGTCTTGGAGAGCGATGTAAGCTCCAACTTTGGGACCCGTGAAGATTTTAAGAATATGAATCGAAATGAAACTTAAAGACATAGTTATAAGACAACTTCTTTTGTGTTTTTGTAGTGTGTGTTTGTATTTATTGTTAGTAGTAGAGAGAGAAAGAGAACATTACTATAGGCCTATATGTCTTTGATATTAGTCCTGTAGAATGATGCAAGATAAGCGGCACCGTTGTAAGTTGTGTTAAGTCGGCGCCTTCGACATAGGGTCACGGAGGTCACGGTTAAGTACGCCAGACGACTCCAGAATGTATACGTGTAAAGACGGGTTTTTAAAGTGAGCTAGATTTGTTTATTTCATATCATCTCAAGTTGAATTTGTTTATCTATGGTAGACATAAATAAATATAGACTGGCCGATTAAATAGTTTTATGAAACGAAAATTTGTGACTAGCAATTTTGTGTGCTTTATTATACAGCATTTATGAGCAGTATAAAAGTTTAGTATTCATATCTATTTCAGCCACACACCTATATTATATATACATATTACAAATATGTAGTTTTGTTTAATCTCTAAGAATGAAGATCATGCAATTTTTCATAATTCGGAAATCCGAATACAATAGATATATATACATGTTTTCAACTTACATGAAATTACTTCCTTTTTTCCAATCTATATATTTATTTATGTCTATGGGTAGGCCTAGTAGGCTTACAAGTTAAATTTAGTTTTGTTCACAAAAGAGTTATTCAAGTTATTTCAAGTTTTAAAATACAATACGCCTAGGCCTACAGCGATTTGGTTGCTTAGCAGCAGTTTGGTGCTACAAGTCAACGAGCGTCAACACCACTTTGCGAAATGTTCAGAACCCAAGTTTGCATAAAGAATGTTAATGAAACCGAATCCGTTTAGTCTTTGTTTAGTCGGTACTTGTTTTTCATTTATAGTTTTTCTGTCTTTTGAATAGGCTACTAGACAAAATATCTGGAGAGGCAGTATAGGTTACCCCTAACAGTCAGTGTGGGCGGGGGGTGATCATTCTCTTACCCTTCCAGGTTTTCAACAAATGCGCGAGTAATAGGCCTACTATGCCTGTGATTGCCCAACAGGGTACGGCGCCAAGCAATGTCCATCATTCTGATATTCAGATATTCATTCTCCTTGCGTCTGTTAAATACTTTTTCTCCTAGTTATAAGATCGCATGTCTAAAATGTTAAAAGTAAAAAGAGACAGAGACGGGCCCATATGCATTTCAATTGAAGTCAAAGAAGAAGGCCACTAGTTTGATGAGAGAAACACTCAAGGTACATAAAGAGCACATTGTAAGGGATCTGATCGTCGTAAGATTATCTTCGTGTTATGTAAATCGTCAACCCGTTGGACTTTTTTTTTTTGCCTTGCAAAAAGTCGTCATCATAATTATATACGACATTCGGGAGAAATTCAACCGTTCTGATTGGCCTATAAG
The DNA here is from genome assembly GCF_947242115.1 of Biomphalaria glabrata. Lineage (NCBI taxonomy): Eukaryota > Metazoa > Mollusca > Gastropoda > Planorbidae > Biomphalaria > Biomphalaria glabrata. Next base: position 28,509,278 of record NC_074717.1, read on the forward strand.
AAAGTGGAGTTGAATCGTATTAGGGGAGAAATTCTGAAATGTCTTCTTCTAAAGTCTTGAGCTCATATTGTTGCAAGCGCCTTTAGCTTGTATTTTATAGGGTCCTACTTGGAAAATGAATCAACGTCTCTGACTTTAAATATTTTTTTTTTCAAAACATTGTTAATAATTTTATTTGGTTAATATTTTAAAATAGATTTATAAGAACAATAAGAAAATAGTGTATTCCTTTGAAAAGAATTAATTGACCATCACCACCACCCCTTTTTTTTCTTGCCAGGACGTCGCACCCCTTCGCCCAAACAGACTTCTTGAGAAACGCTTCTGCACAGGGTATGCTTTTCCAATGTTGTATACAGCTTTAGTTTCTTTCAAGTACTATTTGTTTGTTCTATTTATAGTGATGGGAACTAAACTAACTTTAAAAAGTTAAACTAAATCTAGTTTTCAACTAAAATAAAGTAGGCCTAGTTAAACTATTAGTTTATCACGAATTTCAAAAGATAGTTAAACTAAAATAAAGAAAGTTAATTAAACTATAACAAACTTTTTTTGGGGGGAGGAGGGGCGAGGTTGAACTAGACCTATATAGATATAATCATCCGACTGTATGCCTACGGCTCGATCTTTATCCTTTAACATTCTAGTAATATTTATCTATAATAAAATCAGTATTAAGGAATATGTTTCTTACATAAACGTTAATGCACAATAAAATAAAATGTCTAAATAAATATGTGTGCTTGTATTTTTGCCTTGAATTAAAACCTTTAGAAAATAATGGTACTCTTTTTTAAAATAAATTATATTAACTTATTATATAACGGAAAATCTTACTTATACTGGTAAAGTTTAAAATCTCATTAAATAATATAAATTTAGAATTTCAAATTTAGATCTAGTATCCAAAGAAATAGAAACGAAATCTTTGGAGTTTTTAAAACATTTGACCTGTATAACTATTTTATAGTGTAAAATACATGCTTGACTAACCATGCCGATGTGCTATTTTCTTGTCTGACCACTAAAAATACAACTAACACTATTGCATAACCGTTAAACGCGCAAGGGAAAAAAAACCTGGGTGATCTTGCCATTATGGACTTCACACTCAGTACACTATAAAGACCTACACGTGTACGTCTATTATGGACTGCACACTCAGTACACTATATAGACCTACACGTGTACGTCTATCTGGCCAGGTTGTTAAAATCAGTCGGACACACTGTCTATTTACTTTCTGGGCAGGGAGGGTGTATAACTATTTTAGTGTAAAGATATATCTACGAACATGCTTGACTAGCCACGCCAGTATGTTATTTTCTTGTCTGACCCCACATTAAGCAAACACTATTGTATAACGCTTAATGCAGGGTAGTCTTGCAGTATTGTCGACTACACACGTACAGTACACTAGTCCTACATGTGGTCATGTGTATGTCTAGCTGACCAGGTTGTTAAAATCAGTTGGACACAGTCTATTTACTTTATGGTCAGAGAGGGTGTGGATTAAGATTTTTTTTCTAGAGTTGGTTACCCTAATGCTTTTAGATCTATATAGGCCTAGCTGTTGATTAAGACTTAATAGATCTCAATAATAAGTCTTAAGACTATAAATGGGTGTACTTGATGTTAATGCAGTTAAAAAATATTGTTTGCCGCCAATGAATTGATTAAAACCACTAAATATTGACCTAACTCACTAATCAGATTCCCACTAGAAACAGAAATTAAACATCTCCACGTGGCTCACAAAAAAAATTGGGAACAACCCCATTCATAATACTGTATATAAGCTGTTCGCAAAAAATGTTTAACATTGATAATACTGCTACTTTCAAGTGCAAATATTTACTCCCATAATTTCTACAAGGATCTTACTTTACACTCTTCAAAAGCAGACTGTCTAAATGTTAAATGCATCTTTTTTTTTTTTTTGATAATCAGAGTTATTGGTATCACGTGACCAGAAAACCGGGAGTGCGTTTCAACCCTGACCACAAGTTGAAATTTAAAGTTGTACAAATTTCAATTAAACTTTTTAGTAAGTAACTAAAAAAATTCATTAAACTACGATTTTAACTAAACTTTTTTTTCTAGTTAAACAATGGCCTTAACTATTTTTTTTATTTTAGTTAAACTAAAAGTTTCTAACTTATTAGTTAACTTTTGCCCATCACTATAAGCTGTTGGCAAAAAATGTTTAACATTGATAATACTGCTACTTTCAAGTGCAAATATTTACTCCCATAATTTCTACAAGGATCTTACTTTACCATCTTCAAATGCAGCTGTCTAAATAGTTGTTAAATGCATCTTTTTTTTTTTTTTTGATAATCAAAGTTATTGATATCACATGACCAGAAAACAGGGAGTGCATTTCAACCCCGACTACATGTTGAAAAGTTGTACAAAATTTTAATTAAACTTTTTAGTTAGTAACTAAAAAAAAATTCATTAAACTACGATTTTAACAAAACTTTTTTTCTAGTTAAACAATGGCCTTAACTATTTTTTTTAGTTAAACTAAAAGTTTCTAGCTTTTTAGTTAACTTTTGCCCATCACTCTCTATTTATAACAAAATAACTGTTCAACATCCCAATGCTAGGTGTCCATGAAGTCAAGACCGAGGGAAGTGAAAGGCCGGAAAATAGAAACGTCTGAACCGCAGTCCATTCAAAATTATTTTTTTCAAATAGAAAATGTATTTAGGCCTACTAGATTGAACGTTTTAAATAGCTCTATCTATCTGTTTGGCCTAGTTGTCAGCCTCATTATAAATAGACAATGATAGCAACATGGACATCAAGATCAATCAATAATCATTTGTTAGTCTTTCCCAGTCAAACTGATATATCTCTTTCATGGCTGAATGAGCTTTCAAGTGTAGGCTAACCAAATTGATCTAAGTGGCATTAAAGAACTTTGGTCTGTAAATCATTAGTACAGATTAGATCTTCATCATACAATGTTGTCCAAAAATACATGACGACGCATATCAGGAATGTACACTAGCCCTGCAAGTAGCCGATATATTTTGACACACTTAGATAATACTAGTGACCGATTTTTTTTTGTAAACAAATGAAGCCAATTTTGACTACAGGTGGACTGGAGTGTGCGTGTTGTGTGTGGGCGGGGGGGGTGATCATTCTCTTACCCTTCCAGGTTTTAAACAATATGCGAGTAAACCAAAAACTATTAAACTGGATGCTGCAGCTATAGCAGTTGGCATGGAAATCAGTGCTGAAAAGAGCAACATACTAGTTTGTAGTGGAGACAGTTGAATGGCCAAACATTAGAAGTTGGCTCAAATACTTAGGGTCAAACCTATCAAGAGACGGAATATCAATAAAAGAGATAAAACCCTTACCCTAACGTTTAAGCTTGGCATCCATGAGCAAACTGAAAAGAAATCTGAAAGAGCAACATATCAGCTTCAATATAACTTTCAAACTCTACTCTTAGAGTACCCCTATATGGTGGTGAAAGTTGGACACTTAAACTCTGAGGCTGAAAGAAGAATCCAAGCTTTTGAGAGTAAATGCTACAGAAAAATGCTGGGTATCAGATACCAGGAAAAGAATACAAATAAGTTAGTACTTTAACAAGTCAACACTCTGGCTGGCAAAATAAAGGACTTAATACTGAAAAGAGACGAAAACTGAGCTGGTTTGGTTATATTGTAAGACATGGCTCACTATCAAAAATCATTCTTAAGTTACAGTGGAGGGAGCACGAAGGGTTGTCCAAAGAAAATCTGTCGGGATAACATAAAAGAATGGACGGGCCTTTCTTTTGATATCCTGCTAAAAACAGCTGCTGACCTGGAAAGTGGAGGGATTTGGTTACACGAACTGTCACAGCAGCCCTATAAAAGGTCAAGGGACATATGAAGAAAGCTATAAAGGAACACTTTTTGTTTTATTTGCAGGTTATATAGGCCTACAATTTACAGTGCGTTGTCCATAGCCAACATTGAATTTTTATATATAAATCTAATTTTGAATTTAAAAGGAAAATATGAAGAAACCAAGCCTTTTGTTTGTTTGTTCTTGTCTTTATCAGATCTTCGATAATACAGCTCTATTAGGCCTAAACCAAAAATTAGATTATTAGCATACTTATGAGCAATTCTGTAACAATGATTGACTTTCGTTTTGACAAAGAAGATTTTGTTGATCTACACAAAGAACTTTTCAACACTCTGTCCAAAGGAAAACAAGAGCCCTACGTCAATTTTGTAACTGAGGATGAAGTGACCTTGTTATTTAAAAGAGTAGACGTAACAAAAGCTTCTGGACCAGACAAAATTAGTGGCAAGCTGATCAAGCTATGTGCGGAGCAAATTTCTTCTATCTTCTGTCATATCTTTAACCAGTCATTGCAAACGTGCGTAATTCCAAACATCTGGAAAACTTCAGAAATCATACCAGTGCCTAAGAAACCAAAAATAGATTGCTTAAACGATTTCCGCCCAGTAGCACTAACACCTATTGTTATGAAATGTTTTGAAAAATATATGCTTAAACAACTTGTAGCAAAAGTCAATAACAGCCTAGACCCTCACCAATTTGCATACAAAGCAGCTAGAGGAACTGAGAATGCCATTCTATTGCTTTTGGACCATCTTTATAAGCATCTCGATATACCCAAAACCTACGCACGAGTCCTCTTCGTAGATTTCTCCTCGGCTTTCAATACCATACAGCCACATCTAATGATAAACAAACTGAGTAACTTAAATGTAAGCCCTTACTTACAAGCATGGGTTCTAAACTTTTTAACCCAACGGCCCCAGTATGTTAAAGTCAACAACACCAAATCATCAACTCGAGTACTATGTACGGGTGCTCCACAAGGTTGTGTGCTTTCTGAGGGCTTTCTCCTGTACTATACACTCTTTACACTAATGACATAAGAAGCATCTATGACTCAGTTAAACTCATTAAATTCGCTGATGATACTGCCATAGTCGGTCTTATTTCAGGAGACGAAACTCAGTATCGAAGCTAGATAGAAGAGTTTACAAACTGGTGCACCGACAACTTTCTAGAACTGAATGTAACAAAAACTAAAGACCTTATAATAGATTTTAGAAAGAAAAAACAAACTATACGTGAACTGCAAATAAACACTACATCTATAGAACAAGTAAAGGCATATAAATATCTAGGCGTTATCATCAACAACAAGCTTTCATGGGAAGACCACCTTGGAACTCTGACAAAGAAAACAGCCCAGCGACTCTTTTTTCTATACAAACTCAACAGTTTTAAATTAAACAAGAAGATCCTTGAGACATTTTACGGCGCAACTGTACAAAATCTGCTACCATACGGAATAAGTTGTTGGCAAGGCAACGCCTCATCTAAACTGTTGCAACTTCTAGAAAACATCATTAAAAAAGCATCATATTTACACTCACAACATTACCACATTTAAAGGAACTTTTTGAACAAACGTGCCTAAGAAAAAATCTTGGAAGACAACGGCCACCCGCTCCATCAGAACTACGCCAGGTCGTCGCGAAGTGGGCGACTGCTGTCAATCAAAACAAGAACGGAGCGGTACAAAAACTCGTTCGTACCTCACTCGGTCAGACTCTATAACCGCCACTCATTGATCAGGGAACATGAAATGCACCAAGATACCTGTGTGTAGTCGCTGAATGAACTCTTCATGTTTTCTGTTGTATTTATGTGTATGTTTCTGTTGTGTTGTCTTTATATGAGAAACGAGTCCTTGTAATCACAACAAATTTCCGTAAGGATCAATAAAGCAGTTGTGACGATACGAAACTTGCATGCAAAAGTTCATTTGAGTTTTTCCCAGCAAACCGTGAGAAACTTTAATTTTCAACAATAAAACAATTATTTTCTTGTCCACCCATAACTAATTTCTTGTAGGATTTATCCCCCCTCGCACGTTTCTCACGGGACGAATCTCGACGTAAAACATTAACTAGCCTCTCGAGGGTTAACTTTTAATTATTGACCGCTGGACATCGCTGCACCCGCGCTACACGCCGCGGCCTAATAACTTTTCACACCTAACCCCCCCCCCCCCCCCCGCAGGATACACATCGCTCTAAGAATAGCATTGCACTCGGGCTGGACTGATACATATTCGCTTAAGACTTTACTCTCACGGTAGGCAACGAATATTGACCATTAATCTGACCTGACGCCTGACATCTCCGGTACATCGATACATGTGAGAAAATCAGCTAGCTTTCTTCCCCACCCGTTAAACGAAAAGTCCCATCTATATATATAGAGAGACCCAAACATTCTAAGTTAGGCCCGCTAGGATTCATACAGTCTCCTCTGTTAGGAAGTTTAGTTGTGAGGTTTCACTAGGGACAAACGGGTAAGTGTAAACATTTTACTATGCTTATTTTATATTATAGGAATGTGTGAGTACACATTAGTACACAACCACGTTCCCCGTCATTACATTATGACTTTATTATGTATATACATTGTACTATTTTATATCGATACTATATCTTCATATAGTAATACTAATGCCGCTATGGTTGTCTACATTTGAAACCATAGTTATGATATTTGATTTTGTTATGTTTCTCCATTCCTGTATTTTAGTGATGGATGTAAACAATACCCTTTAGTGAATCTAAGTACTGTCTAAGTACTTAGATCGCAGTGCTCTAAACTTACAGAGCCCATGTTATTATGTCTCCCACCCTTGTGAACCTATAGTTCCTTGGATGAATGTAATTTTGATTAACTATATCAAACCCTTATTACTGTAGCCATATCCCTAATATTTTATTTTCATCTTATCCTTTAGTATATAATATGCTCATTCCCCATTTTACTGTAACTGATTACTTATCGTCGTAATCAAATTTAATGGATGAATCTTGACTAGTATCATCCTACATTGTACAATAGCACATTTAATGAGGTTATCTTACTTATATCCTTTTGTTATTGAGTTATATGCGCATGCTTTAAGATCTTATAACTAATTGTCTTAAATGCCCTATTGGGATTGATACCAATGCCTACATCTGAATGATTGCAAGGCATATGGGAATCCCTACTCAATGTCTTTAGGAGGTTCCTAATTGTCTGTCTTATCCCCAGCCTGGTTGCTACCCCTGATTGCTACCCCTGGTTACTACACACGATTGCTACAACCACCAGATCTCCATAGAAAGCTGTAACCGAGGCAGACCACACCAGATACACCCCCCACCTGTTAGCAAGAAGGCATTGCCTACTGTCCTTGGCCCTAACATATTGCCCAGTGTCCACAGTGCCCTATACTGCCCAGTATCATCTGCCCAGTACCCGGCCCAAACTGTCCACTGCCCAATAGTTATTGCCTAATGCCGACAGATTAGAGCAACCTTCGCAGCAGAAGATAAACTGGTGTTGAGTTAGCACGGCTCTCTACGAGCTAGAGATCACAGCTGAGAGATCGTCCCACTACAACTTAGTCTGCAGCACCAACCATCTCTATTGCTAAACAGGCAGCGGCCTCACCCTAGAGCCAGTTTGCCTACAGCATAGAGACTACCCCGAGCCGACGTCCTAAGACAGAGCCGGATGACTCATCCTTCTGAGTGCCAGTCCTACGACCGCCAGAAGACGACCCACGGGCTAGCAGCTAAGAAAATAAGTAGCAGACATAGGAACATTCTTCTCCTCCAATCACTCAATGATTAGCAATCCATGACGAGCAGTTATATTATATATTAGCACCTTCATTTCATTCCTTAATTATAATTTTATTTGATCATTTTCCTTTGTAAACTTTCATTTATTAAATTATATTTATTTATAAACGTATAATATTGGTCTGTTCTTACTGTTAGTTGCGGTGTGCCTGTACAAAATCTTATATGTGAGCGGGATAAAATTAATAAAATTTCCACTAGACTCAAATAAACGCGCCAAATAATAACTAATTAACATCTCGTCACATATAAATGTGGTCCCGTCCGGGTATCTGTAACTAGAATCCTATATTAGACAGGCACAGGCATACAGCAGGAGAACTTTCCAAAAGCTAATATAGTTAACTTTATTTATCTTAAAGTAACGGATTGCAAACTGAGTGAAGAGTGTTTCTATAGTCTTTATTTTATATCTATTTTACTTTAGATGTTATCACATATTATCTTAGTTTAATATTATTATTTGTGGTTATTTTAAGTAGCATTACTGTGCTTAATATTATATTATCATTACGGGCAACGTGGTTGTTTCATACGGGCTTCATATAACGCTCTTACTTCAATAATATCCCTCCTTTTAGTCTTATTAGTTTCCCATTTTATCTCTCTCATACAAAAATAATGGCCAGCAATACTAGGTCCAAAACTGACTCTGACAGAAAACTAAAAATACAAGAGCTGACAGAGACAGCAGCATTGTTAGAATTAGAAGGGAAAGATCGCTCTGACTACATCCGACAAAAGTTGGATGAATGGGAATTAGAGGAGAAGTTAGCTCGAGAACGAGAATTCGAGTTAGCAATGGAGAGGGAGAAAAACGAAAATGAAAGACTTAAAAATGAGCACGTGTTAGCCATGGAGCGGGAGAGACAGGCAACTGAAAGAGCTAGAATAGCTCAAGAGAATGAGACGGCTCGTACAGTCGCTGATTCTCAGCCTGCTAGCCCAGCTTCCAGCCAAGGGTCCTCAAATAACTCACCCAATATCCCCTTCGAGCCCTTCGATGAGAAGAGCGAAAGTGTTGAGGTTTACTTAACACGATTCGAAGAGGTGGCACGCTATTATAGCTTGCCCAAGGATAGGTGGTGTTTTAGACTAGCTCAATGCCTTAGAGGCAAAGCTTACGAGGCTTACACAAAGCTCCCCTCATACCAACGGGAGGACTTTGAAGCCCTAAAAGAGCACTATTGGTTCAACTTGAGCTAACATCTGATTCATACCATAAGAAGTTTCGAGGGTCCCGCCTTGAGCGCAAAGAAACTTATGTCAATCTTTGCGACAGGCTGGACAAATACCTCGGGAAATGGCTAGCCCTAAGCAAAATGCCCGAAACGTTTGAAGGTCTTAGAAACCTTATTCTGGCTGAGCAGCTTCGAGACTGCCTAACGCAGGAAACTCGAATATATGTCAATGAGCAACAGGCGACTGACCCTTCTGACATTGCAATTGCTGCAGACCGATACATAGCTGCCAGACGAGACCAGAAAGCTAAGACACCCGTAACAGAACCACAATCTAGCGAAACCTTCCCTGCCCAGCCCACACCTCACAACCAAAATCAAAACAGCCAGGCACGTGTCCCATCACAACACCCATCCAACCAGTCGAACCGCCCTCCCCATCAATCACGCCAGAATAATTCCTACCACCCCTCTCACCGTGACTCACATAACACGCGTGACGACAGGAGGACTCGACAACAACACGCCCCACACGTCGTATCGGCCCTGACGACCGTTCGACGGCCCAAGACTGGTAACCCGGTAGGCCCAGAAATCCCTTATATACCTCCTCACCCCTCTACATCACCCCCAGGTGTAGAGCAGGCCCTAATAAACGGCGTTCAAACTTATATCATGTTTGATACAGCCTGCTCTTTTACTTCTATAATAAAGGAAGCGCTGATTGATTCAGCAGATCTCACCGGTGAAACGGTAGAGATCCAAACTGTCGACAAAACTACACCTCCAATGGTCCTGCCCATAGCGAGGGTTCATGTAGAATGTCGATACGTGCACGGGACCATAGACGCTGCTGTTATGGAGTCACCCGTGTACGACTTTATTCTTGGCTCCCAATACGTACCATTGGGGAATGTTAAGAAGCCATATTTTTCCCTGCCAGTCTGTAGAACGACTAGACAGAAGGATGGCCCAAATCAGTCGAACACTGGGCGCCATCACTCAACACCTCAGTTCAACCGAACTAAGGAAATTAAACCCCTAATTCCTGACATTGACAGTGTCAGAAGGCGTTGGCGTGGTCAACAGTTTTGGCCCCCACGTATAAATATGATACCTGCATGGAATCACAAAGGTGGTAGTCGCCACCGATTCCCGCCCAGTCCATCATGTTGCAACTCCACCCCATCACCCCTCACTGCTTCAGGTAGGACGCACAGGTACCCAAACAAACCTGACCTCAACCACAGGTCACGTTATTCTCCACCCAAACACGACAGTCCACGATGGGATCGAAATTAGACATAAAACGGATACCTAGACGCCCAATCTCCCTTGCGACCCGGTCCTCGAATTCAGATTCATTTTTTTTTTCCTTTGGACAATTAGACTGGACAACGACAAAGCTCAAATGAAACTTATATGCAAGTACTAATAGTATTCTGCGAATACTTTTTAAGTGGGTGGGTATGTGACGATACGAAACTTGCATGCAAAAGTTCATTTGAGTTTTTCCCAGCAAACCGTGAGAAACTTTAATTTTCAACAATAAAACAATTATTTTCTTGTCCACCCATAACTAATTTCTTGTAGGATTTATCCCCCCTCGCACGTTTCTCACGGGACGAATCTCGACGTCAAACATTAACTAGCCTCTCGAGGGCTAACTTTTAATTATTGACCGCTGGACATCGCTGCACCCGCGCTACACTCCGCGGCCTAATAACTTTTCACACCTAACCCCCCCCCCCCCGCAGGATACACATCGCTCTAAGAATAGCATTGCACTCGGGCTGGACAGATACATATTCGCTTAAGACTTTACTCTCACGGTAGGCAACGAATATTGACCATAAATCTGACCTGACGCCTGACATCTCCGGTACATCGATACATGTGAGAAAATCAGCTAGCTTTCTTCCCCACCCGTTAAACGAAAAGTCCCATCTATATATATAGAGAGACCCAAACATTCTAAGTTAGGCCCGCTAGGATTCATACAGTCTCCTCTGTTAGGAAGTTTAGTTGTGATGTTTCACTAGGGACAAACGGGTAAGTGTAAACATTTTACTATGCTTATTTTATATTATAGGAATGTGTGAGTACACATTAGTACACAACCACGTTCCCCGTCATTACATTATGACTTTATTATGTATATACATTGTACTATTTTATATCGATACTATATCTTCATATAGTAATACTAATGCCGCTATGGTTGTCTACATTTGAAACCATAGTTATGATATTCGATTTTGTTATGTTTCTCCATTCCTGTATTTTAGTGATGGATGTAAACAATACCCTTTAGTGAATCCAAGTACTGTCTAAGTACTTAGATCGCAGTGCTCTAAACTTACAGAACCCATGTTATTATGTCTCCCACCCTTGTGAACCTATAGTTCCTTGGATGAATGTAATTTTGATTAACTATATCAAACCCTTATTACTGTAGCCATATCCCTAATATTTTATTTTCATCTTATCCCTTAGTATATAATATGCTCATTCCCCATTTTACTGTAACTGATTACTTATCGTCGTAATCAAATTTAATGGATGAATCTTGACTAGTATCATCCTACATTGTACAATAGCACATTTAATGAGGTTATCTTACTTATATCCTTTTGTTATTGAGTTATATGCGCATGCTTTAAGATCTTATAACTAATTGTCTTAAATGCCCTATTGGGATTGATACCAATGCCTACATCTGAATGATTGCAAGGCATATGGGAATCCCTACTCAATGTCTTTAGGAGGTTCCTAATTGTCTGTCTTATCCCCAGCCTGGTTGCTACCCCTGATTGCTACCCCTGGGTACTACACACGATTTCTACAACCACCAGATCTCCATAGAAAGCTGTAACCGAGGCAGACCACACCAGATACACCCCCCCCATTTCATACCTGTTAGCAAGAAGGCATTGCCTACTGTCCTTGGCCCTAACATATTGCCCAGTGTCCACAGTGCCCTATACTGCCCAGTATCATCTGCCCAGTACCCGGCCCAAACTGTCCACTGCCCAATAGTTATTGCCTAATGCCGACAGATTAGAGCAACCTTCGCAGCAGAAGATAAACTGGTGTTGAGTTAGCACGGCTCTCTACGAGCTAGAGATCACAGCTGAGAGATCGTCCCACTACAACTTAGTCTGCAGCACCAACCATCTCTATTGCTAAACAGGCAGCGGCCTCACCCTAGAGCCAGTTTGCCTACAGCATAGAGACTACCCCGAGCCGACGTCCTAAGACAGAGCCGGATGACTCATCCTTCTGAGTGCCAGTCCTACGACCGCCAGAAGACGACCCACGGGCTAGCAGCTAAGAAAATAAGTAGCAGACATAGGAACATTCTTCTCCTCCAATCACTCAATGATTAGCAATCCATGACGAGCAGTTATATTATATATTAGCACCTTCATTTCATTCCTTAATTATAATTTTATTTGATCATTTTCCTTTGTAAACTTTCATTTATTAAATTATATTTATTTATAAACGTATAATATTGGTCTGTTCTTACTGTTAGTTGCGGTGTGCCTGTACAAAATCTTATATGTGAGCGGGATAAAATTAATAAAATTTCCACTAGACTCAAATAAACGCGCCAAATAATAACTAATTAACATCTCGTCACAGCAGTCTTAGTCTTTGATTGGAATGTTTACGATTTATATTTAATGAAGATGTTCCAATTTGATCCGGCTGAACCCAATATCTATTTGGGAATGTAAAAGCTGTAACAACTTCTAAATCAAGGCATAGTTACTGTGACAATCATTGGTTTTGAGTGCTTGATGTCTTGATGTTATGAGATTGTGTTGATCAGACAATGTGTTTCTGATATTATAATTTAGTGTAGATTTCTATTTTAAAACAATTAATGAACACTCAAATAAGATCATCATGCCAGAGATCCAAATACAACTATTCATTCATACAATGAAGATCCTTCGACAACAAATACAAAGCTTTAATTTTAGAACTAGGAATCACTTGAATAAAATACACAGTGTAGCCTATAGTAAAATAAAACAAGTTAACTCTCTCTGTTCAAGCTCATAACAACAACTAGATCTACACACTGTAGCCTATAGTAAAATTAAACAAGTTAACTCTCTCTGTTCAAGCTCATAACAACAACTAGATCTACACACTGTAGCCTATAGTAAAATTAAACAAGTTAACTCTCTCTGTTCAAGCTCATAACAACAACTAGATCTACACACTGTAGCCTATAGTAAAATTAAACAAGTTAACTCTCTCTGTTCAAGCTCATAACAACAACTAGATCTACACACTGTAGCCTATAGTAAAATTAAACAAGTTAACTCTCTCTGTTCAAGCTCATAACAACAACTAGATCTACACACTGTAGCCTATAGTAAAATTAAACAAGTTAACTCTCTCTGTTCAAGCTCATAACAACAACTAGATCTACACAGTGTAGCCTATAGTAAAATTAAACAAGTTAACTCTCTCTGTTCAAGCTCATAACAACAACTAGATCTACACACTGTAGCCTATAGTAAAATTAAACAAGTTAACTCTCTCTGTTCAAGCTCATAACAACAACTAGATCTACACACTGTAGCCTATAGTAAAATTAAACAAGTTAACTCTCTCTGTTCAAGCTCATAACAACAACTAGATCTACACACTGTAGCCTATAGTAAAATTAAACAAGTTAACTCTCTTCGTTCAAGCTCATAACAACAACTAGATCTACACAGTGTAGCCTATAGTAAAATTAAACAAGTTAACTCTCTCTGTTCAAGCTCATAACAACAACTAGATCTACACAGTGTAGCCTATAGTAAAATTAAACAAGTTAACTCTCTCTGTTCAAGCTCATAACAACAACTAGATCTACACACTGTAGCCTATAGTAAAATTAAACAAGTTAACTCTCTCTGTTCAAGCTCATAACAACAACTAGATCTACACACTGTAGCCTATAGTAAAATTAAACAAGTTAACTCTCTCTGTTCAAGCTCATAACAACAACTAGATCTACACAGTGTAGCCTATAGTAAAATTAAACAAGTTAACTCTCTCTGTTCAAGCTCATAACAACAACTAGATCTACACACTGTAGCCTATAGTAAAATTAAACAAGTTAACTCTCTCTGTTCAAGCTCATAACAACAACTAGATCTACACACTGTAGCCTATAGTAAAATTAAACAAGTTAACTCTCTCTGTTCAAGCTCATAACAACAACTAGATCTACACACTGTAGCCTATAGTAAAATTAAACAAGTTAACTCTCTCTGTTCAAGCTCATAACAACAACTAGATCTACACAGTGTAGCCTATAGTAAAATTAAACAAGTTAACTCTCTCTGTTCAAGCTCATAACAACAACTAGATCTACACAGTGTAGCCTATAGTAAAATTAAACAAGTTAACTCTCTCTGTTCAAGCTCATAACAACAACTAGATCTACACAGTGTAGCCTATAGTAAAATTAAACAAGTTAACTCTCTTCGTTCAAGCTCATAACAACAACTAGATCTACACAGTGTAGCCTATAGTAAAATTAAACAAGTTAACTCTCTCTGTTCAAGCTCATAACAACAACTAGATCTACACAGTGTAGCCTATAGTAAAATTAAACAAGTTAACTCTCTCTGTTCAAGCTCATAACAACAACTAGATCTACACAGTGTAGCCTATAGTAAAATTAAACAAGTTAACTCTCTCTGTTCAAGCTCATAACAACAACTAGATCTACACAGTGTAGCCTATAGTAAAATTAAACAAGTTAACTCTCTCTGTTCAAGCTCATAACAACAACTAGATCTACACACTGTAGCCTATAGTAAAATTAAACAAGTTAACTCTCTCTGTTCAAGCTCATAACAACAACTAGATCTACACACTGTAGCCTATAGTAAAATTAAACAAGTTAACTCTCTCTGTTCAAGCTCATAACAACAACTAGATCTACACACTGTAGCCTATAGTAAAATTAAACAAGTTAACTCTCTTCGTTCAAGCTCATAACAACAACTAGATCTACACAGTGTAGCCTATAGTAAAATTAAACAAGTTAACTCTCTCTGTTCAAGCTCATAACAACAACAAAATCTACACAGTGTTCTGGTGCTAGTACTCAAACAACTTATCCAAACTATAATTTTTCTATAACTGACTTTTTATTCATTAGCCTCTCTCTGCATTTGCGAACAAGCCACGCCTTTCACTCGCTTAATATTCAATGCTCCTTTTATGGTCATTGAGACAACTCTTTTCCAAGAAAGCATGCTTGCTGCAAGAGCTCGTCTACAATTTATCTTAACGCTGCTATGGAGATGGTTGCAGAAAACTAAAAATATACTTAGCTGATTTATGCTATATGACAATTACTTATTACAGCGACTGTTACTTGTGAAAAAACAGCTTTTCACCATCATAAGTCTAAAATAAAAACAACACATTTTTTCTGATACAAAAACATAAAAAGACAAACAAAAAAAAAAAAAAAGTAAATGGCTCGATAAAAAAAAATTAAATCACATAAAACAACAAACTTTGTTATAATTAAAAATAGAAATATTTATTTATTGTTGAATTAAGAGAAATATAAGTTAGCTTCATTTACTAGCACCAAGGATGTCAGGAGGGCTTTTTTTCTTTGATCCATTGATTATAGATGTCATTAAATAAGTTGTTAGGTTTACTGGTAAAAAGAGCTCCACTGAAATGACCTTTAGAGAGGTATCCATTATAGAATTCTTTAGCAGTCATCTTCTTTTTGATCACAACACGCATAAAACCAGCCCAGTGATCCTGTACAAGAAAGATTGAAAGAGTAACTACACTAAAAGAAAGAGTGAAAGAGTAACTACACTAAAAGAAAGAGTGAAAGAGTAACTACACCAAAAGAAAGAGTAACTATACTAAAAGAAAGAGTGGAAGAGTAACTATACTAAAAGAAAGAGTGGAAGAGTAACTATACTAAATGAAAGAATGGTAGAAATTAGAACATCAATTAAAGGCATATACAACAAAGTTACAAAGACAGTTTGTGTGGAAACACAAACTGAAAATCGGCCCCCGAAGTAGTCCACCCAGGCAGGTAAAAAGGCAGGTTTCAATATTATCAGAATGAAATTCTATCAAAGACAAATGACAGAAAATAATGGAGAAAAAAAGGTTAACAGATCTCGTGTGCTGCCCCAGTGGTCCAGCAGACTAAAGGATAGGTGAAAGTGAATGTGAAGTTAGATGTCAACCTGGCCTAACTGATGTCTTTTAATGAATATCTAATTGATCTAATCGTTTTGTTAAGGGTCAATCTCTTATTCCTCAAGAATAAAACATTTCTGTTAAGAAATAAAAAAAAAAATAAAAATTTTTTCTTTGGTTTGGTACTGCAATTGCAGTACTAGCGATAATATGAAAAACTACTTATTAATTGTTGTTTTAAATTATGTCTGACTTATATGCATACTAAATAGATTTTTTCTCTTTAAAAAAATAATAAACATTTTTTTGTGTGTAAATATAGTATTTGTATAACAGAACTTACATAACTTAACAACACAAATATAAAAAAAACATTTTTGACAAATTATTTACAACCATTTGCATAAATGTGTTAGAAATATGGTAAATAGTCATCTCCCCTAATAAAGAGCCTCAAGTGTTTGTTACTATTAATAGTGAATAGTTGTAATAGTGGCGTAATTTTATGAAAAAACTGCTTGCATAAGTGATTAAAAAAAATTAGATTTTTCGCTTTCAGAAAAGAAAAAAGTAGCGTTGCATCAGAACTTTGAATGGTCTAAAATATTATGATGTCGGAGTTTCACTATCTTTTCTAGTTTACGAGATCTAAACTGGACGGACGGACAGAGAGGGCACACAAAACTAATAGTGTCTTTTCCCCTTTCTGGGGCAGCTAAAAATGATACAGAAAACAAATATGATACTGGTACCAAGCTTGCATATTAAGAAAATCACTAACAAAAAAAGTTTCCCTCCAAGGTGCTTGTGCATCTGATGTTGAAACATAAACTTCATTCAGATAAGTATTAAAAGAAATATGACTGCTACGGAAATCAATGGCAATAAAAGGAAAAATTGGGTACATATTTATTATGGAGAGGATTTCTAATTATTTATATATATAATTCTCCTCCAGGGGTGCCACCCATGAGACCAAGTAAACCCTGAAACCAGAATTTCCAAATTTTACAAACCCTGAAATCATAAACCCCAAACTTTACCAACCCTGAAACTTACCGCATATACAATTTAAGCACCAAAATTTTACGAAAGAAGAACAGTATTAAATTACTACCTAGATCTGTATCATAATATGCCCCCCATGTTTTAAATATGTAATTAGTAAGCCTATCATTATAATAAATAGAGTTTGTGTGTATTTATTGATAAAGCTTGTAATACAAGTTAAGAGGATTTAGTACAATTTTATATTAACAATGTTTGTAAACCCCCCCACACACACACACCAAACACACAGTTATTTTAAATGATGTTTCTCTCTTAACATTTTTCCCCTCATTATTCCTTTGAAGCAGCCTACTTTAATCAACATTGATAAAACTGATTCCATCAATGTACATGCATGGACCTGTAAATCTATTGCAACAAGATAAAATTGATTTAGTCCAGATCTACTCCAAAATGAACATTACGATTTAGTTTCTAATATTTAAATGTAGACCTAGATGGCTAGAATGTGCTGGACAGCTTATACATAATTATAATTTATTTGTATAAATCTATTGACCAATCGATCTATTTTTTCTAGCCTTCAGGCGAACGCAAACTTACTAATTTAATTCTTCAATCATTGATTCTAGTTCTGATCTAAAAATGATGTAAATATCCTAAATCTAGATCCTACTTCTATAATACTCTAGACATAGGCTAAGGCTCTATGTGATGTCTATATGGAACCTATACAAATTTTAAAATATAAAACATGGAAAAAAAATAAATTTCTCACTCGTGAATTTTTTTTTCTTTCTATTACTAGATCTAGGAGTAGCCGCTAGGTACGCGAGTAGATCTAGACTATATCTATACTAAATACAAGACTTTACAGTCTAGATCAGATCTAGATTGATCATAGAAATAGATCTAGACTCTAAATCGAGCCGATTCAAGGCGCGTTCCGTAGATCTAGAAATTCTTTATAGATCTAGAATGTTTACACTTTTTTGTCACTTAAAAAAAAAAATACTGTACCGGTAAATAAAGCTTAGTGCGCATGCAAAGTGAAAGTCTCGCGAATAGCGAGATATGAGACTGGTCGATTTTGTTTAAAAATGGCGGCTCGCGCGATCGGAACTAACAAACTAAAATTAACGGGGGAAAATGACCAGAAATTTCGAAAAAATCTAAATCAACTAAAACCCTGGATTTTTACAAAATTGTAGAAGGCAAACCCGGATGGGGGGAAAATCGGACCCCTCAAAACCCGGATTTCCGGGTTATTCCGGAAAAGTGGCACCCCTGTTCTCCTCTTCTCTCAAGAGTTTGGACGAGAAGAAGTAAAGGAAAGATCACTCTCTTATTTCTGCCGATAGTCACCCCACGGAATAACAAGAGGGGGTGGGGGTGTGGGGAGAGAACAAATGGGTATTCACACGTCGATACGGATGGCTGCGCGCTGGACTGTCAAACCCTGCCCGCTCCCATCACCCTTCGTCCTGCGGGAGGTTTGGATTAGGAAGTAAACTATCGTCAACTCTGAAGGAACATCCGAAACATATAAAACATTTTACGAGCAAACATTTTACAAACACTAAATAGCAGCGCTGGACTTAACCATTGTGACCAAGAAGTCATCGAAAGAGAACAAGTAATCTACTATGTATATTTACAGGTCACTAAATAGCAGGGCCGGACTTAACAATTGTGGGGCCCAATGCGAAACGGGTTTCGCTGGGGCCAAGTTTGGGTAGGGAAGCGGATAATAAGTGAAATTTAAGAGTTTGTATTAGAAAATAAATTCATCTATGCATTTTATTCATTCTTTACTACGCACAGAATTACTTTACGAGCCTTGCGTGTAGCAAAGTCATACAGTATATCATAATAATTTTGTTTCCTGAATAGATCACGCTCAATAGCAAGAATTACCAGATGTTTTTATCTATCTTTGAGAATTGTTGACCTCAAGTAATTCTTTATTAGTTTGAGGCATGAGAAGCTTCTTTCACCAGATTACACAAATACGGCTTATGAAAATGCCGTTTTTATTTATCGCGCGTTGGTATGGTGTTTTCCATATTGAGTGACACCCCAAAATGACAACTTTTGTCTATATATTTCCATATATTTTAAGGACTTTTTCCTATATCTTGCAATTTGAGGAGATTTCCAGGAGCTGCTGGTAAATCGACAGGAGGGCACGGGAAATGTTTTAAGTTATAAAATGGTTTAATTTAAGAATTTATACACCTCAAATTAGTGCGGGTCCTATGAAAGTGCGGGTCCCACTGTGGTCACATAGGTAGCAGTGGCCTAAGGCAAAATAATGGCGTATGCTACGCCGCCGGTCGACTAGTATATAGAATTTCTATAAAGAGAGAGCTGTGTTTCAAGGATGAGTGAAAGACAGAAAGATAGCATCAGTCTGGTTTATATGTATTCAAGCTAATTATCAGGATATGCTTAATTTCACATCCAATATAGTACATACCTTACACCGTACCCATAATACATTGGAGGCTCTATCAAATATTGGTTTACCAGGAGGGCTGTCAGAATCTAAGGCTATATCTGGGAATAGGATTAAACAAAAAAAAATTAGTTTTCCAATGTTACTATTAACGAATGGACTTTCCCAATCTAGAATCTGATAAACTTCATGTTACATAAAAAAAAAGACAAGTCCTTTTTTAAACTCAAATTACATTCTTTTGAGTCATGATCAAGTGGATTTCACCAAACTATTTTTGTAAATGTCTATATTTATGGATGTAGTTTATTATTTTCAAATTTGGTGGAATAATTAAGAAATCAGATGGCTGCCTGGTCAAGTGATATGCACTTTAAATTGTCGTTCAGGTGTTTGATTATCTTCAGCTTTGAAGGAACATCCAAAACATGTAAAACATTTTAAAAATAATATTTTACATTATTTACAAAACAATCACAGAATAGCTAATGACGATCGTCAGGGAGACAACCTACTAGATGTGTTGTGGACAAAGGGAGGTAAACAAAAGATGGTCATTGTCTCAGTTTGTGAGCTGTCTTGTAGTGAATTTTTTAAAACACTTTGCAACTTAGCGAAGTCATTGTTGGTAATATTAGTCAATCTAGAAGGTAGAATAATTTTTAAACTTCATCTGAACACAGGACCTTACAATCTCTTGACACAGAAACAGTCCCCACACTCATAAAAACAGAAAAGGCTGGTGAGTACTTTACTCTAGAGGTGACTTTTAGCTTGTTAAACAATTAGAATCTTTGCCAAGTGGGACAGCTGAGTTCAGTGTCACCATGACCCTAACAGGCTAACACAAACTTCAAGATCAAAGGAATGGCAACTGGACATACAAATACAAGAAATGAAAAACAAATAGGTTGGTAACAATTTGTATAAGTAGAAGTCTGATCTGAAATCTATTCCCAAGTTCTTTTGGTCAACTTGTTTTTGTTTCCTGTCTTCTAGTTTTCATCTTCACAATGTAACATTAGAAATTTTGGTTCAACTTCATTTTGTTGGGCAAATGTTTTCTCCTTGGTTTTCTTGTTAAAGGGCGCTGTATTGAGATAGAATTTCCTGGTCTTTTATGGTTTGGACTTATCTCAAGGGTTTGTTTGTTTCTTAGGGTAAGAGCGAGTTGGTTTGAATAATGTAGGACATCTATAATAGTTTCGATATTCACCATCATAGTGTAAGATGTTAGTGCAAGAGGTGTGTTCTTTATTTTTTATAGGGAAGCTAGCAGTATACTTTTTGTCCCTGTACTTTCAACGATCTGATGAGTGTGGTGGGCCAATGTAGATATTGTAGTGTGAATATGCTTAGACTGTGACTGGCTGGTGAAACTGCAAGGTGCGGATTGGTTTTTGTGGATATCATCAGTTATTTATTGCATTATATTGTATCATCAGTAATTCAAATAATTATTCATACCAACAATGTTTAAAACAAATTATTACCACCATTATCATCCTTCAGTTCATTGTAAATAATCATTGTATAAAATAGTTCATATGTACCTCAGAGAGTTATTCAGTCATTTAGTCAACATTCACATGTCAACTGTTAGTCAACATTCACATGTCAACTGTTAGTCAACATTCACATGTCAACTGTTACATTATTAGAATATGAGGAAGACTAGGCAAATGATCCAAAGTTCAAAATTCAACCCCAACATTTTCCTAGTCTATTTTATATTTTGGATTCATTGAATAAATTTATATATATCCTAAGTAACACTTTCTTAAATCAATGCATCTTTTTTTTTTAAATTGCTTATGTTCCTATGGTCCAATCACTTTTGTAGAATATTTTGGAAAAAAAAAAAAGGGGGGGGGGGTTATTTGGGAGAAGGTTTCTGTTCTGCTATTTATCACTCAGCAAACACAACTCAGCTTAAGTTGGTATTCGCATACTAAAGTGCTTGATAGGTAGCCAAGCATCCCAGTGCCAGATTCCAAAGCTTTGTGTTTTAAAATTAATATTAGAAACAGTTAACAGATCCCAATTTGAACCAACAAACTAAAAACACATCCAGCTTTAGAGTGATGTTATAAAACAATACAATAGGAGCTCATGTACGGATGGTTCAAGATTCAAATGATTGAAACTTAAACTTGTCATGTTAACAAAATTACTGAGTAAAGAAATAGAAATTTTGTTATAGAAAAATAACTCACTTGGACTGTATCTTGGACTTAACATTTCTAACAATCGTATGGTCAAACCATTAAATTCTGTTCTAAGTTCTGTCTGAAAAAATGTTAAAAAAATTTAGTAATTACCAATTAATTACTGGTATACAAAAATATTTTTTTGTATAAATAAATGAATTAAAAAGCAGCTACAAAAAATTATGTTATTTCCAACTAATAATATTGCCAAAAATTAATATCTGTTTTTCTTTTCACACTTTAATTAACAAATGGAATTAGCAAATATTATAATTACTGTTTCATGTATGGCTCTGTACTGTCTGTCTATTGAATCAAGCGTTTGATTCTCCCAGTCAATAAATGACATGTTCAAAGTTAACTTATGAGCTGTTACATAAAAAAAAAAAACCTTTACAGTTTGTTTTAACACAAAATCATAAACTTCTAAAAACAACTAGGGAAAAAAAAAACAATTTTAATATCTTTCATTTGATAGTTATTTTATTAATTAGATTTTATTAAGTTGAAAAAAAAACAAACTTTTATATGTTAACCCCAAAAATTATCTTAATTACTACACAGTAAAACTTTCATGCTGATTTTCTCCTATTAAAGTTTGGAAAACATTAAGACACAGTACATGTATTATTATATTTGACTAAAAATGGGACAAACCATAAGTAACACCATTTTCAGGTTGTTGTTTCTCTGATATGATGCACTCTGGAAGGTTGGAGAGTACATCGATGATCTAGGAGTATGAAACGTTAACAGTTAAAGTAAATTATAACAGACCTGCCTACCAAAAAAAGTCCAAATGCGTAACACTTACGGTCAAAATGCGTATTTTGGCACCAGAATGCGTAACACTTACGTGATCCTCTATTTTGTCATATATATATATATATATATATATATATATATATATCTATCTATATTATAAAGTAGAATGTGAGGGGTATGTATGTATGTATGTATGTATGTTACTTATAGACATCAAAACCGCTTGACCAATCTTGATAAAACTAGGCAAGAATGTTCCTTGGGTACTAACTTAGACCGTAGTGTATGTATTGTAGCCCTAAAACAAACTTAAGACCCTCAAAAAAAATAAAGTTGTCCGACTCTATTACAGCTATAGTATTTTATGGATCTAGGCCATGTCTACAATGTTGACATGAGAAAAGATAGAAAGGATTTAGACCTAACCTAGATCTAATTTTAAGAAATACACTTTGCGCAGATAGTTTTTTACTTTGACACATGAAAAGACAAAAGAAGATCAATTGATTTCATTATATAATAAAATTAACCTTCAATTTTGTGTTTCAAAAGCATTTTTTACATTAATTAGTTCCTTATATCTGTGATTACAGATTTCCTGACGAACATTCTTTCATTAGACAATTCAGTAATGAATCGCGTACTAAATATTAATTTGTTTAATTGTTTACTTTATAATCCCATCCCTAGATCTAAAACTCTAATTCAACTCTAAGATGATAAAACTTCTCTTCGCACAGATAGTTTTATACTTTAACACATAAACATATTAATTAAAGTCCATTCATTTCATATTTTGATCAAATCTTATCTTATCTTATATAATACAGACGTTACTTCAAAAAAGAAGATGATTACGTCCTACGCGTCATGCATTTAGTCATGCATATTAACCAATGACTTAAATTCTGCCAAGTCACTGGTTTTCCTGGCTAGCTCAGGCAACCCATTCCATGCTCTAATAGCACTAGGGAAGAAGGAGTATTTGTACAAATTTGTCCTAGCATATGGGATGAGGAATGTGCCTTTATCTTTGTGTCTTTCAGAGTATTTTATTAAATTTTGTTTTTGTATTTGAAGATTATGGTTCAGTGTTTTATGTATTATTGCTACTTTACTTTTGAGCCTTCTGTCCTGAAGGCTTTCTAAATTTAGTGATTTTACTAAAGGTGTTACTCTAGTCAAATGTGAATATTCGTTTGTTATGAATCGCACTGCTCTATTTTGTGTCTGTTCTAGTTTCTTAATGTTTTCTTGAGTTGAGGGGTCCCAAACAGAGGATGCATATTCTATTATTGGCCTAACCAAGGTTAAATAACATTTTAGTTTTATGTTCTTATTTGATTTATAGAAATTTCTTTTAATAAATCCTAATGCTTTGTTTGATTTTTTTGTAGTTTCATCAATATGTGGATTCCATGACAGTTTTTCATTTATTATAACACCTAGGTATTTTGCGTTTTTAGTCTGTGTTACTGGTTTGCCATGAATAAGATAAGTGGAATTAATTTGTTTTAGTTTTTTTGTTACTCTTAACAACTGACATTTTTCTGGGTGGAAAGACATGCTCCAATTTGATTCCCATTTCTGTAATTCATCTAATTCTCTTTGTAAAATATCTGTGTCTTGTGTTGTTTTTATTGTTCTATATATTATGCAATCGTCTGCAAATAATCTGACTTTTGTTCCTGAAGTAATGCAATTTGGTAAATCATTTATGTAAATTAAAAATAGTAGTGGACCCAAGACTGTTCCTTGAGGTACACCTGAGTTTACTGTTATCGGTGTTGATTTAGAGCCATTTATTATTACAGTTTGTTCTCTCCCTATCAAAAAGTCTTTAATCCACTGATGCAGTGGACCATTAATGCCGAAATATTTTAATTTTTTAAGCAAACTATGGTGGTGAACTTTGTCAAAAGCCTTAGAAAAATCTAGTAAGATAGCATCTATTTGTTCACTATTATCTAAACCTTTTGAAAAATCATCAATTAGTCCTATTAATTGTGTTTCACATGATCTATATTTCCTAAAGCCATGTTGGTATGGTGTGAGGACATTATGTTTGTCTATGTGGTTTATGATGTTGCTACATATTATGTGTTCTAGGATTTTACATGTGATGCTGGTAAGTGATACTGGTCTGTAGTTTCCTGGGTCAGATTTTTCTCCTTTTTTAAATAGGGGGGTGACATTAGCTTCTTTCCAGTCCTTTGGTACTCTGCCCTGGTTAAGTGAAGCCTGAAAGAGTATTTTGAACACTGGGGCTAGCTCATTACTTAGTTCTTTGAGTAATCTAGCTGGAATACCATCAGGTCCAGAAGCTTTATTTAGTTTGGTGTTGGCTAATAGTTTTTGAATTCCATTTTCTTGTACTACTATATCTTCTATGTTGTCTACTTGGTTCAAATTCAGTAATATGTCTTTGTCTCCTGGGGCTGAGAATGCTGATGCAAAGTATTTGTTTAGAATGTTTGCTTTAGTTTCATTATCATTATGTATTATGTTATGTTCATCTTTTAATGGCGCTACGCCTGTTGTTTCCATTTTCTTAGACTTAATGTATGACCATAGGTTTTTGTTGTTGTCTTTAGATATTACATTGTTTATGTATTCACTCTGCAGCTGTCTGCTTACTTTTTGGGTTAAGTGTTTAATTTTTATATACTTTTTGTAAACTCTTTCTGCATTAGTTTCTTTAAATTTTCTATATAGGTTTTCCTTCTGTTTACAAAGCTTCTTTAGTCTATTATTAAACCAGCATTTATTTATTTTGTTTGATGTGTATTTAGTTGGTATTTGATTTTCTATAATGCTTTTAAGATGGTTTTTAATGAAATTCCAGAGGTCATCAACTGGATGGTTAATGTCTTTTTCTAATAAGAATGTTTGTTGAAAGTTTAATGCAGCTTGGTGTAGTTGTGTTAGGTTACATTTATTCCAGACTAAGATTTTTCTTTTGGGTTTTATATTGGCTACTGCTTTTATCTGACTGTGTATTTTTATGATCTCATGGTCTGATAGACCAGGGATAATATCATAATCAACTACTAATCCAGGTCTGTTGGTTAAGAAGAGATCTAATGTGTTGTTTAATCTAGTTGGCTTTTTAATGATTTGATCTAAACTTAGGTTGTGTAAAGTTTCTATGAAAAGCTCATTTATGTCCTTAAGGTTTTGGTGTTTATCTATGGTTAGTGTTTTCCAATTTATATCAGGTAGGTTGAAATCACCCATAATCCAAAAAACTGCATTTTTATTTGTCTCTTTAAGTGTCGTAATCTGATTACATAGTTCCTGCATGTATTCTAAACTAGAATTTGGTGGTCTGTAAATGCTGCCTATTATTAGGGATGTTGAGGTGGTATTAATTTTACAAAATGTTGATTCTATATTTTTTGAGTTAGGTAAGGTAATTTCTTCTGCTATAAGAGTGTTTTTTATTGCTAAAAGAACTCCTCCATGATTATCAGCCCTATCTTTTCTAAAAATTTCATAATTACTATTGAAAATTTCTGCATTATAAATTTCAGGATGTAGCCAAGTTTCTGTGCCTGCAATTATGTCTGGTTTCTCACATTCTAATAAAATTTCTAAATCTGCTGTTTTGTTCCTAATGCTTTGAAAATTTATTATTAAGGTTTTAAGGTATTTTGGTGTTACTTCTTTAGTAGGTTTGTTTAGTGAGGCTGTTGTATTAATTTTAGTAGATTTAGGTTTAACAGGATAAATGAATAAACATTCAAATTTGGTTTTCTAAAGCTACATTCGTTTACGAAAGCTGCGAAGCCGAGTTGAGATAGGACTAGATCTATATTCATTCATGAATCGCGTACTAAAAATTATTTCGTTTAATTGATCACTTTATAATCCCATTCATTTAACAAAGCTATCGCTCTTTTCGTTTTTAATAGATAAGAATGTATCGACTTCGGGTAAACCCATTTTCGCAAAACTAATTTTATTTTCGTAGCGAAAGAAATAACGTGAAAGGATCATCAGCTACGTTTAACATACATCTCAATCCAATCCACTAGATTATTCAAAAGCATTTTTTACATAAATTAGTTCCTGATATCTGTGACTACTGTTTCCTGGCGAACATTCTTTCATTAGATATTACCAAATGGTTACACATTAACACATCTCTCTACTGAGTCTTTGTCTAGGCCTAGGTCTAAAACTCTTATTGAACTCTAAGACTGATAAAACTTCTTTTCGCAAAGATAGTTTTAAGCTTTAACACATAAACATACTAATTATTGTCCATTCAATTAATATTTTAATCAAATTAACATTCAAATTTGTTTTTCTAAAGCATTTTTAATACATTCGTTCGCTGTTCGCTAAAGCTGCGTAGCCGTGTTGAGATAGGCCTATAGTATTAATTCATGAAAAAAAGTTCACGCATGCGCAGCACAGAATGAACTCTATAAAAGCCAATTTTTAACTCTAGATTAGTGTAGATTTAGATCTATGTCTACCTCAAGATCTACTTTATACACATGAACATACAAAATTATGTCTATTCATCTCAAATTTTAATCAAATATATGTAGGCCTACAAGCAAATGTTTTAATTTGAAAAAAAAATGGATTGAAGCCTATTAGCTATTTTGATTTGATAGCTTCATTCACACTATTTTTACATTGACACATTCGCTTTACTTATTACATTATTATTTCGTTTAATTGTTTACAAAACACTCTCAGTGACTATATCGAAAGTAATGCGCAAATAAAGACCCGCGGGTCGCGGGTAACATATGTCTAGTATATATATAATATTAGATGTCATGATTAGATCTACAGTCTAAATCTAGATCAATAGAGATGATATCTAGACTAGATCTGGATCTTTGTCTATATAATGAATATAATCTACTCTAGATCTGGGCTCAAAAGTGTTACCGGTGCCGTGGATCCGCTAGATCCAAACTTTCGTAGGCCTACCTTCATACTTGATCTATTCTATACTAAGAATCTAGTCTAGATCTAGACTAGATGGTAGTAGATGTTATCGATCTAGATCTAGTCAATCTAAATTCTAAATCATACTAGATCTAGATCTATAACTAGTTTGTAGGGTAATGTAGAGAATCATAACGTAATGACTAGCTAGACTCGAAATAGATCTATTCCTGTATAACAAGTTATCTAGATTCTAGATCTAGAATCCAGATCTAGATCTAGACTAGATAACTACAGTGTCACTCAATGTGTTTTGAATCGATAGCTCTTCGATTTTTTTTTCTATACAAATGAATACGAGAATCAGGAATGCACCAACATAATTAATTTCTACTCATGAACTTACAAAAAAAAAAAAAAAAAAAAAAAAAAAAAAAAAAAAAAAAAAAAAAAAAAAGTCACGTTGGTGTATCAGCTAACTGACGGTACCAACCTGGTACCAGCCCGCCACTCCCTCACTCACGCGTTCTTCATTTCTAGACATCTAATTGCTATTAAGTACCAATCAACGTATAGATCTGGGCACATTGAGTTCACCCCACCTTTTCTGTTTCGCCCCTCTCCCCACAGGTGGGCTTAGCGTGACCTCCGTGACCGCTTGTAAGCTAGTCTAGAGAGGAGAAAAAAAAAAAGCACACGAAATGCGTAACGCGACGGGTTAAATGCGTATTTGCTTACTGGCGGTCATTTTTGGGAGATTTTGCGTAACGAATACGCATTTTGCGTAACGGTAGGCAGGTCTGTTATAAGTATGTAAAATACATATTAAAAAAAATCAATTAATTTTTTAATAATGAAAACAACACAAACAAATGATCAATAAAAGAAATACATATATACTTATTGATCTACCAACTTCTTACAAACATTAATGTATCTCCATTTCCAAATAAGTATTTGAATAGATATTTCCCAACCTCATTTAGACATTCATAAATCTACAACATTCATACAAACTTAATAATTCTCCAACCTTCATTCAAAGACTCACCAATTTCCCACCTTCAACAGCCAGGAAATCTCGAAGCCCATGCACTGACGAATTGAATGGAACATCCAAATTTTTCTGTTTCAGGATAGGACCAGAATCAAAACTAGAAAGCAACAATAACATTACAAATATTCAAACCTACACTTAGGAAAAAGCAAAACAAGATTACAAAGAGACCTTGTGTTTTCACAGAAACTCTACCAATATGTCAGCTGTTTGGTAAAAAGGCTAATATTTCGATATTTTCAGCATGAATATATCAGAGGTTATGAAATATAAATTATCTAGAACCACCATTCTTCCGACTTACACACAAAGATTGTGTGGAGTGAAAGTGTATAGTAAATATTTGTAAAAATGTTTATCAAAATGTGCATAGAATAATCAATGTTATAGAAAAATTGTTAGAAGCTTATACATAAATAATATAGATATAAATATAAAACAAATAGCAGCTTTTCCATTATGAGAGGATCACTAACTAATTTTAATATTAATTATTAAACATTATAGATATCTCCAGTAGCTATTTACAAATCTAAGGGAATCATTAAAACTGCCCAGTGAAGCATCTGACCCATCTACTTACTGTTTAGGTTTCAAGGACATGATACTTATTCCAGTAGTTGTATCCCCATTAAGAACTGTGTGGTGTAAAGGGGCAGCACCTCTCCATCTTGGCAGAAGACTGGGGTGAACATTGATGATACCACTGCATCATACAAGTTAACATATTTAGTAGTGAAAAAACAAAATAAACACTTAATTCAAAACGGACAAAAGTTGAATATTTTCATCAAATCAAGATTTTTGTATCTAAAAAACTCTCAAATATGTCTGCTTTGCTTAAACCTAAAAAAGTAAAGTAAAACTAATTTATATTTAAATGTGGCGCCCCCCTCCAGTGTAGATCGAAGTAGTATTTTTGCTATGTATTATTTAAACTCTGCTCCTACACAGATGTATATGGTGCAAACCAGTGTGCTGTTCAACACAAGGGATAAACAGATCTAGAGAGAAATTAGAGACATGATGGATTCCAGCTATGTTCTAGGGAAGAAGAAAGAACTTTGGGTGTCAATGGTTGGATTGTCTCTATTTTTTTATTTGTTAGTTTAGTTATTAAGCTTATGTGTAATTATTGGAAGTGCCTTCTGTTGAGTGCTTGCCCTAAATTATTTCAAAGATCAGCTAGCTCAAACATATTAACCATAAAATTAAAAATGATGAGTTTTTAATAAAAAACAACAGGTACTTACTAAGGGAAAGCATCAATAACTTTTTTTGGTATCAGGTGTCCAAATGATGCAAGTACACCAACATCATAGGCATTAGTCTGTATATTATTGGTGGGCCATTCAAACCCGGAGAGGTCAGATAGAGCAGCATATCTCAGAACTGGAGACTTAAGAAGAAAAAAAAAGAATTAGTTTGAAATGATCTATCTCAATATATGAACATTCATTTCATTGTTGCTAATAGTGTAGCCTCTCAATTATTTTGTAATGCCCAAGCAATGAAACAAATATCACTCACTGGATTTTTCACATTTGGGTGAACAATATGAAGACAATCCACCACTTTGTGTTTAGAATGACTTAATCTGAAAACAAATTAATAAAAAGTGTATTTTAATCAAAGAAATTTAACACCAAAACAAAAATAACAAAGTTTTATTGATAAATTGTATTGTTACACAATTATTTTTTTTTTTAAAAATACACTGAAAGTATTGAAGCAATGATAATTTTGAGATGTCATTCTACTCAAGTTTTGCTAAAAATGCTGAGCGATGCCAAAATTACTTTCAAAGTGAAATATTTAACTGAACAGTACAAAGCTTGAAAGGCCCATAGAACCATAACAAGGATAGATTGTGAAATGTGCAATAAATTAAATGCTAAATATCTAGACATTCCCACACAAAGAAAGGTAAGCACATGAACATTAATGCTTGACAAATAGCTTGTTAAAGTGGTTTCTTTTCATATTGCCAAATCAGGACTATGTTATATATTTTACTTTTTTTTATATGCGAGTATGTTAACAAAAAAAGTCACATAGTGAACAAAGAATAATGTTAATAATCAAGAATCAGTGACAAATCCAAATACTTAGCAAACGTTTTCTAATTTAAGTTTTTTCTTAAAGTTTAAAAGCCTTAAAGAAAAATCTTTTTTTTTTTTAAATTAATTTTTAATGGTTCATACAAAATAGTACACAACTCACAACTAATTAATATTTACCTGTTTTCATTTAGAGATTCTAGTATTTTTAATGAAAATTCATCTGTTCCAAAGAATAATATTCTCCACGGCAATGTGCTTCTGATATTTTTTAATTGTCTCATTCTAGTGGTAGTATGGTCTGTTGAATAAACTATTAATACATTTCAATGTTAATTCAACTTCAAATTTTCTAATTTAACTGAAATGATAGAAAATATAACATATTAACAACATAGACACAAATACAAACAAATAAAAACAACAAAAGTATAAAACTATATATAAAAAATATAAAAACTACAACAAAGATTATATCACATAATTACTGCTTTATATTTCAATACTGCAAGGTTTAACACTCCTTTTTCTATATAAAACAAAATTAATTAATAACCACAATTAATTGATTCATGAATAATTGTGCAAAATTTCAACTTGATCCAAAAATGGGAAGTGGGAGAAAAATCCTGTAAAAGAATACTCCCAGACAGACAGAAAGTGTTCATATAAGCAGCGTAAAAGCAACAAAAAAATTTATACACAAACTGTTAGAAATTAGTCTACAGCAAGTAAACCTACTTTTATTCTTACTATTAGATATCTTTTATTTCTTTTGCATGCAGATTTTTCTGATTATAAGCACTGACATTGAAAATGTAATTCTCAAGAGCTGTGATGGAATGTTCAGAAACAGGAATGTGAAATCAGGATTTAAGATTGTTACTGAGTTGGCTGTTTCAAAATTAACTAACATCTGTTTAACAAAATCTAAAATCCAATCGACTACAAGCTTCAGAAACAGGTGAATTTATTTCAATTAGTTTCTAATTGCAAGAATTTAAGAGACTCAGCTAATGGCTAATTGAAAGAGAATCTAATAAAATGTAAGATAAAAACTAGTTCGACAGCATCTCTCACATAAAGTATGATGATAAAGAGGCCTAACAGACTAATTAGATTAAAAAAATACACTGTGCTTTGCAGTGTTACTATCATTATTCTATCATTCAGTAATAACAAGGAATGATTTTTATATGGACATTCAGATTTTTTAAATTTATTACATTTCATGAAAAAACTAAGCAGATGAAAATGGAAAATGAATGGAGTGTCAAAGTGTTATTTAATTTAGATCTAGAATGATGAAGATTGACCAAAAAAAAAAAAGATGATGACACATAATAAAAGTTAAAAAAAAACAACATTCTTGCAATTAAATGCAAACCTTTAATTATTGTAAAGGATTAAATGCCGAAGTCACTACAAAGCTTCAAATAGCAGCAAAGAGTATCAAAAATACATCCATATGATATAGTCTTATAGACTAGATCTCTATTCTATATCTAAATAGTAAATAGATCTATAACTATAAATTATTATTTAATAATTATAGTATAAATACATATCTAATATATACTTACTATAATCCACTACTGAGTGACTACCCACATAGTTATGATAGTAGACATAATTAAATCATAGATCTACATAAAAGTTTAAAAGATAAAGTGAAAGTAATTAGTAAAGTCATATAGATCTAATTACACTTTATTAATTTTAAGCCAAGGCTCAAGTCGGCCCAAGCCAAGCATTGAACTTCAATTGAAGCAAGCCTGCTGCAAGGCCAGGCCAAGCCAAGCGCAAGGGCCGAAGGCGTCGTGATATGTTGATTGTCAAAGTTTGATAAGATCTAGACTAGCTCTAGATGTAGATCTACATCTAGAATATATCTAGCGAGAAGATCTAGAATCTAGACTGGCAGTAGGTGTAAAAAAAAATTCTATATCTAGAATCTAGTGACCAGTGACACTGACAGGCACTGTGGACAGTGACAGTCTAGTCTATTTGCACATCAATACTTGATCTTCTGTGTAGAAAATTTAAAAACTCTATGAACTCTGGCATTGTGGCCTTGACCTTTATAAGCACACTAAAAGGAAAACCATCAACAAGGACAAGGTACAATCAAGCCGGGGACTAGATTCAATAGGTCTAGCTCTGAAACTTTTTATTGACATAGTGAGCAAGCATAATTTTATAAAATGGCAGGCAGAGTTTTTCTTTCCAAAGATCCAGCATGGCTGAAGCTGAAAAGCTTTTATGAAGCCAATGTAAAACAGTTAAAAATGTTAAATTTATTTAAGGAAGATCCCCACAGATTTGAGAAATTCAGGTAAGACTCAACTCAAGACTCAGACTGCTAGGTCACTGTGACTATTGACAGATAACTATTGTGACTTGACAGTTGACTATTGTCAGTATTGACACTATCATTATGAGTATCATGTATGACTATGAGTTATGAGATTTCTGCCTTAGTTAAAATTATTTTAAATGATATATAATAATATAATATAAATCTAGTTAACTAGTTACTATGTAGATTCTAGATCTATAATCTATTAATATTAATAATGACAATGATTTATAATATAATCTCTTTAGAACTGTTGTCCTGTAAATTTCTACCTTGTAGAATTAGAATATAGATATATAGATCTAGGTTATTTCTAGATAGATCCATATTATAATTCATATATAAATTATAATATTATTATTATAGCTTTTATATAGACATAAAGCTACTTTCATGCTTATAGCATGCTTAGAGTGCTTTTGGTCCAATCTCATTTGTGGACCAGTTGGGGGGGGGGGGTATCTAGGAGTTGGTTTTCTGTGCTGTCCTTGCTATAAACAACTCTGCCCGAGTCGGGTGTCGAACCTCGAGCCCCCTTCTAGGTAGCCAAGCCAAGTTCATGCGCACTTGGCCTCTCGACCACGCTTCCCAATATTATAATAGATCGATCTAGTTCTGGATTCTAGATAAAAATATATGTGAAGCTAAGGGATGAAAAAAATGACACATCTATTATAATTACAGATCTAGATATAGGGGACAATGTGGTTCAGTAAAGTGCTTGACTTCTGAATCGGGGGTCCCAGGTTCAAATCATGGTGAAGACTGTGATTTTTAATTTTCAGATCTTTATGGTGCCTCTGAGTCCACCCAGCTTTAGTTGGGGAAAAGTAAAGGTGTTTGGTTGTGGTGTTGGCCACATGACATCCTCATTAACTGTCAGCAACAGAAACGATGACCTTTACACCATCTGCCCTATAGATTGAAGGGGAACTTTTTTTTTGGTACTTTTTTTGGAACTAGATCTATTATATAAAAAAAACAGCACTAACCTCTAGGGACCAAATTTTTAATGAGAGAAAATAGTTAATTGAATATAACAAAATAAGGGACAGCACCAACCACGACATGAACCAGTGATCCTCTGATACAACAATTCTGCCTAACAGCAATTTAAATATGCCAATAACTCAAATGTGAAAAACCATCTTAGTTTCCCTTTAACCCATAAAAAATGTGATTTTCTTACATTGAAATGAAATAATAAGATCAGAACAATGTGCTCAATTAAATATATACAGTGTCAATACTGTGGTTTCGTACCAAACACTCAAAAACAAAAAGGTGAGTCTACCATTGTGTTTTATATTGTCCACTCTGTAAAAGTTACTCTAGCAAAGAAGTCTAAAAATTATTGACATTAAAAAAAAATATTTTTTTCCCATTCTCAGCATTAAATTGGATGGAAAAGATGGTCCACTTCTTGTTGACTTTTCAAAAAATTTGATCAACGATGAAGTCTTCCAGCTGCTAATAAATCTGGTAGAGCTTACTTTAAAATTACTACTCTAAATAGTTATGGTCTACATACATGCAAATACTTTAAATACTCATTTAAAACAAAAGGCTCTGCTTGCTCTATATGAAGGGGAAATATCAATTATGGGGTGTGTTGTGAGAAAGGGCTTTAACATTTTAGCAATTACTCTATTTATTTAATTGGCCTTCATGCAAAACAAGCAGAAGTCATTTTTTTTCTTTTTGTTTTGTATATAAGTGATCTCTTTTCAAATATTTCTCTGTCGAGTAGGGATTGATATTAAACTGCAAACATATGTTCATGTGCTGACATCATTATCTTTTAGCAATGGTAACACCTGATAGGATACTTTAAATCATAAATAAATATACCTGTATATAAATATATTTTGCTACTTTTTTTAAAAATAACGAATCAAAATTTCATATGTTGACAATAGTTAGAAAACAATTTTATTCTTTTTCAATTTCTTAGTTGAGATCTGCACAAGTGGAGAAAATGAGAGATGCCATGTTTGCTGGTGAAAAGATAAATTTCACTGAAGATAGAGCAGTTCTACACATAGCCCTGAGAAATCGATCAAATACCCCAATCCTTGTGGAAGGAAAAGATGTTTGTATTTTCTAGTGTTACACAGATAACTTATTACAACTTTTAAAATACATGCATGAATAAGTAACTAAGATAAAACTACAAATGTGTTGTTAACTCCTCTAGGTGATGCCAGATGTTAATGCAGTGCTAAAACACATGAGAGAGTTTTCTGATAAAGTCAGAAGTGGTTCCTGGCTTGGCTACACTGGAAAAGCTATCACTGATTGTGTTAACATTGGCATTGGTGGCTCAGACTTGGTCAGTCTAGATTTTATATTTAACTGTCCTTTCCATTCCTTGCTTGTGATATTCTGTAATGATTTAAAAAATCATCTTTTAAAAATAATTGTTCTTTCCTTACTCTAAAAACATTAAGATTGTACTGTAAGCGTGTCAGCAATTATTTCTCCTTAAAAAAAAGGGGGAGGGTTGGAGTAATTTTTAATGCTTACATTCGCAGTATATACCAGTCCTTGGTCATTTGTTTGGGATGAAGGGGCTTTCTAGTGGAAACAAATGCAAAAAAGATGTGAAGGGACTTTTTGATAGGAAACATTTATTGTTTCCATGTTCTTTAAACCTGTATTGGATTTGAGACTGATTGGCATAAACCTCTTGGCTACCTATCAAGGGGACAAAATCTTGACTAGAGCTGATTTGTCTTTGCTGAGTGGTAAAGTCAGCACAGAAAACATCTACCATATACTCCTACCCCCACAGGTCTACCAACAAAGTAGTACCATAGCACATTTAGCATGCCTTAGTCTGAGGCAAAAGCAATTAAAAAAAAAACAAACAACTATTGCTAAGACAAAGTAAGATTATATTTTATAAGGGGTTTTTCAAAAATCAATTTAACTTTATAATGTTATTTTTTAAAAGAATATTCTTTTTTTAAAAGCAACCTAATTTCTTTTTTCTACTTTATATATG
This sequence comes from Biomphalaria glabrata, assembly GCF_947242115.1. Taxonomy (NCBI): domain Eukaryota; kingdom Metazoa; phylum Mollusca; class Gastropoda; family Planorbidae; genus Biomphalaria; species Biomphalaria glabrata. Next base: position 28,545,215 of record NC_074717.1, read on the forward strand.
AATTAAGGGCCCTGTGATGGTGACAGAGGCTCTCAAGAAATACCAATGTGGCCCTACTGCTCACTTTGTGTCTAATGTGGATGGAACTCATATGGCTGAGACTTTGAAAAAGCTGAATCCTGAGACCACTTTGTTTATAATAGCCTCCAAGGTTTGTCATTTTCACATAATCTTTCTTTAATCACAAAATTTTTATTGACGATTCCTGAGACCTATTGGTTGGTGTGGAGATTTTACTTGCAAAGCTTACATCTTGGAGCATGTCTTGTTTCAACATACATTGTTTACAAAACCCCCCACTAAGTTATCATTTCTTTCCCCAGACTTTCACCACACAAGAAACCATTACTAATGCTGAGTCAGCCAAAGCTTGGTTCCTTCAGCACGCTCATGATGTAAGGAATCAACATTAAATGTCCTCATTAAGATCTTCTCTGTTAACTCTTTGTATGCTTAGCCAGGAAGCAAAAACTCAATGAAATAAATGTTATTGCCTTTTTTAAATTTTTAAATGAAGCTTTTGCTCTGTCTGAATAATAATTAGCTACCACACAACTGTCCTTGCTATAAACAATTTTTAAATACACCGCACCCCCCTTTTATTTTTTTTTAGGAAGCAGCTGTATCTAAGCATTTCGTTGCTCTATCAACTAATGCTGTAAGTATAGTAAATAGAGAGGTCTTAAAAGAGACCAGTTAAATATAATTACCAACTTTCAATTCACATTAGTTGCTTGTCAAATATTTTGTTGCTTTGTGTTACAGCCCAAAGTGAAACAGTTTGGTATAGATGAAGCCAACATGTTTGAATTCTGGGATGTAAGTGAATACATTTTGAAGTAAATAAAAACAGAATATAAAACTTTGCCCACTGTACATTATCTACACACACATTTGTAAGTAATGCTTATAATTATATTATTGTTTCAGTGGGTAGGAGGACGTTACTCCTTGTGGTCAGCCATTGGTCTGTCGATTGCACTCATGATTGGTCAGTTTTGTATTATATATTAAACAATTTAATAATATTTTTTTTTTACCTAAAATATGTTCGCATTGTGGATGTGCATTATAATTGGAACATTTTTTTTTCTTATGTTTTCATTGCTAAGTATACATTGTAAGTTATTATTATTTTTTAAACACTTGTCATTTGGACTAGAAAATTCTGGATGCTTTACCAGAAAGCCAGCACATCATTTAAACAAACGTATTGGGAAAACTAATAACTGCTTTAGAAGAATACATCAGGCTTTGTTTAAATTGGGGCTTAAGATAGCCTTTGGAACCTAGTATAATGAAGGAGGGTTTTTTTTTTTCCAAGAGCTTTTATTTATTTGAACTAAAATATTGGCATCACTACAGGGATAGGGTAGAACTTTTCTTCTAAAGATCTCTTAAATAGGTGTTGTTTTTTTTTCCAAATACAGTGTTTTACTGCTTCATAAAGCATACTTTTGTTCTTGATTTACATTATGATTCCAAACTATTTAAATCATTCCTCTCATAAAATGAACATAAGCCATGCTTTCTGGACATTCACCAGAGAGCACTGTGCTGAAAGGATTTTATGTGTTAAAATTGTTTCTACCCTAAAGCCATGAACTTTTCTGACCAGCAAGTATCTTACTATTTGACTCTCTGTGCCCTTTAGGTATGGACAACTTTGAACAACTTCTAGAAGGGGCACATCAAATGGACAGACATTTTGTGGAGGCTCCAATTGAGAAAAATGTAAGGCTAAGTCTTTTTTTACATGTTCTATGAAAGTCTTAATATGCATACCATTGTTGATGCTTTTACAACTTCACGCCTCAGTTCTACAGGAGTGTATTAATTCCCTTTATGAAATCATGACACGTTTTAGAAGCTTAGTTCAATGTAGTCAAATCAAAGTCATGATTTATTAAATCTAAGTAGATCCAAATTGACCATATAAATACTTGTATTAAATATTACATTGTTGGATACAAAATATATATATATTTTTTTAAAATTAAAACAAAATATCTGCCTAGTGAAATGCTATGACATACATAACACTAAAATAAAAATAAAAAAACAGATTCTAGCTGTATGTAAAATAATTGACAGGGTTTGGAGAGGCTCATGAAGTTTAGGATTTTTTATTATGTTAATAGTTGATTATAGTTGTGAAAAGTACAAAGTAATTGAGATTTAGTAAATTTAAATTTGAAAGTACAACAAGGCTATGTAGCAACGTTTGTTTTTTTGTTATATTAATTTTTTTCACAGAAACTCCAAATTATTTATAAATTTTTTATAAATCTTCCACTTCATTTTCTAATGTTTATTTGTCTAGTCAATTCACACTTGAGTTTGCTTCTTGTTTATTCTACTCTAGTTTCATTATGTAAGGCATCATTACGTTTTATTTGTCAATAAATATTTTTTTTTTAGAATAGAAGAATAACAAAATGTTGAAATCCAGAGTTTTTGTAATTTCCCTACCCTTTAGATCCCAATGATACTTGCTGCTCTTGGAATCTGGTACTCCAATTTCTATGGTGCTCAATCTTACACCATACTGCCATATGATCAAGTAAGTTGATGTAGACACTTTTTTTTTGTGTGTAGTTATCTAACCTTCTATGTGCTTTTTGTCTGAAAACTAAATGCTTACCCTTTAATTTATTGTGTTGTAAATGCTTCAGTCTATTGCTTCTATTATAATCTACATCTTATACTTGATGATGTAAAGTCAACTTACAAATTGTGGGAAACATGGTTGAGAGGCTAAGTACGCTTGAACTTGGCTTGGTTACCTATGAAGGGGGCTTGAGGTTCGACACCCGACTCGGGCAGAGTTGTGTTTACTGGGCGCCTAAAGGCAGCACGGAAAACTACTCCTAGATATCCCCCCCCCCCCCCACAGGTCCACAAATGAGATTGGACCAAAGCGCTCTGAGCATGCTATAAGCATGAAAGTAGCGCTATATAAAAGCTATAATTATTAAATACTGGAATTAAAACCAGTCAGTAGGCTACTTATGCAGCACTTTTAACTGTCTGTTTTTCTTGCTTAAGCAACCATGTATGTTAAAATACCACATTGATTCAAGAAACGACGAGGGGGGGGGAAGAAGAGGGTATCAAAGTGAAGGTTACCATGATCGCTTTTTAACTATATTTTATATAAAAAAAAAGTTTTATGACTTGAATTTCAACTCCAGGTCTCAAGCAATTACACCAAACTACTGTGACGGTGAAGTGCTTATGAAAATAGAAGCTTTCATAGCTGTCTATTATTAGTTTCAAACTTTTAAGCAATGCCATAATTCTCTAAGCAAAGTATAAAGGGGACTAATTCAACTTATACCACCACATCACTCTGTACAATTTCTTTCCCTTGCTTAATACCAACAAAAATAATTAATTACCAATATTAAATTAATTGATTAATTTGTTATTGAGTCTTGTTTTGTACGGTACAAGAAATAATTGTGTGAAATTAGTTTTAAACAGCTGCACCTAGTGATGTACAATTTTAGACTTGTACGCAAGTGTCATGTTGGTGTGACAGCAATGTACATTTATAGACTTGTACACAAATGTCATGTCGTTGTGACAGCAATGTACATTTATAGACTTGTACACAAGTGTCATGTAGGTGTGACAGCAATGTACATTTATAGACTTGTACACAAATGTAATGTAGGTGTGACAGCAATGTACATTTATAGACTTGTACACAAATGTCATGTAGGTGTGACAACAATGTACATTTATAGACTTGTACACAAGTGTCATGTAGGTGTGACAGCAATGTAAATTTATAGACTTGTACTTAAATGTCATGTAGGTGTGACAACAATGTACATTTATAGACGTATACACAAATGTCATGTAGGTGTGACAACAATGTACATTTATAGACGTATACACAAATGTCATGTAGGTGTGACAACAATGTACATTTATAGACGTATACACAAATGTCATGTAGGTGTGACAACAATGTACATTTATAGACGTATACACAAATGTCATGTAGGTGTGACACTGTTTCAGTATCTCCATCGTTTTCCTGCATACTTTCAACAAGGTGACATGGAGAGCAATGGGAAGTACATCACCAGATCTGGACAGAGGGTGGACTATACCACTGGACCTGTGGCTTGGGGTGAACCTGGCACTAATGGTCAGCATGCCTTCTATCAGCTCATACATCAAGGTCAGTGATTCTAACAAGATTTATGCTTCATTAACAACAAAATCAGCAACACAGTTTCATTTTCTGTCAATTTTATTCTTTTTTCAGTACAATGTGACTGGGTAATAGTATACCAAAGTTGTTGGAAAAACAAGCTAAATATAACAAGGTTACCAAAGACAGTTTGTGTGGAAACAAACTCAAAAAAATCGGCCCCCGAAGTAAAATGTTTTACATAATTCGGATAATCCTTCAGAGTTGAAGATAGTTTACTTCCTAGTCCAAACCTCCCGCAGAACTACGGGGGATGGGAGCAGGCAGGGTTTGAACCTTTGATCGTCGATAAATCCAAACGACAGTCCAGCGCGCAAACCGCACGACCAGTGGTCCACCCAGGTAGGCTTCAATATTTTCAGAAAGAAAATCCGAATGAAATTATATCAAAGACAAATGAGAGATAAGAATGGAGAAAGAAGGTTAACAGATCTTGTGTAGTGCCCCAACCGTCCCGCAGATCAAAGGATACGTGAAAGTGAATGTAAAGTTAGATGTGAACCTGGCCTAACTAGTTTGTGGTCTATAGGGCAGATGATGTAAAGTTCATCTGTTTTTGTGGCCTATGGTTAACGAGGGTGTCATGTAGCCAGCACAACGACCAACCGCCTTTGCTTTTCCCCAACTAATGTCAGGTACCCATTAGAGCTGGGTAGACTCAGAAGTTGAAAATCCCAGTCTTCACCAGGATTCGAACCCGGGACCCTCGGTTCGAACTAAATAAGTTAATTGTTTTGAAAAGGCTCAATCTCATATTCGAATCCTCAAAAAAAAAATAAAAAAAATTTCCGCTATATAGAAAAAATGTTCACGAAAATGATGTTTATAAGATTACTATTCGTCTTAAATTAGGTCTAACATATAATGCATACTAATTAGCTTTTCCTTATAGAAAACTGCTTGCATAATTAATTTTAAAAATTAGAATTTTCGCTTTCAGGAAAAAAAAAAGTAGCCGTTGCATCAGAACTTTGAATGGTCTAAAATATTGTGAAGTCGGATTTTCAATATCTCTTCTAGTTTACGAGATCTAAACGGGACGGACGGACAGACATTTCGCACAAAACTAATAGCGTCTTTTCCCCTTTCGGGGGCCGCTAAAAAAGCCATTTGAAAAAAACACAAAGCTTATCTAAGAGAAAGAACTCTTACAAATATATCTCTTGAAATGTAGAAGTTATTTTCCTTATTTCATATCAAACAAAATAATTAATTTACCAATAATTAATTGACTAATTGGTTAATTTCTTTATTGATATATGTTTTATTAGGTACAATAAATGATCTGAGAATGGGTGTGGGAGAAATAACGTTATATTATCTAAGGGGACAAAACCCCTACATATTCAACCGTATCTGTGAATACTGACAGATTAATAATTTCCCTTGTTGGTATCAAACAAAATAATTAGTTACCTGTAATTTATTGGCTAATTTGTTAATTTTTGTATTGATTCATGTCTTGTCTATGTGTGTACATATTTTTTACCAGACAAACTGACAGAGTGAGTTGATATAAGCTTTGTAAAAAAAAATTAGTTTCCTTTGTGCGTTTCAGGTACACATATCGTTCCTTGTGACTTTCTGATACCTGTAGAAACCCACAACCCAATACAAAATGGTCTTCATCATCAGGTAGACAATTTCAAAAAAATATAGCTATTAATTAGTGTAACATTGTTACAATATTTGGTACTTATGACTCAATGATGGGCATGATTGTCCATGAACTAACCCTTCTCAAAAAGTAGATAAACACATCTAGTATTGCCCATGCATAGAAAATTAAGTTATGCTAGCAGACTAGTCAGGGCTTTACACAGCCTGCTCTTTTTTACTTTGTATACTTACTAAAATGAAATTTCTTTCCTTTCATGTGATCATTTTTTGTGTTTTGTGAGTTTGAGCTAATTTCAGGTGTTTCACAAACTTTTGTTTCATTTGTCCTCCCAAGATATTGTTGTCCAACTTCCTGGCACAAACAGAGGCTTTGATGAGAGGTAAAACTCTGGAAGAAGTCACAGCAGAACTGAAGGCTTCTGGGATGAGTGAATCTCAAATCAATTTGATTGCACCACATAAGGTTAGATGGACTTAATAGTTGACTTCATGCATGAAATAGATGGACTTAATAGTTGACTTCATGCATGAAATAGATGGACTTAATAGTTCACTTCATGCATGAAATAGATGGACTTAATAGTTCACTTCATGCATGAAATGAATACTTCTTTGTCTTTACTTCATAAAATACATTCTGGGTTTTTTAATTTATGTCAGGTATTTGAAGGAAATAGACCCAGTAATTCCATAGTGTTTCAGAAACTGACTCCATTCACTTTAGGACAACTAATCGGTGAGTCTTAAGAACTTAAATGTATCATCTAGATTTTTGTACTGTTTTTTTTTTTAACCTAATTTTTTTTTTCAAAGACTTTTACTGTATTACATATTAAACATTTCAAATATCAAAATGTATGCATGCTTATGAACAATTGTTCTGCTTGGTAGGTATATTTAAAATTTCTTATATTCCAATTCCATAAAAAGATTCTGGAATAATTCTATTAATGTTTCTCACTCTCATTGTCATAAGACTGGCATCTACAGATGGCATTTTTATGTGTATCAAAATTCAATCCATTAAATATTAAACTTAAAATATTTTTTTTTCAATTATTATGCACCCTACTTTTCTAATCTCAAAGTCATAAAATGGATATAAAAAGCAATAGTCACTCTTCAAGTCCAAAATGAATTGTTGATGTTTCTTGCAGCCATGTATGAAATGAAGATATTTGTCCAAGGTATTGTTTGGGACATCAACTCATTTGATCAATGGGGGTAAGTGGCTGATGTCATTTTGAAAAATTGTAAAAATATTTTTTGTACTACATGTTACATTTTTGACCTGCACAAAGAGTCAAAAGAGTTTGTTGATATTGAAAATGTGTATCATATTGTACAGAGAAAATACACATTTTTTTTGATTACACATTTAATTTTTGGTTATACGAGTTACTGTATATTTGCAAGTTATCACTGACTCATTGATCAAGAGATCTATTAAACTGTTTGTACTGATTTGCATGAAATTTCGTACACAGGTTTCTTCAATCGGAGGATCCCCTTAGACGCTGACTAAATAAAATTAAACAAAATTAATCCTAATAGCATTAAAAAGATAAATCTAGATATACTTTTATTTCGCTACATTTAAAAGGGTCAAATAAATGATAACGACTAATAAAACCAAATTGATATTTCTTATTGTTTAGAGATCAAAATACCAGAATAAATGTAGAAAGGGAACCAGAATGTGGTATTCAATAGGGGACTTCCAAACAATGCATTTTTTTCTCTAGGCCTGAAAGTGATGATATGCCTTATTTTCTTTTTTCATTGAAATCAATGAAAGCTACAAAATAGTTACTTGTTGAAGGAACCTGGGTACGAAATTTCATGCAAATCTGTTTGACAATTCAAGAGATCTCATGATATCTGATTTTAGAACACTTTCCCTTCAAGAACAAATAAATATTTTCTAGTTTTTAATGAAAAAAAGAAAAATAAGGCATAAAATATTGAGAAAAAAAACATATTTGAAACATTTTTAAGAGACAACACAAAATTTAATGATTTTATTTTTGCTTCTTTCCAAGAGAAAAGTAAAAAGAGAAAAAAATTGAGTAAAAAAATGAAAATGATACTCTAGGATACAATTGTTCAAAGAAAGAAATGAGAAATAAAACTAACCTGGTTGCATTCTAATCTATTCTTGTTTTTGTTCCTCCAGAGTTGAACTTGGCAAAGTTTTAGCCAAGGCTATCCTACCAGAACTGACCACACCAGATGTGATTAGTACCCACGACAGTTCCACCAATGGCCTGATCAACTTCATTAAGGCACGCAAACACTGAGAAACCTTGTCCAATAAGTAGCATGATAAGCTTGCCGTCTGCTTGTTCTGTCATGCTGTCGGCACACATTTAATCCTTGATAATGAATAAATTCATGTGTGTGCCTGAGATATTTTGCTTAGAGTTTTGAGCCTGTTGGTACATATGTATATTTTTATGTACTTATGGTTTCTTTTGATTTCATTGTTGAAGGCTTAAGTTGATTTGCCAACTTTGAAGTTTTCTTGTGGTTTTGTTTAAAATTATGAGCTAGATTACTTTCAGTACTGTCCTAACAAACTACTTCAAAAATGCTGAACTCATTCAGTGCATTGTGGAGTAGTGATTTCAAATATTTATCACCAGTCATTAATGTCAGTCAATGTAGTTTTTGTTATGATGTTATTGATCAGTTACTAGTTCTGATGTGATATATGTTCTCTCACAAGTAGAAAACATTTTTTATCTGATGTTTTAAATGTCGGTGTAATATATTCTTTATATCATTTAGACTACATCCTATGGGATACGTCATGAAAACCACAACTTTTTTTGTAGCAAAGGAATTTGATAGAGTACAGAGGTATTTATTGTGATAGTTAGTTGGGTTTTTGTTGACTTGAAATATTTCTTTTTATATACATTACTTCTGACTCAAATGTATTTTGAATTTTTTTTTTAAGTTTTTTTTTTTTTTCCACAAAGATGTTTTTACAAATTTGTTTTGTTCTTTTTGTTTCTCAACTACATTTTGTGTTGGTTCAGAATAACTTTTTAATATGCAAGCTCTTAAAGCAAAAATTTTTAAAATGCCAAAAAATGTTTGGGCTCTTAGGTATAATGATTATATAAACCTCCAATAGTGCTTTGACATGTACACTAATTTTCAATTTGATTGTAGCACTATAATAAAATTGTGACCACAAAAAATGAACAACATTCTTTACATGCAATTCTGATTGCATTCACAAAAAAAAATATAACGTTTTGATTATGTTTCAATGTTTACTGAATGAATTTGATTTTATATGGATTTTATTTTGATTTTCATGAGAGCCAAAAGCATCCAATAAGAAATATCTAAAGAATGATCAACATAGTGATTGGAATTCAATACAATTAGTAACATACTTTTTTTTTTCCTGAAAAACTTGAATGTCCTTCTAAGAATTATATATTTATCTCACATGTAGGTACTGGAAACAGCCCTGTAGCAGCAAGAAAAAAAACAAAAAACTTCCACAATGCATTCCTATTGGAATCTACAGATAAATGAGAATAAATCTTTTTTTTTTTTAAAGAAATAAGGCATTTACAATGAAACCAGAGTTTATGTATCAAAGTGTTTTCTTGTTCATATAGTATGTATAATAGACTAAATCCCTGCTTGACTCAGTTCTCCCAGTTTCAGTATGAAACCTGAAATATACAATTCCTATACCATCATTGAAATAAGTCCTCACTTTGCATGCTTAAAGATGAATAGCTCCCATCATTGAACATTGGAATGGATATTATTATGCTGCCATTTTCTATTTTTTTTTTTTAAATTATAGCATAGAAACTGTCCAAATAAATAATTATACTTTATAAAATCTGATAGATATTTTCTTTTTTTAACTGTGTGAATGCTCAAATATGTGTGGGCTAAATTTGAAAAAGGGGATGTCTATTTCATTGGAGAAGACAAAGCATTGTCTTTTAACAATAAGGACAATGTGCCTAATAGCTCTTTTGAACTGATTTCACATGTATTCTCAGACACAAATAAAAACTATACATTTCTGTAACAGCCTATGCAAAGTTTATTACATCAACTAAAACAACATGAACAAGGTATTTGATTGGTCACGTCTGTACACAAGTATCACATAAAAGTATCACAAGAAATCAGTCTGCAGATCACCCAAGGCTTGAGTAAATTTTTTCAACTTGGCCTCCATAGCTCTTTTATTCATTTCAGTCTCTCTCAAGAGTTCACGCATTTCTTCTTCCACTAGAACAACCTGGCAATGAAACAAACAGCGTCTCTTAGCATTTCTATAAGAAGCAAGTCCATGAGAGTTTGTTGAGAAGTCTTAGAGCACATCATCAACTATTTTTGAAAGAACCAAATCTATGAATGCATGAGAGTTTGTTATGAAATCTTATAATAGCATACTATCAATATATTTTGTAGTGCCACTATAGAGTTAGATGATAACAAGGGAACTATAGATTTTAAAAGCCAGTTGACTAATTTTAAGTGTGGTATTTATTTACCAAATGATGCATACAGTCATCACAGCTAGACTGAATGAAACAGATCTAAAAGTTATAATAAAGTAGCTGAGATGACACAACACATCCCACTTTGTTATGTTGTAATTAAGTTGCTGAGATGACACAACACATCCCACTTCGTTATGTTGTAATTAAGTTGCTGAGATGACAAAACACATCCCACATCGTTATGTTGTAATTAAGTTGCTGAGATGACACAACACATCCCACTTTGTTATGTTGTAATTAAGTTGCTGAGATGACAAAACACATCCCACTTTGTTATGTTGTAATTAAGTTGCTGAGATGACACAACACATCCCACTTTGTTATGTTGTAATTAAGTTGCTGAGATGACAAAACACATCCCACTTTGTTATGTTGTAATTAAGTTGCTGAGATGACACAACACATCCCACTTTGTTATGTTGTAATTAAGTTGCTGAGATGACACAACACATCCCACTTTGTTATGTTGTAATTAAGTTGCTGAGATGACACAACACATCCCACTTTGTTATGTTGTAATTAAGTTGCTGAGATGACAAAACACATCCCACATCGTTATGTTGTAATTAAGTTGCTGAGATGACACAACACATCCCACTTTGTTATGTTGTAATTAAGTTGCTGAGATGACACAACACATCCCACTTTGTTATGTTGTAATTAAGTTGCTGAGATGACAAAACACATCCCACTTTGTTATGTTGTAATTAAGTTGCTGAGATGACACAACACATCGCACTTTGTTATGTTGTAATTAAGTTGCTGAGATGACAAAACACATCCCACATCGTTATGTTGTAATTAAGTTGCTGAGATGACACAACACATCCCACTTCGTTATGTTGTAATTAAGTTGCTGACATAACAAAACATATCCCACTTTGTTTTTAGTTGTAATTAGCCTACCTTTTGATTAGCCAGTTCTAGTTCTCTTTCTTTCTCTAGTTCCAGCTGAGTTATCTTTTCTTGGTAAGCTGCTTCTTTAAGGTCTAGCTGCTGTCTGAAGATATTATCTGCTGACTTGAGTTTCTCAATGGCTTGTCTGCAATGAGAAGATTGAAATTGGGGTGGAAAACAAAATCTCATAGACTGAAAATATCATTCGCCCGGCAGAAGTTATAAGTAATTGTAATTACAATGGAAGAGGGGGGGGGCAGGAAACTAAACAGTGGCTGATACAGGGGACTAGAACGAACATGTAATGTATCCCCCGTCTTTTTTACGGAATGTTTCTTCGTTAATCTCATGCAGGTTATTTGAACTCAGACAGATGGATGCAGGCGTGCCCATGAATGGATGGTGCCGGACATGAACATTCGTTTGTTTTCCGTTGTTCCATGATTTATTTATGTCCGTAGATCTACAGAGTTGTTTTGTTATAATAACATTATTAACATTTTTTTTTACCCGCCCACCCCTTGCTAGTCCGCGACCTCCGTGACGAAGGTGTCGGCTAGTCGGACCACAAAAAGGTTGTAGTCACTGTCGATGGCTTGCTACACTCACATAATGACCGTGAGAACTGAGGCGCTGTTGATCTCGTCACTAGAGCAGGCAATAAATTAAAAAAACAATCAAATAAGTTCCCCCTCGAGTCTGTCGTATTGGATTCGTTGCTATAGAATTAAACAATACTTCTTTTTTTTTAAACAACTTGTTCACAATTAAGTTACCTTATCATATTTATCCTATTATGAATGGCTCAACCCAAATCGAAAGGAACAAGACCGACAAACCCGTGCCCAAAAACTAAACTTGAATGCGTCTTGGCCAAAACATTAGATGAGATTTTATTTTGGCCTCGATTCATATCTGACTTGTTGCCTGTGGTTAAAAAGTGTTGTAAGATTAAAGCTATTTTTATTTCATTATTTCAACTTGTAAGCACCAGTGTAGGGGCGTACCCTTAGTGTAGTGGTTTGGCCAAGGCATGCAATCATAGGCTATACAATAAGCCGTACACGTAAACATCACTCCAATACAACTCGGGCTTGTAACGAGTCTGCTAGTTATCCAGACAATATCAAATGATTCCCATGATCAACTTTCTTGGAATGATTATAAAAAGACTTAGAAGCGCCAGGCCATGACTTGCTAGTTATTTCTACTGGACATAGTCGGCTACCAGAGGTAAGAAGAGAGGCGAACTAAAACCAATGTGAATGACTGGGCAAACTTCTTTCAGGAAAATAGGAACGAAGCTGAACAGAAATGGCGGGAAAACAATTCATTACTTTTACCCATCAAAATAAAATGGCTGACAACTAGGTGTAGACAAAGCGAGTCCAAGCCTGTGACTCTCACAAATAGATTTGACTAGATTCTGAGAATTATAAAACTATACATCTATCTCCCAGACAAACACTGTAAAGAAGAAAAACTAAAAGCTGGACTGAAGAAATCTGAGACAGTCTATGTGACTCTATTATCGTACGTTACCAAGATCACTTGAAAATTGTGTAGGCCTACTTCTCAAACTTTACACACATCCTTACGCTATCATTGCAAATCTGTCCTGAAATTTAGTTTCTGGCCGTGGTAGAGTTATAAATATAGACACCAGTCGTGAATGTGACAGATAAGAGAATCATAAACCTAAAATTAGCGATTGCCCAAGTTCCTCCTATTATCACTAAAAGCTAGACATTAGTTTATCTCTGGTCCAGATCATCCACACGATGTGCGTGAGAAGCTGGCATATCACATCCCGGAGTGCTGCCAGAGTCAATATCCGCTGTAATGGTCTACGCTTTGATGTGGAGTAGGTTGAACTCAATTGGTAACTCTGCATGCACGTTTGGTGCGAGATTCACAGCCTTACATTGTACCAACACTTTGAGTAATCTTTAGACATTAGGACAGCAATCCAACTGTTTACGACATCGGGCCATGATGACAGTAGACTGAGTAGACTAACTAACTCCTAAGTCACTAATTTATAGACACAAAATTTATTTGGCTCATTTTTGCATTGCAAATTATTCAATAAAACCAAACATCTCCCTAACCCTGACATAGTTCACCAAGATTGTTGAATGCAGATTTCATGCATTTGTATATTATACACTTGATTTTTTTTTTTTCTTAAAAGAAAAACTTCCGCCGAAGAGACAGATACAGTCGGCGAAACGAGAACCGAAATCCGAGCTTCTCAAACTGTGCGCGCCTCACAAGGCTATGCTGAAAAGGGGGCGCAAATGCCTTTTATTAAATTACGTCGTTCTATCTTCTAAATGGGAAATTACATTCTGTTTCACGAGAAGGATTAGCAACAAGATTGATTGAAAACGTTCTTTTGAAGACATCGTTACCAATGCGATACTAGAGTTCAACCCGTCTATCGTACGTCAGCTCGGTCAAACGTCTCCTTAGTCAGGTACCATCATTGTGTCGAGTCAGGTACCATCATTGTGTCGAGTCAGGTACCATCATTGTGTCGAGCCAGGTACCATCATTGTGTCGACTTCTGAGTGAACAAAACAGATGCACTACAAGACGTCAAGCTGAATACGACCAGAGCCAGATTTACCTACAGGCAGCACAAGCTATAGCCCCATAATATATTTAACACTGACATATACTATTTAGACTTATAAAGGGCTCCGTGTCTCTAGGGTCTTTTCAAGTCTCACTACGGCATTGAATACGACAGTAATATTTACGACGGCCAAGCACATTACAAACGCGCTATTGCATTGAATGTCTCTCACACTATTGTCTTGAATGTCTCTCACACTATTGCCTTGAATGTCTCTCACACTATTGCCTTGAATGTCTCTCACACTATTGCCTTGAATGTCTCTCACACTATTGCCCTGAATGTCTCTCACACTATTGCCCTGAATGTCTCTCACACTATTGCCCTGAATGTCTCTCACACTATTGCCTTGAATGTCTCTCACACTATTGCCTTGAATGTCTCTCACACTATTGCCTTGAATGTCTCTCACACTATTGCCTTGAATGTCTCTCACACTATTGCCTTGAATGTCTCTCACACTATTGCCTCGAATGTCTCTCACACTATTAGCGGCCCTTTATACCACTTCTTAATTTACAAGTAAAAATGTGAGAAACACTGACTTAAACAGAAGCTCAGCATATATATACATGAGTACTTACTTGGCTTGTTCCAGAGCTGTGTCTCTGTCTCTCGTCAGGTCCGATTCTTTCTGGCCCCACGTGTCTTTCATTTTGATCACACGTGTCTCCAGTTGACCAATCAATTCCCCTTTCTCTTTCCACCGAGCACTCAGTAAGCTAGTGGAGGAATTACAATCAAAGTCATCAACACCGACAGCTTGAAATCATTTGAATGACAGTCATAGTGGAAATAAACCATTCTGTCCATGTTTGTCTTGATTTGTATACAAATAATGCGATGCCAAAAAAAAAATAATAAAAAATTACGCATATAGGATGTCAATACAGCCAACAGAAAATGTAAGTATTTTTTAACGGAGTATGAAAGAGTACCCCCCCCCCCCTTTTTTTTTCTTGCTTTTCGTACCTTATATATAACAGACGTTTCTTGAAAAGAGAATTACTATTACCTTAACTGACTACGTCCTCTTTCATGAATTGTCTGAACGTCTGCTCTACCCCGCCATCAAAGTAATGTAACCAAGTGACACCCCTAAAGGTCTCACCAAGACACCTAAATGCCTCACGGGCTCAAACTGATTGGAATAATGCGATTTGTGTTTTCAACCTATTTACATTACTACACTATTCACGCCTGACAAGAAAAGTCATTCGATGTATGAGACATTTGATAATCAGTCAGACAGTCAGTAGAAACTATAGACTTGTATAGGTCAGGTCACATTGTGTCTGCATCATTTACCCCCCCCCCCCCCCCACTCGGCAGACGAAGTTTAGTGAAATTAGTAAAAGATCACACAATTTGTATACGAATTTATTAGTTATGTTGATAATATATACTAATTATTTATATTTTCAACCTATTTTTACATTATTTCGCCCCCCCCCCTCAAGTATGTTGGCCAATTTGGTGGGATGGGGGCGGTCCCATTTTCTTGGACAAATCATAGTTTGTGAACAAAATTAGTTGAATATCTCTATAATATAAGCTTCATTTTGATGTTTTAACCCATTTCTTTTATTATGTCGCAGTCACAGTCGCACACACACCCTGATCTCAAATTGTATCATTATATAAATATAAAATGAAAAAGGGTTGTACCAGGTGGGAGGGGCGATACATGTATCGCCTTCCACCCATCGGACAAACCAATACTTTTTTCTTTTTGTATTTTACATAAGAAATTACAAAATAAAAAAAAATCTGTCACTAATATAATTTATATATGCTATAAATTAAATTCTTATATCGAGTCGCCCCACGCCCTATTCTTTAATGCCAAATGCAATAATTAACAGAAATTATAAAAAGAAGCGAGGATTCATGTTTTCACTCTACCGCATTATCACCTTTCCAGAGGAAAAAATGACGTTTTAAAACAGAAAAGTAATATGGCGACAGAGTTTATGTAATTGCACACAAATTTATCTAAGTTATTCTAAGTAAGACTTTGTTTTGGAAAATTTAGAATTCATACGAAATTTTTCATTATAAGAGTAACAAATGAGATGAGTTCTGAACCCAAATATTGTTTTCCTAGTCATCTTTTTCCAACCTATACTCATACTGATATTTTTCTGTTGTATAAAAAAATTTTGGGACTATAACCGTGACTTTCTTAACCCATATCAAAGGTGCCACTATAACTCACAATATACGATTGAATCATAAAAATGCAAAACATTTAAAGTAGAATCTAATTGGTTCACTTAAATATTCCTCCCACTTCCGAGATTTTTTGTTTAGAACTTTGAATTATAGTTCTGTATAGGTCACAGTCAGTTCACATTGTGTCTGCATCATTTACCTGTGGTTTTCTCTACTAGACATGTAGAGGTCAGTTCACATTGTGTCTGCATCATTTACCTGTGGTTTTCTCTACTAGACATGTAGAGGTCAGTTCACATTGTGTCTGCATCATTTACCTGTGGTTTTCTCTACTAGACATGTATAGGTCAGTTCACATTGTGTCTGCATCATTTACCTGTGGTTTTCTCTACTAGACATGTATAGGTCAGTTCACATTGTGTCTGCATCATTTACCTGTGGTTTTCTCTACTAGACATGTATAGGTCAGTTCACATTGTGTCTGCATCATTTACCTGTGGTTTTCTCTACTAGACATGTATAGGTCAGTTCACATTGTGTCTGCATCATTTACCTGTGGTTTTCTCTTTCTTCTTTCAACTCATGCTGTAAGTTAGCAACTTGTTCTTTCAGCTCATCTTTTCTAATAGTTGCCCTGTCTAGTAGATCCTAGAGGAAATAGACTAGGGTATAAACATATATCTTGTGTGCTATTGTACAAATGTTTGCTAGTAGATCCTAGAGGAAACAGACTAGGTATAAACATATATCTTGTGTGCTATTGTACAAATGTTTGCTAGTAGATCCTAGAGGAAATAGACTGGGGTATAAACATATATCTTGTGTGCTATTGTACAAATGTTTGCTAGTAGATCCTAGAGGAAATAGACTAGGGTATAAACATATATCTTGTGTGCTATTGTACAAATGTTTGCTAGTAGATCCTAGAGGAAACAGACTAGGGTACGAACGTATATCTTGTGTGCTAGTGTACAAATGTTTGCTCTAATCATGTACTGTTTTTTTTTATATTGTACAATTGTAAAACAAATTTCATCATCGATAATGAAGGTTATTATTATTTTTATTAATATCTTATCTTATATAATACAGACGTTACTTCAAAAAAGAAGATGATTACGTCCTACGCGTCATGCATTTAGTCATGCATATTAACCAATGACTTAAATTCTGCCAAGTCACTGGTTTTCCTGGCTAGCTCAGGCAACCCATTCCATGCTCTAATAGCACTAGGGAAGAAGGAGTATTTGTACAAATTT
The DNA here is from genome assembly GCF_947242115.1 of Biomphalaria glabrata. Lineage (NCBI taxonomy): Eukaryota > Metazoa > Mollusca > Gastropoda > Planorbidae > Biomphalaria > Biomphalaria glabrata. The sequence continues at coordinate 28,562,585 of NC_074717.1, forward strand.
GTCCTAGCATATGGGACGAGGAATGTGCCTTTATCTTTGTGTCTTTCAGAGTATTTTATTAAATTTTGTTTTTGTATTTGAAGATTATGGTTCAGTGTTTTATGTATTATTGCTACTTTACTTTTGAGCCTTCTGTCCTGAAGGCTTTCTAAATTTAGTGATTTTACTAAAGGTGTTACTCTAGTCAAATGTGAATATTCGTTTGTTATGAATCGCACTGCTCTATTTTGTGTCTGTTCTAGTTTCTTAATGTTTTCTTGAGTTGAGGGGTCCCAAACAGAGGATGCATATTCTATTATTGGCCTAACCAAGGTTAAATAACATTTTAGTTTTATGTTCTTATTTGATTTATAGAAATTTCTTTTAATAAATCCTAATGCTTTGTTTGATTTTTTTGTAGTTTCATCAATATGTGGATTCCATGACAGTTTTTCATTTATTATAACACCTAGGTATTTTGCGTTTTTAGTCTGTGTTACTGGTTTGCCATGAATAAGATAAGTGGAATTAATTTGTTTTAGTTTTTTTGTTACTCTTAACAATTGACATTTTTCTGGGTGGAAAGACATGCTCCAATTTGATTCCCATTTCTGTAATTCATCTAATTCTCTTTGTAAAATATCTGTGTCTTGTGTTGTTTTTATTGTTCTATATATTATGCAATCGTCTGCAAATAATCTGACTTTTGTTCCTGAACTAATGCAATTTGGTAAATCATTTATGTAAATCAAAAATAGTAGTGGACCCAAGACTGTTCCTTGAGGTACACCTGAGTTTACTGTTATCGGTGTTGATTTAGAGCCATTTATTATTACAGTTTGTTCTTTCCCTATCAGAAAGTCTTTAATCCACTGATGCAGTGGACCATTAATGCCGAAATATTTTAATTTTTTAAGCAAACTATGGTGGTGAACTTTGTCAAAAGCCTTAGAAAAATCTAGTAAGATAGCATCTATTTGTTCACTATTATCTAAACCTTTTGAAAAATCATCAATTAGTCCTATTAGTTGTGTTTCACATGATCTATATTTCCTAAAGCCATGTTGGTATGGTGTGAGGACATTATGTTTGTCTAAGTGGTTTATGATGTTGCTACATATTATGTGTTCTAGGGTTTTACATGTGATGCTGGTAAGTGATACTGGTCTGTAGTTTCCTGGGTCAGATTTTTCTCCTTTTTTTAAATAGGGGGGTGACATTAGCTTCTTTCCAGTCCTTTGGTACTCTGCCCTGGTTAAGTGAAGCCTGAAAGAGTATTTTGAACACTGGGGCTAGCTTTGTTTAGTTTAATAGCCATATAAACACACAAATCTCCAAAGACCAAGTGATACAGTTTCAAAAGTCATTAATCAATATTTATATCAAGTTTAGATAAGAATTGACTGAAGTCATATAAATAGTTTTAAGATAATTCGACGTAGATTGTATTAGCATTGAATGAAATGTAGTCGCTCGGCTGATATTGTAAAAAAGAAAAAAATCCCTCGTAGCAATCATTAAGCCAAGACTAGATCTAGTTACATCATGAGAAGTGGGCCTGATCCAAAGAAAGGTTTATAAGCTGCCACTGTGTCTCTCTATTAGTGATTGTCAAGCGTTGAGGTGCGCGACGTGCTGCTTGAGGTGCGAGAAGACGTTTTTGTTTTTCAAGAACACACAAATCTGTATTGTAGCTATTCAATGAGTTTGATCTAAGAGGGACCTTTTTATGTTATTGTCTCGTGAGGCGTCTGCGACATGATCAATTTAAAAGTTTTGTTGTTTTGTTCTTTGAAGAAGACATTGCACTACATTCGCACACCAGAAAGGTAAAAAACTTTCTGCCGAGTGATTCATCATCGTTCTATAGTTGTCGTCTGTATGAGCAGAGCAGGCCCCAGTTACAAGATGTCTTGCTGAACACACGAATCATCTTAGGACGATCATACTTCTACTACAAGCGAACAAGGAATTCATTTGACTTCTTACAAATAGAAATAGTGCCTAGTAGACTCCAGCATAATACATTTCTGAGCGAGAAATGCAAGAACAGGCAGTGACCACTAGATGGCCAATGGGGGAGGGAATGATTCTATTCTATCAGACAGTAAATCACTGCTCTATATTAGCTGCTTTACTTGAAATAGGAAAAGACAACTTCTTCAACCATAACAATGGGAATATCTCACCTAGATTCCTGTACAAACCATAATCAGCTCAGACTGACGCATGTTTTCTAATTTCCTTCGCACTTGATCCAATTGCAAGTTCGCCCCCCCCCCCCCCCGTTACCATGTCTCAAGTTTTGGAAGTCTGATTTTTTGTATTTGAACTTCTCAGGTTGAACTGATTGTCTCCCCTGTCTAAGTGGACGCTCATGCTTTGCAGTGACGCACAATAAAAGAAAAAAAAAAGGTCTGAAGATATTTTTTGTTGTTGTTCAAAGTGCCTGGATTCAAGAATTGTTTTTTTTTTTGTTTTTGCTTTTCCAAAAGCCCTGCAAACTCCAATGAAGCAATCAATATGGCGATCACAGCAGGGCTTTACAGACCGCCAGACATTTGATTCTATTAAGTTAATCGTTGAATGACGGGATACATTAGCAGCGATAGGCACTTTCAAGGGGGATCAGTTTCCAATCTAAATTAGCTCTCTTTCAATTTACTGCACTTTAATGTTTGCTGTTATTTGTGCTTGTAAACGACCAGTGTTTGGACAACAACACACCTCTGCTAAGACTTAGTACACAAGTGAGACATTACAACATGGGGCAGATGTGACCAATAGAAGTCATCGAGATCACATATAACCAGCCAATCATTCAGTCAGCCTCCAAATCTACTTCTTTGGGATTTCCTGACGTCATGTGTTTTGAGCTCGCTCCAAAGCTAATGACGTCATTACGCCTAATTGTTTATTTGTTTTCAAAGGCAATTTGCTTTTGAAAGTTTTCTATTTGGTGGGGGGAGGGTTCATAAAGGATTTAAAAAATATCTATGCGATATATACTCCTCTTAGTTACTTTAATTTTTACCAGGGGCGGAGATTTGAATATGGTAAGTGGGGAGATAAGGGATGGAAAGTAGAAGGTGAGTTCCTGGAGAGAGAGAGAGACAGACAGAAAGACGGCCAGACAGAAGGGGAGCACTTTGAGCCCAGGAGACACACTATTGAAGATTGCTTTTCATTTTGCACATTATCAGGGTGTACAAATATTCTTCTAATGCTTGTAAATTCTAATCAAACGATATTTGTCTAAAGACTTAATGAACCCAGCCTCATACTTTTACCAATCCTAGGAAAGACAGAAAAGGTTCCAGTCCGACGTTACTAGAAGATAGCCTCTAGCAGACGTCTAGCCATTCAAGGATCTTTTAGTTTATACAAGTAATTCTAGTTATGTTTCTATTTGAAATGTCTCTTCGCCAAAAGCTTGCCCAATAAATGGATGTAAACGTTAACTCTACACAAATCAAAGCTGAGAGTTTAACATTTGGCCACTCAACATGTCTCATGACTCTGTCACGTGAGGCTGCTGTAACTCCGTGATCTCATTTACTCAGATCAAGGTTAGCCACTAGCAAATTATGCTAACAATCATTTACCTTAAAATTTTAAATTCAATTGAAATACAACAATTTTAATATTATTCAAGGTAGCCGCATGGCGGGAATCTCTATAACACAGCCAAATTTAACTGCAAGATTAAAAAAAAAAATTCCCCACGGTATCACTCCAACTAAAGATAGTCTTCCTTGGAAAACAAGACCACCACCGAATGTTGATAGAATGCTTACAATGTTAAACTAATGATTGTCTTCCTTGGACTAATAGATAGGACCTAAACACCGAATGATGATACATCTCTGTGTACATTGTCCAACAAAAGATATTTTCCTTGGAATACGTAAATACCGAATAATGACGATACATCTCTGCTTATATTGTCCAACTAAAATTAACTTGCGCTATGTGTACTTATAGAGGTTAACAAGAAATTCATCTTTTCAAAATATAATTTTAGCATTGTTAAACACTTTTTACCATTCTGAGAGTTTTCCAGTAAACCAACCCAGCCACTCTAGACGAGAACTCTGTTGACCCCGATGACGCTTATCTCCCTTGGCCCATGTTTAGAAATGACCAACTTACCCTTGTTTCTTCTAGTGAGCTCTTCACTTCAATCAGCTGATCCTCCAGCGATCTGTGAATCTTCAAATTCTCCTCTCGCGTAGCTCGTATTGTTTCATCTCTCTCGACTACAGCCTAATGATGCAAGACAAATGATACAGCGGTAAGAGGAGTTGAGCAGTGGGTTCAGTTCCAATATTCACATTGAATTCTCCGATAGGAGAAGAAAGAAACCAGCAAGACAGTACAAGCTTCCTCTTGATCTTCTTATCTTATCTTATATAATACAGACGTTACTTCAAAAAAGAAGATGATTACGTCCTACGCGTCATGCATTTAGTCATGCATATTAACCAATGACTTAAATTCTGCCAAGTCACTGGTTTTCCTGGCTAGCTCAGGCAACCCATTCCATGCTCTAATAGCACTAGGGAAGAAGGAGTATTTGTACAAATTTGTCCTAGCATATGGGACGAGGAATGTGCCTTTATCTTTGTGTCTTTCAGAGTATTTTATTAAATTTTGTTTTTGTATTTGAAGATTATGGTTCAGTGTTTTATGTATTATTGCTACTTTACTTTTGAGCCTTCTGTCCTGAAGGCTTTCTAAATTTAGTGATTTTACTAAAGGTGTTACTCTAGTCAAATGTGAATATTCGTTTGTTATGAATCTCACTGCTCTATTTTGTGTCTGTTCCAGTTTCTTAATGTTTTCTTGAGTTGAGGGGTTGAGTTGAGTTGATCTCATCTCCATCCAGGACCAACCGCAGACATAGGATGTGGATATGTGTGTGTATGTACATATATCAAAGTAGATTAGATCAAGATGCACATACATGAAATATATATATATATATATATATATATATATATATATATATATATCTTTATAATATATATATATATATATATATTATATATATATAGTGCTTTTTTGTGACGGTACGCACAGGTACGGCGTACTTTAACGGATATTATTAATTTTTAGTTTTTAAAAGTTAGGCAATCAACTACTGAGTACAGGCACCTAATCACTGAGTAATGGCACTTATTTTTTTTTTACAAAAAAGCACTGATATATATATATATATATATATATATATATATATATATATATATATATATATATATATATATATATATATATATATATATATATATATATATATATATATATATATATATATATATATATCATGGGCGTAGCCGGGGGGGGGGGTTTGGGGTTCAAACCCCCCCCCCCCCCGAAATGAAATCCCCCCGGGGGGAGGGGAGTCGGAATTTAGTGACTGATGATTTTTTTATTTTTGATTTTGTTTATTTTAGGTGAGATTTTAATACTAAACCATCACTTGCCCCAGCACAACCCAAGGGGTTTTGAATTTAAAACCCCTTACCAGGGGGTTTTGAGCTTAAAACCCCCTACTAGGGGGGTTCGAGTTTAAAAACCCCTACCAGGGGGGTTCGAGTTTAAAACCCCTACCAGGGGGGTTCGAGTTTAAAACCCCCTACCAGGGGTTTTGAGTTTTAAACCCCCTACCAGGGGTTTTGAGTTTTAAACCCCCTACCTGGGGTTTTTGCAGTTAACTCCCCCTCTTCTATAAAACAAAACAAAAAAAAAATGCAAACGAAAATCCCCTAATTCCAAGAGCACAGTTATGGAAGATTTTGATTTAAAAACCCCGTCTAAAATTTACGATAAACCCCCTCTTTAATTTAAAAAAAAAGCTAATTACGCACTCAAAATGTTATGAGCGTAGCTAAATGGGTTTTGACTCAGTTTTGAGTTTAAACCCCACTTCAGCGGGGTTTGAAGGTAAAAAATACTTCTTTAATCATAAAAACAAAGGAAATTATACACTAAAAATGTTATGAGTGTAGTCTAAGGGGTTTTGAGTTTAAACTCCCCTCCAGCGGAGTTTGAAGCTAAAAAGTACCTCTTCAATATAAATAAAGGAAAATTACTCACTCTACAATCTATGAGCATAGTCAAAGGGGTTTTGAGTTTAAACCCCCCGCCAGGGGGGTTTGAGGATAAAAAATACATCTTCTGTGTAAGAAAAAAAGCAAATTACGCACTCAAAATGCTATGAGCGTTGCTGAAAGTAGTTTTGAGTTTAAACCCCCATTCAGAGGGGTTTGGTGCTAAAAATACATCTTCAATATAAAAAAAAGCAAATACACACTAAAAATATTTGAGCGTAGCCAAGCCAATCGGGGGGTTTGAGTTTAAACCCTTCTTCTACAGATGGCTTTTTTATAAGTTTAAAACCCCTCCAGATGGGTTTGAGTCTAAGATTCCCCTACAGAGCATTTTGAGGTTGAAAACCCCAAACAGAAGATTTTGACGATAAAACTTCTCTTTTCGATATAGAATCTAAAGCAAACTACAGTCATTTAATTCCAAGAGCGTATTCAAGAGAGGTTACACATTTTTACCAGTGGCAGGGCTCCATTAATAAACTGCAGTGAATAGTCATCTACCGAAATCGAAAAACACTAAATGTAGCTCAACAAAGATGGCTAAGGCAGATTTTAGGAGTCAGTTATAGAGATCAGGTCTAAATCAAGGAAATCCTATGCCGAACTGGGAGTCGACCCCTTAGTAAGATTGTGAGAGAACGACGCATGAGGTTTGCGGGACATGTTCTCCGACAAAATGAATTACGCATAAGAAGAGTTGCAATGATATCCTAGTACAACTTGACGCCACTCATTCATGGAGGTCCTCATGGTAGGTGGGAAGAGGCTTCAGACATTACCAGTGACAGATTTTTATGGAAACTGTTTGACGTCAAATGCTCCGAACGGCGTGGGAGGGTCTAAGTCAGTAAGAATAGCACATTAGGTTTTTGAAATAAAACTTTTTAATAGCAGGAAAATGCAGTGTAGATACCTCAGTATATGTATTTTGTTGCCTTTCAATACCAGAAATAGTGCCTGGCGGCGGGGCTTCGCCCCGCGCTGGGGAGCTCCTAGCGCTCCCCCAGATCCCCTTGCTAGTAATGGCGGGGAGTCTACAATTTTATGGAAACAGCTTGATGGCAAATGCGCCGAACGACGAGGGAGGGTCTAAGTCAGTAAGAATAGCACATTAGGTTTTTGAAATAGAACTTTTTAATAGCAGGAAAATGGACTGTAGATACCTGAGAATATGTATTTTGTTGGTTTTCAATATCAGAAATAGTGCTTGGCGGCGGGGCTTCGCCCCGCGCTAGGGGAGCTCCTAGCGCTCCTCCAGACACCTTTGCTGGTAATGTCGGGGAATCTACAATTTTTCCACTAACTCATGGAAGAACCTATTCTAGGGCACAATAAACGTCTTCCGAAAGAATGAAGGGTCAGAATGTAATAAAGATTATGTACACACACACACATAAATACATTTAAAAAAAAATTCGCTGGGGGGGGGGGGTCGGGGGGGGGAAGAAAAAACTTCACCCCCCAAACCCCCCCCCCCCCCCCCCCGAAAAAAAATCCTGGCTACGCCCATGATATATATATATATATATATATATATATATATATATATATATATATATATATATATATATATATATATAGAGAGAGAGAGAGAGAGAGAGAGAGAGAGAGAGGAGAGAGAAATATTATAAGACCCTTTGTATGCGGTAGCAAAGTAAAGTGGATTTTTAATTCTTCTTAGGTAGAAAGAAAAAAATCGCAAAGTTTATTTTAAGAATCCTTGATTATTAATATCATTACATTTTTACAAAGCTTATATCAACTCATTATGTCTGCCTGTTTGGTAAAAGTTTGTACACGTTATTTCTCCCACACCCATTTTCGGATCAAGTTGAAACTTTGCACAATTATTCAATGGCATAGACTAGAGATGAATCAATAAAAACATTAACCAATTTGAATTCGTCAATAAATTATTAGTAATTAAATAATTATTTTGTTTGATGTCGAATAAGGAAATAACTTCTAAAGTATTAAGCGATGTTAAAAGTGCAGAGTTCTGCCCATTAGATAAGCTTTGTTTTTTTTTAATTTTGTTAACAACAATTAATGGACAAAAATGGAGGGAGTTGGGGGGAGGGGGGGGGTGTCTACTGGGCAGGCTGGCAGGAAGTAAAAAAACAACCACTAAATCTAGAGAAATTCAAATGTTTGTTGATAAGACAGTTGAAACTCAAATACGAGACAAGAATGGACTTTTGTCGACGTCATTCAAGGAATCCTGTAGGGCTGTCTTATTACAAACATTTGTGCAAAGCTTATATTAACTTACTCCGTCTGTGTGTAGAGTACACATTTTGTACACCTCCCCCCCCCCCCCCCCCCCCACTTCCCATTTTCGGATCAAGTTGAAATGTTGTACATACATTTTCAGTCGATGACAACAAAATGAATAAAAAAATTAGGTAATCAATTAGTAGTAATTAACAATTTTTTTATTAGAAAAAGTGAGTTAAACTAGCACTGAAGGATATGGCAGTGATTTCGCAGTTCTTCCCTTTAGATAATCATTAAAAAAATAAAAAAAAATATTTTGTATGTTTTTCAATTCACATTCGATAACATTTTGAAAATACAAATTTTACTATTAGAGTAGGTAATACTGGTATAAATGTAACTTCATTCATGTGGATCTAATTCTATGCTAGTAAACATGGTGAAGAAAGACGTGAATAAGACGTATTCAATAATGAATTTAAACAGCTTTAAGTTTTCTCAGGGGAGGTAACTTAAAAAACAACAACAACACATGTTTCATGTCTATCTAGTAAATTCTATCCATGTCTCTCTCTACAAGATCATGTCATTCACTCACTTGGGAAGAGATTGAAAGTCTCCGATGACAAGATATGCCAGGAAAGACAACTGGAAAAAAGGTCAGTGGTCTGCCAGCCACTCCACTGATTCGTTTCATCGAATCAAACAAGCTGCCCGGGGTGGTCGGTTGACATGCCCCAGCCATTTATCCGATGTCTAAAGTCCTACAACTCCCTATTCTCACTTTCTAGGTACTAAAACCTGACACTCACATTGGAGTGAAAAAAGGTTTACACTCGTGGAACACTTATGGGCAGCGGTGTCAGCTTATCTATTGGACCAGACACTAGTCTGGAAAAAAAATAACGCTTACAAGAACACAAACACAGCGGTGGGCAAACATTTCGGTCCGTAGGTCGCATCAAAGTACTTGCAAACACTGGCGAGCCGCTTCAATTTGATAGCAACATTGTATGGTGTTCATTGTGTACCATACTAATTGACTATAACAAGAGTGCCTGTCTTGTGAGTGTGCTTATGTATATTTGCTATGTTTAGAAACTAACACTGTCTGATTAATCCTGAATGGCAAAAAAAGGTCATGCTCATATTGAGTTGGTTCTTCGTGATGTGATTCTCTTTGAAGCATCACATTATTTTATGCGCTGTTTTAAAAGACGCGCTCTGTAAATGTCATTCATTCTTGTGTTTTGGCTTGGATAGCTCGGTCTCTGTTGTAGCCTTTTTTGTTGTTATTGTAACCCAGATTTGGGTTAGTTAAGTTTAATCTTTATTTCTTTGCTCCAAATCGATTCGACCTTTTAGTCATGTTGAGTGGCCATCACAAGGAATTCATATTTGTCTTGTTTAGGGACTCAGGCTTGGGACTCTGTAGTAGTCAAGCTTGATTTGAGCGAAGACTATTGGCTTGGTATGGCTTGGACGTTGTGCATTGGTCGTATTTGGCTGAGAGCAGAGTGAGCCCGGATTATATCGCACCAAGGGGTTCTTTTATGTTACGCCAGTAAATAATGCATATTTACTGAAGTGTACTTAATATGTAAGAATGACTATTTGTTCTCTCTAATTGCTATGTATGAACTATCATTCATATATCATATCATTAAACATTTGTTATGTTAATGTTTGTTGTTAAATACTGTAAGTTAGCCCAGTGGCATAAGTTGTTAAGTATGTACTAAGTTGATAGACTGTCAGGTTGGGGGGGGGGGGGGGCAACGAACAAAGGCCAAACTACCACCTCGACATTAGATACACAAATATTCCTGAAGATATAACACTTACAAGAACTCAAGCAACGCCTGTTTTTGTACTAGGTGCCAAGTACAACTACGTTCGAACTGCCAGTTTGTAATGCTTTTCATATCTATGTCTGTTGCTTGAAATAGAAGTGGAGGCAGTCCCATGTACGAATCTAGTGAAGACTGGCATTTTGAACTTAGGGATTCCACGTAAATATAATGGGTATCTGACATTAGTTTTGGGAAAAAATTAAGGCTATTGGTCGTTGTGCTGGCCATAGGTCACCAAGAAACAGATAAGATTTGCATCATCCACAGTTCTACGCCATGGAACAACATCAATCTAGAATGAACAGATAAGCTTTTACATCCTATGCCCATAGAACGCAATGTAAACTTGACTTTTTAATTTTGCTTCCATTTCATTGAGATTGCAGCAAGTTTTTGTAATTTTCTTTGACTGTACACATGGCTGTTAATGGTTCATTGAGAAACAATAGAAACCAAGCCAAGTTGATACACATTACATTTTTGTGTTCATGTACCCAGAAGTTGTGTTGGTCCACGTTTTAAACTGCTGATGCTCTTATGAGACTGTGACAAGTCAAAAACTCGCTGTCAGAGTCACTCAAATTTATCACAGCATTAATTATTATTTTTCATTATTTATTTATTTTATTTTAATTATTTCCCCATCTTACCCCTAAATTCTTCACCAGCAACACCTTTTCCGCTCCAGGCTAGACTTAGTTGACCACATTGGAGATAGCTAGGCCACGTCTTTCGATTTATCTTCTCTTGACCGGGGCAAAGATACACACAGACTCTTTGATCTTATCGGCAGGATGTCTGACAGCCGCAGTGGACACCACCTTGTGTGGAATGCAGGTCACTCCCCCCCCCCTTTCTCCTATGTTTCTCTTTGATCTAAGAGATTACTCGAGTCCAAGCGCCTCTCGACGTACCAATGTGCGACTCCCATCTCAAGTCTAATTCACCCACGTGTAAGATAATTCTAAGCCTAGGACATTTCCTGTTTCCGCCCACATTTTTCAGGCCTATATAAAGTAGATCCAAATGAAACAAAACCCTCTTATTTCTCTATCGCTGAGCAATCGAGTCTGGACTACTTCATTTATCCTTTTTCCTAGAGGAATACCTGGTGGTAAGCCGAACTTAATCACAAGTTCCATCTTAATTACTTTTGTGCTATTTCCATTGGATATTATCCTGTGTATTTTGCTTAGTTCATTTATATTTAATTAGTGCATTATGTATTTCTCACTGGCGTAAGTAGAAAACATAAACATGGCCTATGTATTTATCTGTGTACTGCATTACCCTATTAATGCTACGTTGCTCAATTGATAGTTGATGCAACTATATATATATTTGTACATCTTATTTTATTTCCTTTGTCTCGGTTGGTCGCCTTGATAATTTTACTAGCGCACTGATACTCCCCTGTAATGAATTATCTCCCCTGTAGTCATTCTACTCTGACTAGAGTTGCGCCGCTTGAACGGACACCCTCTCCATTCAAGCGCGCTCCATTGTTCTCGACCAACGGTCATATGTAAACAAACCGTCTTGGTCGCTGACCACCGCCCAATTCAACCCCCCCCCCTTTTCTTTCTCTACCCACATGTGTTGTTCATTTGAGATTATTATTTCCCCTTCTATGTACATTTTATGTTATTATTTCCCCTTTTATGTACATTTCTATATTGCTACTATCTGCCATCTATTTTCCAAATCCCATTTGTCATCATCTCCCCTTTGTGCTCTAAAGCAATTTTACCAATCTGACGAATGCACCTCAGTCGAGGGCATGTCTTGTCTTTATTTATCCGCAGCCTCCCTCAGGTGTCTGCCTATTTAGGTGCTTAGTGCTATTCAGCACTGTATTTGCTATCGAGAATCACTTACCTGCCTATGTATGTGCTTAGAGCTATTCAGCACTGCACTTGCCTACTGAGATCTACTCAACTCTACTACTTGGCGCTATCGGCCTTGCCCGCCTATTCGACAGCCCACCTGTCAACCTATTAGGTGCGACGTCCCTATAGACTCAGGTCTGTGCGAGACGTCATAGCTACGCCAACCATCTACAACTCACTGGACATATCATGTCAACTACGCTGCCCACGGCAGATCAGCTCTGCTCGCAGTACACTTGTGCCCACGGTAGCCGGCCACCCGCCCTACTGTGCCCACTACAGATACTAGAACTTGGGATTGAGACTACACAAGAACTATATCACCGGCGTCCCTCTATCCGCTAGAGCGCCACCTCCAGCTGCAGAACCTCAAACCAGGACACAGCCAGCTGCGACATCAACAGGAAAACCAGCTAAGTCAGAGGACAAAGTGACATACTCTCTTATTAGGTGCAAGAGTGATGATTAAACATAGTATTCACCAGAGATAGATGCAAACCCTATCCCTTTTCATTATTATCTGTAAATATTTATGTAAATAAATATTCTTCTTTTTAACTTTTGTATCTATCTTTCATTGCTTGTCTCTTTGCGTGTCTGCTCCTGATTCATATGCTGATAGGTTGGTGTGTGATAGCTTTAAAAATAATCATCCCCTAGACATAAAACGCGCCATACACACGTCACATTTCCCCACCTGTCACAGAGACCAACCCAAAAAAGTCCAGACCCAAGCAAGCTGACCTACCTCCTTTAACTTTCGAATGGTTTCTGTTTGGTCTTCGATCAGTTTTGTCTTGATCTTCACAGTGTCAACTTCACGCTGTAAGGAAATAACAAGGGAACAGTTTAGTCTAGAGATACTTACAGATTAGTCTAGAGATACTTACAGATTAGTCTAGAGATACTTACAGATTAGTCTAGAGATACTTACAGATTAGTCTAGAGATACTTACAGATTAGTCTAGAGATACTTACAGATTAGTCTAGAGATACTTACAGTTTAGTCTAGAGATACTTACAGATTAGTCTAGAGATACTTACAGATTAGTCTAGAGATACAGATTAGTCTAGAGATACTTACAGATTAGTCTAGAGATACAGATTAGTCAAGAGATACTTACAGATTAGTCTAGAGATACTTACAGATTAGTCTAGAAATATACCTATTGGTCTACAAATATACCCATTGGTCTAGAAAGTGACCTATTAGTCTACAAATATACCTATTGGTCTAGAAAGTGACCAATTAGTCTACAAATATACCCATTGGTCTAGAAAGTGACCAATCAGTCTACAAACATACCCATTGGTTTAGAATGTGATCTATTAGTCTACAAATATACCCATTGGTCTAGAAAGTGACCAATTAGTCTACAAATATACCCACTGGTCTAGAAAGTGACCAATCAGTCCACAAACATACCCATTGGTTTAGAACGTGACCAATTAGTCTACAAATATACCCATTGGTCTAGAAAGTGACCAATCAGTCTACAACTATACCCATTGGTCTAGAAAGTGACATATCAGTCTACAAATATACCCATTGGTCTAGAAAGTGACCAATCAGTCTACAAATATACCCATTGGTCTAGAAAGTGACCAATCAGTCTACAAATATACCCATTGGTCTAGAAAGTGACCAATCAGTCTACAAATATACCCATTGGTCTAGAAAGTGACCTATTTGTGTAAATGAATGTTTGGTGCACTTATTCGACAAATATTAAACACGCACACACACATCGATACAGACACAAACTACGCATTTTGAGAGTTTTTTTGTTGAAACGAGACTTGCTGTAACATGAAACAAACATTTCAAAGCAAGACAAACATGTTCAATCTCTGACAGGCAGACAGCAACAAGAGACATCGAAAAGGCGAGAAACAAAGGGAGTCAAGTCTGGGAAGAAATGTGATGAAGATTTGTTGTCACAATGAAGCAAGAGTTTGCAAACACCCAACTGTCTGTCCAGGCGCACACGTCAAACCAAGACATTTCCTTACCTCCAATTGTTTCTTCAGACTGGTCACTTCAGAGGACAAAGTTTCTATTTTAGCCTCGAGTCTTCCTCGGTCTTGGGATAGAGTGGCACCTACATGGAAACCAGATACACAGTTTGAATAGAGCCATTCCTTAAGGATAGGGAACATTGGTTTTTACATAGGGGGACTCGCAGTGAAGAGACTAAATCTACGCAGTGTAAAGTTACCCACACAGACAGCTACTTAAGATCATGTGACACTACCTCAAAATGGTGTCAGTCTAGTACCTACAAACATGACAATTCAATGAGAGCCAGGGTGGTATAAGACCAGTGAAATAAGTGAGATATCTTTACATGATACTAAGTATTTGTTTTTAAGCTAATATCAACTCAGTGTCTGTCTGGTTCAAATCTTGTACACATTATTTCTCCTACTTCCCATAGTGGAATCAAGTCAAAACTTTGCATAAGTATTCATTGATGAAGACAAAACATGAATCAATGGAAAAATTAACCAATTAAATAATTAATTAGCGTTAATTAAAGAAAGGTAGATAAATAATGCATTTTTGATAGATGACAAAAACTGTGCGGTTCTTTCCCCATATAGCCTTTGTTATTAACAATTATTGTTTACTAATTTCTTGTTTTATGAAACTTTTAGAGGTCAGCAAGTTCTTTGCCTTTCATGTATGTGTCCGGTAGCTATTCCAAATAACATGCTCGCAATACAAACTGTTGGCTAGCTGCTAGCATAGAAGGGAGATAAACGTTTCTAATTGTCTACTTAGTTTTGTCCTCACAAAAACTGTTAAGAAACTGACTTTGTCAATGTCAAAGGAATTCCAAAAGTTGGTCTGGCTTGGACTGCAGCAGAGACAGACTAACGTTTTGTTAGGCGCGTGTCAAAAACTCAAGGAAAACGGGCCATAATATTTTTTTCAATGAAAAAATATGCATTAAGTGAGTCAAGTCAAATTTGTTCTATCAAAATAAAACTATGCAAAGCATGAAGATGCGGGTGTTTGTACCATAGTTCATTATAATTAGGTTCACATTTGAAAGTAGTTCTTTTAAAGACTGAACTGAACCGTCCTATCTCTTTCTGACACTATTTCAAAACTGAACAAAAAAAAATTCTCACAATTTGCCCATCAGAGGATATGAACATATACTAGTTTTCCCCCAGATTATTAAGTAAGTCAAAATGAAAGCAGTAGTGAAGAAGCCTAATAAAGCAAATACTTTTTAAAAAACGAATTTTATATAAGGAAAAAACTGCATATTTACTGCGCACTATTTATTTCCATTTTTCTATATAAAACAAAATTAATTAACAACGTTTGATTAACATATTGGTAAATTGTTTGATTAATTCATGTGTCGTCAATGACAATGAATAATTGTGCAAAGTTTTCATAGGGATAATTAACGTGTAAAAAAATCCTGCAGGACAGACAGACTGATTAATATAAGCTTTTTAATAAAAACTGACCTTGCTGGGCTAATTCCTGCCCCCACAGTTTCCTCTCAGCCTTCAGACCTTCAATGACTGATTCTTGGGCCTGGATGGTAGCTTGAAGTTTAGACTTGTTCTGATCAAACAGACAACATTGTTGAGAGAGAGACCGCACTGAAGGACCTATACAGGTCAGTGCTGCTCAGCAATGTGGCAGCAGCTAAATGGGGACTACCCTATCCCTAATTACTCTGCCTCCTCCCCAATTTATTCTTTTCGTTTAATCAACTTTTATCCATAGTTGGTCCCTGATTCTTTAAAGAGGGACATCTCTATTGTTTGTAAGGAAAGTCTCACGACCCACGTGTTATAATACCCCTAATTCTGTACGGACTAATCCAGCGTTCAATGTTCTGCCTGTGACGCCCCACAGATTGAGAACTACGGAGCTATACATTTTAAAATATCATCAGATAATGAGTTTTGTAGCCCCACATGGAAGGTAATGTGTCCTGGTCCAAAACAGTTACATCCTTTACCCCTAAACCATAATGCCGAGAACTACACTATAGTCCCTAAACTTTAATGCCGAGAACTACACTATAGTCCCTAAACCTGAATGCCGAGAATTACACTATAGTCCCTAAACTTTAATGCAGAGAACTACACTATAGTCCCTAAACTTTAATGCAGAGAACTACACTATAGTCCCTAAACCTTAATGCCGAGAACTATACTATAGTCCCTAAACTTTAATGCCGAGAACTATACTATAGTCCCTAAACTTTAATGCCGAGAACTATACTATAGTCCCTAAACTTTAATGCCGAGAACTACACTATAGTCCCTAAACTTTAATGCAGAGAACTACACTATAGTCCCTAAACCTTAATGCAGAGAACTACACTATAGTCCCTAAACCTTAATGCCGAGAACTACACTATAGTCCCTAAACCTTAATGCAGAGAATTACACTATAGTCCCTAAACCTTAATGCCGAGAACTATACTATAGTCCCTAAACTTTAATGCAGAGAACTACACTATAGTCCCTAAACTTTAATGCCGAGAACTACATTCTAGTCGCTAAACCTTAATGCCGAGAACTACACTATAGTCCCTAAACCTTAATGCAGAGAACTACACTATAGTCCCTAAACCATGATGCCGAGAACTACACTATAGTCCCTAAACCTTAATGCCGAGAACTATACTATAGTCCCTAAACTTTAATGCAGAGAACTACACTATAGTCCCTAAACTTTAATGCCGAGAACTACATTCTAGTCGCTAAACCTTAATGCCGAGAACTACACTATAGTCCCTAAACCTTAATGCAGAGAACTACACTATAGTCCCTAAACCATGATGCCGAGAACTACACTATAGTCCCTAAACCTTAATGCAGAGAACTACACTATAGTCCCTAAACCTTAATGCCGAGAACTACACTATAGTCCCTAAACCTTAATGCCGAGAACTACACTATAGTCCCTAAACCTTAATGCCGAGAACTACACTATAGTCCCTAAACCTTAATGCCGAGAACTACACTATAGTCCCTAAACCTTAATGCCGAGAACTACACTATAGTCCCTAAACTTTAATGCCGAGAACTATACTATAGTCCCTAAACTTTAATGCCGAGAACTACACTATAGTCCCTAAACCTTAATGCAGAGAACTACACTATAGTCCTTAAACTTTAATGCCGAGAACTACACTATAGTCCCTAAACTTTAATGCCGAGAACTACACTATAGTCCCTAACCTTTAATGCCGAGAATTACACTATAGTCCCTAAACCTTAATGCCGAGAACTACACTATAGTCCCTAAACCTTAATGCCGAGAACTACACTATAGTCCCTAAACTTTAATGCCGAGAACTACACTATAGTCCCTAAACTTTAATGCCGAGAACTACACTATAGTCCCTAACCTTTAATGCCGAGAATTACACTATAGTCCCTAAACCTTAATGCCGAGAACTACACTATAGTCCCTAAACCTTAATGCCGAGAACTACACTATAGTCCCTAAACCTTAATGCCGAGAACTACACTATAGTCCCTAAACCTTAATGCCGAGAACTACACTATAGTCCCTAAACCTTAATGCAGAGAACTACACTATAGTCCCTAAACTTTAATGCCGAGAACTACATTCTAGTCGCTAAACCTTAATGCCGAGAACTACACTATAGTCCCTAAACCTTAATGCCGAGAACTACACTATAGTCCCTAAACCTTAATGCAGAGAACTACACTATAGTCCCTAAACCTTAATGCAGAGAACTACACTATAGTCCCTAACCTTAATGCCGAGAACTACACTATAGTCCCTAAACCATAATGCCGAGAACTACACTATAGTCCCTAAACTTTAATGCAGAGAACTACACTATAGTCCCTAAACCTTAATGCCGAGAACTACACTATAGTCCCTAACCTTTAATGCCGAGAACTACACTATAGTCCCTAAACTTTAATGCCGAAAACTACACTATAGTCCCTAACCTTTAATGCCAAGAATTACACTATAGTCCCTAAACCTTAATGCCGAGAACTACACTATAGTCCCTAATCCTTAATGCAGAGAACTACACTATTGTCCCTAAACCTTAATGCAGAGAACTACACTATAGTCCCTAAACATTAATGCCGAGAACTACACTATAGTCCCTAACCTTTAATGCCGAGAACTACACTATAGTCCCTAAACTTTAATGCCAAGAACTACACTATAGTCCCTAACCTTTAATGCCGAGAATTACACTATAGTCCCTAAACCTTAATGCCGAGAACTACACTATAGTCCCTAAACCTTAATGCAGAGAACTACACTATAGTCCCTAAACCTTAATGCAGAGAATTACACTATAGTCCCTAAACCTTAATGCCGAGAACTACATTCTAGTCGCTAAACCTTAATGCAGAGAACTACACTATAGTCCCTAAACCTTAATGCAGAGAACTACACTATAGTCCCTAAACCTTAATGCCGAGAACTACATTCTAGTCCCTAAACTTTAATGCAGAGAACTACACTATAGTCCCTAAACCTTAATGCAGAGAACTACACTATAGTCATAGACATTTCTTTATTCAGTCGTTTGTTTCTAATAGCTTAAAAAAACAACACAAAACAAA
Source organism: Biomphalaria glabrata (assembly GCF_947242115.1). Taxonomy (NCBI): domain Eukaryota; kingdom Metazoa; phylum Mollusca; class Gastropoda; family Planorbidae; genus Biomphalaria; species Biomphalaria glabrata. The sequence goes on from NC_074717.1 coordinate 28,581,239, forward strand.
ACAAAACAACAACAACAAACAAAACAACAACAACAAACAAAACAAAAACCCAGTAAGCAGAAGATAAAGTGACAACGAATATCTTTAAAAAGTAAATTTGTATATCATATACATTTCCATTGGTCTGCTATGTTAGGACAGTGATACGACTATAACTGTACTATTAAGCCAATCAATGATTCAAATAAAACGCAATGTTAGAATAAAAAGTAGGATTACATAATAAGATAAAAAAACAAAACAACTAACGACAAAGCCTTCATACAAAATTATAATCCAAAAATCAACTAAATTCACTTTTTTTTAAAGCATCTCAACAAAATATATGAAACCCTAAAAACAACTTTAGAACCACTTAGAACTTACTGTTTTTTTGTGTGTTGGTGCAGGGTGTGAATGGGAGATTTAAACTGAGATACATGTCATCTATTTATGGATCTAAATATTCAACGAATGTTCGCGGACCACCAGCCGTAGAAAGAAAGAAGCCCATCTTTACAGGCGTCCTAAAACTAGAAGACCTCTTCCTATTTATTCTTCAGATTTCCATAAACAATAGATTGCTTCCTGTAGTTGTTTTTTTTTAAATAGCTTATACTTTATTTCTTTTAAATAAAAAAAAAGCCTGATATTTTTGAATGATTATTTAATTGATTTTAATGTTTTGTAAACGGTCGATATCTTATTCAAAGCCCCAAACTTTGCACTTTAGTTGAGTGTTGTATGATTTGTTACATTTTGCGCTTTACGTGTAAGATATGATACATTATTTATTAATTGTTTTAAATTCTATTCGACTTATATGCATGCTAAATAGATTCTTTCTCTATTTTTTATTTTTAAAAGTAAACATTTTGTTTTAAATGTAAATAGCTAGTATTAGAAAAGTACTTAATTTAGTAATAAGATTTTTTAAAAACATTCCTAAATAGACCCATGTATTTTTTCTTCTATTAATAGTGAATAGTAAAAATGATATACTTTTATGAAAAAAACTGCTAGCATAGTTGATTTTAAAAATTAAATTTTTCACTTTCAGAAAAGAAAAAAAAATAGCCGTTGCATCAGAGCTTTAAAAGATCTATAATATCATGATAAAACTAAAAAGCGGCTATTTTCCTTTCGGGGGCCGCTAAAAACAAAACAAAGTCGATGAAAGTGAAGTCTCCATGCACTTTGAAAAGTAGAAGCCTCATAAAAATGTCTTTTTTTTTTTATGAATAGGTCTGTTATTCTCTAGCATGAAGTGAGAAGCAGGAGGGGGGTGGGAGCATCAAACAGAAGCGCCCTTGTGCATGTTGGGTTACATCATCCTACAGATCTAGCAGTTTCCCAGCTCTACAGACTAGGAGTGTTATTCTACAATTGATAGTGCTACCTTTTTTTTTTAAAAAAAAATGCTAACAGGAATGAATAAAATAGTAAAACTTTCAGATAGTGTCCCTTCATTTAGAAAGAAGGTTCTATTTACACTGCTGTCCAGATCACAGAAATGGACCTCTGGTCAACTTCGTTTATAGGAAATATTTCTATCTTTACCTTTAGTTATTTCTTGGAGAACAAACTTTTTGTTGTCAATACTAAATCAGGTTTTATTTTGGGGTAACACAGTTTGAATTATAATTAAACAAGGCTTCTCAGAGTATCCGTCAAAGGCTCTCATAGAAGCAGGGCCCAGTTGTCTCTTTAAGTCAATGTTTGTTATCTGTTTCCTTACATTGGAAAGAAATTCTCTAAGAGCTCCAAGCCTACTAATTGGGGACGAATGGACACAACTCTTAACCATTGAATGCACACTCTTTAGTTCATTTAATGAAAGTTATTTAATAAAGTTATTTACAGATTTGAAAACCCAATCAATAATAGCTCACCAATGGATGAGAGACACAGTACTCCCATCACTTCCCCCCCCCCCCCACCCCCACTGAGCATGTTTCTTACCTGTTTTAAAATCTCTACCTGGGCAGCAACCTTTCTAGTATCCGCTAGCTCAGACTCCAGGTCCTGTAATCTTTCCTGGGATAATAAAGACACTCAATGCTAGCATACAAACATGTGAGGTTTGTTTGGCACAAAATAAAAATATGACCACAGTACCGCATGACTCCGGATAATCATTTTTTGAGACCACTTTACGATAGTTAACTCTCCCCCCCCCCCTTTGAATTTTTTTTCTTTTCTCTCTTATTTTCCATGAAAATTTTTTTTTGTAAGTTACTCACCAGGATCTCTAAATGTTACTGAGAACGGTAGAATGGTTAGAAGTACATAACGGGAGAAGGGATGGGACTATCAACAATAAAGTAAAAAGTAAGTAAAGTTCCCTTTTAAGACCTTGCAATGAAGTAATGGTCCTGTTTCTGTGGCCTATGGTTAGCGAGGGTGTCATGTGGCAAGCACAACAACCAACCGTCTTGACTTTTCCCCAGCCAATGTTACGTGCCCATTAGAACTGGGTGGACTCAGAGGCGCCATAAAGATCCCGAAATTGATAATCCCAGTCTTCACTAGGATTCAAACCCGAGACCCTCGTTTCGGAAGCCAAGCGCTTTACCACTCAGCCACTATCAAGAATGGAATAGTGAAAATGAAAATATTTATGAAGTAGGTGATGATGACGTACTCATGTGTATTCGATACAGTCCAGTTCAACAGAGGACTTAAGTTGTCAGTTTTGTTTTTCAACTTTTGACAAGTAGACCTTTCCAAAACAAAGAGGGAGGGGCAGGTTTTATGTTAATCAAGCACACACGCCATTATAAGACGAGCGGAGAAACTTGTCTGACATGACAACTTAATACAGTTGTGTCAGGAGATAATTCCAGTCATGTCATGCAGCAGTAGCTCGGGAGACATCTGTTGTCTGCTTAGGAACTACACTGGGAAACAGACGCCATTTAGTAGTGAACATGTCTACACTGTCGTGTCATTTATGAGGGCAGATAATTTAATCAATATATTATCGTATGATTTATGAGGGCAGATAAATAAATCACTATCTTATCGTATGATTTATGAGGGCAGACAATTCAATCACTAAACAACTCATCAAACATCTAGAAGCGTCATGTCAAATAGAAATTGATAATGTACATAAGCGGTACAATGAAACATATCGCCACAAGGGACCGATCCAAAAATATGAATAGCGAATGATGTGAACGCATAAATCTAAACATTGAGGAAATAGTGCCCATGTGATTAGGGTACATTTTATACTGAGCTTTTCTTTTTCACATTTTCTGTTCCAGAGCAAGGTCAAAGAAAAACCAGTGAATGGATAAGAAATACATATGTAACTATTATCCCAAGTTTTTAAAGTTTGCCAGAGATCAAATGTGCGATTTATTAAAAAGGATCGATGCGAGTATTTGAATGTGCCTTTTTCTCAACCATCCATTAGAGCAGTGTTTCTCAAATTTAGGCGCCCGAGAAAAATTTCGATCGGTGTAGGTTCTCACAGTGAGGTTCGGGGAGGGGGGGGGTTTGGAAGTAATGAAAAAGAAACAAATCTTACAGACCTAATTAGAACACAATTTTCGGCTTTCTTTTGGCTAAATATTTACAAAATGTTTAAAATTTACTTTTTACATGTTTTATAAAGCTAGTCCATTAAGTCCTTTTTTTGGAAATAATGTTTCGTAGATTATTTTAAGTCGTTCGTATACAAAACAATCTTCTTGGAAATAGATTAGGAGCTGGTGGAGCTCTGTAGACTATTATGTGAGAACATTCGAGCTACATACAGCGCACGCCAGTCTGTGATGGACGTAAACTTCGTCATCCCCTTCAGTGTAAAGTAAGACATCTTGTAGCGGACCTTTTTTTGGGGGTGGGGTTGAGGGTCAATATAACGAACGATGTACAACAGACGGGAGAATTTTGACCATTCAAACATTAACAAAAAAAAGTCGAGATGAATCACGTAAGGGAGACGTTTTGCAAAACAGTTTATAGTCGATAGTGTTACACACGCCTAACCAAAAAAACGGTTTATATGGTAAAAGGTCCACGGTCCTTATTACAAGACGAAACGACGTTTTAAAATATTTCAATCTGTAAAACATTGGTATTACAACTACAATGACAACACATTTCTTTGCTCCTTGAAAAATAAGCTGTCTGGCTCCGCCTCCTCCCTTTTTGTAAGGATGTCGCGTCCCCTTTGAAAGCGTCACTTAAAGGGGCGTGCCCCACAGTTTTCATCAAGGTGGGTTCCCTTCACAGAGCAGTAGAGACTCTAAGAAAGAACAAACCAGACTTTCTGTAAGATACAGTGGATTTCATTTCTGTGTAGCCAGTGACTTAATACATAGGATCAACAGGTCAGATTTGTGCAAAAGCTGATACGTTATTTTGTCCATAGAGAAACAATTAAAGACAAAACTCTCAGTAATATGTTCACTAGTTTGGGTTCCTGACTAGCGGCCTGTACAACTTTCTACAACAAATTTCAGATTCCTGGTAGAGCGAACTCGGGACTTCTGTTCATAACAAATAATCTCCCGGAAATACTTAAGAGACATAGTGTTAACCAGTTGGCTGGGAGACCCGGATGTTTCAAAAGTTGTATAATAAGTGGGACATCTCTTAGCGGAAGAGAACGACTGACCAAAGTCACGTTCAAACACTATGGTATATAGTTGCTAGATCTTTAGACAGTGCAGAATTTCTTTACTAACAGAGTAGCGGGACAGCGCACCAAACCTAATGCCACATTTACCTGCGTTCAATGTAGACGGCATCATCTCTTCAGAATAGAGCTTAAAAGTCATAGGAACAAGTGCTCCACGAGCTGAACGATAGTCGTTTTACGAGATAAACTATAGTCGTTTTACGAGATGAACCATAGTCGTTTTACGAGATGAACTATAGTCGTTTTACGAGATAAACTATAGTCGTTTTACGAGATGAACCATAGTCGTTTTACGAGATAAACTATAGTCGTTTTACGAGATGAACCATAGTCGTTTTACGAGATGAACCAGAGTGGTTTACGAGATGAACCAGAGTGGTTTTACGAGATGAACCATAGTCGTTTTACGAGATGAACCATAGTCGTTTTACGAGATGAACCATAGTCGTTTTACGAGATGAACCATAGTCGTTTTACGATATGAACCAGAGTGGTTTTACGAGATGAACCAGAGTCTTTTTACGAGATGAACCAGAGTCTTTTTTACGAGATGAACCATAGTCGTTTTACGAGATGAACCAGTCGTTTTACGAGATGAACCATAGTCGTTTTACGAGATGAACCAGAGTCGTTTTACGAGATGAACCAGAGTCGTTTTACGAGATGAACCATAGTCGTTTTACGAGATGAACCAGTCGTTTTACGAGATGAACCAGAGTGGTTTTACGAGATGAACCATAGTCGTTTTACGAGATGAACCAGTCGTTTTACGAGATGAACTATAGTCGTTTTACGAGATGAACTATAGTCGTTTTACGAGATGAACCATTGTCGCTTTACAATGGAACCAGAGTCGTTTTACGAGATGAACCAGAGTCGTTTTACGAGATGAACCAGAGTCGTTTTACGAGATGAACCATAGTCGTTTTACGACTGCAAAAGACCTATGAATAATTCTAACCCCTGATATGGGCAGCAAGTAGCGAGGTCAGTGTTCTAGTTTTGAAGCAGCACCCCCCCCACATCACGTGACTTACCTTATAACACATCGACTGTTCTTGTTTACTCTTGGCAAGTTCTGCCAGGCGACATTTCTGCTCCTTCACAAGCTGAAACATACAAAATGCATTTTTCTCTTTAAACCAACCCAATGGATAGCATTCATTTTAATGGCCCATTTCCCACTCCCTGCATGGGGCTTTGTCACAGCATGCTGTTAGATGCACACGAAAAAAGGTAAGGTGCCACAAACATTCATCGAGAAACTCTGCTTCCAAGTGTTAAGGGGCAACGCCAAACGAGATGGGCAATAAAAACACTATCACCCCGTGAAGACTTTATGTGCCGATAGCACGGACAAATATCATTTCCAACGTCAGCTGATTTTTTTTTGTCTTTACAAGGCTGAAGACAAACAGTTGTTTCAAAACTGCAACTCAAGAAGATGAATTAGAATGGATCAAATTATTAAGCGCTATGTCACATAACATCAATATGTCAGCAGTAAAGAAGCAATACATTTCTTTTGAAATTGAATCCTAAAAGTAAAAATATCTAATCACGCTAAGCAAATAGTGTCAAGTTTTTACAAAGTATGGCCCTAATATCTATCTCGAGTTTTCTCTAAGTCTGTTAATCCTAACGCACTTTTATTGCAAACAGAATTTAGTTTTGTGTCTAACCTAGTGTTCTGTTGTCACAGATTAATAATAAATTACTGTAGACGTTATTAAATAATAATAATAACGAGACTGACTTTATCAAGGTAGACATATATAACTATCTTTTTATTTCCGTCCAATCCTTTGCTTTCGCACAAAACATAAACAACTAACAATGACGTAATATCATATAATATTAGCCAACGTAGCTTGTAAATAAGACTGATCAGCAGTAGCCGCCTACAAGTCAACAGCATCTCTCCAAACAAGAAATGGGTTAGTTGTCTACCAGCAGTATAGTGCTATAAGTCAATGAAGTCAACAGCATCTCTCCAAACAGGAAATGAAGTCAACAGCATCTCTCCAAACAGGAAATGAAGTCAACAACATCTCTCCAAAGAGGAAATGAAGTCAACAGCATCTCTCCAAACAAGAAATGGGTTAGTTGTCTACCAGCAGTATAGTGCTATAAGTCAATGAAGTCAACAGCATCTCTCCAAACAAGAAATGAAGTCAACAGCATCTCTCCAAACAAGAAATGAAGTCAACAGCATCTCTCCAAACAAGAAATGAAGTCAACAGCATCTCTCCAAACAAGAAATGGGTTAGTTGTCTACCAGCAGTATAGTGCTATAAGTCAATGAAGTCAACAGCATCTCTCCAAACAGGAAATGAAGTCAACAGCATCTCTCCAAACAGGAAATGAAGTCAACAACATCTCTCCAAACAGGAAATGAAGTCAACATCTCTCCAAAGAGGAAATGGGTTAGTTGTCTACCAGCAGTATAGTGCTACAAGTCAATGAAGTCAACAGCATCTCTCCAAACAGGAAATGAAGTCAACAACATCTCTCCAAAGAGGAAATGGGTTAGTTGTCTACCAGCAGTATAGTGCTATAAGTCAATGAAGTCAACAGCATCTCTCCAAACAGGAAATGGGTAGTTGTCTACCAGCAGTATAGTGCTATAAGTCAATGAAGTCAACAGCATCTCTCCAAACAAGAAATGGGTTAGTTGTCTACCAGCAGTATAGTGCTATAAGTCAATGAAGTCAACAGCATCTCTCCAAACAGGAAATGAAGTCAACAGCATCTCTCCAAACAGGAAATGAAGTCAACAACATCTCTCCAAACAGGAAATGAAGTCAACAACATCTCTCCAAAGAGGAAATGGGTTAGTTGTCTACCAGCAGTATAGTGCTATAAGTCAATGAAGTCAACAACATCTCTCCAAACAGGAAATGAAGTCAACAACATCTCTCCAAAGAGGAAATGGGTTAGTTGTCTACCAGCAGTATAGTGCTATAAGTCAATGAAGTCAACAGCATCTCTCCAAACAGGAAATGGGTAGTTGTCTACCAGCAGTATAGTGCTATAAGTCAATGAAGTCAACAGCATCTCTCCAAACAAGAAATGGGTTAGTTGTCTACCAGCAGTATAGTGCTATAAGTCAATGAAGTCAACAGCATCTCTCCAAACAGGAAATGAAGTCAACAGCATCTCTCCAAACAGGAAATGAAGTCAACAGCATCTCTCCAAACAGGAAATGAAGTCAACAGCATCTCTCCAAAGAGGAAATGAAGTCAACAGCATCTCTCCAAACAAGAAATGAAGTCAACAGCATCTCTCCAAAGAGGAAATGAAGTCAACAGCATCTCTCCAAACAGGAAATGAAGTCAACAGCATCTCTCCAAAGAGGAAATGAAGTCAACAGCATCTCTCCAAACAGGAAATGAAGTCAACATCATCTCTCCAAACAGGAAATGAAGTCAGCAGCATCTCTCCAAAGAGGAAATGAAGTCAACAGCATCTCTCCAAACAGGAAATGAAGTCAACAGCATCTCTCCAAAGAGGAAATGAAGTCAACAGCATCTCTCCAAACAGGAAATGAAGTCAACAGCATCTCTCCAAAGAGGAAATGGGTTAGTTGAGAACGTCTGGGGGAAGGGGCTAAAACGTCGTGTTGAAATGATTCAAACATTATAGTATCAGTTTGTCAGCAGAATTTTATTTCCTAGTCTCTGGAATCTTTAGTGCAGCGAATCCAACAGAAATAGGACAAAGAGGGAAAACCCAAACTATAAGGCAGGATTGAAAAATGAAGTCCTCGCAGCAACACCAGCACTAATGAAAAAGTAAATCTACTACTGTGTCTCTCACGAATCTTTATTTAAAAAAAAAGACACAAGTTTCTATTCCAGATCTATTGGTACCCATCAGTTTCTCTTTAGATCTAGACATTATTTATCGAGAATAAACCTGATGACTAGTGGGCATTAAAAGAATCCAATTGATTCACATTTTCTTTCTTGAAACTAAATATGATGTTTTATCATTTTCAAAAATCACCATCATCATCATTCATTTGGGTTCCTCATGGAACATAGGGCCTCGACAAAAAACACGCCACTCTCTACGGTCTCTTGCTAGTTTTTTGATGGTTTCCCAGCTCTTCCCGGTCCTCTAGGCTTCTTCAAGTACACTGCGTCACCATGCTCTTTTTGGTCTTCCTCTGCGTCTTGTTCCCTGGAGTTCCACTCTAAGGCCTGCCTAGCCCTGTTGCTGGTATCTTTTCTAAGGGTGTGACCAATCCATCGCCACTTCCTCTCTAAGATCTGCACTTCTATAAATTTCTGTCCACTCATCTCCCACAGTTTGGTGTTTTCTACTTTGTCGCACCAGTGTATTTTTAGGATATTTCTCAGGTATCTGTTGATGAAGGTCTGTACTTTTTTGTATTGACAAAAATACCATGTAGCAATCAAGTGCTAGGCACAGATGTCCAAAGCAGACTTGGCTACTTCATCGTAGTGACGTGGCGTGAACAAAAGTTGGTAAGATTTGAAATATGTTCTCAACGACCTCAATATGTCAACACAACATCATGTAATATATTCGTTTAGAATAGTTTAGATCATGGAGAGAACAGTTCTAGTTGTCTACAGGGTCAGTCACTAAAGTGAACGCGACAACTACAACCTTTGTCGTGCTAGTGACTGTCTGTACACTCGATGAACTGGTTTCATTAAAACATTACTAGGATGTTAACCCACGTGACCTAATGACAGATGACAGCCATGGCAGTCTAACAGCTTCCATTAGAAAGTTCATGTTTTAAAGGAAATAACGCATTAAAAATAAACAACAAAAAAACAACCCATAGTCCTTGAAAACTGAACCACGTTATAAACAAGATGGAAGTTATGAGAGGTAACTAGGTTAAAACCTTACAGCAAATACATGTACGTAGGAAACCTGAAGACGACTTTTGTCAGCAACATCAAGAAATCAAAGAGATTAACCCAAATATAAATGAGTTTTAAAATCATACAAAATCATATAGAGATAGCACTTTAGTGTGTTGAGATCAGTACTTGATCGATAGTTTACTGTGATCAATAGTTTACTATTATCGATAGTTTAATGTAATCAATAGTTTAGCATGAGCGATAGTTTACTCTGATCAATAGTTTTGTATGAGCGATAGTTTACTCTGATAAATAGTTTAGTATGAGCGATAGTTTACTCTGATCAATAGTTTAGTATGAGCGATAGTTTACTCTGATAAATAGTTTAGTATGAGCGATAGTTTACTCTGATCAATAGTTTACTCTGATCAATAGTTTAGTATGAGCGATAGTTTACTCTGATCAATAGTTTAGTATGAGCGATAGTTTACTCTGATCAATAGTTTACTCTGATCAATAGTTTACTCTGATTAATAGTTTAGTATGAGCGATAGTTTACTCTGATTAATAGTTTAGTATGAGCGATAGTTTACTCTGATCAATAGTTTACTCTGATCAATAGTTTACTCTGATTAATAGTTTAGTATGAGCGATAGTTTACTCTGATTAATAGTTTAGTATGAGCGATAGTTTACTCTGATCAATAGTTTAGTATGAGCAATAGTTTACTCAGATCAATAGTTTACTCTGATCAATAGTTTACTCTGATCAATAATTTACTCTGATCAATAGTTTACTCAGATCAATAGTTTGTGCTTTACATAGCAGCATGTTTTGAACACAAATGAAATAGACTAAAAATAGTTCTTTCATTTCTAAATTACATTAACCAATAAAGACAAATCAATGACTTGTTCATAATCAATCTTTATACCAATAATTGACACATACCTCAGAACTTTAGATATGAATATATGTTTAAATGTATTAGTATCTACCTCAGAACCTTAGATATGAATGTATGTTTAAATATATTAGTATCTACCTCAGAACCTTAGATATGAACGTATGTTTAAATACATTAGTATCTACCTCAGAACCTTAGATATGAATGTATGTTTAAATACATTAGTATCTACCTCAGAACCTTAGATTTGAATGTAAGTTTAAATACATTAGTATCTACCTTAGAACCTTAGATATGAATGTATGTTTAAATATATTAGTATCTACCTTAGAACCTTAGATATGAATGTATGTTTAAATATATTAGTATCTACCTCAGAACCTTAGATATGAATGTATGTTTAAATACATTAGTATCTACCTCAGAAACTTAGATATGAATGTATGTTTAAATATATTAGTATCTACCTCAGAACCTTAGATATGAACGTATGTTTAAATACATTAGTATCTACCTCAGAACCTTAGATATGAACGTATGTTTAAATACATTAGTATCTACCTCAGAACCTTAGATATGAATGTATGTTTAAATACATTAGTATCTACCTCAGAACCTTAGATATGAATGTATGTTTAAATACATTAGTATCTACCTTAGAACCTTAGATATGAATGTATGTTTAAATATATTAGTATCTACCTCAGAACCTTAGATATGAATGTATGTTTAAATACATTAGTATCTACCTCAGAAACTTAGATATGAATGTATGTTTAAATACATTAGTATCTACCTCAGAACCTTAGATATGAATGTATGTTTAAATACATTAGTATCTACCTCAGAACCTTAGATATGAATGTATGTTTAAATACATTAGTATCTACCTAAGAACCTTAGACATGAATGTATGTTTAAATACATTATTATCTACCTCAGAACCTTAGATATGAATGTATGTTTAAATACATTAGTATCTACCTCAGAACCTTAGATATGAATGTATGTTTAAATACATTAGTATCTACCTAAGAACCTTAGACATGAATGTATGTTTAAATACATTATTATCTACCTCAGAACCTTAGATATGAATGTATGTTTAAATACATTAGTATCTACCTCAGAACCTTAGATATGAATGTATGTTTAAATACATTAGTATCTACCTCAGAACCTTAGATATGAATGTATGTTTAAATACATTAGTATCTACCTCAGAACCTTAGATATATACTTATGTTTAAATAATGGTTGACATTGTTCTCACAGAGGTCATTTATTTTTAATTTTCTAAGCGATAGGAAGTTTCGTATCATTTCCCGTTAATATTTGTCTACTTACAACCCCCGTCTTCCATCGACCAGGACTATCAGCATAAAACTTGTGAGATTTTAAAAAAATGTGTTTCTGCCTCTCCGGGCCTGACTAGCAGTATGACAGGAACAAAAACAATATCTATGAATTCATGAAGTATTACTTTCATGTTGCTTCTTGCTACATCAGTGAAAATGTTCGGTTCGCCAGTTCTCATGTTTCCGAACCCACACGATACCGGGCTCAGTTGACGAGTGCTCTCCTTCTGGGCTACTAGCCACAACGAGCTTATCAGCCAGTGATCGAGGGATACCAGCGAGTAGTCGCATTTTGTACGCCCGGAGGAACACTGGCTTCTTTGTTTGTCTCACAGGAGAAAAACTCATAAGTGAAACAAAAACTTTACCCAGAAAAACTCAAGTGCAATATAACTTGATCAGAGTCGACTTCTAGTAAAGTAGACATAGAGATGTAGAGATTGTTACCACCGATTTTGTCAAAGTCCAAAGTGGACACGATGTGTGAGAACTAAACTTGATATAAACATTTTAAAACATACATTTAGGACTTTATGGTCCTCAATAATACAGCAGTGTTTTTTTTTTCTGTATATGTTTATACTGATAGTACTGTTGATTTTCAAAAATAAGGCTTGTATTTAAAAAAAAAAAAACGCGTGGAGTGGGGGCATATACAATTTTTTCCCATTAAAAATGTTCAATAATCCATTAAACTAAAATGCTAATAATTGATCATGACGCCACCACACTCGCGACAATATATTCGGACGTACTAGTGAGAAAAAAAAAGGCTAACATAACAAGAACTAGATCTAGTTGCAATGGAATTGTGAATTTGGGAAGAATATATCGACGAACTGCCTTGACCTCTAGCACTGAAAGCAGAGAAAGTACAAACGTGCTGTATAAACGTATAGTGCAGACCTAGTGTACAAACGTGGTGTATAAACGTATAGTGCAGACCTAGTGTACAAACGTGCTGTATAAACGTATAGTGCAGACCTAGTGTACAAACGTGGTGTATAAACGTATAGTGCAGACCTAGTGTACAAACGTGCTGTATAAACGTATAGTGCAGACCTAGTGTACAAACGTGCTGTATAAATGTATAGTGCAGACCTAGTGTACAAACGTGCTGTATAAACGTATAGTACAGACCTAGTGTAAGTACAAACGTGCTGTATAAACGTATAGTGCAGACCTAGTGTAAGTACAAACGTGCTGTATAAACGTATAGTGCAGACCTAGTGTAAGTACAAACGTGCTGTATAAACGTATAGTGCAGACCTAGTGTACAAACGTGCTGTATAAATGTATAGTGCAGACCTAGTGTACAAACGTGCTGTATAAATGTATAGTGCAGACCTAGTGTACAAACGTGCTGTATAAATGTATAGTGCAGACCTAGTGTACAAACGTGCTGTATAAATGTATAGTGCAGACCTAGTGTACAAACGTGCTGTATAAACGTATAGTGCAGACCTAGTGTAAGTACAGACGTGCTGTATAAATGTATAGTGCAGACCTAGTGTACAAACGTGCTGTATAAACGTATAGTGCAGACCTAGTGTAAGTACAGACGTGCTGTATAAATGTATAGTGCAGACCTAGTGTAAGTACAAACGTGCTGTATAAACGTATAGTGCAGACCTAGTGTACAAACGTGCTGTATAAATGTATAGTGCAGACCTAGTGTACAAACGTGCTGTATAAACGTATAGTGCAGACCTAGTGTAAGTACAGACGTGCTGTATAAATGTATAGTGCAGACCTAGTGTACAAACGTGCTGTATAAACGTATAGTGCAGACCTAGTGTACAAACGTGGTGTATAAACGTATAGTGCAGACCTAGTGTAAGTACAAACGTGCTGTATAAACGTATAGTGCAGACCTAGTGTACAAACGTGGTGTATAAACGTATAGTACAGACCTAGTGTACAAACGTGCTGTATAAACGTATAGTGCAGACCTAGTGTACAAACGTGGTGTATAAACGTATAGTGCAGACCTAGTGTAAGTACAAACGTGCTGTATAAACGTATAGTGCAGACCTAGTGTACAAACGTGCTGTATAAACGTATAGTGCAGACCTAGTGTACAAACGTGCTGTATAAACGTATAGTGCAGACCTAGTGTAAGTACAAACGTGGTGTCCAGGCGTAATGTACAAAGTGCACAGAGCATAGTAAAACGAAAGTAAAGATGTTAGTGAACACAAAATACAGGCCTACACCAAGACCAATCTGAATATAGAAAGTCTGAATATTGACCTGCAACGTCACAAGACGTGAGCAGTTGAGACCTATAGCTCTCTGCCACGTCAAATGTCTGTACGACGTGGAAACGTGTGTTCAGGACTTCTCTAACGATGAGTCTATTCTAGCTACGTCTAAGTCTAGATCTTGGTCTAAGTCTAGGTCTAGAACTAGATATAAGTCTAGATCTTGGTCTAAGTCTAGGTCTAGAACTAGATATAAGTCTATATCTAGGTCTAAATCTAGATCTAGAACTAGATATAAGTCTATATCTTGGTCTAAGTCTAGATCTAGAACTAGATATAAGTCTATATCTTGGTCTAAGTCTAGGTCTAGAACTAGATATAAGTCTATATCTTGGTCTAAGTCTAGATATAGAACTAGATATAAGTCTATATCTTGGTCTAAGTCTAGATCTTGGTCTAAGTCTAGATCTTGGTCTAAGTCTAGAACTAGATATAAGTCTATATCTTGGTCTAAGTCTATATCTAGAACTAGATATAAGTCTATATCTTGGTGTAAGTCTAGGTCTAGAACTAGATATAAGTCTATATCTTGGTCTAAGTCTAGATCTAGAACTAGATATGTCTATATCTTGGTCTAAGTCTAGATCTTGGTCTAAGTCTAGATCTTGGTCTAATTCTAGATCTTGGTCTAAGTCTAGGTCTAGAACTAGATATAAGTCTATATGTTGGTCTAAGTCTAGATCTAGAACTAGATATAAGTCTATATCTTGGTCTAAGTCTAGGTCTAGAACTAGATATAAGTCTATATCTTGGTCTAAGTCTAGATCTAGAACTAGATATAAGTCTATATCTTGGTCTAAGTCTAGATCTTGGTCTAAGTCTAGATCTTGGTCTAAGTCTAGATCTTGGTCTAAGTCTAGATCTTGGTCTAATTCTAGATCTTGGTCTAAGTCTAGATCTTGGTCTAAGTCTAGATCTTGGTCTAATTCTAGATCTTGGTCTAAGTCTAGGTCTAGAACTAGATATAAGTCTAGATCTTGGTCTAAGTCTAGATCTAGAACTAGATATAAGTCTATATCTTGGTCTAAGTCTAGATCTAGAACTAGATATAAGTCTATATCTTGGTCTAAGTCTAGATCTAGAACTAGATATAAGTCTATATCTTGGTCTAAGTCTAGATCTAGAACTAGATATAAGTCTAGATCTTGGTCTAAGTCTAGATCTTGGTCTAAGTCTAGATCTTGGTCTAAGTCTAGGTCTAGAACTAGATATAAGTCTATATCTTGGTCTAAGTCTAGATCTAGAACTAGATATAAGTCTATATCTTGGTCTAAGTCTAGATCTAGAACTAGATATAAGTCTAGATCTTGGTCTAAGTCTAGATCTTGGTCTAAGTCTAGATCTTGGTCTAAGTCTAGGTCTAGAACTAGATATAAGTCTATATCTTGGTCTAAGTCTAGATCTAGAACTAGATATAAGTCTATATCTTGGTCTAAGTCTAGGTCTAGAACTAGATATAAGTCTATATCTTGGTCTAAGTCTAGATCTAGAACTAGATATAAGTCTATATCTTGGTCTAAGTCTAGATCTAGATATAAGTCTATATCTTGGTCTAAGTCTAGATCTTGGTCTAATTCTAGATCTTGGTCTAAGTCTAGGTCTAGATCTTGGTCTAAGTCTAGATCTTGGTCTAAGTCTAGGTCTAGAACTAGATATAAGTCTATATCTTGGTCTAAGTCTAGATCTAGAACTAGATATAAGTCTATATCTTGGTCTAAGTCTAGATCTAGAACTAGATATAAGTCTATATCTTGGTCTTAGTCTAGGTCTAGAATTAGATATAAGTCAATATCTTGGTCTAAGTCTAGATCTAGAACTAGATATAAGTCTATATCTTGGTCTAAGTCTAGATCAAGAACTAGATATAAGTCTATATCTTGGTCTAAGTCTATATCTTGGTCTAAGTCTAGATCTTGGTCTAAGTCTAGGTCTAGAACTAGATATAAGTCTATATCTTGGTCTAAGTCTAGGTCTAGAACTAGATATAAGTCTATATCTTGGTCTAAGTCTAGATCTAGAACTAGATATAAGTCTATATCTTGGTCTAAGTCTAGATCTAGAACTAGATATAAGTCTATATCTTGGTCTAAGTCTAGATCTAGAACTAGATATAAGTCTATATCTTGGTCTAAGTCTAGGTCTAGAACTAGATATAAGTCTATATCTTGGTCTAAGTCTAAATCTAGAACTAGATATAAGTCTATATCTTGGTCTAAGTCTAGATCTAGAACTAGATATAAGTCTATATCTTGGTCTAAGTCTAGATCTAAAACTAGATATACGTCTATATCTTGGTCTAAGTCTAGATCTAGAACTAGATATAAGTCTATATCTTGGTCTAAGTCTAGATCTAGAACTAGATATAAGTCTATATCTTGGTCTAAGTCTACATCTAGAATTAGATATAGAATCTTGATATAGAATCTACTAGATCTAGACTAGAACTCTTATGAATTTACACGTATAATCTTAAAATTAGTAGACCTATGACCTAGGCCAATGTAATGATCATGAATAGTAGGCCTTTTGTTACCGGGTAAAGGTGTACTATGCTGTTCGTATCCGATTCATTTCTTAATGTAATACTACTGTTTACACAATAAATAAATCTGAATCCCTAAGCTGTCAGAAGATAAGTTATTGCCTTAATAATTAAAATTTGGTTCACATTATTAATCTATATTATAAAGTGAAAGTAAGGCGTATGTATGTATGTTACGAATAGAAATCAAAACCGTTTGATCAATCTTGATAAAACCTGGCATAAATGTTCCTTGGGTACTAACTGGAACCGTGACATATGTATAGTAGCCCTAAAATAAACTTAGGGTCCCTCAAAAAAAAATTTGCCCAACTTTATGAAAGTATTCCTATTTTATGGATCTAGGCCATGTTTATCATGTGACATGAGAGAAGATCGAAAGGATCTAGATCTAGATCATATTTTTAAAACTACACTTTGTACTAGTTTGCACAGATAGTTTTTTACTTTGACACCTGAAAATTACAAAATTTAGTCCATTGATTTCATTGTTTAATAAAATTAAGCTTCAAATTTGTTTTTCAAAAGCATTTTACATAAAATAGTTCCTTATTTCTGCGAATTTAGACGTCCTAACGCACTTTATAATCCCATTCATTTAACAAATCGGGTAAACCCGTTTTAATTCTTATCTTATCTTATCTTATATAATACAGACGTTACTTCAAAAAAGAAGATGATTACGTCCTACGCGTCATGCATTTAGTCAAGCATATTAACCAATGACTTAAATTCTGCCAAGTCACTGGTTTTCCTGGCTAGCTCAGGCAACCCATTCCATGCTCTAATAGCACTAGGGAAGAAGGAGTATTTGTACAAATTTGTCCTAGCATATGGGACGAGGAATGTGCCTTTATCTTTGTGTCTTTCAGAGTATTTTATTAAATTTTGTTTTTGTATTTGAAGATTATGGTTCAGTGTTTTATGTATGATTGCTACTTTACTTTTGAGCCTTCTGTCCTGAAGGCTTTCTAAATTTAGTGATTTTACTAAAGGTGTTACTCTAGTCAAATGTGAATATTCGTTTGTTATGAATCTCACTGCTCTATTTTGTGTCTGTTCCAGTTTCTTAATGTTTTCTTGAGTTGAGGGGTCCCAAACGGAGGATGCATATTCTATTATTGGCCTAACCAAGGTTAAGTAACATTTTAGTTTTATGTTCTTATTTGATTTATAGAAATTTCTTTTAATAAATCCTAATGCTTTGTTTGATTTTTTTGTAGTTTCATCAATATGTGGATTCCATGATAGTTTTTCATTTATTATAACACCTAGGTATTTTGCGTTTTTAGTCTGTGATACTGGTTTGCCATGAATAAGATAAGTGGAATTAATTTGTTTTAGTTTTTTTGTTACTCTTAACAACTGACATTTTTCTGGGTGGAAAGACATGCTCCAATTTGATTCCCATTTCTGTAATTCATCTAATTCTCTTTGTAAAATATCTGTGTCTTGTGTTGTTTTTATTGTTCTATATATTATGCAATCGTCTGCAAATAATCTGACTTTTGTTCCTGAACTAATGCAATTTGGTAAATCATTTATGTAAATTAAAAATAGTAGTGGACCCAAGACTGTACCTTGAGGTACACCTGAGTTTACTGTTATCGGTGTTGATTTAGAGCCATTTATTATTACAGTTTGTTCTCTCCCTATCAGAAAGTCTTTAATCCACTGATGCAGTGGACCATTAATGCTAAATCCAAACACTAGATTAGTAATACATAAACTAAGGCTCACAGGCCGCGGGTAATGTCCGGCTAGTTCACTTATATATAGTATAAATGTATCTAAATCTGGCTCTATTTAGTCTTATTTAGACTGTCAATTGTTGGCTCCTATAATAAGGATTTGTCAAAACTACGCGCTAAAAAAGTAGTTTTTTTTAAATTTTTTTTTAAACTTTCAACTAAAACGAAGTTCGTATTAAAATTATTTTTTAAAACAACATTTGAATCAGTAATCTATTCCATGAGTTAGTTAATAAATAAAAAATCTATTTTATAATGATCCATTGATACTTTTTCCATTGTGACCTTAGATGCAAATTTTTGCACCAATGCGCGAATCTATGAATAAAGCTTGATTTATTAATGAAGAAGTCTGTGACCTTTTTTAAAAGACTTACCTCCCCTGAGGTTTTTCATTGAAAAGTGGTGTATTGTTTTGAAAAATCTACTTGCATAGATAATTTTAAAAAATAAATGGTTTACTTTCGGAAAAGAAAAAAGTAGCCGTTGCATCAGAACTTTGAATGATCTAAAATATTATGATGTCTGATTTTCATTTTCTCTTCTAGTTTTTGAGATCTAAATGGGGAGGACGCATGGACGGACAGACGGACGGACTGACAGCCCACACAAAACTAATAGCGTCTTTTCCCCTTTCGGATGCCGCTAAAAACAACTTTTTTTGTATAGATAAATAACTGAGGTCAGATTTGAACTCACCGCAGACAACTCTGAGATCATGGTGGAGGTCGACTCTTCCTTCCTCTGTGCCGCCAACAACAACTGTTTATTTTCCAGGTTCTCAGCACAAACTCGCTCGTAATCAACTTTGATCTGGAAATGAGTCAAACTTTGAGTCAGTCATCTCATTGATAGAGAAACCGTGTCCAGACTAGAATTTACCAAACATGCAAACATTGCAAACACAACTATCAGGTAACAGGCAAACACAACTATCAGCTAACAGGCAAACATTGCAAACACAACAATCAGCTAACAGGCAAACACAACTATCAGCTAACAGGCAAACATTGCAAACACAACAATCAGCTAACAGGCAAACATTGCAAACACAACTATCAGCTAACAGGCAAACATTGCAAACACAACAATCAGCTAACAGGCAAACACAACTATCAGCTAACAGGCAAACATTGCAAACACAACAATCAGCTAACAGTCAAACATTGCAAACACAACAATCAACTAACAGGCAAACATTGCAAACACAACAATCAGCTAACAGTCAAACATTGCAAACACAACAACAAGCTAACAGTCAAACATTGCAAACACAATAATCAGCTAACAGTCAAACATTGCAAACACAACAACAAGCTAACAGTCAAACATTGCAAACACAACAATCAGCTAACAGTCAAACATTGCAAACACAAATATCAGCTTACAGGCAAACATTGCAAACACAACTATCAGCTAACAGGCAAACATTGCAAACACAACTATCAGCTAACAGGCAAACATTGCAAACACAACTATCAGCTAACAGGCAAACACAACTATCAGCTAACAGGCAAACACAACTATCAGCTAACAGTCAAACACAACTATCAGCTAACAGGCAAACACAACTATCAGCTAACAGTCAAACACAACTATTAGCTAACAGGCAAACATTGCAAACACAACTATCAGCTAACAGTCAAACATTGCAAACACAACTATGAGCTAACAGTCAAACATTGCAAACACAACTATCAGCTAACAGGCAAACATTGCAAACACAACTATCAGCTAACAGTCAAACATTGCAAACACAACTATCAGCTAACAGTCAAACACAACTATCAGCTAACAGTCAAACATTGCAAACACAACTATCAGCTAACAGGCAAACATTGCAAACACAACAATCAGCTAACAGGCAAACATTGCAAACACAACTATCAGCTAACAGGCAAACACAACTATCAGCTAACAGTAAAAAACAACTATCAGCTAACAGGCAAACATTGCAAACAAAACTATCAGCTAACAGTCAAACATTGCAAACACAACTATCAGCTAACAGGCAAACATTGCAAACACAACTATCAGCTAATAGTCAAACATTGCAAACACAACTATCAGCTAACAGGCAAACATTGCAAACACAACTATCAGCTAACAGGCAAACATTGCAAACACAACTATCAGCTAACAGGCAAACATTGCAAACACAACTATCAGCTAACAGGCAAACACAACTATCAGCTAACAGGCAAACATTGCAAACACAACTATCAGCTAACAGGCAAACATTGCAAACACAACTATCAGCTAACAGGCTAACATTGCAAACACAACTATCAGCTAACAGGCAAACACAACTATCAGCTAACAGGCAAACATTGCAAACAGCTAACAGGGGAGACGCACCAGGGGACATGATAGAGGGGAAAACGTTCAACACTGCCTGCCCCTGAAATGAAACGAATCCTCGACTCTCCACAGATTCCAGTCCTCTAGTACTATAATGGTCTGAAGATTGAATACTGTTGCATTCAGGTGAATCATGATTAGCGGACTGGAAACAAGGTCAGCTAGAAGTAGCGCACCAAAACTAGAGACACACGAACTTCAGAACGGATGAATGATAAGATGCTTTTTGTGTGTTCCTATCTAGAGAGATGGATGATCCTGGAAGTGAGAGGCTGCCAACTCAAATAGCCTGTAACCTGACAGTGCCCGCATTATTTTGTGTTTCCTCTTCTTCCTTATCTAAAGCTATAGAGTGTAAAAGTATATAACTTGTGAGTGGGCGTCCAATAATTGGCTCCGGAAAGAAATACAATATTAGTGGCTTCAATAAATCATTTTCTTTTGAAGCTAATGAGTTCAGAAAAGCAGTGTCAATGACAGTGGAGGAGATACACAAAATTATAATTAGACAATAGCTTTTATTTATAAACCATATTTACTAAGTTTTTTATTGATTCTGTCCAAGCTAGTGGTTTGTCTATAGCCCTGTGGTTTGTCTATAGCCCTGTGGTTTGTCTATAGCCCT
Organism: Biomphalaria glabrata; assembly: GCF_947242115.1. Taxonomy (NCBI): domain Eukaryota; kingdom Metazoa; phylum Mollusca; class Gastropoda; family Planorbidae; genus Biomphalaria; species Biomphalaria glabrata. The sequence continues at coordinate 28,602,530 of NC_074717.1, forward strand.
GTGGTTTGTCTATCGCCCTGTGGTTTGTCTATCGCCCTGTGGTTTGTCTATAGCCCTGTGGTTTGTCTATAGCCCTGTGGTTTGTCTATCGCCCTGTGGTTTGTCTATAGCCCTGTGGTTTGTCTATAGCCCTGTGATTTGTCTATCGCCCTGTGGTTTGTCTATAGCCCTGTGGTTTGTCTATAGCCCTGTGGTTTGTATATAGCCCTGTGGTTTGTCTATAGCCCCTGTGGTTTGGCAACGAAGAAATGATCTAGTGAAAGTGACGTAATTGTCATTCGCAAATCCAAAATGTTTTATTGTACTATTTCATTTTTCAGTGATGAGATTTATGGTGACAAAAATGTTTTATTGTACTATTTCATTTTTCAGTGATGAGATTTATGGTGACAAAAACGTTTTATTGTACTATTTCATTTTTCAGTGATGAGATTTATGGTGACAAAAATGTTCCTATCTTATCTTATATAATACAGACGTCACTTCAAAAACGAAGATGATTACGTCCTACGCGTCATGCATTTAGTCATGCATATTAACCAATGACTTAAATTCTGCCAAGTCACTGGTTTTCCTGGCTAGCTCAGGCAACCCAGGCTTTCTATTAGAAATGGAAAAGATATGACCTCTGTACCTCAGTTGAAATATTTTTAATAAGTGATTATATTATAAAAACCAATATACGTTTATTATAATACATTTTATTCACTGTCTTGTTTTCAAGTTATACCATAGGAATTCAACTCCTATATACTACGGTATTGGAGGGTGTGTCTATGTGAACTAGGAAACAGAATGTATCTGATGCTGGACAGAACAAAGAATTGAGTGGACTTCCTTGATCTGTTTGCCTCAAGTTTTTAAATGACACAAGCCTAAATCTCCAGAAGTCGGTACAGAAAACACACAAAAACGTAAAGATTTGACTTGCTAGAAGCACGTAAAGGGAGACCATTGAATGAAGATATTCAACAAGTACAATGAACATAACGAACAATCAGTCACGTCATCTTGGGTGAGGAATGAGAAGACTTCTTTGGTAGACAGTTTCCATACTCATAAACATGTCTCTTATTAACACTCAATTAGCCGAGACAACATGATTTAGTAATTAGTTCATGTCACAATGAGACAAGTTGTTCCCAGACTCTAACATGTAAGAAAACAAAAAAACAAAACAAGATTACGGCAAGAGAAACATTTTAAAAAAAATATTTGTATAAAAGGACAATACCTCCACTGTACAACTCCAAATAGAATAAACTATTAAACATAATTCATTAAAAGAAATATTTTTGTTCTAACCGGGTATAAACCCGTGATTTTGACACCGTCATCTTCGTGATGGTATGTCGTGACCAAATCGGCCAGCGAGCTAGGCATATCTTGGCGATTATTTATTGATAGTCTCATTTATGGACATCTAGATCTAGACTCTAGACCTAGACTTTTGATTTAGAACTCAGAAGATCTAGTCTAGATAAATCTATATAAGATTTTAAGAAAAAAATATATTGGTAAAGCTTGGATATTCTTTCAATAAACTTGAAGCAAATATAAATGTATTCAGATATCGCACAATCTGTCCACTAAGACTGACTACGCCATGTTTTTTTTAATTACTGAATAATTCTAATGAATCACACGAATCTATAGGGGCCTTCCCCAGATCCACCCCTAGAAAATACAATTCATACCACAAACTTGTTTTCATTGTTTACAGCGGCCTTCCCCAGATCCACCCCTAGAAAATACAATTCATACCACGAACTTGTTTTCATTGTTTACAGCGGCCTTCACCAGATGACCCCTAGAAAATACAATTCATACCACGAACTTGTTTTCATTGTTTACAGCGGCCTTCCCCAGATCCACCCCTAGAAAATACAATTCATACCACGAACTTGTTTTCATTGTTTACAGCGGCCTTCACCAGATGACCCCTAGAAAATACAATTCATACCACGAACTTGTTTTCATTGTTTACAGCGGCCTTCCCCAGATCCACCCCTAGAAAATACAATTCATACCACGAACTTGTTTTCATTGTTTACAGCGGCCTTCCCCAGATCCACCCCTAGAAAATACAATTCATACCACGAACTTGTTTTCATTGTTTACAGCGGCCTTCCCCAGATCCACCCCTAGAAAATACAATTCATACCACGAACTTGTTTTCATTGTTTACAGCGATGATGCCCAACCTAATTCGACCTGCGGCTCATTTTATTTTCTGACACTCGTGTCGCACTGCACATGACCGACCCAAAAAGAAACTGACCTGAAACTATTCGATTAGAAAATTACATCGATAATTGGAATATTGCAAATTATTTATTTTTTTAACGCGTCGGAAAGTGGCTTCATTCCTCTACATAAAATGTGAGAAACACTGTAGCTAGCTTTACCACCGACTCATTTTCTTCTGTTTCTTGGTAAATATTCTCATAAATCCTCCGATCTCCTGGCGTAGTTTAACAATCTTTTATTCGCGGCTCAAACCAAGAATTCAGTCATATTTGTTTCATAATCCCATTTACTTTTTTTTTTTTTAAAGTCACACTTTCTTCATACAACAAACATGTTGACTTATTATCATGTTCCACAAAAAAAGAAAAGTTAATATCCGTTCACTTTTCCTAGTAGATTCTATGTTGAACATTTAGAGTCCCATTTCCTAAACGTACAAAGGTCAAGGTCTAATCCGTTATAGATAAAGTGACGGCCATAACGTAGATACATTTTTCATCCTTTTTTTTTTTATAACGGAGTGGGGATTTCAGAAACAACGTTTCGGAAGGCCGAATAGAACCACGTCGCGTGCCGGATTGACCCCTTGGGACGTTTTGGGCCTGACTGGTCTAAAGTAATACAATCTCGAACAATCATTGGCGTTGTTTTCCACTTGAATACAAACTGCACAAAACATGCCAGAAGCCTGTAGTACAGATTTTGAGTTAGTGACCACAACAATCTGTGTTGCTCTCAAATGTTCCTTGCCGAGTTGAGAGTCAATGACCTTTAAGTCTTCACAGACTGCCATGGTCTCCGCATCAAAACTGCAAACACTACCACATGGTCCAATAATTTTTACTGAGTAAGAGCCAAGAAAGTCGATGTAGGCTCCACAGCCTGCTCTTCCAGAATCTATTGATGCCGACCCATCAGTGTATGCAAAAATAGCACTGGGCTTGAAGGCATTAATGGTCTCCAGTGCTAGAATTTGAAGGTCGTTAGATAAACGACTAAGCATTAGGGTCTACTAGTAGATAGAATTGATAAAAGCTTTGCTATCCAGAAAAAAATAAAGCAATTTTTTAAACAAAGAAGACAAAACAAGGGGGAGAACTGACAGTTCCAAAACATTGGTGTGTCATGAGTTGTCCTCGGTACTTAAACGTTGCTCGTGTTGCTATCATGTCTGTCACGAGAAGAGCAGCGGAGAATTGTGCACTTCTATTTAGACTTGACTACGTTGTAGTCAAACCACTTACGTTGTCAGTAATACTTGGACACTTTTGTTTTCCTCCAGGATATTTCCTCCTCCCCAGCTTATTCGTTTTTTAGCACCTCTGATTTACACAATGGGGTCATGATTCACAGTAAGTTGGAAACCACTGGGTTGAACACAAACATCTTCCTCGGCATGCCCTGTAACATAAGGCTGAGTTTGATCCGATCTGACAGTTTAAAGTCTGCAGTAATCCGTACACGAGGACATCACCGAGTTCCCTTTCTCTGGTTTACAGAGGGTTCATAAAAGATGGGAAAAAAAAACAGCAACTAATTTATCAGCGGTGGCTGAGCGGTAAACCGCTTGGCTTCCAAATCGGGGTCCTGGATTCGAATCCTGGTGAAGACTGGGATTTTTTATTTCGGGATCTTTGGGCGCCTCTGAGTCCACTCAACTCTAATGGGTACTTGATATTAGTTAAGGAAAAGTAAAGGCGGTTGGTCATTGTACTGGCCACATGATACCCTCGTTAACCGTAGGCCACAGAAACAGATGACCTTTACATCATCTGCCCTATAGATAGCAAGGTCTGAAAGGGGAACTTTACTTTATTTTACTTAATTTACCAACACACACACACACACAAAGTTCATCTGCCTTCGATTAAAAAAAATGTTTGAATAGATTGTGAAGTGAAACTGTATGCTGAAGATTTCAATGAAGCTACTCTGTCCTGAGCACTAAATAGAGATTTTATAGAGTCTACATTTCAAGGCACACATAAGCCATTTCGAAGATCAACACAATATAAGCTATCCATATAACATTAGTCATTAGATGTCTAAAGATGTAGCAATGACTATTTGAAATATAAATCACATTAATTGTGTTCAGAAGACATTGACACAAAATCTGATGATAAACCCTGACAAAAGTTCTATTGACATTTGTTCCTCCAATCGTCAAACTCCAAACTTTCCTTCAGTAGCAACTAGAAAACTAATTTTTTTTATTACCCTTTGTATTATATGCCCCCCCCCCCTTTACATTAAAAGTAAACATGAATTGTGAAAACAAAGTTTTTTTTATTTTGTAACTGACAAACCATACTATGTGGTATAAACAGCAAGACTCTATTTTTAAGAGAGAGAGAGAGAGAGAAATGGAGAGAGGAGAGAAAGCAAAGATACAGAAAGAAGAAAAGAGGAGGGTAAGAGTGAAAGAGAGGGAGAGAAACAAGAATAAACAAGAAAAAGAACAAGATGAGAAAGAGAGACAGAGTGATGAAAAAAAAAAGGGAGAAAGCAAAGCAATGGGTCTGATGCTATTAGAGGAGTACCGTAGACTGTTAACAGAAGAAGGCATGAGACAGAAAGGCCAGGCCAAACGAGACTAGGATGAGATGGTTCCCAGTGGGGCAGATCATAAAGCCCCGATTACTTGTGAACACAGAGAAGGAGTCCAAAGCGCCACAAACACTCATGCGAGTCAAGAAAATGAAATCAAAAGCTATACACGTTGCTTGCCATTTTTTTCCGACTATTAAAGAGGAGCCGAGCTGTTGATGACACAACTCTCTATCTTATAACCAGCCGAGCTGTTGATGACACAACTCTTTATCTTATAACCAGCCGAGCTGTTGATGACACAACTCTCTATCTTATAACCAGCCGAGCTGTTGATGACACAACTCTCTATCTTATAACCAGCCGAGCTGTTGATGACACAACTCTCTATCTTATAATCAGCCGAGATGTTGATGACACAACTCTCTATCTTATAACCAGCCGAGCCTCCATGGACAAGTTCTGTAGTATCTTCATTGACTAGTTCTGTAATGTCTTCATTGACTAGTTCTGTAATGTCTTCATTGACTAGTTCTGTAATAACTTCAATGACAAGTTCTGTAATAACTTCAATGACAAGTTCTGTAATAACTTCAATGACAAGTTCTGTAATAACTTCATTGGCAAGTTCTGTAATAACTTCAATGACAAGTTCTGTAATAACTTCATTGACAAGTTCTGTAATAACTTCAATGACAAGTTCTGTAATAACTTCAATGACAAGTTCTGTAATAACTTCAATGACAAGTTCTGTAATAACTTCATTGACAAGTTCTGTAATAACTTCAATGACAAGTTCTGTAATAACTTCATTGACAAGTTCTGTAATAACTTCAATGACAAGTTCTGTAATAACTTCATTGACAAGTTCTGTAATAACTTCATTGACAAGTTCTGTAATATCTTCATTGACAAGTTCTGTAATAACTTCATTGACAAGTTCTGTAATAATTTCATTGACAAGTTCTGTAATAACTTCATTTTCAAGTTCTGAAATGTCTCCTTTGAATAGAACTCGGCTCTATCATTACATGTTTGTAGAGGAATCTAAACACACAGTCTAATGTATTAAACTATATAGAGGTGAGAGGGAGGTTACATAGAAAGGTAAGGTAGAGACATTTAATGGCCAATGAATTTAAACGCTCATTAACAAAGACTCTAAATGTTGAATAAACAAAAACCTAGACACTGTAGGACAAAGTGACAAACAAAGATCATGTTGTACACACTGTAGGACAAGTGACCAACAAGGACCATGTTGTACACACTGTAGGACAGGTGACAAACAAGGACCATGTTGTACACACTGTAGGACAAGTGACAAACAAGGACCATGTTGTACATACTGTAGGACAAGTGACAAACAAGGACCATGTTGTACACACTGTAGGACAGGTGACAAACAAGGACCATGTTGTACTCACTGTAGGACAAGTGACAAACAAGTACCATGTTGTACACACTGTAGGACAAGTGACAAACAAGGACCATGTTGTACTCACTTTAGGACAAGTGACAAACAAGGACCATGTTGTACACACTGTAGGACAAGTGACAAACAAGTACCATGTTGTAAGCCAATGTGGCTAGTTGACAGTGAATATGTAACAACGACGACGTCATCACGCGCTAGAAATCAGTGACCACTCCGAATAGCTAAAAATAGCTTTGGAAATTTCCGAATTCTAAATAAAGAGCTATGAGAAACTAGTTGAATTACCTTCCCTTCGTTCACTTCGGCCTATCTTCCAGCAGATAAAAAGAGATGAAATCAGGAATCAATCAAAGAAGAGAGAAGAAGGATCCAGCAAGTCGGTAAAGGATTTCTTGTGGCAATATCAATTCCACTTTTATCCTAGGATGTTATTACATTCAGCGGTACTATTCTATTTGGTCGTAGTACGAATTAAGTATATTTCTCTCGGCTACATTCAAGTTCGAATTATTGTATGGTAGTGGCGTAGCTAGGGTGGGGGGAGGAATGGGGAGAATTTGAAAATCCCCCAGGGCCTCCACTTGAGGTGGTCCTCCAGATGAGTGTTTTTTACATTAAAAATTAAATATTACGCAAAATGCAGGGGCCCCCAAAGATGTCAAGCTTCCCGAGCCCCCAAACGATGAAAAATTCCTAGCTACGCCCCTGAATTGTATGACCAGTAAGTCTAGAATCACTACAAGGTGAGTCTTACCACGCGTGACAGATTGTATGACCAGTAAGTCAGTAGGTCTAGACTCTAGAATCACTACAAGGTGAGTCTTACCACGCGTAACACATAGTATGACCAGGTCGCTATTGTGTATTACCTGTTAAAGACACCAATCTATCAAATGTACGCATCATGTCAATTATTAAAGTATAGTAGATGTGACCAAAAATACAAATATAGTGTTTAATTCAGAAATGTGTTATTGTTACTATCATTCAGTGTATATTGATCTAAGCCCGCACGGAAAATAATGACAAGGAAAGAAAAAGTAATGCTAGCATATTTTAAATTTTAAAAAGCTTTCATTGGGTTAAGGAAAAAGTGATGTTCAATCCTTTTATTTTTACTGATAAAATCTGTCATTCATTAGAATTTCAAAAAGTCACCTTGACCTGAACCTCATTGTGTTGCCCCACCTCCCACCATATTTTGAAGCACAGGCTCCATTAGAAATGTTGCATTACCTCCCTTCTTTCTATTTTGAGAGAGTTTGCGTGAAATAACCTAAATGAGACTAGCAATCAGTACAAGAACCAGAGAGTGAAAGTGCGTCGCGTAACCAAAAAAAAAAAAACGCTTTCTTTAGGGGCGATCAGAATGGTTAATGACTTGATTTCCTGTGTATCGCGCACACACTCTCTCCCACCCTCATGGGTAGAGCACCGATGTCATTCTCGCGTACAAAGTCTGTGAGAAGGTTTCTCTTGCCTCATTAAGCAGACAGGAGATGAATCAATTCAACCTGCACACCCAAACAACGATGCACTCAATTGATTTCAAGCCACGGAACGATACCGTGTTACTTACACATTTACTGCGCCAACATGTCACGTGTAAAATATTTACTCCTACACTCACTGCGCCAACATGTCACGTGTAAAATATTTACTCCTACACTCACTGCGCCAACATGTCACGTGTAAAATATTTACTCCTACACTCACTGCGCCAACATGTCACGTGTAAAATATTTACTCCTACACTCACTGCGCCAACATGTCACGTGTAAAATACTTACTCCTACACTCACTGCGCCAACAGGTCACGTGTAAAATATTTACTCCTACACTCACTGCGCCAACAAGTCACGTGTAAAATATTTACTCCTACACTCACTGCGCCAAAATGCCACGTGTAAAATATTTACTCCTACACTCACTGCGCCAACATGTCACGTGTAAAATATTTACTCCTACACTCACTGCGCCAACATGTCACGTGTAAAATATTTACTCCTACACTCACTGCGCCAACATGTCACGTGTAAAATACTTACTCCTACACTCACTGCGCCAACAAGTCACGTGTAAAATATTTACTCCTACACTCACTGCGCCAACAAGTCACGTGTAAAATATTTACTCCTACACTCACTGCGCCAAAATGCCACGTGTAAAATTTTACTTTCTCACCCCGGCCCCTCTAGTTGGTTTGTTCTTCTTGTGTTGAGCTATACTACAAGGAACTTATTACCTGCATTCATAGACAGGTTCGTAACTATAAATATACGCATCAATTAAAAACTGTCTTTGAATGTAGTGTTACTACAACTAGACTGTTGCCATCTATTGAATTAAACAAAACAAAACAACTTTGATATAAACCACCTGATGGGATGTCAACAGTGGTCACTCTTTGGAACCACCTAGCGTCCAAACTGCTCGCACTGTGTACGTGTATCCCACACAGGCACACTCATACATATAAAACCAATTATCGGTAATGTAAGATGTCAAAGTCATGCCAGAAATGACAGTCCTGTCAGCTAGTGATGGGTCAGGTGACATCTGATTGGCGTAAACATCCATCCATGTCTCCAACTAAAAGTCCAGGCGCTGCGATGTATGTGGAAGCGACTGTGTCTACAGAACAGAGGCGTAGAGCCTCAAGAAGAAATGCTGTACGAGAACATGACGAGATCAGACGAATACGTTTTATAACAGTGAAGTCGGCCAACAACTTGGTTTGCACCATTCAATCAACAACTAACCAATAGAACTCATGAAGTGACATTGGAAATATTGGCCTTACAAATGTTAAAAGTAAAATTGGGTACATTTTTCAAACTAATTACCTGTTTAGAAATGAGATAATAATAATGATAATGATCTTTATTATCCAGAAGAAGATGTATTTAACAATAATGCATTGTTATGGAGTGTGTGTGTTTCTATGGTGACGGTGAGATGAAGCATTTGGTCGCTATGTAATGTGAATGATAAGCATGCATGCAAGATACGCGGCATTGTTGACTAAGGTAGAACAGACGACTCCGGATTGCCTGAGTGAAAAGACGTGTTTTAGTATTGAGTTAATATTACTCAAGTCCATTACATTTATTGAATTTCATCTCAATTGAATGTGTCTCTATTGTAATAAGAGTTCTATTTAGTATTGTTGACATAGAATTTAGTCAAGTTATTTCAAGTTTTTACAAGTTACAAATTGATACGCCTACAGCGGGTTTAGTTGTCTACTAGCAGTTTGGTGCTACAAGTCAATGGCAGTCCTCAACATTGATATACAAATATTCTAATGCAAACGAAATGTACATTAATAGATACGTTCACCCAAGTGTTTTCAATGTGGATCTAAGAAGGGGCCGTCCAAAGACAAACTGGCTGGACCAAAGGCAAGAATGGACCAGCCTCACTTTGATGTTCTGCTAAGGACAGCTGATGACTGGGAAGAAAGGATAGGTTTATGTGAACACACCTTTACGACGCAAGACAACGTACTGACGATGAAAGAACAAAATCAACAGAAAAAAAAAAAGTTATTGTCAATTGAGATTTCTTCCTCATGTGACCAAACAAGTTTATTATCAGTCAGTTACACAGGGTTAGAGCTGGTCTTATCAGCAGCGTCACAAGACAACATGAATATTTTGGAAGTGTTACATGCAGGTAGGAGTTATCTTTGGCTTCTTTTGCTTTTTTTTTTCTTGGTTTTGGAGGGCAGGGGATATTTATGTATTTGCTTTCGAAGGACACGCCCTGTACATCTAGCTGGTCAGCTTTCTTAAATGTGGTCCCTAATTTGGTCAGTGTAACTGACACCCAACATTTTTGTCAGACACATTGGATAAAACATATTTAATCACTTACTCCTAAGTTTTAAGATTCTAAATAGTGAACATTTAAAGACATTTGTAGTGTTCAGTTTTCTAGAAAGATCTTGTATTTTAATGGTCCTTAGAATGTTTATTATTCCAAGTAGCCAAACCAGTTTTGTCTCTAGACGTTCAGACTTTCCAAGTAGCCAAACCAGTTTTGTCTCTAGACGTTCAGACTTTCCAAGTAGCCAAACCAGTTTTGTCTCTAGACGTTCAGACTTTCCAAGTAGCCAAACCAGTTTTGTCTCTAGACGTTCAGACTTTCCAAGTAGCCAAACCAGTTTTGTCTCTAGACGTTCAGACTTTCCAAGTAGCCAAACCAGTTTTGTCTCTAGACGTTCAGACTTTCTAACTACACAGCCGATGCGTTATTCGCTATTATACTATATGGGCTCCACCTCTATAATCATGTGACCGCAGCTGTGTACTACCTTTACTATTTTAACTGTGAATAGACCTTGTCTTTAATGATTAAACTGTATAGAATTTAGCCTTTGTTATATAAAGGGAGAATGATCCTTAAAGGATTACGGGCACGACATGGCCTAAATGGTGCCGATGTGCCTAAACTCAAACGGGAACAGATCGTCCAGACGTAAAATGGCACAGAGAGACTATTTGGGATCTAGTTGACTAGTTATCAACTCACTTCCCCCTTAGGCTAGCCAACTAATCAATTTACCAATGAATCGATTAAAAAAGTTCTTATAAAACTATTGCAATTATTTTTAAAGCAGACAGACTAATAAGTGTTTAAAATAAAAATATATATCTATATTATAAAGTAGAATGTGTGGTGTATGTATGTATGTATGTTACTTATAGACATCAAAACCGCTTGACCAATCTTGATAAAACTAGGCAGGAATGTTCCTTGGGTACCAACTTAGACCGTAGTGTATGTATTGTAGCCCTAAAACAAACTTAAGACCCTCAAAAAAAATAAAGTTGTCCGACTCTATTACAGCTATAGTATTTTATGGATCTAGGCCATGTCTACAATGTTGACATACGAAAAGATAGAAAGGATTTAGAACTAGATCTAATTTTAAGAAATACACTTTGCGCAGATAGTTTTTTACTTTGACACATGAAAATACAAAAGAAGATCCATTGATTTCATTATATAATAAAATTAACCTTCAATTTTGTGTTTCAAAAGCATTTTTTACATAAATTAGTTCCTGATATCTGTGACTACAGAGTTCCTGACGAACATTCTTTCATTAGACAATTCCGTAATGAATCGCGTACTAAATATTAATTCGTTTAATTGTTTACTTTACAATCCCATCCCTAGATCTAAAACTCTAATTCAACTCTAAGATGATAAAACTTCTCTTCGCACGGATAGTTTTATACTTTAACACATAAACATATTAATTAAAGTCCATTCATTTCATATTTTGATCAAATAAACATTCAAATTTGGTTTTCTAAAGCTACATTAATTTACGAAAGCTGCGAAGCCGAGTTGAGATAGGCCTAGATCTATATTCATTCATGAATCGCGTACTAAATATAATTTCGTTTAATTGTTCACTTTATAATCCCATTTATTTAACAAAGCTATCGCTCTTTTCGTTTTTAATAGATAAGAATGTATCGACTTCGGGTAAACCATTTTCGCAAAACTAATTTTATTTTCGTAGCGAAAGAGAAATAACGTGAAAGGATCATTAGCTACGTTTAACATACATCTAAATCCAATCCACTAGATTATTCAAAAGCAAATGTTTTAATTTTAAAAAATGGATTTAAGCCTATTAGCTATTTTGATTTGATAGCTTCATTCACACTATTTTTACATTGACACATTCGCTTTACTTATTACATTATTATTTCGTTTAATTGTTTACAAAACACTCTCAGTGACTATATCGAAAGTAATGCGCAAATAAAGACCCGCGGATCGCGGGTAACATATGTCTAGTATATTATAAAGTAGAATGTGAGGTGTATGTATGTATGTATGTTACTTATAGACATCAAAACCGCTTGACCAATTTTGATAAAACTAGGCAGGAATGTTCCTTGGGTACTAACTTAGACCGTATTGTAGCCCTAAAACAAACTTAAGACCCTCAAAAAAAATATAGTTATCCGACTCTATTACAGCTATAGTATTTTATGGATCTAGGCCATGTCTACAATGTTGACATGAGAAAAGATCGAAAGGATTTAGACCTAGATCTAATTTTAAGAAATACACTTTGCGCAGATAGTTTTTTACTTTGACACATGAAAATACAAAAGAAGGTCCATTGATTTCATTATATAATAAAATTAACCTTCAGTTTTGTGTTTCAAAAGCATTTTTTTACATAAATTACTTCCTTATATCTGTGACTACAGATTTCCTGACGAACATTCTTTCATTAAACAATACCGTAATGAATCGCGTACTAAAAATTAATTCGTTTAATTGTTTACTTTATAATCCCATCCCTAGATCTAAAACTCTAATTTAACTCTTAGATGATAAAACTTCTCTTCTCACAGATAGTTTTATACTTTAACACATTAACATATTAATTGAAGTCCATTTATTTCATATTTTGATCAAATAAACATTCAAATTTGGTTTTCTAAAGCTACATCCATCTACGAAAGCTGCGAAGCCGAGTTGAGATAAGCCTAGATCTATATTCATTCATGAATCGCGTACTAAAAATTATTTCGTTTAATTGTTCACTTTATAATCCCATTCATTTAACAAAGCTATCGCTCTTTTCGTTTTTAATAGAATGAATGTATCGGCTTCGGGTAATCCCATTTTCGCAAACCTAATTTTATTTTCGTAGCGAAAGAGAAAAACTTGAAAGGATCATTAGTTAAGTTTAATATACATCTAAATCCAATCCTCTTGATTAGTAAACACAAACTTAGACCCGCAGGTCGCGGGTAATGTCTGGCGAACATCCTTTCATTAGACATTACCAAATGGTTACACATTAACAGTAATTAACACATCTCTCTACTGAGTCTATTACTAGGCCTAGGTCTAAAACTCTTATTGAACTTCTTTTCGCAAAGATAGTTTTATGCTTTAACACATAAACATACTAATTATTGTCCATTCATTTCATATCAATCAAATTTGTTTTTCTAAAGCATTTTTAATACATTCGTTCGCTGTTCGCTAAATAAAGCTGCGTAGCCGTGTTGAGATAGGCCTATATTCATTCATGAAAAAAGGTCACGCATGCGTAACACAGAATGAACTCTATAAAAGCCAATTTTTAACTCTAGATTAGTGTAGATTTAGATCTATGTCTACCTAAAGATCTACTTTATACTTTAACACATGAACATACAAAATTAAGTCTATTCATCTCAAATTTTAATCAAATATATATAGGCCTACAAGCAAATGTTTTAATTTGAACAAATGGATTTAAGCCTATTAGCTATTCTGATTTGATAGCTTCATTCACACTATTTTTACATTAACACATTCGCTTTACTATTACATTATTATTTCGTTTAATTGTTTACAAAACACTCTCAGTGACTCTATCGACAGTAATGCGCAAATAAAGACCCGCGGGTCGCGGGTAACATATGTCTGCTAAATATTATAAAGTAGAATGTGAGGTGTATGTATGTATGTATGTATGTATGTTACTTATAGACATCAAAACCGCTAGACCAATCTTGATAAAACTAGGCAGGAATGTTCCTTGGGTACTAACTTAGACCGTAGTGTATGTATTGTAGCCCTAAAACAAACTTAAGACCCTCAAAAAAAATAAAGTTGTCCGACTCTATTACAGCTATTGTATTTTATGGATCTAGGCCATGTCTACAATGTTGACATGAGAAAAGATCGAAAGGATTTAGACCTAGATCTAATTTTAAGAAATACACTTTGCGCAGATAGTTTTTTACTTTGAAATATGAAAATACAAAAGAAGATCAATTGATTTCATCATATAATAAAATTAACCTTCAATTTTGTGTTTCAAAAGCATTTTTTACATTAATTAATTCCTTATATCTGTGACTACAGATTTCCTGACGAACATTCTTTCATTAGACAATTCCGTAATGAATCGCGTACTAAATATTAATTCGTTTAATTGTTTACTTAATAATCCCATCATTAGATCTAAAACTCTAATTCAACTCTAAGATGATAAAACTTCTCTTCGCACAGATAGTTTTATACTTTAACACATAAACATATTAATTAAAGTCCATTCATTTCATATTTTGATCAAATAAACATTCAAATTTGGTTTTCTAAAGCTACATTCGTTTACGAAAGCTGCGAAGCCGAGTTGAGATAGGACTAGATCTATATTCATTAATGAATCGCGTACTAAAAATTATTTCGTTTAATTGATCACTTTATAATCCCATTCATTTAACAAAGCTATCGCTCTTTTCGTTTTTAATAGATAAGAATGTATCGACCTCGGGTAAACCATTTTCGCAAAACTAATTTTATTTTCGTAGCGAAAGAGAAATAACGTGAAAGGATCATCAGCTACGTTTAACATACATCTAAATCCAATCCACTAGATTATTCAAAAGCATTTTTTACATAAATTAGTTCCTGATATCTGTGACTACTGTTTCCTGGCGAACATTCTTTCATTAGATATTACCAAATGGTTACACATTCACACATCTCAATACTGAGTCTTTTTCTAGGCCTAGGTCTAAAACTCTTATTGAACTCTAAGACTGATAAAACTTCTTTTCGCAAAGATAGTTTTAAGCTTTAACACATAAACATACTAATTATTGTCCATTCAATTAATATTTTAATCAAATTAACATTCAAATTTGTTTTTCTAAAGCATTTTTAATACATTCGTTCGCTGTTCGCTAAAGCTGCGTAGCCGTGTTGAGATAGGCCTATAGTATTAATTCATGAAAAAAAGTTCACGCATGCGCAGCACAGAATGAACTCTATAAAAGCCAATTTTTAACTCTAGATTAGTGTAGATTTAGATCTATGTCTACCTCAAGATCTACTTTATACACATGAACATACAAAATTAAGTCTATTCATCTCAAATTTTAATCAAATATATGTAGGCCTACAAGCAAATGTTTTAATTTGAAAAAAAAATGGATTGAAGCCTATTAGCTATTTTGATTTGATAGCTTCATTCACACTATTTTTACATTGACACATTCGCTTTACTTATTACATTATTATTTCGTTTAATTGTTTACAAAACACTCTCAGTGACTATATCGAAAGTAATGCGCAAATAAAGACCCGCGGGTGGCGGGTAACATATGTCTAGTACACTATAAAGTAGAATGTGAGGTGTATGTATGTTACTTATAGACATCAAAACCGCTTGACCAATCTTGATAAAACTTGGCATGTATGTTTCTTAGGTACCAACTTAGACCTTAGTGTATGTATTGTAGCCCTAAAACAAATTTAAGACCCTCAAAAAAAATAAAGTTGTCCGACTCTATTACAGCTATAGTATTTTATGGATCTAGGCCATGTCTACAATGTTGACATAGAAAAGATCGAAAGGATTTAGAACTAGATCTAATTTTTAGAAATACACTTTGCGCAGATAGTTTTTTACTTTGACACATGAAAATACAAAAGAAGATCCATTGATTTTATTATATAATAAAATTAACCTTCAATTTTGTGTTTCAAAAGCATTTTTTGAATTAATTAGTTCGCTATATCTGTGACTGCAGATTTCCTGACAAACATTCTTTCATTAGACAATACCGTAATGAATCGCTTACTAAAAATTAATTCGTTTAATTGTTTACTTTATAATCCCATCCCTAGATCTAAACTCTAATTCAACTCTAAGATGATAAAACTTCTCTTAGCACAGATAGTTTTATACTTTAACATATGAACATACTAATTATAGTCCATTCATTTCTTATTTTGATCAAATAAACATTCAAATTTGGTTTTCTAAAGCATTTTTAAAAGACTACATTCGTTTACGAAAGCTGCGAAGCCGGGTTGAGATAGGCCTAGATCTATATTCATTCATGAATCGCGTACTAAAAATTATTTCGTTTAATTGTTCACTTTATAATCCCATTCATTTAACAAAGCTATCGCTCTTTTCGTTTTTAATAGATATGAATGTATCGGCTTCGGGTAAACCCATTTTCGCAAAACTAATTTTATTTTCGTAGCGAAAGAGAAATAACGTGAAAGGATCATTAGTTAAGTTTAACATACATCTAAATCCAATCCACTACATTAGTAAACACAAACTTAGACCCGCAGGCCGCGGGTAATGTCAGGCTAGTATATATATATATATATATATTGCAGTGTATTACAGTGTGAACATAGTTTAGGACTTCGACTTGTTGACTAGATTTTGTCTACATTCAAGTTTTTCTTTTCTACACAAAGTCTGCTCTTAATGTCCTGTATAAAGTCTAGTTACAAATGTATTTCTCTTAGTGCTGACAGGAGACTATGTGTTATTACACCTACTAACTTAGTACTAACTGTACTTACACCTACTAACGGTACTTACACCTACTAAGTGTACTTACACCTACTAACTGTACTTACACCTACTAACTGTACTTACACCTACTAAGTGTACTTACACCTACTAACTGTACTTACACCTACTAACTGTACTTACACCTACTAAGTGTACTTACACCTACTAACTGTACTTACACCTACTAACTGATTTTACACATACTAACTGTACTTACACCTACTAACTGTACTTACACCTACTAAGTGTACTTACACCTACTAAGTGTACTTACACCTACTAACTGTACCTACACCTACTAACTGTACTTACACCTACTAACTGATTTTACACCTACTAAGTGTACTTACACCTACTAACTGTACTTACACCTACTAAGTGTACTTACACCTACTAAGTGTACTTACACCTACTAACTGTACTTACACCTACTAAGTGTACTTACACCTACTAACTGATTTTACACCTACTAAGTGTACTTACACCTACTAACTGTACTTACACCTACTAAGTGTACTTACACCTACTAAGTGTACTTACACCTACTAACTGTACTTACACCTACTAAGTGTACTTACACCTACTAACTGATTTTACACCTGCAATTGTTAACAGCAGATTGGCGCTACTCTTTGTATCAACAAGAGCAACGTAACAGTGGTGGGCGTTTTCTTATGGGCCACCAGGGGGTGGACCGCCATGAAAGTGAGTTCAATCGCCGTTCTCCAAGTCAGCTAATTGATTGAAGGCAAGTCCAGCAGGTCAATTCATTGTGAACTGGACGTGTGATGGGAAACACTTTGATGAATGGGAGAACACGTTTTTTTAGTACTGAGTTTTTTTTCTTCTTTTTCTCTCAGTGAACTTAAAAGGGGGGGGGGCGTTAAGAAGATGAACTATCGTGGAAGTAAGAAGATAGAGGGGAGGGGGGGGCTGAGTGAACAGAGCGTACTATAGGGCACTATAGTGAGAGAAAAAAATAGTCTAAGATTATAAGAGGCTATGGTCCAGACAGATTGTGATGAGTATTAAGGAATTCAATTTCCTTTGACAATAGCTTGCCCAGGTGACGTCAATCAATAGCGTTAATGAAATCACCAAGGCTGTTTGGTCGGCAGTAACCTACTAGGGCTAAGTGAGACAGTGTTGACTACTAGACAGTTTTGAGAAAAGAAAATACTTGGATGAATGGGGGGGGGGGAGCTCTCCCTCTCGATGGTATTTGTAGTGAAAGTTTGGTCTAGCCAGTAAATAACTTGGAGCTTGTTGCTCATGGATTGTTTGTACCTAGACCGCGGTCTATTGAGAGAATGATCAAATGACCAATGCACTTAATTAGATACTGGTGTCAGACTCACTCCAGCGATCAGCTTGTGGCAATGGTTCTCAAAGTTGGTGCGTCAGGGGTAATTGCTTTTTTTATCGTGAAATCTGTTTTTTTTTTTTTTTTTTTTTTTTTGCAGGGTCCAAAAAAAGTTGATAAGAATACTTTGTGTCTACACTTCAAAGTTCTACATTTTTAGTTGTCACTCATTTAGTAGGAACATTTGTTCAAATATTGTGACCGAGTCTTGGCTTCCTAAAGTTGCAATATTCAAAACTATAGATATACATGTACTCTTTAATAAAACTTTGTGTCCATGTGTACTTCAAAACTTTCTCTACCCCTAGACAGGACATTGGTGTAGTTACTAGGTAGTACTGTGCTGTTTTGGTTCAACAAATCACATCTGACTTTTAGGCAAGTTAGGCAAGATAAAACAAAACTGATCGCACAAGTGGCAGGCCAAGTAAAATTGAAAGCTACTAGACTTCTCCTCTACTCTACCTCTTTCATTCGTGTCTCCTCTAACTGCAAGGCGTAACGGAACTCGTTCTCCAGGTCTGTGTATTGCAGCGTGAGTTGTTCCACTCTGTTCAGGAGAGACAACAGAGAGACATTAGTTGCACCAGCAAGAGATATATCATGAACTAGTAACTACATCAGTGGGAGAGACAACAGAGAGACATTAGTTGCACCAGCAAGAGATATATCATGAACTAGTAACTACATCAGTGGGAGAGACAACAGAGAGACATTAGCTGCACCAGCAAGAGATATAACATGAACTAGTAACTACATCAGTGGGAGAGACAACAGAGAGACATTAGTTGCACCAGCAAGAGATATATCATGAACTAGTAACTACATCAGTGGGAGAGACAACTTTGAATTAGTATCTACATTAGCAAAATAGACATACTAGAACTAGTGTCTACATTAGCAAAATAGACACACTAGAACTAGTGTCTACATCAGCATAAGCAACTAATATCTACACCAGAAAAAAAGCAGCTAATAACTACACGCTTATATCTGCAGTACTAATATCACTACCTGGTATGGCAATCTGAACATTAAAAATAAAAATAAGCTTCATATATTCCTAAATGCTGCTCGTAAAGTCATTAGCAAAAAAACAAAACCCATTTGGGCAGCTGTTTGATAAAAACATTCATAAGTAAGCTAAAAAGATTCTAGAAATAAAAAAAAAATCACTCTTTGGGTCAGGATTTTGTGATTTTACCTTCACAAAAGAGATACAAGACACCGATAGCAAAGACAAACAGACACAAAAACTCATTTGCTCCCCCCCCCCCTCCCGGACAATCATATCATTTAATAAAATGAAACTATCTGATATAAACTTTTCACATGTAAATTATGAGTAAGCCTGGTGTGAATGTATATTTTGGTTTTCTATAGTTATGTTTTGTTTGGTGTAATGCACAAATGGTAACACAAATTTCCTTATGGATAATAAAGATTATTATTATAATTATATCTACACCAGACAGAAGCAGGTAAAGTAAATAGCGGAGGAATGGTGCAAGTGAAATGACCTTGACAAACAGGTGACCCTAAGAACTCCACTTGACTCATTGTCACAAATTCGTTTTTTAAAGATGGACAGCATTCAATCGTTTTTCGAAATTATAATAACAAATAAAAATTAGAACTAAAAGTTCGTCCAAATGTTTTATTAAGTTTTTTGAATGTTGAGAAGACTTCCATCATCGAAAAGTCTGTCCAAGCATGAAAGCATCACATATTTTTTATACATGACTTTGTTGAGAGTCAACAGGAGAAAAGGGGGGGGGGTAGGCTGTGAACATGAAAACACCAGCTATCTACTTTTCCCACCTGTAGCTCTCACACATACACCAGGCAGAACTAAAATAACCTTGACGCGGTTCACTTCCAAAAATTAAGTAGCGTCTGAGAGCAGAGGAAGACTCTTCACTAGGAACCTGGTTATGTAACAACAGTTGTACATATCTAAACGAGGTTTGTTTGTGTTTTTACATTGGAGCACGACGTGTACTCTGATGGTTTCTCCAGAGACCTATAAACACTAGAGCCAGTGTAGACACCTATAATCCACAGTGTGCTCAAGTCTTAAGTTTATCTGTTGAGATAAGGAGGATTTCTGCCAAGACTAAACTCAATGTTTATTTACGCATTTTAACACCAATAAAAACAAATCGATGCAGGGATTCTCAAATATGGAATGTCCACACAAGTTGAAATGAGGTTTCTTAAAGGAGGTAAAATGAATGTTAAAATGACAAAGTTTCAGTTGTGGACCCACTGACCTCTCTTGCTGTTTCGTCTGTTCAGCCTGGAAAGATCTTTCAGCATTTTTGACTTTTTCTTGTATGATTTGTTGTAAGTCAGGACTGTTGAGCTTGTAGCGAGTTCTCAATTCTTCCCTAGAGAAATGAGATGGCAGAATAGAGTGGGTCGACAAGGGGGAAGGGGGGTACAAGTATACAAGACTACATACAAAGTTCCAATTGAAAAGTATGCACATTCAATCCCCCCTCCCCACAGCTCAAACTTATATACTTACAAGTAGCTTCAAACAAAGTAATGTTTATACAGTTGTCCACTATATAATACAATGTACCTGTATTGATTGTTGTTATTCACCTTGCAAGAGTAAAACGCGCCCAAGTTATTTCAAATTCAAACTTAAGACTTACATCACTATAAAAACTCTAATTTGAATTTAAAATTGTCTATCAGACTCTGGTAGTTAAGAAAGAAACGAAACGAAGTAGTTTGGAGTGAAACAAAGAAATGAAACTAAACTAGATGAGTTTATATTGTTTGTGGCTATTCTATTTTATTATTTATTTAGTACTAATCTGTCTAGGACACTACTTAGTCTGTATCAAGCATATTTTTACACACATGAATTCAAAATATATAACTTTCAATAACATTCATTACAATAACTTTATTTTCTTTCAAGTTATATTTCCTTATTCTTTCAAAAAATCAATGAATCTCTACAAAAAGAAAACAAAAAGCTTAACTATGACAGAACACACTGAGGCTACTATCTACCTGTGGGCATTTTCTCTGGCAGCCAGTGTCTCCTGCAACTGTTGCAACTGAAGTTTTGTAGCCTCCAGCGAATGTCTCAACACTTGAACTTCTCGAGACATGGCCGACGCTCTGTGTTGTGCTTCTTGTAGCTGGCTTTTCTGTTTCAGTGTTTTTGGTGGGGATAAAGTAAACAAGAGACAATCAGAGACTCTTGTGGAATCACTCTCTAGACTCGCCATTAAGTACCGCGCGTGCTGTTTTAAGGTAACGATTCTCTCGTTTCTTAGATAACTCAAATCTGACGCAATCTTTAAAGTTCACAATCCCAAGAGATTCTAGAAACTTAAACATTGCTCTATGTAAGTGGATGTAAATAACGGTGAGGGTACAAATGATTGCCCCCCCCCCCTTTTTAGGGCATTGGAAAAAAAAACAACAACCTAAAATTCCATTTCTCTAGTCTGCACCGTACACTGCTCTGGTGTGCCAATACAGTAAGTCAGAGCAACGGTCTTCCAAAGCTCCAAATGAATTCAGACATCAACTTCGTGTGTTATCGTACAATCTAGACCAGTGTTTCCCAAACTGTGTTCCGCGGAACCCTAGTGTTCGAGAGGCCTGAGTAGGTGTCTTCAAGAACTACTGAAATAGGCCACCACGTGAACCAATCATTGCAGACAAAAAATATTAATTATTCTTGATAACCAAATAAATGATGTTACATCACTATGAACTTTGAACTGATGTAGATTCTGAATCTAATTTGAAACAAAGATATAATAAAAGGTCAAACATTAGTTGATTTCTGGTTTAGTTTTTCTAAAGAGCACCACAATATTTTAATGCAAGTAATTTATTTGTGTGTGTGTGTTTTACTTCAGTTTCATACAATCTATTTGTTCGAAGCAGGATATTCTTACAATGGTCCAACGAAGTCAAATTATAGCTATAGGTTAGAATTCAGATTTTCAATACCTAATGTTTAAATCGTATCTAAGATGTCTACATATATTTCTAAAAGATTTACAATTTAAAAAAATGCTTAATCGATAATACGGCTTAATTTTGTTTTATTTAAAAAATAAACATCAATCTAAAAAGTAAGCAAAGTGTTCCGCTAAATACTCAGAAAGTGCGAAGTGTTCCGTTAGGGACAAAGTTTGGGAACCACTGATCAAGACCTACGCACTTTAAGCAAACACATTTTCTTTATTATACAGGAGCGAACCAAAAACATTTTTGAGTTTCATGAAATAAGAGGACCAGTGGGACAATACTACAACTGAATGTCTCTGTCTGAAGTCAGGAACTATATTTCAAGGGACTATTTACAAAGTTCGTTGTATCTATTGACTTCAAAGTGCCACAACATTTTTTATTTGAAACTTTTTTTTCCTACAAAAACGTTGGTGAAACTTTTCTACTAGTCAAGTAAACAACTACCTGGTGGACTCGTTCGGACATCTCGTCTGCTTCTTGACGGGCCATAGTTGTCTCCGCTTGTTTCAGAGCTTCGCGGCTTTTTTCCTCAGCCCGTTTAGCCTCCTCCAGTTGCTCTTTTAATTGGCTGACGTCACGCTGTTGAGAAGAGAACAGTCACGTGATATGTACAGTATACACTATCCAGGTGTCTGACATTTGAACTACTAACAATTGATCTAGTGATACTAACACACACACACACGTGATGCAGATGTGTTGTTTTAATAAAAAAACAAAAAATAAATTTCAATTTAGAAAATAAAAAAAAATCATAGCGCAAACTTGAGTGAGAGTATTAACGGACACCATGAATTTTGACTAGAAGAAATAAACCCGTAGTGAGAACTGTTGACCTGAATCATCAACGTATCCTCAGATGTGCGGCTAAGTGGGATCATCCGTTTGGAGACCTAGCAAGAATCCCGACTCGAGATGAGTTGTGTTTGAAAAAGAATCCCGACTCGAGATGAGTTGTGTTTAAAAAAGAATCCCGACTCGAGATGAGTTGTGTTTGGGCATAGAAAACTTTCTCCCATATATACCCCACCCCCTCATGTCCAGAAAAGACATTGTACCATAATTTAATTAGGGATAAGGTAATTAACGGCGCCCTATATTCATAACCGAAGTCTTCATTGACACTCATCGTTCTATGCGCTTTACCCCTCAACAATCATATATCTCCTTCTAGTAAGAAAGATGTATAAACAACTGGAACAACTACATATGAAACTATCCCTACATGTACTGGGTAATGAGGTGATCAAAAACTATCTTGCTGAAAGGCTTGTGTTTCAAGACAATGACTGATTGGTCAAGAGAGCCCAAATAAGATCATTGCGTGATGAATAAATGGGACTATGTCAAGACCGCTACATGAGGAATATGGATACATCGCTGCTGCTGGTACCAGTGTCTCATAACGCTACAGTAGTGACACAATCATCATCCACTGTGACAGCACGCTTTTATCAAGATGACAAAGGGAGGGGAGAGTAAGGAGACTGCTTGTAGGTTGGACTAAACATAAAGAAACCGAAATCTGAAATATGTTCTACCACTTGAGGTCAGGCTACACCGCTATGCAGTTGTACACAGAAAGAATGAAAAAAAACAACAAAAAATGAAACAGAAAATATAAAATAAGATAAGAGTCTAAATATAAGATAAAGATAGTGAAGAGATGGTACTAATGTCTTACCAAATAGTTGACACTATTTAACTAAACATTGAACACAGACTTAGGTTCATGGAAGCGAAGATGAAGAAATGAGAAAGCTGTCATTTGTGTCTCTATGTTAATCACTCTACCCCGAAGGAAGCACACAGAAACCCAGTAGGCTGTAGGACTAATGTTCTAGTTTCAACTAAAATACATGACCAAAGGTATATAGAAGAATGTATAGCTGTAGGCTGGGGGTGGTGGTGGTGGCTGGACAATAAGAAATAAAAACGAAGAGAAAAAAAGAAAGAGAGAAGAAAAGAGAAAGAAGGAGAGAAACAGAGAGTAGAAAAAGAAAGTCAAGGAAGAAGGGAAAGAAGTGGAAAGAGAAAGTCAATAACTTTCAAAACGAGACATTGACATAGATGCTAAAACAAATCCATGACATTTCTTCTTGTACAATTAGTCAAGAGTTCATGTTCAAAAGATACAAATAAAAAATCAATAATCAATATTTAATCAACATTCTCCAGCAGTTCTAGCACGCAACTTGGGAAATGTGAAGCAGGCAAACAAAGAAGCTAACAGAAAAATGAGTTTTCTAAACAGATTGTTGTAGAGCGGTCTAACACAAGGAGCTTCTAGCAATGGGATGTCTCTCCCCCGCCCCATCATCCCATTACACACACCACCCACCTACCTATGTGTAATTAACTCTTGTGAACATAATGATCCTACAGAAAACAGACAAGTACGAGTGAAGACTCGATGCCTAGAGGGTGACTTCGGGTTCCCAAGAAACTTTTTTTTTTTTTGGTGTCATCCATTTTTACATGAGTAATTAGCGCGGAGAGTTTGGAAAGAAAATTGTGTGTGTGTGTGTGCGTGTAAGTTGTTCACATATTAAAATGAGTTTTTTTTTGGGGGGTCAGAATGTGTGGTCGACATGTTCACAATAGTCACCTCAAAGTCTAGATAAGTTTGTTTAGTCTTACAGAGGAGATAATGGCATGTAGAGAAAGGAAAAAAACTAAAACTAAAAACTAACTAAAAGAAGATGTTTTTATGTCAAGTTAGAGAAGCAGCAATGAGCAGACAGGAAACAAAAGATGTTTTTATATCAAGTTAGAGAAGCAGCAATGAACAGACAGGAAACAAAGATGTTTTTATATCAAGTTAGAGAAGCAGCAATGAGCAGACAGGAAACAAAGATGTTTTTATATCAAGTTAGAGAAGCAGCAATGAGCAGACAGGAAACAAAGATGTTTTTATATCAAGTTAGAGAAGCAGCAATGAACAGACAGGAAACAAAGATGTTTTTATATCAAGTTAGAGAAGCAGCAATGAGCAGACAGGAAACAAAGATGTTTTTATATCAAGTTAGAGAAGCAGCAATGAGCAGACAGGAAACAAAGATGTTTTTATATCAAGTTAGAGAAGCAGCAATGAGCAGACAGGAAACAAAGATGTTTTTATATCAAGTTAGAGAAGCAGCAATGAGCAGACAGGAAACAAAGATGTTTTTATATCAAGTTAGAGAAGCAACAATGAGCAGACAGGAAACAAAGATGTTTTTATATCAAGTTAGAGAAGCAGCAATGAGCAGACAGGAAACAAAAGATATTTTCATCATGATTTTGTTAAAGTTGTTGATTGTGTATGTTTTCAATCCGTGTGTTTGATGCTTGCATTTATTAATAGAGCAGCACAAGAAAACTCTTGTGTAGTGATGTACATTTTCTTTGGTTGTCGAGTGGCAATGCTTGATGTTTGTACATCAAGCAATGCGGCTCCAAGTCTTAATTCCATCACTTTGTACAATCCTGGACGAGAACGTCTTTGCAGTTCAACATCTCTACCGGGGGGGGGCATGTGTAAAGAAACACAGTTGGCTTTTTACCGATAGGTTCTAGGTTAAACCTGCAATAACTTTTGCAGTTGGTATGTTTAGTCCATTCTTAATTCGATCGGATTTACTGGAGACTTTGATGACTAAAGCGACTTCGGCCAACAAGGGCTACGACTCCTGTATAAACTCTTGTCGCGGCCACTTGAAAACGGAACCAAGTTTGGTGGTTAGGAGGAGTACCAACCGACATAATCGTTGTGCAGTGCAGGTTACACGAACAGGGGGGGGGGCGTCATTACATTAAATTTAAATTTAAATTAAATTGGCTTGCTTTTTTCCCCTCGTGCAGAAACCATGAGAATGCAGAAGAGTGTAACATTGAGTAGCGCACATTTTCTGACTGAAAAACCTCATGTTTAAAATAGAAATCAATCATTTCTGAAGGAGATGACAACATATAGATCCCTTGCGTAAGACATTTTGTTTCAAAATAGCTTGACCCTAACAATAGGAACAAGAACGTAGGTAAAATTCAAGCTATTATAAGGAACAAAATGTCGAGGTTAAGGCTTATCCAGTAAACTCGGCGGACTGTCGCTAATAGAGCTTATTTGTACACTTGTTCAATGAAGGTTAACAGCCTGGCTTCTATCGACGTGAAATCCATTTATTTTGGCTTACTATATATGTAACATACGAAAAACACTAACTGACTTTGTAACACCAACAAGACATCCTATCTCATTAGAGGACAATGATAGAGTTCAAAGTGCGAGCTCATTACTTGACCCAGCTCTATTTCTTCCAAGACTTGCAGCTGACGTCAGAACGTTGTCACTAGTAAGTTAAAGAGGCATGCCATGAAAGAGAACATATACTGTCTAAAATAATGGCCCATGAAGTCAAACAGAAATACCCCAAGACACTCTCTGTCATCGGTGTGTCACATCAAAACTTAGATAATCAGGCCTTCATTCCTTCAAACGAAAACAACAACAAAAAAGGATGGCGATGTGATAATTTTTTAACATAATTTCAAATCTCTGCGACACAAATAATATCAATCATGTTGATTAATAATAATCTAAGGAAATTAACAACAACTGTGAGAGGCAAACAAGCGCGAGTTGATGTGTGGGTGTGTGAGAGAGACAAACAAGCTCGAGTTAATGTGTGGGTGTGTGATAGAGACAAACAAGCTCGAGTAAATGTGTGGGTGTGTGAGAGAGACAAACAAGCTGGAGTTGATGTGTGGGTGTGTGAGAGAGACAAACAAGCTCGAGTTAATGTATGGGTGTATGTGAGAGAGACAAACAAGCTGGAGTTGATGTGTGGGTGTATGTGAGAGAGACAAACAAGCTGGAGTTAATGTGTGGGTGTGTGAGAGAGACAAACAAGCTGGAGTTGATGTGTGGGTGTATGTGAGAGAGTCAAACAAGCTGGAGTTGATGTGTGGGTGTATGTGAGAGAGACAAACAAGCTGGGGTTAATGCGTGGGTGTGTGAGAGAGACAAACAAGCTGGAGTTGATGTGTGGGTGTATGTGAGAGAGTCAAACAATCTCGAGTTAATGTGTGGGTGTATGTGAGAGAGACAAACAAGCTCTAGTTAATGTGTGGGTGTGTGAGAGAGACAAACAAGCTCGAGTTAATGTGCGGGTGTATGAGAGACAAACAAACTCGAGTTGATGTGTAGGTGTGTGTGTGTGTGAGACAAACAAACTCGAGTTGATGTGTAGGTGTGTGTGTGTGTGTGTGTGTGTGTGAGACAAACAAACTCGAGTTGATGTGTAGGTGTGTGTGTGTGTGTGAGAGGGACAAACAAGCTCGAGTTGACGTGTGGGTGTGTGAGAGAGACAAACAAGCTCGAGTTGATGTGTAGGTGTGTGTGTGTGTGAGAGACAAACAAGCTCGAGTTAATGTGTAGGTGTGTGTGTGTGAGAGAGACAAACAAGCTCGAGTTGATGTGTAGGTGTGTCTGTGTGAGAGACAAACAGACTCAAGTTGTGTGTGGGGTGTGTATGTGAAAGTGTGTGTTGCGTAAGAAGCTTGCCACCCACGCAGTCCAGTACAGATCAATACTCAATCAAAGTGTGTTCAAGTGGGAGAAAAAAACAGAAAACAAATCAAATACTCACAACTCGTCAAATAGAGAGAATTAACCAAGAAAGTCAATACAAACAAAAAAAGCGGCAAACGATTAGAAAGTAAGAGATGTGGCTAACTCTAACATCACGGGTGGCCCCATCTTTTGTTTCCATGTGCCTGTTTTGTTTACACCTCTCAAACTTTCACCTCCTTTCAGCCCATTAAAATAGAATAATTTGGACATATTTGGCAGTATTACATTCCATAAGCTATCTAGAACATCATGTTTCCGAAATCCCCTGAGAACTTGTCCTCTACAACCAGCGCACCTCACAATGAAGGATGAGACCACTGTTTCATATCCAGCAGTTCACAATAGTCTCTGATTTGTCTGTTTAATCCTATGGCTCTGATGTTATTGACACTTTATACAACTAATTGAACGTGTTGCTAATGCAAAGAACGTGCCAAAGAAAGTGTTGCTAATGCAAAGAACATGCCAAAGAACGTGTTGCTAATGCAAAGAACATGCCAAAGAAAGTGTTGCTAATGCAAAGAACATGCCAAAGAACGTGTTGCTAATGCAAAAAACATGCCAAAGAACGTGTTGCTAATGCAAAGAACGTGTTGCTAATGCAAATAACATGCCAAAGAACGTGTCGCTAATGCAAAGAACATGCCAAAGAACGTGTTGCTAATGCAAAGAACGTGCCAAAGAACGTGTTGCTAATGCAAAGAACATGCCAAAGAAAGTGTTGCTAATACAAAGAACATGCCAAAGAAAGTGTTGCTAATGCAAAGAACATGCCAAAGAACGTGTTGCTAATGCAAAGAACATGCCAAAGAACATGCTGCTAATGCAAAGAACATGCCAAAGAACGTGTTGCTAATGCAAATAACGTGTTGCTAATGCAAAGAACATGCCAAAGAACGTGTCGCTAATGCAAAGAACATGCCAAAGAACGTGTTGCTAATGCAAAGAACATGCCAAATAACGTGTTGCTAATACAAAGAACATGCCAAAGAAGGTGTTGCTAATGCAAAAACGTGTTGCTAATGCAAATAACATGCCAAAGAACGTGTCGCTAATGCAAAGAACATACCAAAGAACGTGTTGCTAATGCAAAGAACGTGCCAAAGAAAGTGTTGCTAATGCAAAGAACATGCCAGAGAACATGTTGCTAATGCAAAGAACATGCCAAAGAAAGTGTTGCTAATGCAAAGAACATGCCAAAGAACGTGTTGCTAATGCAAAGAACATGCAAAAGAACATGCTGCTAATGCAAATAACGTGTTGCTAATGCAAAGAACATGCCAAAGAACGTATTGTTAATGCAAAGAACATGCCAAAGAACGTGTTGCAAATTCAAAGAACATGCCAAAGAACGTGTTGCTAATTCAAAGAACGTGTTGCTAATTCAAAGAACATGTTGCTAATGTAAAGAACATGCCAAAGAACGTGTTGCTAATGCAAAGAACATGCCAAAGAACGTGTTGCTAATGCAAAGAACATGCCAAAGAACGTGTTGCTAATGTAAAGAACATGCCAAAGAACGTGTTGCTAATGCAAAGAACATGCCAAAGAACGTGTTGCTAATGCAAAGAACATGCCAAAGAACGTGTCGCTAATGCAAAGAACATGCCAAAGAACGTGTTGCTAATGCAAAGAACATGCCAAAGAACGTGTTGCTAATTCAAAGAACGTGTTGCTAATTCAAAGAACATGCCAAAGAACGTGTTGCTAATGCAAAGAACATGCAAAAGAACGTGTTGCTAATGCAAAGAACGTGTTGCTAATTCAAAGAACATGCCAAAGAACGTGTTGCTAATGCAAAGAACATGCAAAAGAACGTGTTGCTAATGCAAAGAACGTGCCAAAAGAAAGTTTTGCTAATGCAAAGAACATGCCAAAGAAAGTGTTGCTAATGCAAAGAACATGCCAAAGAATGTGTTGCTAATGCAAAGAACATGCCGAAGAACATGCTGCTAATGCAAAGAACGTGATGCTAATTCAAAGAACATGCCAAAGAACGTGTTGCTAATGCAAAGAACATGCAAAAGAACGTGTTGCTAATGCAAAGAACGTGCCAAAAGAAAGTGTTGCTAATGCAAAGAACATGCCAAAGAAAGTGTTGCTAATGCAAAGAACATGCCAAAGAATGTGTTGCTAATGCAAAGAACATACCAAAGAACATGCTGCTAATGCAAAGAACATGCTAAAGAACGTGTTGCTAATGCAAATAACGTGTTGCTAATGCAAAGAACATGCCAAAGAACGTGTTGCTAATGCAAAGAACATGCAAAAGAACGTGTTGCTAATGCAAAGAACGTGTTGCTAATTCAAAGAACATGCCAAAGAACGTGTTGCTAATGCAAAGAACATGCAAAAGAACGTGTTGCTAATGCAAAGAACGTGCCAAAAGAAAGTGTTGCTAATGCAAAGAACATGCCAAAGAAAGTGTTGCTAATGCAAAAAACATGCCAAAGAATGTGTTGCTAATGCAAAGAACATGCCAAAGAACATGCTGATAATGCAAAGAACATGCCAAAGAACGTGTTGCTAATGCAAATAACGTGTTGCTAATGCAAAGAACATGCCAAAGAAAGTGTTGCTAATGCAAATAACGTGTTGCTAATGCAAAGAACATGCCAAAGAACGTGTTGCTAATTCAAAGAACATGCCAAAGAACGTGTTGCAAATTCAAAGAACGTGTTGCAAATTCACAGAACGTGTTGCTAATGCAAAGAACATGCCAAAGAACGTGTTGCTAATGCAAAGAACATACCAAAGAACGTGTTGCTAATGCAAAGAACATGCCAAAGAACGTGTTGCTAATGCAAAGAATATACCAAAGAACGTGTTGCTAATGCAAAGAACATGCCAAAGAACATGCTGCTAATGCAAAGAACATGCCAAAGAACGTGTTGCTAATGCAAATAACGTGTTGCTAATGCAAAGAACATGCCAAAGAAGGTGTTGCTAATGCAAAGAACATGCAAAAGAACGTGTTGCTAATGCAAAGAACGTGTTGCTAATTCAAAGAACATGCCAAAGAACGTGTTGCTAATGCAAAGAACATGCAAAAGAACGTGTTGCTAATGCAAAGAACGTGTTGCTAATTCAAAGAACATGCCAAAGAACGTGTTGCTAATGCAAAGAACATGCAAAAGAACGTGTTGCTAATGCAAAGAACGTGCCAAAAGAAAGTGTTGCTAATGCAAAGAACATGCCAAAGAAAGTGTTGCTAATGCAAAGAACATGCCAAAGAACGTGTTGCTAATGCAAAGAACATGCCAAAGAAAGTGTTGCTAATGCAAAGAACATGCCAAAGAATGTGTTGCTAATGCAAAGAACATGCCAAAGAACATGCTGATAATGCAAAGAACATGTCAAAGAACGTGTTGCTAATGCAAATAACGTGTTGCTAATGTAAAGAACATGCCAAAGAACGTGTTGCTAATGCAAATAACGTGTTGCTAATGCAAAGAACGTGTTGCTAATGCAAAGAACATGCCAAAGAACGTGTTGCTAATTCAAAGAACGTGTTGCTAATGCAAAGAACATGCCAAAGAACGTGTTGCTAATGCAAAGAACATGCAAAAGAATGTGTTGCTAATGCAAAGAACGTGCCAAAAGAAAGTGTTGCTAATGCAAAGAACATGCCAAAGAAAGTGTTGCTAATGCAAAGAACATGCCAAAGAACGTGTTGCTAATGCAAAGAACGTGTTGCTAATTCAAAGAACATGCCAAAGAACGTGTTGCTAATGCAAAGAACATGCAAAAGAACGTGTTGCTAATGCAAAGAACGTGTTGCTAATTCAAAGAACATGCCAAAGAACGTGTTGCTAATGCAAAGGACATGCAAAAGAACGTGTTGCTAATGCAAAGAACGTGCCAAAAGAAAGTGTTGCTTATGCAAAGAACATGTCAAAGAAAGTGTTGCTAATGCAAAGAACATGCCAAAGAATGTGTTGCTAATGCAAAGAACATGCCAAAGAACATGCTGATAATGCAAAGAACATGCCAAAGAACGTGTTGCTAATGCAAATAACGTGTTGCTAATGCAAAGAACATGCCAAAGAACGTGTTGCTAATGCAAATAACGTGTTGCTAATGCAAAGAACATGCCAAAGAACGTGTTGTTAATGCAAAGAACTTGCCAAAGAACGTGTTGCTAATGCAAAGAACATACCAAAGAACGTGTTGCTAATGCAAAGAACATGCCAAAGAACGTGTTGCTAATGCAAAGAACATACCAAAGAATGTGTTGCTAATGCAAAGAACATGCCAAAGAACGTGTTGCTAATTCAAAGAACGTGTTGCTAATGTAAAGAACATGCCAAAGAACGTGTTGCTAATGTAAAGAACATGCCAAAGAACGTGTTGCTTATGTAAAGAACATGCCAAAGAACATGTTGCTAATGTAAAGAACATGAGAAAGAACGTGTTGCTAATGTAAAGAACATGCCAAAGAACGTGTTGCTAATGCAAAGAACATGCCAAAGAACTTGTTGCTAATGTAAAGAACATGCCAAAGAACGTGTTGCTAATGTAAAGAACATGCCAAAGAACGTGTTGCTAATGTAAATAACATGCCAAAGAACGTGTTGCTAATGCAAAGAACATGCCAAAGAACGTGTTGCTAATGCAAAGAACAAGTTTTTCCAAACAGATTCTTTCGAGCAGGATCATACTTCTAGCAATTGTATCAGATATAAACCGGTGTTCCATCGGTACAGACAAGAATACAGAAAGAGTTAAAATTTAAATGATGGGTTTCTAGACAAGCTTTACTTTCTAAAATATGTCTAACTGTCTGATTCTTCATGGAGTGACTCAAGGTCAATAAGTTCTTCAAAGATGTTTCCTTCCTTTCTCTGGTACAACAGATTCGTTCAAGGCTAAGGAAAAGAAAGAACCTGTACGGGCACGAGCCTTCACTGTCTCAGCCTCAACAAATACATTTCCCTGGAGTGAAGTCATCTTATGGTGGGACGACACTCTGCACTTTATGTGTAGAACATAAAAATAACACCACTTATTAATTCTTGTTTTAAATTATAGCCCACTTATATGCATACTAAATAGACATGTTCTCTTTAGAAAAAAGGAAACATTTTTTTTTAAATTTAGTAGCTAGTATGACAGAAATTACTTAATTTATTAATATTATTTTGAAAAAAAAATCAAAAAAAAAATAATCTAAAAACCGTTTGCATAAATGTGCTAAAAGTATGACATTCGTTTGTCATCCTTACTAAATAGTCTCATGTGTTTCTTAGTATTAATTGTGAATAGTTGTAAAATAGGTGTATTTTTATGAAAGAACGGCTTGCATAGTTGATTTTAAAAATTAAATTTTTCGCTATCAGAAAAGATAAAAGTAGCCGTTGCATCAGAACTTTCAATGGTCTAAATTAGTATAAAATATGATATTGGATTTTCAATTTATTTTCTAGTTTAGGAGATCTAAACTGGACTGACTGACGGACCGAGAGACCACACAAAACTAATAGCGGCTATTCCCCTTTTAGGGGCCGCTAAAAAAAACAAGAATGACGTAGCCGTAAGAAAGTAGTGGAAACTAAACACTGACTTCATTGTCACAGCACCAAAATGTGAGCATAGTGTAAGTGCTCCAACGTTGCTGTTTTTTCATTCATAATTAGAAAAGTCAGTATTTATTTTTTTCGAATTCGCATCAAAGCAAGATATTTGAAGATGCGGGAGGGGGGGGGGGAAGCATTTCCGAGCAGACGTGTATTTCAGGAGACACTGACACCGGATAGATTTCCAGTCGTCAGATGTTTCTGTTCAGATCTTTGAAGAACATCTCTGAACATGCCTCTGATGTGAATGAAGCAAATATTATCACAGAAATCCAGCGACCAAAAAAAGAAAAAAAGTAAGAATTGTCTCCTTCCTAAAGTTGGCAGGTCTAGAAGTTGTAGAAATGTATGAACGGAACAAGTAAAAACAGTTCAAGGAGTACATAGAGAAATATGATCAGATGTCCACATGACGCACCCAATGAAAGAGAGCTCCTTGGTCATTTCTGGATGATTAAGCATTTGGAAATTAGGTCTTTGTACTCGGACAGCATTGACGTTGACTAGCTCACCTCAAGCTGCTCAGTTACTTAGCGACACAGACCTGTGTAATAAAGTTGAAATACATCACACAAGTGGACACACTTAATGCGACGGTTATACAACCACACACAGAGGCGACTTACCCCCCACACGCCGCCACACACAGAGGCGACATACCCCCCACACATGCCGCCACAAAAAGCCGCACACACTTAACACTTTAATACGTACTGTTCATTCATACATTCATGACTTCATCAACTTGAAATCTGTTGGATGGTTGGGGCACCACAGATAATCTGTTGACCGTCTCTCTCCATTCGTCTTTTGCTTTGACTAAAATCTCGTTCATTAACAGACATGTTAGACATGTCCATTCATTTAAGTTGTCTTCCCATTGCTTTTTGTTTGCATCTTTTTCTCTCGGTACTGTTTCCGGTAGAAAGATGTTTGGAGCCCTATCGATAGTGTGATCCTCTATCGAGATTCTTTATTTGTGGTGTGGTCTTTGAAAGTGATACCTAGCATCCTTGTATATTATCTCGATTCCATGGTTAGGATCCTTCTCTCTAGTTCTCCAGTCAGCGTCCAGACTCCCAAGCATATAAGAATGTAGCCATGATCCAGGACTGCATTGATCAGACTTTAATGTCGAGAGCTATGCCTTCGTCTTTCCATTTAATACATTGATTATAAAACCTCGGACTGTCTACTTTTTCCCCCTATAGAACTGAAAATATTTTAAAGATTTGTTACAGGGAAAACAGTTTATGTTGCACCTTGCACAAATCAAAAGTGCATCAAACACCCAAAGAAATATCAGAGCAACGTCTCCATGTCCTTCAATATTTGGACACATTTGAGGCTACTCTATTTTTCAATCTTTGACCTACTACTAGTCTACATGTACTTACACTAGATCCCTACAATTTGTTTTTAAAGAACATTTTCAGAGTCCTAGTAGACTGTTGAGAATCCAAGTATATTGACTCAATAGACTGTCACCAACGTCGGATATTGTCTAGAGCGTCCTTTAATTCTTTGGTAATTCAGACCCAAACACAGAGATCAACATTTACACACATACAATTATGGCTGATGATTTACAATGCTATCAATATTACTGCTACAAGTTAGGTAACATCCTTGTATAGCATCTCGATTCCATGCTAGGATCTTCCTCTTTTACTGCTACAGTTTCTTAAGATCCAAGCTACTTGATACTGTAGCGATGACATGGGCACTACTTCATTAGAAGAACCTGCCCGGAGGCAGACGAGGGCTTCACTGGGTTATTCCCTCATGTACACAATGTTATTTCCTTGTGGCAGGGTGTTATACTCCAATCAAGACTTATAGCATACATGGGAGTCCTCACAGCAGTTCGGCTTTTCAGACGCTCTTCAAAGAACTGGATAACGCTTTAGTAAACCTTTAGAACTTTTATTTACAGACATTTCTACTCTGTCTCTATTGTCACTCCTTCCAGCGTCTCTAAACATGACGTACATCCTGTCTAATTTTACTCTTCTGGTCCCGAGATTAATACTCAAAATACTATAAATATGTATCCTAACAATGGGCAGACCGGGGGGTTGTAATGAGGGGTGAGGGGGGAGGAGAAGGCTAACTTCTGTGGGGTCCTAAACATCCAATAATAATAAAACAAAGACAACCTGTTACGCTTAAGATTTAGTGACCTCCCTGGAGCAAATAGTTTTTAGACATAGGAGACTCTAAACTCTAAACTCTCCACTTTCTCTTTCCCCTCGCTTCTCTCTCTCTCTCTCTCACTCTGACTCTCTCTCTCTCTCAGCCCCCATATCGTTCTCTCCAGTTATTAAGTGAGAGGAGAAGATTGGAGGTGTCCCAGAGAATCGGCTATAATTGTCGGAAACACAACACAGAGACCTGTCAGTCTCAAGGGATCTCAAAACGCTATATGTCAGGACTTCGAAGACGTGACTCTGCCTGGAGACGACCACATCCTCCATCACAACAAATACTAAACTTGGGTTTCATTTTTTTTAAATATTTTTTTTTCTTGGTAACTTTTAAAATAAAAACATTTCCTCAAACATCACATTCTTCATAGGGTTTCATTTTGAATTGTTGCCACACATCATGGTGTCCCAGTAACACACTTTTGAGATCCATTATCAGTGAGAATCTCTGAGCCAAGCGATAAATGACTTCCAGCACTTTCATAACGACAGGTAACTGAGGGCAAGAATTCCATTCAACTCTGGTGAGGGCATTCTTCACAGCTGTCATGATCAACAGATCAACTGGGAGATCTCGTGGAGCAAGAACAAGAAAAAAAATAGGATGGTTAGAATTGAAGAAAGGAAGAAATCATTGGAAATGTGGATCAATGGAAAGAAGAATTCACTTTTTTAAAATTATTTTTTGTCAGGAAAGAAAAGGAGATACAAATGTCCAAGTCTGGAGGTGTACAATCCGCCCTAAATTGGGATGTGTGAGTGAGTGCAAGTTCGAAGGCCGCACGGATACACATTTCCCAATGTCCACAAAAAGAGATTATTCCAGAGCGCATTAAGTATCCTTTAGCATGAAAAAAAAATACCAACGCAAAAAAAAAAGGCTTATTCCCCTTAAAAGAGCCTCAATAGCTGTTTTATAAATAAGAGAACACGTGATCAAGAAACAGACCATGACAAAAACAAATCTCTGTTAAAGGGACTTAAAGCTTTATCTCTTTGGTTTGTCCATTTAATGTGAAGTCGTGATTGGATTAAACTGTCAACAGAGCGAGAAATGAGAATTGAAAACTAAAAACAAAACAAATTAACATGACTAGGTTAAATATAAAATGTCAGTTTGCGTGAAAATATTCATGTGATTTGTTTACTCAACGGCATGGTACAATCAAACCCTGATGTTTCAACCCATTCAAATGGCTCTCATTAGCGAGAGACAAAAAAAAATGAACTGAAATAAAATTAGATCCCCCACACGAGAATGAAACAATAGCAGACTGAGTCTATTCAGACATTTTTATTCTATCTTGTTGTTCCTTTTCTTTGTTCTCTATCAGGTAGAGTTTCACATTCTTGTCATGAAGTGGCTTCAGAAACTGATAGAAATATATTTGTTTCTTTGAACTGCTCTACTAAGTCACGCTTCTTACAGCGTGTTCCTTTCACCAGGTCACTACAATATAGCTTCATTACAGCGTGTTCCTTTCACCAGGTCAATACAATATAGCTTCATTACAACGTGTTCCTTTCACCAGGTCAATACAATATAGCTTCATTACAACGTGTTCCTTTCACCAGGTCAATACAATGTAGCTTCATTACAGCGTGTTTCATTAACAAGGTCAATACAATATAGCTTCATTACAGCGTGTTCCTTTCACCAGGTCAATACAATATAGCTTCATTACAGCGTGTTCCATTAACAAGGTCAATACAATATAGCTTCATTACAACGTGTTCCTTTCACCAGGTCAATACAATGTAGCTTCATTACAGCGTGTTCCTTTCACCAGGTCAATACAATATAGCTTCATTACAGCGTGTTCCTTTCACCAGGTCAATACAATATAGCTTCATTACAGCGTGTTCCTTTCACCAGGTCAATACAATGTAGCTTCATTACAACGTGTTCCTTTCACCAGGTCAATACAATATAGCTTCATTACAGCGTGTTCCTTTCACCAGGTCAATACAATATAGCTTCATTACAACGTGTTCCTTTCACCAGGTCAATACAATATAGCTTCATTACAGCGTGTTCCTTTCACCAGGTCAATACAATGTAGCTTCATTACAGCGTGTTCCTTTCACCAGGTCAATACAATGTAGCTTCATTACAGCGTGTTCCATCAACCAGGTCAATACAATGTAGCTTCATTACAGCGTGTTCCTTTCACCAGGTCAATACAATGTAGCTTCATTACAACGTGTTCCATTAACAAGGTCAATACAATATAGCTTCATTACAGCGTGTTCCATTAACAAGGTCAATACAATGTAGCTTCATTACAGCGTGTTCCTTTCACCAGGTCAATACAATGTAGCTTCATTACAGCGTGTTCCTTTCACCAGGTCAATACAATGTAGCTTCATTACAGCGTGTTCCTTTCACCAGGTCAATACAATGTAGCTTCATTACAACGTGTTCCATTAACAAGGTCAATACAATATAGCTTCATTACAGCGTGTTCCATTAACAAGGTCAATACAATATAGCTTCATTACAGCGTGTTCCTTTCACCAGGTCAATACAATGTAGCTTCATTACAGCGTGTTCCATTAACAAGGTCAATACAATATAGCTTCATTACAGCGTGTTCCTTTCACCAGGTCAATACAATGTAGCTTCATTACAACGTGTTCCATTAACAAGGTCAATACAATATAGCTTCATTACAGCGTGTTCCATTAACAAGGTCAATACAATATAGCTTCATTACAACGTGTTCCTTTCACCAGGTCAATACAATGTAGCTTCATTACAACGTGTTCCATTAACAAGGTCAATACAATATAGCTTCATTACAGCGTGTTCCATTAACAAGGTCAATACAATATAGCTTCATTACAGCGTGTTCCTTTCACCAGGTCAATACAATATAGCTTCATTACAGCGTGTTCCTTTCACCAGGTCAATACAATGTAGCTTCATTACAGCGTGTTCCATTAACAAGGTCAATACAATATAGCTTCATTACAGCGTGTTCCTTTCACCAGGTCAATACAATGTAGCTTCATTACAGCGTGTTCCTTTCACCAGGTCAATACAATGTAGCTTCATTACAACGTGTTCCTTTCACCAGGTCAATACAATGTAGCTTCATTACAACGTGTTCCTTTCACCAGGTCAATACAATGTAGCTTCATTACAACGTGTTCCTTTCACCAGGTCAATACAATGTAGCTTCATTACAGCGTGTTCCTTTCACCAGGTCAATACAATGTAGCTTCATTACAGCGTGTTCCATTAACAAGGTCAATACAATATAGCTTCATTACAGCGTGTTCCTTTCACCAGGTCAATACAATGTAGCTTCATTACAACGTGTTCCATTAACAAGGTCAATACAATATAGCTTCATTACAGCGTGTTCCTTTCACCAGGTCAATACAATATAGCTTCATTACAGCGTGTTCCTTTCACCAGGTCAATACAATGTAGCTTCATTACAGCGTGTTCCATTAACAAGGTCAATACAATATAGCTTCATTACAGCGTGTTCCTTTCACCAGGTCAATACAATGTAGCTTCATTACAGCGTGTTCCTTTCACCAGGTCAATACAATGTAGCTTCATTACAGCGTGTTCCTTTCACCAGGTCAATACAATGTAGCTTCATTACAACGTGTTCCTTTCACCAGGTCAATACAATGTAGCTTCATTACAACGTGTTCCTTTCACCAGGTCAATACAATATAGCTTCATTACAGCGTGTTCCTTTCACCAGGTCAATACAATGTAGCTTCATTACAGCGTGTTCCATTAACAAGGTCAATACAATATAGCTTCATTACAGCGTGTTCCTTTCACCAGGTCAATACAATGTAGCTTCATTACAACGTGTTCCATTAACAAGGTCAATACAATATAGCTTCATTACAGCGTGTTCCTTTCACCAGGTCAATACAATGTAGCTTCATTACAGCGTGTTCCTTTCACCAGGTCAATACAATGTAGCTTCATTACAGCGTGTTCCTTTCACCAGGTCAATACAATATAGCTTCATTACAACGTGTTCCTTTCACCAGGTCAATACAATATAGCTTCATTACAACGTGTTCCTTTCACCAGGTCAATACAATGTAGCTTCATTACAGCGTGTTCCTTTCACCAGGTCAATACAATGTAGCTTCATTACAGCGTGTTCCTTTCACCAGGTCAATACAATATAGCTTCATTACAGCGTGTTCCTTTCACCAGGTCAATACAATATAGCTTCATTACAGCGTGTTCCTTTCACCAGGTCAATACAATATAGCTTCATTACAGCGTGTTCCTTTCACCAGGTCAATACAATGTAGCTTCATTACAGCGTGTTCCTTTCACCAGGTCAATACAATGTAGCTTCATTACAGCGTGTTCCTTTCACCAGGTCAATACAATATGGCTTCATTACAGCGTGTTCCTTTCACCAGGTCAATACAATATAGCTTCATTACAGCGTGTTCCTTTCACCAGGTCAATACAATGTAGCTTCATTACAGCGTGTTCCTTTCACCAGGTCAATACAATATAGCTTCATTACAGCGTGTTCCTTTCACCAGGTCAATACAATGTAGCTTCATTACAGCGTGTTCCATTAACAAGGTCAATACAATATAGCTTCATTACAGCGTGTTCCTTTCACCAGGTCAATACAATGTAGCTTCATTACAACGTGTTCCATTAACAAGGTCAATACAATATAGCTTCATTACAGCGTGTTCCATTAACAAGGTCAATACAATATAGCTTCATTACAGCGTGTTCCTTTCACCAGGTCAATACAATATAGCTTCATTACAGCGTGTTCCTTTCACCAGGTCAATACAATGTAGCTTCATTACAGCGTGTTCCATTAACAAGGTCAATACAATATAGCTTCATTACAGCGTGTTCCTTTCACCAGGTCAATACAATGTAGCTTCATTACAACGTGTTCCATTAACAAGGTCAATACAATATAGCTTCATTACAGCGTGTTCCATTAACAAGGTCAATACAATATAGCTTCATTACAACGTGTTCCTTTCACCAGGTCAATACAATGTAGCTTCATTACAACGTGTTCCATTAACAAGGTCAATACAATATAGCTTCATTACAGCGTGTTCCATTAACAAGGTCAATACAATATAGCTTCATTACAGCGTGTTCCTTTCACCAGGTCAATACAATATAGCTTCATTACAGCGTGTTCCTTTCACCAGGTCAATACAATGTAGCTTCATTACAGCGTGTTCCATTAACAAGGTCAATACAATATAGCTTCATTACAGCGTGTTCCTTTCACCAGGTCAATACAATGTAGCTTCATTACAGCGTGTTCCTTTCACCAGGTCAATACAATGTAGCTTCATTACAACGTGTTCCTTTCACCAGGTCAATACAATGTAGCTTCATTACAACGTGTTCCTTTCACCAGGTCAATACAATGTAGCTTCATTACAACGTGTTCCTTTCACCAGGTCAATACAATGTAGCTTCATTACAGCGTGTTCCTTTCACCAGGTCAATACAATGTAGCTTCATTACAGCGTGTTCCATTAACAAGGTCAATACAATATAGCTTCATTACAGCGTGTTCCTTTCACCAGGTCAATACAATGTAGCTTCATTACAACGTGTTCCATTAACAAGGTCAATACAATATAGCTTCATTACAGCGTGTTCCTTTCACCAGGTCAATACAATATAGCTTCATTACAGCGTGTTCCTTTCACCAGGTCAATACAATATAGCTTAATTACAGCGTGTTCCTTTCACCAGGTCAATACAATGTAGCTTCATTACAGCGTGTTCCATTAACAAGGTCAATACAATATAGCTTCATTACAGCGTGTTCCTTTCACCAGGTCAATACAATGTAACTTCATTACAGCGTGTTCCTTTCACCAGGTCAATACAATGTAGCTTCATTACAGCGTGTTCCTTTCACCAGGTCAATACAATGTAGCTTCATTACAGCGTGTTCCTTTCACCAGGTCAATACAATGTAGCTTCATTACAACGTGTTCCTTTCACCAGGTCAATACAATGTAGCTTCATTACAGCGTGTTCCATTAACAAGGTCAATACAATATAGCTTCATTACAGCGTGTTCCTTTCACCAGGTCAATACAATATAGCTTCATTACAGCGTGTTCCTTTCACCAGGTCAATACAATATAGCTTCATTACAGCGTGTTCCTTTCACCAGGTCAATACAATATAGCTTCATTACAGCGTGTTCCATTAACAAGGTCAATACAATATAGCTTCATTACAGCGTGTTCCTTTCACCAGGTCAATACAATATAGCTTCATTACAGCGTGTTCCATTAACAAGGTCAATACAATATAGCTTCATTACAGCGTGTTCCTTTCACCAGGTCAATACAATATAGCTTCATTACAGCGTGTTCCATTAACAAGGTCAATACAATATAGCTTCATTACAACGTGTTCCTTTCACCAGGTCAATACAATATAGCTTCATTACAACGTGTTCCATTAACAAGGTCAATACAATATAGCTTCATTACAACGTGTTCCATTAACAAGGTCAATACAATATAGCTTCATTACAGCGTGTTCCTTTCACCAGGTCAATACAATGTAGCTTCATTACAACGTGTTCCATTAACAAGGTCAATACAATATAGCTTCATTACAGCGTGTTCCATTAACAAGGTCAATACAATATAGCTTCATTACAGCGTGTTCCTTTCACCAGGTCAATACAATGTAGCTTCATTACAGCGTGTTCCATTAACAAGGTCAATACAATATAGCTTCATTACAGCGTGTTCCTTTCACCAGGTCAATACAATGTAGCTTCATTACAACGTGTTCCATTAACAAGGTCAATACAATATAGCTTCATTACAGCGTGTTCCATTAACAAGGTCAATACAATATAGCTTCATTACAACGTGTTCCTTTCACCAGGTCAATACAATGTAGCTTCATTACAACGTAGTCCATTAACAAGGTCAATACAATATAGCTTCATTACAGCGTGTTCCTTTCACCAGGTCAATACAATATAGCTTCATTACAGCGTGTTCCTTTCACCAGGTCAATACAATGTAGCTTCATTACAGCGTGTTCCATTAACAAGGTCAATACAATATAGCTTCATTACAGCGTGTTCCTTTCACCAGGTCAATACAATGTAGCTTCATTACAGCGTGTTCCTTTCACCAGGTCAATACAATGTAGCTTCATTACAGCGTGTTCCTTTCACCAGGTCAATACAATGTAGCTTCATTACAACGTGTTCCTTTCACCAGGTCAATACAATGTAGCTTCATTACAACGTGTTCCTTTCACCAGGTCAATACAATGTAGCTTCATTACAACGTGTTCCATTAACAAGGTCAATACAATATAGCTTCATTACAGCGTGTTCCTTTCACCAGGTCAATACAATGTAGCTTCATTACAACGTGTTCCATTAACAAGGTCAATACAATATAGCTTCATTACAGCGTGTTCCTTTCACCAGGTCAATACAATGTAGCTTCATTACAGCGTGTTCCTTTCACCAGGTCAATACAATGTAGCTTCATTACAGCGTGTTCCTTTCACCAGGTCAATACAATATAGCTTCATTACAACGTGTTCCATTAACAAGGTCAATACAATATAGCTTCATTACAGCGTGTTCCATTAACAAGGTCAATACAATATAGCTTCATTACAGCGTGTTCCTTTCACCAGGTCAATACAATATAGCTTCATTACAGCGTGTTCCTTTCACCAGGTCAATACAATGTAGCTTCATTACAGCGTGTTCCATTAACAAGGTCAATACAATATAGCTTCATTACAGCGTGTTCCTTTCACCAGGTCAATACAATGTAGCTTCATTACAACGTGTTCCATTAACAAGGTCAATACAATATAGCTTCATTACAGCGTGTTCCATTAACAAGGTCAATACAATATAGCTTCATTACAACGTGTTCCTTTCACCAGGTCAATACAATGTAGCTTC
Organism: Biomphalaria glabrata; assembly: GCF_947242115.1. NCBI lineage: Eukaryota > Metazoa > Mollusca > Gastropoda > Planorbidae > Biomphalaria > Biomphalaria glabrata. The sequence goes on from NC_074717.1 coordinate 28,645,857, forward strand.
ATTACAACGTGTTCCATTAACAAGGTCAATACAATATAGCTTCATTACAGCGTGTTCCTTTCACCAGGTCAATACAATGTAGCTTCATAACAGCGTGTTCCTTTCACCAGGTCAATACAATGTAGCTTCATTACAGCGTGTTCCATTAACAAGGTCAATACAATATAGCTTCATTACAGCGTGTTCCTTTCACCAGGTCAATACAATGTAGCTTCATTACAGCGTGTTCCTTTCACCAGGTCAATACAATGTAGCTTCATTACAACGTGTTCCTTTCACCAGGTCAATACAATGTAGCTTCATTACAACGTGTTCCTTTCACCAGGTCAATACAATGTAGCTTCATTACAACGTGTTCCTTTCACCAGGTCAATACAATGTAGCTTCATTACAGCGTGTTCCTTTCACCAGGTCAATACAATGTAGCTTCATTACAGCGTGTTCCATTAACAAGGTCAATACAATATAGCTTCATTACAGCATGTTCCTTTCACCAGGTCAATACAATGTAGCTTCATTACAACGTGTTCCATTAACAAGGTCAATACAATATAGCTTCATTACAGCGTGTTCCTTTCACCAGGTCAATACAATATAGCTTCATTACAGCGTGTTCCTTTCACCAGGTCAATACAATATAGCTTCATTACAGCGTGTTCCTTTCACCAGGTCAATACAATGTAGCTTCATTACAGCGTGTTCCATTAACAAGGTCAATACAATATAGCTTCATTACAGCGTGTTCCTTTCACCAGGTCAATACAATGTAACTTCATTACAGCGTGTTCCTTTCACCAGGTCAATACAATGTAGCTTCATTACAGCGTGTTCCTTTCACCAGGTCAATACAATGTAGCTTCATTACAACGTGTTCCTTTCACCAGGTCAATACAATGTAGCTTCATTACAACGTGTTCCTTTCACCAGGTCAATACAATGTAGCTTCATTACAACGTGTTCCATTAACAAGGTCAATACAATATAGCTTCATTACAGCGTGTTCCTTTCACCAGGTCAATACAATATAGCTTCATTACAACGTGTTCCTTTCACCAGGTCAATACAATGTAGCTTCATTACAACGTGTTCCATTAACAAGGTCAATACAATATAGCTTCATTACAGCGTGTTCCTTTCACCAGGTCAATACAATATAGCTTCATTACAACGTGTTCCTTTCACCAGGTCAATACAATATAGCTTCATTACAACGTGTTCCATTAACAAGGTCAATACAATATAGCTTCATTACAGCGTGTTCCTTTCACCAGGTCAATACAATGTAGCTTCATTACAGCGTGTTCCTTTCACCAGGTCAATACAATGTAGCTTCATTACAGCGTGTTCCATTAACAAGGTCAATACAATATAGCTTCATTACAGCGTGTTCCTTTCACCAGGTCAATACAATGTAGCTTCATTACAACGTGTTCCATTAACAAGGTCAATACAATATAGCTTCATTACAGCGTGTTCCTTTCACCAGGTCAATACAATGTAGCTTCATTACAGCGTGTTCCTTTCACCAGGTCAATACAATGTAGCTTCATTACAACGTGTTCCTTTCACCAGGTCAATACAATGTAGCTTCATTACAACGTGTTCCTTTCACCAGGTCAATACAATGTAGCTTCATTACAGCGTGTTCCTTTCACCAGGTCAATACAATGTAGCTTCATTACAGCGTGTTCCTTTCACCAGGTCAATACAATGTAGCTTCATTACAGCGTGTTCCATTAACAAGGTCAATACAATATAGCTTCATTACAGCGTGTTCCTTTCACCAGGTCAATACAATATAGCTTCATTACAGCGTGTTCCTTTCACCAGGTCAATACAATATAGCTTCATTACAGCGTGTTCCTTTCACCAGGTCAATACAATATAGCTTCATTACAGCGTGTTCCATTAACAAGGTCAATACAATATAGCTTCATTACAGCGTGTTCCTTTCACCAGGTCAATACAATATAGCTTCATTACAGCGTGTTCCATTAACAAGGTCAATACAATATAGCTTCATTACAGCGTGTTCCTTTCACCAGGTCAATACAATATAGCTTCATTACAGCGTGTTCCATTAACAAGGTCAATACAATATAGCTTCATTACAACGTGTTCCTTTCACCAGGTCAATAAAATATAGCTTCATTACAACGTGTTCCATTAACAAGGTCAATACAATATAGCTTCATTACAACGTGTTCCATTAACAAGGTCAATACAATATAGCTTCATTACAGCGTGTTCCTTTCACCAGGTCAATACAATGTAGCTTCATTACAACGTGTTCCATTAACAAGGTCAATACAATATAGCTTCATTACAGCGTGTTCCTTTCACCAGGTCAATACAATGTAGCTTCATTACAACGTGTTCCTTTCACCAGGTCAATACAATATAGCTTCATTACAACGTGTTCCTTTCACCAGGTCAATACAATGTAGCTTCATTACAGCGTGTTCCATTAACAAGGTCAATACAATATAGCTTCATTACAGCGTGTTCCTTTCACCAGGTCAATACAATGTAGCTTCATTACAACGTGTTCCATTAACAAGGTCAATACAATATAGCTTCATTACAGCGTGTTCCTTTCACCAGGTCAATACAATGTAGCTTCATTACAGCGTGTTCCTTTCACCAGGTCAATACAATGTAGCTTCATTACAGCGTGTTCCATTAACAAGGTCAATACAATGTAGCTTCATTACAACGTGTTCCTTTCACCAGGTCAATACAATGTAGCTTCATTACAGCGTGTTCCATTAACAAGGTCAATACAATGTAGCTTCATTACAGCGTGTTCCATTAACAAGGTCAATACAATATAGCTTCATTACAGCGTGTTCCTTTCACCAGGTCAATACAATATAGCTTCATTACAGCGTGTTCCTTTCACCAGGTCAATACAATATAGCTTCATTACAGCGTGTTCCTTTCACCAGGTCAATACAATATAGCTTCATTACAGCGTGTTCCTTTCACCAGGTCAATACAATATAGCTTCATTACAGCGTGTTCCATCAACCAGGTCAATACAATGTAGCTTCATTACAACGTGTTCCTTTCACCAGGTCAATACAATGTAGCTTCATTACAGCGTGTTCCATTAACAAGGTCAATACAATGTAGCTTCATTACAACGTGTTCCTTTCACCAGGTCAATACAATGTAGCTTCATTACAGCGTGTTCCATTAACAAGGTCAATACAATGTAGCTTCATTACAGCGTGTTCCATTAACAAGGTCAATACAATGTAGCTTCATTACAGCGTGTTCCATTAACAAGGTCAATACAATATAGCTTCATTACAGCGTGTTCCTTTCACCAGGTCAATACAATGTAGCTTCATTACAGCGTGTTCCATTAACAAGGTCAATACAATATAGCTTCATTACAGCGTGTTCCTTTCACCAGGTCAATACAATGTAGCTTCATTACAGCGTGTTCCATTAACAAGGTCAATACAATATAGCTTCATTACAGGTGATCTGCATTATTAAATACTCGGTGAAGACTGGAATTTCGGGATTTTTAGGGCGCCCCTGATTTCACTCAAGTAAAGGCGGTTGGTCGTTGTGCTGGCCACATGATACCCTACTCTTTAACCGTTGTCCAAAGAAACAAATGACCTTCACATCATCTGCCCCATAGATCGCAAGGTCTGAAAGGTGTCTCTCTATATATATATCATGGACGTAGAAGGATTTTTTTTTTCGGGGGGGGGGGGGGATTTTTTCTCCTCCCCCCCCGGCGAAAAATTATATTTATATATATGTATGTGTGTGTGTGTATAATCTTTATTACATTCTGACCCATCATTCTTTCGGAAGACGCTTATTGTGCCCTAGAATAGGTTCTTCCTGGTGTTAGTTTGCCAGCAAGGGGGTCTGGGGGAGCGCTAGGAGCTCCCTCAGCGCGGGGCAGAGCCCCGCCGCCAAGCACTGTTTCTGATATTGAAAGCCAATAAAATGCATATTCTGAGGTATCTACAGAGCATTTTACTGCTATTAAAAAGTTTTATTTCAAAAACCTAATGTGCTATTGTTACTGACTTAGACCCTCCCCTCATGTGACGATCTGTCACAATCTTACTAAGGGGTCGACTCCCAGTTCGGCATAGGATTTCCTTGATTTATAACTGACTCCTAAAATCTGTGTTAGCCATCTTTGTTAAGCCACATTCACTGCACTTTTATTAATTGAGCCCCGCCACTGGTAGAAATGTGTAATCTCTCTTGAATACGCTCTTGGAATTAAGTGACTGTAGTTTGCTTTAGATTTTATATCGAAAAGTGAAGTTTTATCGTCAAAATCTTCTGTTGGGGGTTTTAAACTAAAAAATCTCTGGAGTTATGTTGTTTTTTTTTTAATTCAAAACCCCATTTAGCTACGGACATAGAATTTAGTAGCTGTAATTTGCTTGAGAATAATATTGAAGATAGATGCTTTCCACCTCAAAACGCTTTGTAGGGGGATTTTAAACTCAAAACCATCTGAAGGGGTTTTAAACTTTTAAAAAAGCCATCTGTAGGTGATGGATTTAAACTCAAAACCCCCAATTGTCTTGGCTACGCTCAAATAATTATAGTGTGTAATTTGCTTTTTTAGCGGCCCCCGAAAGGGGAAAAGACGCTATTAGTTTTGTGCGAAATGTCTGTCCGTCCGTCCCGTTTAGATCTCGTAAACTAGAAGAGATATTGAAAATCCGACTTCACAATATTTTAGACCATTCAAAGTTCTGATGCAGCGGCTACTTTTTTTTTCCTGAAAGCGAAAATTCTAATTTTTAAAATCAATTATGCAAGCAGTTTTTTTTATAAGAAAAAGCTAATTAGTATGCATTATATGTTAGACCTAATTTAAGACGAATAGTAATCTTATAAACATCATTTTTGTGCACATTTTTTCTAATAGCGGAAATTTTTTTTTTTTATGAGGATTCGACCCCTCGTAATGAGAGAAAAAAGAATCCTTAATCGACACCCCTATCCTGAAATAATTTACACATGACCCTAACAGAACCCTGAACAATTGTGATACAGCAGCACCTTTGCTTGGTTAACTATCCCAGAACGATTCTAACAGACCCAAGGGCCACCTTGATGATGCTAGAGTAGCCCTCTTACATCACAAGGAGACCTTTAAAAATTGTCGTGAGAGGGATTAACCTGTTCCCTGATCAGTCTTTTTAAATACACAAGGCATACAAGGCAGCTGTATAAAACCTATATTAGCTTGCCTTGCCTAATTACTTGCTACTACCTGGGAACATAGCATTGCTACAAAGTCAATTTCCGGAAAAATTGTTAACGTTGCTGTGCAGCTTTGTTAATAAACTCATTTATGTAGAAGATTGTTACTGTTAAAGTAAAAATACTGAGGCCACTTATCAAGGAAGTCCTTTTTCTCTGTATTACTTTATAGAAAAGATGTGGTTCTGTTGTGTAAAATTAAATATTATTATATGTCTAAAATACTATTTGACGAGACAGAATGGAGGCTTAGGATGAAATCAGTCACTTTTTTCTCTTCGTACTACCACCAAGTTCAATACATTATGTCCCCTTTAACCATAAAGTGACAATGACAATGCCAAGTGCTTAAAAGGAAACATAAACTAATTGGATACAATCACACTACAGATTTCCCTTTGTTTCGTTTAATTTTTTTGGAAAATGTCTACAAGATAAGATAACTTAAATTCAGTTTGACTACAATTGACAGCGTTGTCAAACTAGTGGATATTAAATGAATTGTAATTTCTTGACCACTCATGTTTTATTTTTATTTTTTTGAAAATGACTACAAATTAGTAGAAATTAAATGAATTGTAATTTGTTGACCACTCATGTTTTATTTTTAAATTTTTTGAAAATGACTACAAATTAGTAGATATTAAATGAATTGTAAATTCTTGACCACTATTGTTCTATTTTTATTTTTTGAAAATGACTACAAATTAGTAGATATTAAATGAATTGTAATTTCTTGACCACTCATGTTTTATTTTTTTATTTTTTTTTTTGGAAAATGACTACAAATTAGTAGATATTAAATGAATTGTAATTTCTTGACCACTCATGTTTTATTTTTATTTATTTTGAAAATGACTACAAATTAGTAGATATTAAATGAATTGTAATTTCTTGACCACTATTGTTTTATTTTTATTTTTTGGAAAATGATTACAAATTAGTAGAAATTAAATAAATTGTAATTTGTTGACCACTCATGTTTTATTTTTAATTTTTTGAAAATGACTACAAATTAGTAGATATTAAATGAATTGTAAATTCTTGACCACTATTGTTCTATTTTTTTATTTTTTTTTTTTGGAAAATGACTACAAATTAGTAGATATTAAATGAATTGTAATTTCTTGACCACTCATGTTTTATTTTTATTTATTTTGAAAATGACTACAATTTAGTAGATATTAAATGAATTGTAATTTCTTGACCACTATTGTTTTATTTTTATTTTTTGGAAAATGATTACAAATTAGTAGAAATTAAATAAATTGTAATTTGTTGACCACTCATGTTTTATTTTTAATTTTTTGAAAATGACTACAAATTAGTAGATATTAAATGAATTGTAACCTCTTGACTACTATTGTTTTATTTTTATTTTTTGAAAATGACTACAAATTAGTAGATATTAAATGAATTGTAACCTCTTGACTACTATTGTTTTATTTTTATTTATTTTGAAAATGACTACAAATTAGTAGATATTAAATGAATTGTAATTTCTTGACCACTATTGTTTTATTTTTATTTATTTTGAAAATGACTACAAATTAGTAGATATTAAATGAATTGTAATTTCTTAAAAAAAAAAAAAGAGCCTTTTCAAAACAATTAACTTATTTAATTCGAACCGAGGGTCCCGGGTTCGAATCCTGGTGAAGACTGGGATTTTCAACTTCTGAGTCTACCCAGCTCTAATGGGTACCTGACATTAGTTGGGGAAAGCAAAGGCGGTTGGTCGTTGTGCTGGCTACATGACACCCTCGTTAACCGTAGGCCACAAAAACAGATGAACTTTACATCATCTGCCCTATAGACCACAAACTAGTTAGGCCAGGTTCACATCTAACTTTACATTCACTTTCAAGTATCCTTTGATCTGCTGGACTGTTGGGGCACTACACAAGATCTGTTAACCTTCTTTCTCCATTCTTATCTCTCATTTGTCTTTGATATAATTTCATTCGGATGTTCTTTCTGAAAATATTGAAGCCTACCTGGGTGGACCACTGGTCGTGCGGTTTGCGCGCTGGACTGTCGTTTGGATTTATCGACGATCGGAGGTTCAAACCTTGCCTGCTCCCATCCCCCGTCGTCCTGCAGGAGGTTTGGACTAGGAAGTAAACTATCTTCAACTCTGAAGGATTATCCGAATTATGTAAAACATTTTACTTCAGGCGCCGTTTCCACACAAACTGTCTTTTGTAACCTTGTTTTTTTTTCTATTGAAGAGGTATTTTTTAGCATCAAACCACTCTGAAGAGGGGTTTAAACTCAAAACTCCTTTTGGCAACGCTCATAGCATTTTGAGTGCGTAGTTTTGCTAGTTTCTTACATTGAAGATGTATTTTTTAGCTTCAAACCCCGCTTGCGGGGGTGGGGGGTGGGGGGGTGGGGGGGTTGATGTTAAACTCAAAACCCCTTTGCCTACGCTCATAGATTTCTGAGTGTGTAATTTTCTTTTTTTTTATATTGAAGATGTATTTTTTAGCTTCAAACTCCACTGGAGGGGAGTTTTAACTCAAAACCCCTGTTGAATACACTCATAACATGTTGAGTGTATAATTAGCTTTGTTTTTAATATTAAAGAGGTATTTTTTACCTTCAAACCCCGCTGAAGGGGTGGTTTAAACTCAAAACTAAGTCAAAACCCATTTAGCTACGCTCATACAATTTTGAGTACGTAATTTTCTTTTTTCATATTGAAGAGGGGGTTTATCGTAAAGTTTTGAGGGGGGTTAAAAATTTTCCTTAACTGTGCTCGTGAAATTCGGGGGATTGTCGTTTGCATTTTTTTTTGTTTTGTTTTATAGAAGAGGGGAATTTAACTGCGAAAACCCCTGGTAGGGGGTTTTAAACTTAAACCCCCCTGGTAGTGGTTTTAAACTCGAACCCCCTGGTAGGGGTTTTTAAACTCACCCCCCCCCGTAGGGGTTTTTAACTCAAAAACCCCTGGTAGGGGGGTTTAAACTCAAAACCCCCTTTGCTGTGCTGGGGCAAATGATAGTTTAGTATTAAAATCTCACCTAAAATAAACAAAATCAAAGCAAAAAATCATCACTACATCCCGTCCCCCCCCGGATTTCATTTCCGGGGGGGGGGGGGTTGAACCCCCAAACCACCACCACCCTGGCTACGCCCATGATATATATATATATATATATATATTGTGTATTTGTAGTGTGTATATTGTATGCTAATAGTTTATATAGTGTGAATAGTACTTTGCTCTAGAAATGGTTTATATGTGTGTGCTTGTTTTCGAAGTAAAAGAATCCTTAAGGTTTTAAAATGGCGTTAATAAGACGGATCGGATTTATAAGAAAGTGTTGTATTCAGATACTTAAAAGTGTTGTATTCAGATACTTAAAAGTGTTGTATTCAAATACTTAAAAGTGTTGTATTCAGATACTTAAAAGTGAAGATCATTGAAGTTCTTTTGGCTGAAGAGCCAAGTCACAAATTCTTTAAAGGTCATTGTGTTTTTCACTATCGATTTACAATTAGCATATTTTTTGTCTTCAAGCGGAATCCTGTTTGAAAGAATTAGAGGATAAAACATTTAAAACTTGTCCTGGATTAGGAAAAAATAACAATCGTAACATCGTATTATCTCAAAAATATTCTTAAGAACTCATCATTTCAACCTTGAACCCACATCACACTGACACCCGCCCCCATCTAACTATGTAAAGATCAATACATAAGATTTGTTGGAATCAATCAGTAAGATGCAAACTTCGTAGATTAAAGCAAAAACTGCAAACCCTATAAACATTGAACTAAAACACATTTTTACAACCACGTGACATGAACTTAAGGAGTTAATTTTAAATCTTACTACTGCGCAGATATTGCTCGTCTCAGTGTTCCACTTGAAGTCAATCCTGTTAGCAGATTACATTGAGAGCTAATTCTCAACAAAGCTAGTTAGAGAACACCCAAGATAACAACAACAACAAAAAAAAAAAACACACCAGAAGATTGAGGTTAATATCAGATTTTGTTGGACAATTTTTTTTTTATTTCTTTGATGTTCTCATAAAAAGAGAATTGATTAAAAGAAAGAAAAAAGTTGAGTGCGTGAAACAGGCCAGAAGGAAAAATGTGTTGAAGACCAAATGTTTTAGGCAACTGTTTTAGAATTCTGTGTGACAAAGAAGTAAAATTAAATAAGAACAGATTTAGAACACAAAATGATACATAAGAAAACCAACTTCTAAGTCCGACTATGTTAAATAATGGATACAAGTAATTAGCTTTTTTTTTATCGACGTCAATAATTTACAAAATAAGAAAACTTCAACGTTACTTTTCTTCTCTATTCAGCATATTTATTGGTTTTGACTTGATACAAGTTGTAGAGATACAAATTGTAGAGATACTATTTGTAGAGATACAAGTTGTAGAGATACTAGTTGCAGATACTAGTTGCAGAGATACAAGTTGTAGAGATACAAGTTGCAGAGATACAAGTTGTAGAGATACAAGTTGTAGAGATACAAGTTGCAGAGATACAAGCTGTAGAGATTTCTTTTTCTTTTTTCAAGTTATCAATTTGGTAAGAATCCCCCCACCCTGTGAACCTCCCCCCTCCCATCCATCATGAAGTATTAGTCAGGAATTGAGCACTTCAAGTTGGACTTTCTGACAAAGATTGAATGGGTAATGGTCGAACAAGAGGCTGATCTAAGATGGTCGTAAGATGAATCAGTCCAAACGTTAGGTTAGTAGTTCACAAACTTTTGAACCATGACCCTACTTTATGGAATAAAATTATTCTAGTCTTAATTGGTATTCAAATACAATTAGGGGCTACAGCACTTCACGATCAGATGAACTAAAAAACCACTGCGCCGAGTAATCACGTGACTTTGAAGAAATAGACCAATCAGCAAACCATTTATACAGTTACGTTCAAGTACTTGACTCTGTGGTGGCTTAGTGATATTTCTAAATGGAAATTGTTTGGTTTTTGGCACACCGGCACAATTTAGGCCATGTCGTGCATATCGAAATTGGCTACATATGTAATGTCAAGTATTGTGCTAGATAGTGTTGTGTACTTCTACATCTCTAGTTGATAGCTACATGTCTAAACATCAGTTCTCAATGATTTCTTGCCAACTCTAATTAAACACCTAAAACACTTAGGTGTTTGGATTTAGATAAGCGAAGGAAAAGTTGCAAAAAGTTGCATTTTTATATCTAAAATTTGACTGCGCGCGCGCACACACACACACGCGCACGCACAGAGAGAGAGAGAGAAAGAGAGAGAGAGAGAGAGAGAATGATAGAGAGAGAGACATCAAACTACACCCGAAATAAAACAAAGTTTGTTTGAACCAGAGCAAACTATATACAAGTCTAATGCAGACAATGAAAGTTCTTACTTTTACTTAAAAAAACAAACTTTTATCTTTGGTGCGATGAAAAAAACAGGGTTGAAACTAAAAAAAAAAAAAATTCAAATTGTACACACTAAATGATCAATAGACAAAAGCATTATTACAAATGTTATATTTCAATATCAAGTCAATGTACAAATACTCTTCGGGTTTGTAACATTCTATAGGAAAATACACAAAGTTATCAATTGGAAACAAGAAATGTTTAATGGTTTCCTCAACGAATAAAATTGACCAGTTTAAATGTCATTTCCTTGAGTTTCTTTAAACACAGTTCAAAGAGTGACCAGAGATCTTCACAGATGGATCTCGAGTTCCTCTTAGATTGCCACTTGATGAAAAGTCTCCATTTCTAAACATTTCAAACGTGACCCACTTCACCATTAATTTAATGTCAAAAATGGATAGAAAAAAAATTGTGAGCTTTGGTTCAAAAACAGGATAGGGAGTGTTCTGCTGTGCCTGGTGCCAGAGAAGTAGAGCTCCTATGCTCTGGAAGATACAAAGTCTTACCTGCAAGGCGAAGATCTCTTCCTTCAAAACAACATTGGCTTCATGCTCATTCATCACGGCCTGCTTCAACTGGGACGTGGCCTCAATGGCGGAGCTCTTCATTGCTTCACTCTCTTGACCTGAACCAAACAGTCAATTAAATCATTGACTACAATATGGAAAGAAAAATTCTAAGAAAACAAAAAAACATCGCTAGTGAGTATAGTGTCATCAATGTTGAGACTAACTGAAGAAATCAGTGACCATTAGTACCCAGTAATTAAAAAAGTGTTTCTACTAACCTCTGGCTTGCGCTTTCTTGAGAAGTTCCGCCATTTTACGAGCTGCCTGTTCTGCTTGCCATCGTCTTTCCTTTTCTGTTTCTAAAGAGGCCAAGAGATCCTGAAAATAGAGAGTCTAGATGTAATCTAACTGGGGAGAGGCCAGAGAGTCTAGATGTATTCTAACTGGGGAGAAGCCAGAGAGTCTAGATGTAATCTAACTGGGGAGAAGTCAGAGAGTCTAGATGTAATCTAACTGGGGAGAAGCCAGAGAGTCTAGATGTATTCTAACTGGGGAGAAGCCAGAGAGTCTAGATGTAATCTAACTGGGGAGAAGCCAGAGAGTCTAGATGTAATCTAACTGGGGAGAAGCCAGACAGTCTAGATGTAATCTAACTGGGGAGAAGCCAGAGAGTCTAGATGTATTCTAACTGGGGAGAAGCCAGAGAGTCTAGATGTAATCTAACTGGGGAGAAGTCAGAGAGTCTAGATGTAATCTAACTGGGGAGAAGCCAGAGAGTCTAGATGTATTCTAACTGGGGAGAAGCCAGAGAGTCTAGATGTAATCTAACTGGGGAGAAGTCAGAGTCTAGATGTATTCTAACTGGGGAGAAGCCAGAGTCTAGATGTATTCTAACTGGGGAGAAGCCAGAGAGTCTAGGTGTAATCTAACTGGGGAGAAGTCAGACAGTCTAGATGTATTCTAACTGGGGAGAAGCCAGAGAGTCTAGATGTAATCTAACTGGGGAGAAGCCAGAGAGTCTAGATGTAATCTAACTGGGGAGAAGCCAGAGAGTCTAGGTGTAATCTAACTGGGGAGAAGCCAGACAGTCTAGATGTAATCTAACTGGGGAGAAGCAAGAGAATCTAGGTGTAATCTAACTGGGGAGAAGACAGAGAGTCTAGGTGTAATCTAACTGGGGAAAAGCCAGACAGTCTAGGTGTAATCTAACTGGGGAGAAGCAAGAGAATCTAGATGTATTCTAACTGGGGAGAAGACAGAGAGTCTAGGTGTAATCTAACTGGGGAAAAGCCAGAGAGTCTAGATGTAATCTAACTGGGGAGAAGCCAGACAGTCTAGGTGTAATCTAACTGGGGAGAAGACAGAGAGTCTAGGTGTAATCTAACTGGGGAAAAGCCAGACAGTCTAGATGTATTCTAACTGGGGAGAAGACAGAGAGTCTAGGTGTAATCTAACTGGGGAGAAGCCAGAGAGTCTAGGTGTAATCTAACTGGGGAAAAGCCAGACAGTCTAGGTGTAATCTAACTGGGGAGAAGACAGAGAGTCTAGGTGTAATCTAACTGGGGAGAAGCCAGACAGTCTAGATGTATTCTAACTGGGGAGAAGACAGAGAGTCTAGGTGTAATCTAACTGGGGAAAAGCCAGACAGTCTAGGTGTAATCTAACTAGGGAGAAGACAGAGAGTCTAGATGTAATCTAACTGGGGAGAAGACAGAGAGTCTAGATGTAATCTAACTGGGGAGAAGCCAGAGAGTCTAGATGTAATCTAACTCGGAAGAAGCTAGATAGTCTAGGTGTAATCTAACTGGGGAGAAGTCAGGCAGTCTAGATGTAATCTAACTGGGAAGAAGCCAGATAGTCTAGATGTATTCTAACTGGGGAGAAGTCAGGCAGTCTAGATGTATTCTAACAGGGGAGAAGTCAGGCAGTCTAGATGTATTCTAACTGGGGAGAAGTCAGACAGTCTAGATGTGCTCTAACTAGGGAGAAGTCAGACAGTCTAGATGTATTCTAACAGGGGAGAAGTCAGACAGTCTAGATGTGCTCTAACTAGGGAGAAGTCAGACAGTCTAGATGTATTCTAACTGGGGAGAAGTCAGACAGTCTAGATGTATTCTAACTGGGGAGAAGTCAGACAGTCTAGATGTGCTCTAACTGGGGAGAAGTCAGACAGTCTAGATGTGCTCTAACTAGGGAGAAGTCAGACAGTCTAGATGTATTCTAACTAGGGAGAAGTCAGACAGTCTAGATGTATTCTAACTGGGGAGAAGTCAGACAGTCTAGATGTATTCTAACTAGGGAGAAGTCAGACAGTCTAGATGTATTCTAACTGGGGAGAAGTCAGACAGTCTAGATGTATTCTAACTGGGGAGAAGTCAGGCAGTCTAGATGTATTCTAACTGGGGAGAAGTCAGACAGTCTAGATGTATTCTAACTGGGGAGAAGTCAGACAGTCTAGATGTATTCTAATTGCCAAGTAAATAAACAAGAATTAACTTCTACTTTAGACACTGCGTGGCAGATGATCTATCAAAACTCCTTAACTGCCACTAGTTAGTTGCCCATTTGTATGTGAAATAAAATGTGAAATCAAAGAGTGTTGAGAATGCCATTTATGTAGGAGCCAAAGCGCAAGGTAAGTGAGTAAAAATGGCCACTGACTGTAACACAAAAGGAGTGTTGTGTGTGTGTTGGGGGTGTGTGTCTTTGCGTGTCTTTCCTAACCCTATCTTTGTTATCTTCTGAAAACATAATTATGTGCGTGTGTGTATGCGAGGTCAGCAGAGAACATCAAAAGAACAGATGAAAAGAAAAAAAAATATTTAAAAAATTACTTTAAAAATTCAGGATTGAGTTCATTCCCATTCAATTCAGAAAATAACATACACGAACAAAAAAAAAAAAACATGAAATTTTAAAAAAGAAAAAATGAGAAAAAGGGGGGGGGGGGTCTGCCAGTGAAAGTGCCATGAGAGAGCAGAGCTCCGCGATACAGACAGAATTTCTATTCAGACCCGGGTAATTGTAAAGAAGGTGTGAATAGTTCCTTTCCCTCAGTATCTCCGAAGTGTACAGATGTAAAGGTCGATAGGGCTCTTTTGCTCAGAGTACATTTGGCATGGGAATAGGTAGGTTCTATATGCAACAGCAAGTTGAAACCGCTGATCTACTCAGCGAGTAATACATAGGACATCTTTAGGCGAAATCGCATCTTAGAAAGTGTCCATTATAACTTTGTGTTTTTTAATGGGTGTTTGATGTCCTTTCTAGAAGGATTGATGTTGATGACTACATTAAAGTGGGAGGAAGGGGAGGATTCTGGTGAGTGTGATAGTTTTGAGGCGAGCAGAAGATTATTTTATAAGTATTTCAACATTTTGTAAAGTTTCATTGTGTGTCTATCCACCCAAGAAATGTACTATTGAAAATATTTGCAAATAAAAGGTGAATATAAAACAATAAAAACATAGAAAATACTTTAAAGCAAAACATATCAACAAAGCTTATATTAAGTGTAATTGTATCAATTAGTTTGGATTAGTCATGTATTTAATGTAATTATGTGTATAACTGTTCTAGACATAATAAATCTGTGGAGTTTTTTTTTTTCAAGACTTGTGTGAAAGTTGTAGATCTACAAGGGGAAGTTAAACAAAACGAAGTTAAACTAGCAGTCTGGAGCTACGACCAAACACACCCCAACAACATTTTGTCATTAAAATAATAACTGCACAAAATAAAAAGATGAACACGTGACTTGTCTAAATAGTCACATCAATTTCAGGCAAACATTCAATTAAATTACGATTTAAAAAAAAAAGCTAAAACAAGGTGCTCCTATAAACCTGATAGCAAGACAAGAATATTATCAATAGACTAATTAAAATGTTCATTCGTATCATATTTATGCTAGTCTATACAATCACTCCCTTGGCGATAAAGTTAAAACTAACCTCCAATTCTTTGATTGTGTGTGTGGATGTATAATCTTATGTTGTAAAGATAGCCCGACGTGTCAACTGAGCAGAGTATATCATTCAGTGCCACAGTAAGAACGAGTCAGAGTTGCCTGATAGACGCACACAGCGCAGTGTGGAGTTCATAGTGCATGGAATAGAACAGCCTTGTTTTTTTATGAAGGGCCAGCTCAATGTCACGCTGACCTGGACTTACGTTGAACGAACTTTCATTGTATTAAGTGTGTAAGTTAAAACGCTCTAAAACTCCGCACATTTTGTCCTATTTAAAGAACCAGTATTGATGTTGACCTCTTCCAGGGATACAATGCGAGTCCCCTACTTGTTGTTTGCCCACCTTGACCAGTGTCTTTCCTTTGGCTCAATTTTCATGTCAGAGATGTGGCCGGCCCATCGAAGCTGAGAATGGATGACATATCATGCAGACCAGCTCTTCAGTGTCAGGTCTCTTTACCTGACAGTTCACGTGCAAGTCATTATGTTACCTGACAGTTCACCTGGAAGTCATTATGTTTCCTGACAGTTCACGTGGAAGTCATTATGTTTCCTGACAGTTCACCTGGAAGTCATTATGTTACCTGACAGTTCACGTGCAAGTCATTATGTTACCTGACAGTTCACGTGGAAGTCATTATGTTACCTGACAGTTCACGTGCAAGTCATTATGTTACCTGACAATTCGCCTGGAAGTCATTATGTTTCCTGACAGTTCACGTGCAAGTCATTATGTTACCTGACAGTTCACGTGCAAGTCATTATGTTTCCTAACAGTTCACGTGCAAGTCATTATGTTTCCTGACAGTTCACGTGCAAGTCATTATGTTACCTGACAGTTTTTAGCGCCTCCTTCTCCAAAAGGGGAAAAAAAACGCTATTAGTTTAGTGTGGTCTGTCTTTCCGTCCGTCCGTGCGTCATGTTTGGATCTAAAAAAATAAAAACATATTGAAAATCTGATATTAAGATATATGGAGCTTGTAAAGTTTAGGTTGAAAGGCTACCGTTGTTTCCCATTTAATACGCAAGTCCTTTCTTCATTGAAATACACAAGTGTTGAAACAAGTTAGATCATAAAAAAAAGAGCCTATATTAATAAAGGGCGGTGATGTAACTCTTTTTGTAACTTTGTGTAATGCCATGCCTCAAAGTGTAGGAAGGATTGCAGCCGAATTGAACGCTCGCTTCTACCGAGATGCCAGGTCCGTTTTATACATGCTGGACAGTCTGCTATGGAAAGTAGATCTAAGTGTGGCCACTATGATTAATCAGTGCACAACCATATACAGACTGGTCAGTCCAACAGTCCCTTTTGGTGCTACAAAACAAAGCAAAGATTATTTGCAATTGTCCTTATCTCAGGGTCGACGTTGACAATGTGTAGAGCTGTTTTTACAGCGTGACTCTCAACATTCGTATCACTGGACTGGTGTGTGTGTGCGTGGAGGGGAGACTACCTCCACGTGAACGTCTCCACATCTGATAGCCAGCAATAGATTCTAATGTTATGTGAATGGGTCGGTGGGGGAATAAAATATAGGGAAAGACAAGAAGTGGACAAAGTGTGTGTGTGTATGTGTGAGAGAGAGAGAGAGAGAGAGGGGAGGGAAACATTATTTAAAAGCAAGACTAAATGCGTCAGAATATATAAAAAAAAAAACAGCTTAAATTTTGTCTTTGTGTCTATTTACGTAGAAGAGTCGTATCGCTATTGACTACAGCCAAATTTAAATTGATTCTCAACTGGGCAGATCGCGAGAACAATGTTTATGAAGAAACAAAATCAACAATACACAAAATACAAAACAAAATATGTACAAAACAACAACAAACAAGGCTTAAATTAAGTGCATCAATTAGTTTGGAATAGTCATGTATTAAATTTGTAATAGATCTAGAATCTAGACTAACAGAAATAAATCTGTGCGATTAGAAATATTTTTACCAATTGTTTTTGTTTAGTGCAATGTCAAGCTTTTAGCTTTCTCAATACGCTATGATCCTATCACTTGTCTAGACCAACTGGAAAGGGGAGGGGGAGAAAAAAGGGGTATCTGCGTGAATGTATTTTTTTTTAAAGGGGGAACGACCTGAGTTCGAACTTGCGGTCAACACGGTAACCACTCTGCTAGCGAAGAGCTTATGAACATGGAAGTTGTTTAGTTATCTATTGTTTCTATTTTGTTTTCTACTGTTTGTGTTTACTAAGGCTCAGATGACGACCTATAAAGGGAACTAATTCAGCTTATACCACCACTTGAGTCAAGTATAATTTCTTTCTATTGTTCGAGATACCAAACAAAATAATTACCACTAGTTAATTAACTAATTGGTTAGTATTTTATTGATTCCTGTGTTGTCAGGTAAAAGAAATAATTGTGCTAAATTTCAGCTAGATCCAAGATTCGGTATGGGAGAAATAACATGTACAAACATTTTACCAGACAGACAGAGTGAGTTGATAATAGCTTTGTAAAAAAGAAACAAAAAAAAAACTGTGAAGTTCTGGAGTAGAGTAGAGGATGAACAGCTGCCCAGTGTAGAATACTAAAGAGAACTACAAGCAGAGAAAATGAAATCAACTTTCACTCTGTGTGGAAGGCTGGTATTGATTTCGTATTTTTCTGGTGATGGGAATGAGAGGAGACACACAACTAAAGGCCAACTAGTTTATGGGAAGCGAGCTTGTTTCTAAATCAATTCTGACACACAGACACAAGCAAATTTATTTTTTTTAACTTTTCAAAACGGAATCACAAGTTCATCACTAAATACACTAAGAAGATAATGTGGGAACGGACTAGTTGACCTTTGACTGCGGGTGGCTTTTGACCGAGATGAGTTGGATAAATTGTCATGGCACTAAACCATACCCCTATCAAGTGTCATTGAACATAACAACATACCGGCACCTTTGCGTAGTTAATAATACATTGAGTTTCCAGTTCAAGATAAATTTCCAATCTTATAGTCTCCTGATTTTGTAAAATACTAAGGAACTATCCATGAAGAAACTATTCTAATCCAAAGTTGTGCTGGTTCTGTGGCAAGGCTGCTGCGTGTGTAGGAAGAAACGTAAGGTCGTAGCTACTGATCCAATGGGACCGGAGTAGGCTACTAACAGGGCTGCCATTTATGTTTCCAGTAATCGAAGTCTCATCTTAAATGATGTTTGCACCCACCTCTCATCTTAAATGATGTTTGCACCCCCCTCTCATCTTAAATAATGTTTGCACCCCCCTCTCATCTTAAATGATGTTTCTATCCTAACTTCAAACGCTTTCTTTTCTTGTTATTCCTTAGAAGCACGTTGCTTTAATCACAGTATTAAAATTCATTCCACCAATGTACATGCATAGGCCAGTTAATTTACAAAAATTGACTTGATTTTGTTCAGATCTACTTCAAAATGGACATCAATTTAGTAACTTATAGCATTTAGACAGGTAACTAAATCTGATAGCAAACTGTCATTTAAAAAAAAAAGACCCCCCCCCACGAAGAGTTAGGGTCGGGTGGGGGCGGGATCGACGCAATAGCCTCTCATCCAACCAAATCGGCCGACATACATAGGGAGAACGACATAATCTAAAAAATGGTTAAATTATAAATAATTAGTATATATTATTAACATAATTAAAGGATTCGATAACAAATTGTGATTTCTCTACTAAATTTCGCTATCGCCCCTACCGCCCCCTCCCTGGATACGCCAGTGATGTCAAGTGAAAGTCTCGCGGGTCGCGATATTTGAAACAGGTCGACTTTGTATCAAAATGGCGGCTCGCACGATCGGAACTAGCAAACTAAGATTAACGGGGAAAGTGCGAAGAAATTGAGACCAAAATCTAAATCTACTAAAAACCCGGATTTTAACAAAATTGTCGTGGGCCAACCCGGAAGGGGGAAAATCGGACCGTTGAAACCCAGATTTCCGGGTCATCCAGGGAAAGTGGCATGCCTGTAACTACGTGTTGTTTTGTGCCATGAGTTTGAGATAGGCACAGCCACAAACCCAGGAGGGGAGGTACATAGCGGGAGTCTATACATAGAAACAATCTTCTTCCGGCTTTTTTCTTTTTTTCGTAATGGTCAATTTCTTGAATAGGAGCTCATCAACCAATTTCCAGTTGATCAATTCAACCGGAGGAAATGACAAGCAACAGACTGGAGGAAGTAACCCCCCCCCCCCCTGACTAAGTGAACTTTGATGACAACTATTGCTAAAGGTTGAAAAGTAAGACGAAATTTTGTAGTGGTCAGTGCCTAATATTTTATATCATTAGTGTGTTCTACGTTAAATTTCATTTCATTAGCAGTAGATGTCCTTTGTTTTAGTTCAAGAAAGGAGCTCATGGAACCAAAACAAATAAATAGCGATAGAGAAGCGACAACGTTACGTTGCAAGCGAAAATTAAAATGTTCACAGACGTGTGTGTCGAATCTAATGAATAAAATCAAATGACAAGCAAAATACTTTTTAAAAACAAAGCTTATATTATATGTATCTATGTCTTTGTGTGCGCGCGTGCGTGTTTTTATTGGTAAGGTGCAGAATGTATGCATTCTATAGAATTCTGGATCTACGTTAGGCAAAGTAGAAAATGTCTTTTTTAGAAAGATATTTATAAATAAAATAGAAATAATTGAGAAAAAAAAAACCACGAAATGAACAACATGCAGACTACAAATACATTTCTATTTCCGTATGTCTGAGGCCTACATCTAGTAGTAGTTCAGTTTTGAGACTGTTATTGAAATCAATGAATCAAAAAAAGTAAATTCAATTTTGTTTATTATTTGTACAAAGCTTATATCAACTCTGTCTGTCTGATAAAACATTAGTACACGTTATTTCTCCAACACCCATTCTCGGATGAAGTTGAAACTTCAACCAGTAGGAAATCGGTGCCGAATGCGCCATGTGGGACAGCGTGGCGGACTTGTAGACTGGGTCACCGGGCTAATTGTTCCATCCCCACCTCGATTGAGGTAAAAAAAAAAAAAAAAGAAGCTCACCCAAGGTAGCCCGGAAGAGGTCTTTGCTCGCTACCCGTCACTGATCTATCTTGTTCCACTACTACAATGTTTCCAAGGAGGCACCACACTGAAGCTACAGGAAGCTAATACCTCCAGAACTACAGGCCAGAATTTCACAGTCCACAGCAACATTTGCGAGGCTCACAAGGAAGACAAAACTCATAGCCCTCACCACTAAAATCAAACTGATGCGCTATGTCAGGGGTGGGCAACCTTTTTCTACCGAGGGCCGCATTAAAAAAAATGTGGGGACTGGCGGGCCGCATACATTTTTGTTTACTCCCAATTGAGGAATTACAACAACATATAGCAATTTCTTGAACTAATTTCACGAATAACTTTTTAAATTTTGTTATTGTCTTTTTACATCACAACATTTCACCACAAATGTACAATAAACCTTAATATGAAGCATTTAACTGTTTACATCCGTGCATAATGTTCTGTAACTGTAGAACTAGCTTACTAGTTGATTTGTTCTTGCGACTGCTGTCAAATTACAGTCAGTGAGCATCGAGCTGTTCTAACACTTCATAATTTTGAATCAAATGTAATAAAGCGTGTTCACAGATGAATCAGGTTCCGAATAATGTGAAAGCTTCGCAGCAAAGCTTTCTTAAGTATGGGAATACAGCTTCTGGCAGTCATGAAACTTCTTTGGAAGAACTCACTGGAATTACTCTTTCAGATCATATTTTGCTTGGAGGTATGTCATCTGGAGCTAAATCATTAAATGGTGAGCTGAAGGTATTTAAAACTAGCTCGAAGTTCTAGACGTCTCAAAATTTGCTTTCAAATTCCACAATCAAGGAATCCAAATAGGTCTTCTAATTTCATCCATTTCACTAGAAATAGCTTCACCTTTCAGCTAAGGATTTTACTGATTTTACTCGCTGGCTCGAGAAGTAGAATAACTTTGAAAAGATTTAAGATGCACATACATTTCATTTGCAAACAAAACATTGCAATGTATTCAATGATAAACATGAAGTCTGTCTTCAACTCTTCATTAGAAATATTAGTAATAAAGTCACAGTCAGTGTCCTTCAATGAACCCAACTATTTCTTCCTTGAGATTCCATATTCTTCTAGGCCAGCGGACACTACTGTGTAACCGAACATCGGAATGTTTTGTTCCAAATCTTCAAGTACTTCTCGGAAGTGCCAGTCATGGCCGGCAGATAATTGGAGGCCCCTTGGCAAAGTGAATTGGTGGCCTCAAATAAAAAAAAAGCGACAACAGTAAAACTATTCAATTTATTAAAAACCTATTGTACTTCAACAATAACATTGAGGACAAGTTTCGATATTTCTACTCTAAAATAATACAACAAGAGTTAGTGCAAGGCCCTTACCAATTGGGGACCCTAAGCAATTTGTCTATGGCCTGTGTTTGTCTTTGACTGAATGTTTCGAAATATTGCCATTTTAAATAATTTTCGTTTACTTTAAACTTTTTAGAATGACGTTTAAAAGACAATGTTTATTTAGCCTCTTCATGATAAGTGATAAGAATCAAGTTTCAATAATTTCTAGATCTATAGATATTTACAATTAATTATTTTAAAATATTTGCATTTTTATATGTGTAATGTCTGGGAACACCTGATTTCTTTAGGCATCGGCGGGCCGCATAAAACACTTCGGCGGGCCGCATGTGGCCCGAGGGTCGTAATTTGCCCACCCCCTGCGCTAGGTCATGGTCGCATTCTTGTAGGCTTGCGTATCTTCAATGTTAACTCAAGAACTAGATAGGAGGATGGAATTTTACAGAAGGATACTTGGTATCACTATCAAAGACCGCATCGTAAGTGAGGAGATTCGAAACAGGATCACGATGACCACTCCACTTTAAAAAAAAATGCAAACTTAAACTTTATGGCCATATCACAATATCCTCGGGCTCGCAAAGACATACCTTCCGGGTACAGAACCAGGAAAAAGAAGAAGAGGCAGATCGAGAAAGCGATGGGAAGACAACGTTAAAAAAATGGACGGGCCTATCATTGAAAGAGATTCTATTCAAGGCAAAAGACAGAAAGGAATGGAGAAAGACGGTCGACAGATCATGTGTGGCGCCACAACGGTTCAATAGACTAAGGGATGAGGTAAAAAGCTCCAGACAGCCAGTCCAACGTTGTAGGCGTAGGACTACAACAGAACTTGAACAAACTTCTTTTCAAAACAAAAAAAGAAATGAATTTTGATGAACATTTATTTGCTTTCAATTCCAATGAAGATACAGACCTAGGTAGAAACACCAGTGAAATAATAAGATTAGAACAACTGACAGGGAACACAACTCCTTTCAAAACTACAATAAACACACGTCCTCTATCTATCACTGTCCCTGAAAGTCAGCTGTTCATTCCTAACCTCATATGTGGTGGTTTTACACGTGGTTACATCAGAATCTATTCAGCCAATAGGAACAGGCACACACTAGTACAGCTTAGGAGTGGATAGCATCAGCCCGGTCTATAGCGCCGTAAGTGTAGCTTCCATGGGTGATATCATAACAGTGCTTCTGATACAGTGCTTCTCAAACTTGTACTTGGGACGCCCATCTAAAATTGATTTACTCTTGACTTCTCTGTCTTGATCTAAACATGATCATGGCTCTCGGGTAACTCTAGGGACATTTTGTTCTGACTATAATGGAATAAATGTCTAGATGTGTACTCATCCACCAGTTAACACCTACGGGACACTTTTAGAGACCTGTGCTATACGACCTGTGATGGCAATGAACTCTCTGACCAAGTCATATTTGTACTTCAATAAAGGTCTGGAATATAGTTTCGGTGTCAACCAAATGCTCCACCATTTTGTTTGAATTATACAGTGTTAATGCACTTTAAGTTTGTTCCTTTTAATAAAATGTGTTCTTTAATCTCAATGTCTTCTTGTTCAGTTGAACAGTCTAGTTGACAAATATGCATAGTTCTAGACACATTTTGATTTCATACAAGTGAACATGTTGGCATCTCAGAGAAAGAAAAAGAGAGAGAGATAGAAGAAGAAGAAGAAGAGAGAGAGACAGACAGATATACAGAGAGAGACAGAGAAGAAAGGGAAGAAATCTATTTTTCAACTTTTACAAAAAACATTCTTATAAGCACAGTAGATACTGCTGAAGGTAAATTGTCACCCGGGGCATCAAGACCTAATAATGTAGCCAGATAGAATTGTTCTGTTTTCTCTGACAAGTCAAAGTCTAGCTGTTCTCTTGTTTGGACGTGTCCTTGTATCAGTTTAAACTTGGACCTAAGTGGCTGAGAACACTTACAACCAAACTACAGATGGAGCAGTAGATACTACATATTATATATAGTCTTGGGCTCATTAGGTAGAGAGAGTTAAAAATTAATTTTATGGTCTAAAACAAGACCTAAAAAGAATCAATGTTTGTAATATAGTCTCTACTTTCGCTGAATATTGTTTCTAGGCTCACATAAAAATTAATCAATGCTTCAAATATATCAACGGTTTTCTTTGCCCGAAAAACTTTAGTTGGCAACTAATTGAATTTAATATTGAAATTCAATGTGACTAATTGCTAGTACAAACCAAATTTGCAGCACTATTTGAAAATCTTGTGTTTATTTGAAGGCACTTGATAAAGTCGTAGAGTAGAATGATGAGCCCAATCGATAGTATTGACATTGTTTGTAAAATGTTTTCTATGGTTCGGAGGTTCCTTCAGAGTTGAAGATAATTGACTTTCTAGTCCTAAACCTCCCGCAGGACGATGGAGGATGGAGGCTGGCAGGGTTTGAATCCAGGACCATCAAGACAACCGAACGACATCGCGACCAGGCAGCCATCCATTGTTCCTTGATAACATAAAAACCAATTTATTTTATCAAAATATACGCTTTAACCCTTAGTCAAATGAAGTTCAATTTAATATTTAACTTTATATTTTCAACACGTTAACAAGTGACATAGTGCTAATGACATCTTAGTACACAAAAAGTTGGCAAGTGACATAGTGCTAATGACATCTTAGTACACAAAAAGTTGGCAAGTGACATAGTGCTAATGACATCTTAGTACACAAAAATTTGACAAGTGACATAGTGCTAATGACATCTTAGTACACAAAAAGTTGGCAAGTGACATAGTGCTAATGACATCTTAGTACACAAAAAGTTGACAAGTGACATAGTGCTAATGACATCTTAGTACACAAAAAGTTGGCAAGCGACAGTGCTAGTGACATTTAAGTGCACAATAAGGTAATTGGATTAACAAGGAGTTCACATTAAGTAACTATTTTACTAAACATTTCATTGGAGATGTTCATCTAAAGTAGATAACTCAATTCAGAACTGTTTGGTGTATCCGTTGTAGAGAAAACAGGAAGTGTTGATTAGATATGTTCTGTGCACTGTCAAGTCACATTTCTGAGATTGTTTAATTGTAGCACAAACTAACTTTAATTATTTAGTAGGCAAAAAAAGTGATATGTTTAATATAGCGCCCATGAAATTCTTTGAAATGGAAAATCTATGGTAAATGTCCTCATTCAACAAATGACATAGAATAGTGGTCCCTATTGTTTGCTTTTGTTTGTGTTGTACATCTGTCACGTTTCGATCAAATCATTTAGACTCCCATTAACCCCTTGCCGGCATTATGCTCAAAATAATTGTCAAGTTCTTTTGTTAGCTGAAGGTTTTACCTTCTGTTTTCAACAAGCATTTTGTGTTTTATTTTCAACGAACACTTCAGTTTTGATCTCAAAAAGACTGTTCAGTTCAAG
Organism: Biomphalaria glabrata; assembly: GCF_947242115.1. Taxonomy (NCBI): domain Eukaryota; kingdom Metazoa; phylum Mollusca; class Gastropoda; family Planorbidae; genus Biomphalaria; species Biomphalaria glabrata. The sequence continues at coordinate 28,670,820 of NC_074717.1, forward strand.
GTATACTTTCCTTCTTGTCACGCTGGAAATAGGTGTATTGGCTATTTACGGTCTTTCGAGAACGAAGTCTTTTGTCTTTCAAAAAACAAGCATTCATATTTGATGTACACACATATAGTTATTTATTTCTAAAACAAAATGACAAAGGCAGATCGTGTAACGCGTTTTCTGATCTAGACAGTGCTATGAAATATTGACAATGAAAATATGATTTCTCTCTAGTCTTCTTTATACTTATATTTAAACATGAGCGTATACTTCTGGTTTTAAAACTGAGCATAAAATAGTATGCATTTATGTATAACCAATTTTAAAAACAAGATAGTGTATTTGTAAACTCCTAAAATTTGGAAATGATATGTAACAAATCATAGCTATAACATAATAGAAGGAAAAGTTTAATTTCTGAATAATGACCTTCAAATATTAAATTGAATACCTTGAATTCTTTAGGAGATTAATGACTCAAATAGAAATAAGTAGAACAGTAGCACTAATAGTGAAATTTCGTAGAATGTAATTAGGTATCTATATGATTTAATGGTGATGCAATGTCTAGAGTATTTAGAGACAAGCCACATAGACCAGCGCACATTCAAGGTTTGGAAACAGACACAGATGACCAACATTGATAAAATAAAAGAATTTTTATGTTCGAAAGTATTTAATGAATGAAAATGTTCAAAGGGGATGAATGATAATATCCAAAGTAGTTACATACATACATACGCGCGTGTGTGTTTAAGAGAGAGAAAAAATGAAATCATCATTAGAGTGCTGATGGGTTATGTTTGATTACATTGCTGTTTCGCGCACACGTATGTATGTATGTAACTACTTTGGATATTATCATTTAGATAGGAGAACTAGATAGGAGGATGGAATTTTACAGAAGGATACTTGGTATCACTATCAAAGACCGCATCGTAAGTGAGGAGATTCGAAACAGGATCACGATGACCACTCCACTTTAAAAAAAAATGCAAACTTAAACTTTATGGCCATATCACAATATCCTCGGGCTCGCAAAGACATACCTTCCGGGTACAGAACCAGGAAAAAGAAGAAGAGGCAGATCGAGAAAGCGATGGGAAGACAACGTTAAAAAAATGGACGGGCCTATCATTGAAAGAGATTCTATTCAAGGCAAAAGACAGAAAGGAATGGAGAAAGACGGTCGACAGATCATGTGTGGCGCCACAACGGTTCAATAGACTAAGGGATGAGGTAAAAAGCTCCAGACAGCCAGTCCAACGTTGTAGGCGTAGGACTACAACAGAACTTGAACAAACTTCTTTTCAAAACAAAAAAAGAAATGAATTTTGATGAACATTTATTTGCTTTCAATTCCAATGAAGATACAGACCTAGGTAGAAACACCAGTGAAATAATAAGATTAGAACAACTGACAGGGAACACAACTCCTTTCAAAACTACAATAAACACACGTCCTCTATCTATCACTGTCCCTGAAAGTCAGCTGTTCATTCCTAACCTCATATGTGGTGGTTTTACACGTGGTTACATCAGAATCTATTCAGCCAATAGGAACAGGCACACACTAGTACAGCTTAGGAGTGGATAGCATCAGCCCGGTCTATAGCGCCGTAAGTGTAGCTTCCATGGGTGATATCATAACAGTGCTTCTGATACAGTGCTTCTCAAACTTGTACTTGGGACGCCCATCTAAAATTGATTTACTCTTGACTTCTCTGTCTTGATCTAAACATGATCATGGCTCTCGGGTAACTCTAGGGACATTTTGTTCTGACTATAATGGAATAAATGTCTAGATGTGTACTCATCCACCAGTTAACACCTACGGGACACTTTTAGAGACCTGTGCTATACGACCTGTGATGGCAATGAACTCTCTGACCAAGTCATATTTGTACTTCAATAAAGGTCTGGAATATAGTTTCGGTGTCAACCAAATGCTCCACCATTTTGTTTGAATTATACAGTGTTAATGCACTTTAAGTTTGTTCCTTTTAATAAAATGTGTTCTTTAATCTCAATGTCTTCTTGTTCAGTTGAACAGTCTAGTTGACAAATATGCATAGTTCTAGACACATTTTGATTTCATACAAGTGAACATGTTGGCATCTCAGAGAAAGAAAAAGAGAGAGAGATAGAAGAAGAAGAAGAAGAGAGAGAGACAGACAGATATACAGAGAGAGACAGAGAAGAAAGGGAAGAAATCTATTTTTCAACTTTTACAAAAAACATTCTTATAAGCACAGTAGATACTGCTGAAGGTAAATTGTCACCCGGGGCATCAAGACCTAATAATGTAGCCAGATAGAATTGTTCTGTTTTCTCTGACAAGTCAAAGTCTAGCTGTTCTCTTGTTTGGACGTGTCCTTGTATCAGTTTAAACTTGGACCTAAGTGGCTGAGAACACTTACAACCAAACTACAGATGGAGCAGTAGATACTACATATTATATATAGTCTTGGGCTCATTAGGTAGAGAGAGTTAAAAATTAATTTTATGGTCTAAAACAAGACCTAAAAAGAATCAATGTTTGTAATATAGTCTCTACTTTCGCTGAATATTGTTTCTAGGCTCACATAAAAATTAATCAATGCTTCAAATATATCAACGGTTTTCTTTGCCCGAAAAACTTTAGTTGGCAACTAATTGAATTTAATATTGAAATTCAATGTGACTAATTGCTAGTACAAACCAAATTTGCAGCACTATTTGAAAATCTTGTGTTTATTTGAAGGCACTTGATAAAGTCGTAGAGTAGAATGATGAGCCCAATCGATAGTATTGACATTGTTTGTAAAATGTTTTCTATGGTTCGGAGGTTCCTTCAGAGTTGAAGATAATTGACTTTCTAGTCCTAAACCTCCCGCAGGACGATGGAGGATGGAGGCTGGCAGGGTTTGAATCCAGGACCATCAAGACAACCGAACGACATCGCGACCAGGCAGCCATCCATTGTTCCTTGATAACATAAAAACCAATTTATTTTATCAAAATATACGCTTTAACCCTTAGTCAAATGAAGTTCAATTTAATATTTAACTTTATATTTTCAACACGTTAACAAGTGACATAGTGCTAATGACATCTTAGTACACAAAAAGTTGGCAAGTGACATAGTGCTAATGACATCTTAGTACACAAAAAGTTGGCAAGTGACATAGTGCTAATGACATCTTAGTACACAAAAATTTGACAAGTGACATAGTGCTAATGACATCTTAGTACACAAAAAGTTGGCAAGTGACATAGTGCTAATGACATCTTAGTACACAAAAAGTTGACAAGTGACATAGTGCTAATGACATCTTAGTACACAAAAAGTTGGCAAGCGACAGTGCTAGTGACATTTAAGTGCACAATAAGGTAATTGGATTAACAAGGAGTTCACATTAAGTAACTATTTTACTAAACATTTCATTGGAGATGTTCATCTAAAGTAGATAACTCAATTCAGAACTGTTTGGTGTATCCGTTGTAGAGAAAACAGGAAGTGTTGATTAGATATGTTCTGTGCACTGTCAAGTCACATTTCTGAGATTGTTTAATTGTAGCACAAACTAACTTTAATTATTTAGTAGGCAAAAAAAGTGATATGTTTAATATAGCGCCCATGAAATTCTTTGAAATGGAAAATCTATGGTAAATGTCCTCATTCAACAAATGACATAGAATAGTGGTCCCTATTGTTTGCTTTTGTTTGTGTTGTACATCTGTCACGTTTCGATCAAATCATTTAGACTCCCATTAACCCCTTGCCGGCATTATGCTCAAAATAATTGTCAAGTTCTTTTGTTAGCTGAAGGTTTTACCTTCTGTTTTCAACAAGCATTTTGTGTTTTATTTTCAACGAACACTTCAGTTTTGATCTCAAAAAGACTGTTCAGTTCAAGGTATACTTTCCTTCTTGTCACGCTGGAAATAGGTGTATTGGCTATTTACGGTCTTTCGAGAACGAAGTCTTTTGTCTTTCAAAAAACAAGCATTCATATTTGATGTACACACATATAGTTATTTATTTCTAAAACAAAATGACAAAGGCAGATCGTGTAACGCGTTTTCTGATCTAGACAGTGCTATGAAATATTGACAATGAAAATATGATTTCTCTCTAGTCTTCTTTATACTTATATTTAAACATGAGCGTATACTTCTGGTTTTAAAACTGAGCATAAAATAGTATGCATTTATGTATAACCAATTTTAAAAACAAGATAGTGTATTTGTAAACTCCTAAAATTTGGAAATGATATGTAACAAACCATAGCTATAACATAATAGAAGGAAAAGTTTAATTTCTGAATAATGACCTTCAAATATTAAATTGAATACCTTGAATTCTTTAGGAGATTAATGACTCAAATAGAAATAAGTAGAACAGTAGCACTAATAGTGAAATTTCGTAGAATGTAATTAGGTATCTATATGATTTAATGGTGATGCAATGTCTAGAGTATTTAGAGACAAGCCACATAGACCAGCGCACATTCAAGGTTTGGAAACAGACACAGATGACCAACATTGATAAAATAAAAGAATTTTTATGTTCGAAAGTATTTAATGAATGAAAATGTTCAAAGGGGATGAATGATAATATCCAAAGTAGTTACATACATACATACGCGCGTGTGTGTTTAAGAGAGAGAAAAAATGAAATCATCATTAGAGTGCTGATGGGTTATGTTTGATTACATTGCTGTTTCGCGCACACGTATGTATGTATGTAACTACTTTGGATATTATCATTTAGATAGGAGAACTAGATAGGAGGATGGAATTTTACAGAAGGATACTTGGTATCACTATCAAAGACCGCATCGTAAGTGAGGAGATTCGAAACAGGATCACGATGACCACTCCACTTTAAAAAAAAATGCAAACTTAAACTTTATGGCCATATCACAATATCCTCGGGCTCGCAAAGACATACCTTCCGGGTACAGAACCAGGAAAAAGAAGAAGAGGCAGATCGAGAAAGCGATGGGAAGACAACGTTAAAAAAATGGACGGGCCTATCATTGAAAGAGATTCTATTCAAGGCAAAAGACAGAAAGGAATGGAGAAAGACGGTCGACAGATCATGTGTGGCGCCACAACGGTTCAATAGACTAAGGGATGAGGTAAAAAGCTCCAGACAGCCAGTCCAACGTTGTAGGCGTAGGACTACAACAGAACTTGAACAAACTTCTTTTCAAAACAAAAAAAGAAATGAATTTTGATGAACATTTATTTGCTTTCAATTCCAATGAAGATACAGACCTAGGTAGAAACACCAGTGAAATAATAAGATTAGAACAACTGACAGGGAACACAACTCCTTTCAAAACTACAATAAACACACGTCCTCTATCTATCACTGTCCCTGAAAGTCAGCTGTTCATTCCTAACCTCATATGTGGTGGTTTTACACGTGGTTACATCAGAATCTATTCAGCCAATAGGAACAGGCACACACTAGTACAGCTTAGGAGTGGATAGCATCAGCCCGGTCTATAGCGCCGTAAGTGTAGCTTCCATGGGTGATATCATAACAGTGCTTCTGATACAGTGCTTCTCAAACTTGTACTTGGGACGCCCATCTAAAATTGATTTACTCTTGACTTCTCTGTCTTGATCTAAACATGATCATGGCTCTCGGGTAACTCTAGGGACATTTTGTTCTGACTATAATGGAATAAATGTCTAGATGTGTACTCATCCACCAGTTAACACCTACGGGACACTTTTAGAGACCTGTGCTATACGACCTGTGATGGCAATGAACTCTCTGACCAAGTCATATTTGTACTTCAATAAAGGTCTGGAATATAGTTTCGGTGTCAACCAAATGCTCCACCATTTTGTTTGAATTATACAGTGTTAATGCACTTTAAGTTTGTTCCTTTTAATAAAATGTGTTCTTTAATCTCAATGTCTTCTTGTTCAGTTGAACAGTCTAGTTGACAAATATGCATAGTTCTAGACACATTTTGATTTCATACAAGTGAACATGTTGGCATCTCAGAGAAAGAAAAAGAGAGAGAGATAGAAGAAGAAGAAGAAGAGAGAGAGACAGACAGATATACAGAGAGAGACAGAGAAGAAAGGGAAGAAATCTATTTTTCAACTTTTACAAAAAACATTCTTATAAGCACAGTAGATACTGCTGAAGGTAAATTGTCACCCGGGGCATCAAGACCTAATAATGTAGCCAGATAGAATTGTTCTGTTTTCTCTGACAAGTCAAAGTCTAGCTGTTCTCTTGTTTGGACGTGTCCTTGTATCAGTTTAAACTTGGACCTAAGTGGCTGAGAACACTTACAACCAAACTACAGATGGAGCAGTAGATACTACATATTATATATAGTCTTGGGCTCATTAGGTAGAGAGAGTTAAAAATTAATTTTATGGTCTAAAACAAGACCTAAAAAGAATCAATGTTTGTAATATAGTCTCTACTTTCGCTGAATATTGTTTCTAGGCTCACATAAAAATTAATCAATGCTTCAAATATATCAACGGTTTTCTTTGCCCGAAAAACTTTAGTTGGCAACTAATTGAATTTAATATTGAAATTCAATGTGACTAATTGCTAGTACAAACCAAATTTGCAGCACTATTTGAAAATCTTGTGTTTATTTGAAGGCACTTGATAAAGTCGTAGAGTAGAATGATGAGCCCAATCGATAGTATTGACATTGTTTGTAAAATGTTTTCTATGGTTCGGAGGTTCCTTCAGAGTTGAAGATAATTGACTTTCTAGTCCTAAACCTCCCGCAGGACGATGGAGGATGGAGGCTGGCAGGGTTTGAATCCAGGACCATCAAGACAACCGAACGACATCGCGACCAGGCAGCCATCCATTGTTCCTTGATAACATAAAAACCAATTTATTTTATCAAAATATACGCTTTAACCCTTAGTCAAATGAAGTTCAATTTAATATTTAACTTTATATTTTCAACACGTTAACAAGTGACATAGTGCTAATGACATCTTAGTACACAAAAAGTTGGCAAGTGACATAGTGCTAATGACATCTTAGTACACAAAAAGTTGGCAAGTGACATAGTGCTAATGACATCTTAGTACACAAAAATTTGACAAGTGACATAGTGCTAATGACATCTTAGTACACAAAAAGTTGGCAAGTGACATAGTGCTAATGACATCTTAGTACACAAAAAGTTGACAAGTGACATAGTGCTAATGACATCTTAGTACACAAAAAGTTGGCAAGCGACAGTGCTAGTGACATTTAAGTGCACAATAAGGTAATTGGATTAACAAGGAGTTCACATTAAGTAACTATTTTACTAAACATTTCATTGGAGATGTTCATCTAAAGTAGATAACTCAATTCAGAACTGTTTGGTGTATCCGTTGTAGAGAAAACAGGAAGTGTTGATTAGATATGTTCTGTGCACTGTCAAGTCACATTTCTGAGATTGTTTAATTGTAGCACAAACTAACTTTAATTATTTAGTAGGCAAAAAAAGTGATATGTTTAATATAGCGCCCATGAAATTCTTTGAAATGGAAAATCTATGGTAAATGTCCTCATTCAACAAATGACATAGAATAGTGGTCCCTATTGTTTGCTTTTGTTTGTGTTGTACATCTGTCACGTTTCGATCAAATCATTTAGACTCCCATTAACCCCTTGCCGGCATTATGCTCAAAATAATTGTCAAGTTCTTTTGTTAGCTGAAGGTTTTACCTTCTGTTTTCAACAAGCATTTTGTGTTTTATTTTCAACGAACACTTCAGTTTTGATCTCAAAAAGACTGTTCAGTTCAAGGTATACTTTCCTTCTTGTCACGCTGGAAATAGGTGTATTGGCTATTTACGGTCTTTCGAGAACGAAGTCTTTTGTCTTTCAAAAAACAAGCATTCATATTTGATGTACACACATATAGTTATTTATTTCTAAAACAAAATGACAAAGGCAGATCGTGTAACGCGTTTTCTGATCTAGACAGTGCTATGAAATATTGACAATGAAAATATGATTTCTCTCTAGTCTTCTTTATACTTATATTTAAACATGAGCGTATACTTCTGGTTTTAAAACTGAGCATAAAATAGTATGCATTTATGTATAACCAATTTTAAAAACAAGATAGTGTATTTGTAAACTCCTAAAATTTGGAAATGATATGTAACAAATCATAGCTATAACATAATAGAAGGAAAAGTTTAATTTCTGAATAATGACCTTCAAATATTAAATTGAATACCTTGAATTCTTTAGGAGATTAATGACTCAAATAGAAATAAGTAGAACAGTAGCACTAATAGTGAAATTTCGTAGAATGTAATTAGGTATCTATATGATTTAATGGTGATGCAATGTCTAGAGTATTTAGAGACAAGCCACATAGACCAGCGCACATTCAAGGTTTGGAAACAGACACAGATGACCAACATTGATAAAATAAAAGAATTTTTATGTTCGAAAGTATTTAATGAATGAAAATGTTCAAAGGGGATGAATGATAATATCCAAAGTAGTTACATACATACATACGCGCGTGTGTGTTTAAGAGAGAGAAAAAATGAAATCATCATTAGAGTGCTGATGGGTTATGTTTGATTACATTGCTGTTTCGCGCACACGTATGTATGTATGTAACTACTTTGGATATTATCATTTATCCCCTTTGAACATTTTCATTCATTAAATACTTTCGAACATAAAAATTATTTTATTTTATCAATGTTGGTCATCTGTGTCTGTTTCCAAACCTTGAATGTGCCTACTATGATTTCTCCATAAAAGTAGGATCGCCCCCCCCCCACCCACACTCAAAGGGTTTAGATGGGAAGGGCAGTAGAGGTATTCGCTCCTCCCCTTTCAATCGGCCAACAGGTGAACGACATAATATAAAGACCGGTTAATATACCAATAACAAGTGTTAATCATATAGATATTTAATTGATTCTGTTAGCAAGCTGTGATTTCTACAAATAAATAGGACCGCCCCCCCACTCGAAAGTTTATGGTGGGGGTGGGGGGGAGCGGATTGATGGCATCGCCCCCTCCCGACCCTACCATATCATTAGTAATTAGTATATATTATTAACATAAGTAATAAATTCGTATACAAATTGTGTAATTCTATACTAAAATTCGTTCGTCGAGTCGGCCGAGTGGGGGTGGGCGATCGCCCCTACCGCCCCCCCCCCCTGGATCCGCCAGTGTGTGCAATGAGCGTACAGGATGTCAACATGACGTCTACATCGAGAGTACCGCACTAAAAAAAAACAGCTGTTTACGCTGCATGGGTGTGGTTACAAAAGGTTGGACAATTTACTCTTTTTCTATAACCCCTGGAAGGAAAGAGACGCCTTTATCTCGGTCATAAATATTCTCACCGGTATGAAGAACTGCGCGTTGTTCGGGTGAAGTCCAATCTCTACAGTAGGAGAACACGAATAGTTTCCTAACATGATAAAAGCCAATTAAAACTTGACACTCTGATATGCCTAGAGTTTTACACCAACCAACAAAGTTGAAACCGGCTAAGTTGAACTGTTAGCCTATGAGCACACGAGACAAACATACCAGGCTTGTTTTTAGCTGACACTGAACACCAGCATGCTCTCAGCAAGGGATCCTACACCTCCATCAGGTAACACGAATGTCCTGGTCCATGTATACTTGTATAGGCATCCTATGGACTACCGGAACATTTATAGAAACAAACGAGTGGAAACAGGCTTTGATTTAGAATCGAAGGTATTAAGGTCAATGTCTCAATGTATTTTTAAATGGACATCTTGACATCTGTACGTTATTGGGAGAGAGGAAGAAGGAAGAATTTGTTTACAGCACTGGCCAGTTCACGGTCTACTAGAAAATGCTTACAGAAAAAGGTGAACAATTTTACAGGCGCACATATTACATCTAGTAGTATAAGAAAAATACACTTAGTTACATGTTACATGCTTCCAAAAAAGAAGTTGATTACTTGTTTACAAGACATAAAAGATTCTTCTGTTTTTATTCACGTTAAAAAAGATAAAATAATAAGAATGAAATAAATAAATACTTAAAAAAAAAGCTTATGCGAAGTGTATTTGTATCCATTAGTTTGAATCAGTCATGTAATTACATTTAATTAAATTTAAATTCTCTGTTAACGGAGCGGACATTTAGGGTCCATGTCCTACTTGCGGCTATCGAGTAGTCCACATAGATGTAGGACACAATGGACACGGGCAGACTATGTGGGAGGTCAAAGAAGATACTGACAAGCGCGCCTGTGATGAAGACTTCAGGTCGAAACAACTCTAGTTAGAGGAGACCGCCCGCTCGTTCTTCTGACAGCTCCATTATTCCGCGCCTGGACCATGCTTGAAAGTGACTTTACCACCCGACACATCACTTCCGCTGGTTGGCCACAAGTCAAATCTCCAGCGGAGCACAAGTCAACATCAAACATATCCCAAGAGTAGGCCAGAGACAAAGGTGCTGGTGTTTTTTTTAGTAGACCTGAGTCAAGGAGATGGGTTTTATTTGAGTAGACCTAAGGTAAGGGTTGGTATTATTGAGTAAATCTGACAGTGAGGTATTGGTTTTATTCAAGGAGACCAGAGAAAAGGGGCTGTTATTTATTTATTTATTTTTTGGATGAAAAAGAACTGAGAGGAAAGAATATTGATATCAAACAATGTATAATACTTTTTTAAGGACACCATACCTTGATGCATAGGTACAAATGTATGCCCGTAGTGTGAGGTACAGAAACACATACAGTGAAATAACTAAATAATGATAACACTAAAAACATTATAGCTAAATGATGAAATCGAAACAAAACACCTACACTAACAATAATTCAGTTAAAAATAGTTTGTAAAAGACTTTCTTTCTTTTATAAGCATATATATGAAAGTATTGAATTAAGGAGTGCATGTATTGACTATGTAAAAAAAAATCCTTCCCCAATTCACTGACTGTAAGGGAATCTCTAAGTAAAGTTCCATCAGTCTGAGACAGAGCCCATCTATTCTAATTATTTAACTAGTGGGCCAGCAGTGTGAAATGGACGGTGTCACAATTGGCGGTCTGGAACTGTTTGTTTTCAATTATCCCAGTTCCCAAAGTCACGGCCGTCGTCTCCTATAGGTCCACCTCAACAGTACAAGAAATGATGGGGCCCAGTGTGACCTGTTGTGAAAACAAAAGCCTCCTTTTTATTGGCCTAAAGAAATGAAGTATGAAAGCACTCCCTACAACAAAAGCCTCCCTAAAGAAATGAAGTATGAAAGCACTCCCTACAACAAAAGTCTCCCTAAAGAAAAGAAGTATGAAAGCACTCCCTACAACAAAAGTCTCCCTAAAGAAAAGAAGTATGAAAGCACTCCCTACAACAAAAGTCTCCCTAAAGAAAAGAAGTATGAAAGCACTCCCTACAACAAAAGTCTCCCTAAAGAAAAGAAGTATGAAAGCACTCCCTACAACAAAAGCCTCCCTACAGAAATGAAGTATGAAAGCACTCCCTACAACAAAAGTCTCCCTAAAGAAAAGAAGTATGAAAGCACTCCCTACAACAAAAGTCTCCCTAAAGAAAAGAAGTATGAAAGCACTCCCTACAACAAAAGTCTCCCTAAAGAAAAGAAGTATGAAAGCACTCCCTACAACATTAAAGTATTGTTGACTAAATGTAGATAAAAGGCTGCATAGAAAAAAAAAAGTCAAAGTAAAGTTCCCCTTTCAGACCTTGTGGTCTATAGGGCAGATGATGTTAAGGTCATCTGATTCTGTGACCTACAGTTAACCAGGGTGTCATGTGGCCAGCACAACGACCAACCGCTTTTACTTTTCCCCAACTAACGTCAGATACCCATTACAGCTGGTTGGACTCGGGGCGCCCGAAGATCCTGGAATTAAAAATCCCAGTCTTCACCAGGATTCGAACCCCGGTTCGGTAGCCAAGCGCTTTACCGCTCAGCCACCGCGCCTCCAAGCAGAATAGAGTGACTTTATTAATGTTAGAGTTACCTCATCATACAGAGTAAGCAATACTAAAGATATTATTTGTTTTCAATTCAGTTGTATACAAGCAGTTTGGTGCTACAAGTCAACGACCATTCACAACATTCAGTTAACTATTATCTATGGCGATATGCCATCTTGTATGGGTCCAAGATTAACTTTTAACTATGGCGACATGCCACCTTTGTGTGAGACCAAGATTAAATGCTAACTATGGCGACATGCAACCCAGGTATCGGCCCAAGGTTAACTATTAACTAAGGCGACATGCCACCCTTGAATCGGCCCAAGGTTAACCACTAACTAAGGCGACAAGCCACCCTTGAATCGGCCCAAGGTTAACCACTAACTAAGGCGACATGCCACCCTTGAATCGGCCCAAGGTCAACCACTAACTAATACGACATGCCACCCTAGGTAATCAGCACAGTGAAAATTATTAAAATAAGTTGTTTGTTTATGTGTATGTGTGTCTGCGTGTATCTTCATGACTATTCGGAACGTGGAGAAATGTGTTTGTTTGTCTGTCTCTCAACTTGTTGCAGGTCTAAACAAAAAACGGAACACACCATTTTCTTTGTTCTTGAACACTGTAGGAAAGTTTTACATTTCGACAAGATGCCATTTGTACAACCTACAGCTTTCAATGTGCTTTTTTTTAAAATCAAAATATAAACCAGTGATGAGAACAGTCTTTGAAAAAATTTTAGGAAATTGTGTAAACCCGTGTTTTTGAACTGGCCTGTCGCGGCGACTTTAAAAAAAAGATGTTGCTGAATTTTTTAAAATCATGTAAAATTAATTATCCTTAATATTTTCTTTCAATAATGTTGTATTACATAATAATTACACTGCATAAGCTTTACTGCTCACAAAATGCATGCAAGACACTATTGTTTGTACATATAGATAAGAGGAGAAAGCTATTTGCAGATGCTTTATATCTGGGTCCAGGCAGTCTACTACTAGATAAATGCTTTACCGGTATTGTAACAACTTCTCTCTCAAACAGGTATAAAGAATTAATGTTTTTAAAAATCAAAATATGCTAGAGTTTTGGAAATACTAAAAAGTATGAGCTACCTTTGTGGTGAATCTCTGCTGAGTTCTTAAGCAAGACAAGCAAGAACAACCAGATAAGGAGCAATGCTTAGATGAAGAGAATGTTTAAAACTGCATATTAAGGCTTCTAGACACTCTAGATCCAATATATTACCATTTGTATGCATTTTTTTTTTATCTAGATCTAGACTCTATATCTATTATATTCTATCAGACTTAGACTCAGTAACTCACTATCGCTATGTATGCTTATGTCTATAATACTAGATCCAGATCTTATAATAGATCTAGATGTCTAAATCTATCCCATTTGAACTCATGGAAGTCCGCAGGCAGGGTTCAAATAACAAAAATACTAGGGGCCATCGTAACAACAGAGCCAAAGATTCATTAGGATGCTCTCAAGTCTGATACTTTTCAAAAGCTGGCAAGCAGCCATTGAGCCCATTATTGTTGAATGCTATTGAAGTCTAGACGCTCTAGATCTAGATAATCTAGATCAAAAGTATTCAAAGTAAAGGAACTAGATATCTTCTAGAATATATCTATCTAGAGTCCTAGACTGATAGATCTAGATCTAAGTCTAGACTTATAAGACCATACGATAACACGAGATTTTAAAAAAATAGAACTTTAACTGTGTCAAAAGACCGGATGTGCACATGCCCAAAACATATCAAATCTTATTTCGCATTTTTCCGAAAATGGAAAAATAATAAATTCGGATTTGTTTTCGTTGAAAAAAAAAGTTGGGAAAAAATCGATTTTTTTTTTAAATGTCGGGCAAATTTCAGATTTTTTGTTAGAAAATCGGATCAGAAGAAATTTTCGGAATTCGGAAAATTTTTGGAAAATTCCCAGCACTGATAAACTCTTGTAATATAAACTCTAAATGACAACAAGCTCCACCCCCCCCCCCCCAACACACAAATCTCTAACAGTAAGCCACTTATGGGTCTTTCTGTCTGGAACCATTCTGTCTGTAATGACCAACTCTTATCTGCAGGGTCCACACATTAATGAAGGCCAGTAGAAATCGTAGAATCGATACCCATTTAACTGTAGTCTCAGGTACTCAATATGCAACCGATAAAAACATGATTTTTAAAGTCGAATCAATAGTAGTTGCAACAGTTGTCAATCAACAAGAAGAATCCCAGGATCGATCTTTTTTTTTTTTTACTTTGAGGTAATGATGAGAGAAATATCAAGGAATCGAAGTGAAAAAACTCAGCGCGCTAAACCTGAACAGCTTGACGCCAACAAGACTATGGTGAGCGCGGCCTCGCGCTCTCTCTCTTTCTCTCTTTCCACTCATGTTACAACTCAAAAAAAAAAAGATAAGACTGTAGAGAAAAGTCCGGGGATGAGACGCATACGGCGTCCTCTTCATTCATTGAAACTGTTTCTAGAACTCCTGCGAGAAAAGAGGCGCAGACACTTGCGTTTATGAATGAAACTCTGAAGTCTAAAACGAGTCACCTTTGAACAAGACATCTTTCATAAAACTGGCTATCATATGTTTGTCTTCAGTGTTTGTCTTATCAGCTTAATTCAAGTTGGTACTGACAACTTGTGATAACTTTTGGCTTAAAGACAGGTCTTAAAATGACCGTACCACATCTGACAACTACTGGCGTGGAAGACATGTCTTAAAATGACCATACCACATCGAATAGCCTCAGAAGTAAAGCCTTCCTTCGCAAAGCATCTGCTGGAAATGTGAAAATCTCGGGATAAAAAAAATGATTCTCGACCCAAAGGGAGTAGACAGATCAGTGAGGTAAGATTGCCTAACAAGTGATTTATACTGTGTGACAGCTTCAACAATTGGGGGAAACAGAGGCGTGTGATATAGTCGGGAGTGGAGGGCATTGTCAAATCGAAATGACATATTTAGTTCTTTATTGAACTTCGCTATTAAAGAAGTGGTCAAATATTATTTGTTATACTAAAACAAACTTAATCTACTTGTAAGCCAATTAAAAATAAAAAGATTTTTATGCATTAATATTTTCCACCTTCTAAATTCCAAGAATTCTTTTACATTAATTTGAATGTTGAATTTTATTGTCGGTCTGACTATGTTTAGACATTAAATGTACACGTAGAAGTCTATAATATCCAACAGGTTTTCCAAACCTGCCATCTTTAATTCTCGGAGTAAGCAAGGGCATTCGATTCAATATTGAAACTTATACCAAAGATCATCCACTTTATGAACAATAATAATAATAATAATAATACTATCTCCACTCTGGTTCTGCCTAGCGATTAATCCTCTATCTACATTACTCCAAGACTCTACAAACGGTTTTAGGGTTGACACTAAATGTACAAAATGTGTGTCCCACTTAGTATACATGGATGATCTAAAGCTATATGCAGAAACCGAGCAAAAACCTTAATCAAAACGGTAAAATGCTTTAGTGACGATATATGTATGTCTTTTGGCCTGGATAAGTGTGGCATCATAAGCATTAAAAAGCATTAAAAAGGGCAAGGCAACGAACACCAACATTGCATTTGAAGGCATCGAGGAATTGAACTCCGCCTCTATTTATAAATATCTTGGAATAAACCAGAATGCCAAGATAAACCATAAGAAATTAAAAGAGGACATTCTTGGCAAATATAGGCAAAGAGTTAATAAAATCCTCAACACCAAACTGTCTGGCAGTAATCTCATCACTGCAATTAACAGCTGGGCCGTCCCTGTGCTCCTTTACACGTTCGGTGTGATCAAATGGACTGACACCGACCTACATGACATTGACAGACTCACTAGAAAATTACTAACCAAGTTTCGATGCCTACACCCCAAGTCCTCCACCATAAGGTTATACCTGCCCAGGAAGGATGGGGGTCGTGGATTGCAGAACATCTTCAAATTGTGTAAGATGCAAGTTTTAAAAATACGATCAAAACTGCTCGCCTCCAGCAACAAATTAGTTTCCTTCCTACGGAAATACGACTCCGATGCAACCCCTCTGAACCTATACAATGCTGATGTCAATATCGGTTTGGACGACGTAGGGCATGAGATTCGCCAATGGGAAGAAAAAACACTCCACGGAAAATTTCCGGCTTCATTACATGAGGACAACATCGACAAGGCTGCTTCCTTAACATGGCTCAGAGCAGGTCATCTCTACCCTGAAACAGAAGGCTTTGTTACAGCAATACAGGACAGAGTAATCAGGACAAAAAATTACGAGAAGCATATCCTGAAACTCAATGTTGTCGACAAATGCCGAAAATGTGGAAATGTGGGCGAGTCGATTGAACACATTATGGCAGGATGTCCAGCCCTATCAGAATCAGCCTACCTAGGTCGCCATAACCAAGTTGCAAAGTTAATACACCAACACCTGGCTTTGACGTACAAATTGATCGATAAGGACACTCCCCCTTATTATAAATACTCTCCGCAAGAGGTTCTCGAGTCTACTGAACATCTGCTGTACTGGGATAGGCCTATTCTGACCGACAAAACGGTAGATTTCAATCGCCCGGATCTGCTGTTCATCGATAAAAAAGAAAAAACCGCTACCATTATCGATATCGCCGTACCACTGTCTCATAATTTAAGAAAAACTGAGATAGAAAAACAAAGAAAATATGGGAACCTAGGCTTGGAGATTAAGCGTCTATGGAAATTGGCCAAAATAACAATATACCCCATTGTTATATCAACCGAGGGGATAATAACAACTGACCTCACAGACACCTTCAAGGCCCTTAACATTCCTAGGAACATCTTCGTTGCCTGTCAGAGGGCGGTACTGCTGCAGACCTGCCACATCACCAGAAAATTCCTCAGTGGAAACTGTTAAAGGGACTACGATGAATTTTGTTTCTCTTTAGCGAAACTCGACCCTGGCAGCGCCAGAGAATGACTACTCGTTCATTTCTAACATAATAATAATCTTTATTGTCCGTATGGAAATTTGTCTTACAATTTGTGCATTACACCAAACAAAAACATAACTATAAGAAACCAAAGTGTACATTCACACCAGACTCACTCATAATTTACATGTGACAAAGTTTATACCAGATTGTTCTCATTTAATGATTGAATTGCCGAGGAATAAAAGAGTGTTTGTGTCTGTTTGTCTTTTGCTATCGGTGCCTTGTATCTCTTTTATGATGGTAAAATCACAAAATCCTGACACAAAGGGTGATTCCTTATTTCTAGGATCTTGTTAGCTTTTTTATAGATGTTTGTCTCAACCAGCTGCCCAAGTGGGGTTAGCTTTATGCCAATGATTTTACCAGCAGCATGCTACCAGTAATGCTAGATGACAAAAACATTAATTGTCATTTTGAGGTGACATGCCAATAGGCCTAATAAATGTCTTGTTGACATGTGAAGCATAAATAGCTAAAACACATGTAAAAGAGCATATAAAAAGACTTTAATTAGAGCTATTGATCTGAAAGGAAAATAACCGACTTAACCAATCATGTTGCGAATGACTTCGTATGGTAAATTAAAAATAAGGATTTAATACACGCAAATCTTTACGAAATTCACTAAAATAATAAGAAGAAAGAATAATTCATATTAATTCACAAGAAGTTGGGTTTTTTAAAAAGCGGGACTCTCCTAAAGTACAGTATTTGAGGAGTGCACATTCCAGTGCACATTTAAATTACGTTGTCATTAACGAGTGGTCATTAAAAAAAATGCACATCATTTAGCAAATGAAACATTCCTCATTAAAAACATTGGCAACAAGACAAGTGTCACTATATAGACAGCCAGGAAACTGATGCGCCACTCATCAGGTGACCAAGCTAGATGTAGCGACTCTAGGACGCGCTGGAAGGGGAGAGCTTCAAAGCGATTATCACCTAAGTCAAAACTCATTCACTTTCTGACATTCTCCTGTTGATGTCAAGTTGTCATTAAAATATGGCATTGATCCCATTGTTAACACGCACATCAACACGACAGGGATGACGGGATTACTACGTGACGTAATCCAAGTGGGTTGTTTCATTCCTTTTAGAGCAATACAAACGCGTCATAAGGGTTTCTTAATTCACTACACAACACACACACAGAATCACAACCTAAACTTTGCGTTCCTTTGAAATGCAACGTTGCATTAACCACTTGGCTACCTTAGTTCAGACGACCTAGCGATGTCCCATCCCCAAGAAAACCTTCACATCAATCATAAAAAATAAATTAAAGCCTCTAGCACATTCTGAAAATAAGGTGACAGTTATTATGGATCTGTAAAGCGGAAAAGGGGTCAATATTATTGTCATGTAAAGCATTCTCGGCGTAAAGTGTCAACAACCTAGAGGGATTGGCGCACAACAGCTCCATAAGAAGAGTTTGCAAGGGTACTTCTCAATAGGAGAAATGGCGGCAATTATATTTTTCATCCAAAGAGAAAGTAGCGACATTTCTTAACTTTAGTCTATTCAATTAAATCCACTTACCAAAATGTCTTAAATCAACTTCCAGACCTTAATGTTATTTACATGTGCCTCTGTTACTGTTCAGGAATAGGAGGTATTTACATGTCGGTGTATATATATATATGTACATAGTTGTATATGTATGTATGTATGTATGTATATATTCATTGAAATGTTCCCATGTTAGTCTGATAATCTTTGCATAAATAAGTTTTAATCATAGAAAAATTAAATATCAAGAATCAATAAAACATTGTCAGAAGATTCAGTAAATAAAATCAGATTGAAATAAGGAGGTGAATAAACATGACACGATGAAGGCTGTGTGAAGGAAAGTTTGTTTTTAAATCAGTTTAGAATTTTTAGTACTGATTTGTTCTCTCTTTAAAAAAAATGTCAGGTCTGTTTTCAGTTCAGGCCCTCAGTTAATCCCCATCCATTCAATAGACCAATAACTACTGATTAGAAATAGGTATTGAGTATTGATTACCACCAATAACTATTGGTTAACGTAGATACATTATTTCAAAAAGTAAGCTGCACTATTCACTGAACAATATTCACTTGAACAGTCCAACCAGATGCCTATTGTTTTTGATGTACGAGAGGGACTCATATGTCTGGAAACCTTTGAGGCTCTACAGTAACTGGAACTGTGTCACACTGTACTTCTCTCCCCTACTGCCGTGTCTTGTCTAAATCTGTCCAGGGCCACAGAGAACACGTCTTGCTGACTCCTGAGCTTAACATTTAATGAACAACTGTTTTTGGGTGTGCCGATTTTCTTTCTTTTTTTTCTGGTTCTGATGTGACTAGAGTAAATTGGGCATTGTAACGTAGAACTGAACGAACAGACTTTGTTACGTAGAACTGAACGAACAGACTTTGTTACGTAGAACTGAACGAACAGACTTTGTTACGTAGAACTGAACGAACAGACTTTGTTACGTAGAACTGAACGAACAGACTTTGTTACGTAGAACTGAACGAACAGACTTTGATACGTAGAACTGAATTCAAGCGTACATAGCCTCTCGACCACGCTTCCCACAGGGCGTTAGTCGTGTTATAGTACCGGTAAAGAAATCTCAAGACTCACTTGGCAGTTGACGGCTGGGAGCGGCCAATGCAAATGATTGTTTTAAAATTTAATTTGGAGTCATTCGACTATCAGGTTGTCACCACTGCCAGAGAGTGTTCTATCAAAACAGTCACCTCGTATAACAACTAGTGCACATCCTCCGAAAGCCCAAAAAAGACAAACTGTAGACAAGTCTGAACCCATTTTGAAGCCAGTATAGCCTGACTTTTAAGACGCTAAGCATTTAATGAAGACGCTAATGGCCCCTACAAAACACGGCTCATTGTAAGCATCACACGGCATTACATGAGACACGAGACAGCTCAGGATTACTGGGCCAAGGGAGACGATTCACATGATAATTCCGCCTCGGGAGACACGGGAAGCTATGCGTCCAATTTTCCGGCCACGAAGTTTTAATGGCATGTAATACTGATAAGTGCATCGAGTTCTTAGCAGTTCAGATTGTTTCTTTTGATTAGAGACGTACATACCAGCACATAGACAACAAATAGCTACTTTTTTAAAAAAAGCATTTCAGATGTAAATATGGGCACAGTTTTTAATCTAATCTGGAAGAAAGAACAAAAGATACCAAACATTTGAATTTTTACGTAAAGACGTATGCAGTGGTGCTCAAACTACGGCCCGCGGGAAACATCCGGCCCTTCTAAATGTTCGCTTACAATGCATAATGAAATCGTAGAGGATTGGTTCCACTGAGCTAGACGATTTTTGGAACTGACACACACGTCAGAAATGCTTATGGCCCCAAAGTCGAAATAGGTTTGAGCCTTCCTGTCTATGTCATAGCAAGCAAAGAGCAAAGTGTCGAGACTTATAATGATCAGAACAGAGTCCTTCAGGGTCGTAGTGAATCATCCATTATTTGAGCACAAATGAAATATTTCAGTTCCAGCACAAGGCCTGCCTATATACATTGAGGTATAGTGTTTATTACCCCAGGAGGACAACGGCTTTGTCTGCATTAGTCTGCAAATATGAAGGTCCCAACTGGGTGTGCTTGGTCATGTAAAATACTGAATTATCTTTAATCTTCGGAATCAAAGACAATGTCTTATTATTCCTGTTCAATGTAAAGCTAGTAAATAAGTTTGACAAATATTTTCAACTCGACATTTATTTCAATGTTCTAACTAATACAATGTGTCCTAGTGATTTTAGCCCCACCACAAGGACAGAAGTATCAAAACCAATCTAGGTTTCAGTCTGAGCCACGTGACTATTAGTATGTTTCGAAAGTTCCGAAGCCAGTTTAAAATAATGAAAATTAGGTTACAAAGTTTGAACTGAGCGATATAAATAATTAGTATGACATTAAAAGTTTGTTTTTCACACAGGTTTTGTTTTCACATCATGGGCGTAGCCGGGGGGGGGGTTGGGGTTCAATGACTGATTTATGCTTTGATTTTGTTTATTTTAGGTGAGATTTTAATACTAAACCATCACTTGCCCCCAGCGCAGCCAAGGGGGTTTTTGAGTTTAAAAAACCTAGCAGGGGGTTTTGCAGTTTAATTCCCCTCTTCTATAAACCAAACAAACAAAAAATAATGCAAATGACAATCCCCAAATTCCAAGAGCATAGCTAAGGAAGGTTTTGATTTTAAAACCTCCTCCGAAATTAACTATAAAACCTCCTCTTCAATATAAAAAAGCAAATTACACACTGAGAATGCTATGAGCGTAGCCAAAGGGGGTTTGAGTTTAAGCCCTCCTTCAGCGGGGTTTAAAGTTAAAAAAAAACCTCTTCAAAAAAAAAAGAAAAAGCAAATGACACACTGCGAATTCTATGAGTGTAGCCAAAGGGGTTTTTGAGTTTAACCCCGCCCCCCTTTTTTTATTCAGAGGGGTTTGAAGCTAAAAAAATACCTCTTCAATATAAAAAAAAAGCAAATTACATACTAAAAAATCTTTGAGCGTAACAAAGTTTAACCCCCCCCCCCCTTTTTTTCAGCAGGGTTTGAAGCTAAAAAATACCTCTTCTATAAAAAAAAAAAGCAAATTACTCATTCAAAATGCTATGAGCGTAGTCAAAGAGGGTTTTGAGTTTAAACCCCCCTTCATCGGGGTTTGATGCTAAAAAGTACCTCTTCAATATTAAAAAAAATGTAAATTACACACTAAAATTCCTTGAGCTCAGCCAAGCCAAAAGGGGAGTTTTGAGTTTAAAACCCTCTCTTCCAGATGGCTTTTTTTTTAAAAAAACCACTCCAGATGTTTTCGAGTTTAAAATCCACCTATAGAGAGTTATGAGGTTGAAATCCCCCTCTTCAATATTATTCTAAAGCAAACTACACTCACCAAATTCTATGAGCGTAGCTAAATAGGGTTAAAAAAGAACCCCAGAGATTTTGTAGTTTAAAACCCCATAACAGATTATTTTGACGATAAAACTTCCATTTTCGATAAAAAATCTAAAGCAAACTAAAGTCACCTAATTCCAAGAATATAGACAAGAGAGGTTTCTACCAGTGGCTGGACTCCATTAATACAGTGCAGTGGATAGTCATCAGCCGAAATTGAAAAAGACTAAATGTGGCTCAACAAAGATGGCTAAGACAGATTTTAGGAGACAGTTATAAAGGAAATCAAGGAAATGCTATGCCGAACTGGGAGTCGACCCCTTGGTAAGGTTGTGACAGAGCGTCGCATGAGGACATGTATTCCGACAAAATGAATTACGCATAATAAGAGTTGCAATGACATGGAGCCCATTAGGAGGAAATCGCAAACAGGAACATCCTATTACAACTTCAGGCCAAACTTTCATGGAGGTCCTTAGAGCAGGTGGGATGAGGCTTCAGACATTGCCAGTGACAGATTTTTGTGGAAACAGCTTGCCGCCTAATGAGCCGAACGGCGCGGGAGGGTCTAAGTAAGTAAGAATAGCACAAGTTAAAAACTTTTTAATACCAGAATAATGCACTGGAGACACCTCAGAATATGCATTTATGAGGCTTTCAATAACGAAAATAGTGCTTGGCGGCGGGGCTACGCCCCGCGATGGGGGAGCTCACAGCGCTCCTTCAGAACCCATTGCTTTGAAGGTCGGGGAGTCTATAAATTTTCCACTAACTCCAGGTAGAACCTATTCTAATAAAAAAAATCCTGGCTACGCCCATGTTCCACATAATGTACATTCTGTCACCCTTTTGATTTCCTCAAAAGAAAATAAAACTCCTAAGCACCTGGCCAATTAGTGTTATTTGACAAAGTATTTAGTTATGTTAGATGCACGTGTTCTTTGACGTCGCATGACATAATTAGTTGACCTAATTTCTGAACTTGAAAATGTCTTCTTATATCTTGTTCATCGCTGATATCTACTGTTTCTGGTCTCACACGACACTATACAGCTTACTGTACATTTCTCTAGACTCCAGTAGCTTTGAAACAATTAAAGCATTAAACTTATTTTAGTTCCTTTTGGAGTCATTCGATCTTTGACTTGGCTTCACATACAAACATTGTCCGCCACTTGGTCGATTTAGATTCTCTTTTCGACGTCAACGTCGCTCCTCGCCCACTGGATTTTCTTTGGTCTCAAATGTCTCGCGGCATTTGTAAGTGATCTCCAGCTGTCTCGTTCTGAAGCCGTCTGCACCAGGTACTCTCTTCTATGCTCTTCTCTTAAAGTAAGTTGGCGCCTAAGCTGGTCTTTAAACTGTTTCCGTTGGGCACCTCTGTTACACCGGACCAACTTCCAGCTCACCAAATAAGACTGCCTTTGGCATACGTTCCTCCCCCATACGAGATACGTGGCCTGCACAGCGTAACTGTCGGACTATAAGAAGTTCCTCTATACTGTCCATCCCGCATTTAGAAGAACTTGTATTCTAAATTACAGTGAACAATGGATGCAATATTCATCAATGGCCATGTTGTTAATGTTTATTCAATCTGATTAGTTCATTTAATCTCTGGGAAGGGCTGACCCTTCCTTCCAGATTTTTTTTTCTGGTTTTGTTTCAAGTTGCAGGCCACTTAGTTCAAGAGATAATAACTCAAAACTTTTTCTTTCTCCACTGGAAACATTGTTCATTCAGCACGACACAACGTCATCAGAAGATTAACTTTCTACAAAAGTGTTTCTCTTTTAATCTTTTCAGCGCGAGCTAACAAAATTAGATTGTCTATTTGTGTGCATCAAATATGATAACCATTGCATTTCTGAAAGGAATTATTCTATTAACACAAATAAAAAGTTGCGAACATTACAAAACAAAGGATCACATTCTTTAGGACAAAACTCTCCATTGCACTAGAGCGGAGAGTTCAGCCAATGCAGTCTGGAAACAAGAAGTGCTAGGAGACAACAAGCAAGTAAGGGAGCAAGGACTCGCAGCCGAAATTTAAAAAAAAAAAGCTTTACTTACTGTGCGATGTGTGCCCCTCACTATAAATAGACACAAAATTTAAATAAAGGTTTTGGGGCAACAGCTAATTTTCAAAGGAGGCTCCAAACTTGAGATGAGGCCCTAGTCAAAGAGCAAACATGTCGACGTCAACGGTGGTCTAAAGTTATGCTTGTTTCTGATTTATGTCCATGTGAACTCCATAACTAGATAGAACTTGATTCAAAGCTTTAGAGAGGCCTTCACAAACTTCTAAACAAAACATACACAAAATGTTTCTTTTTATCTAGTGTAGAGAACTGCGAAAGAGTTAAAATTGCAGTCAGTCTATTGCACCTCTCAAACTTGTCCACACCAAATTGATAAGATAGAGCATGGACGTAGGCAAGATTCCTTTCTGTACTACTTTGTGTGTTGTAAATAACAAGGAAAACGAAAGAGGATTTGAGAACAGAAATAGGTTGTTGTTGTTGGTAGTGGTGGTGGTGGCTAGGACGGTGAGGGATATAGGACTAACGTTTCTTGGATAATAGTCTGAGGGTAGCCACATTGTAGGATGAATATGTTTATCCTCACTTGACTTCGAGTGTCTAAGATTAAATGTTAGGATTGAGCTAGTTTTGAATAGTTTGAAGACTTAGGGTGTTAGAATATATAACTACTAGTCTTTGAGAAGAAGTGTAGTCATGTATTAAGTGATGCAGTGTCATTTTGAGAACTAGAAGAAATAGTAAGCTAAGGACAGAATTGACTAGCATGAGATGATATGGAGTGAGACATAGCTCTTTCTTGATGAGTTTTCCTTAATGTTATGATAAGTTTAAGAATAGCGACTTGGTGAGCGTTCATGATAAACTCAATAGCGACTTGGTGAGAGTTCATGATAAACTCAATAGCGACTTGGCTACAAATGAACAGCTTTTTGTTTTCCTATTTTGTTTTTCTGGATTCAATGTATCAAATGTACGTTAAGTTGGCGTGATCGCTCTATCGACAGGCTTTGTAAAGTGTGGAGATTGGTTCGTCTGGTCATGTGACACATGAAATTGAAATGGCCATTGCAGTTGTCAAATCAGTGTCTGTAAAGCCGCAATTAGTTGTCAGCGGGTGCGCTTTTTTCCCCCCACAACTCTCCACCCTCCCCCAGCACCTTCCTTACCACAATGTAACCCTTACTCCATCTACATACACGAACACACACACTCTCTCACACACACACGAAACTTCCGTTTCTCACCCCTCCCTCCCGATGTTTCACCAGCTAATAATATCCTCCAATAAAGTTGTTGCCAATACACGACGTGGTCTTACCCTGGACCTGAGCAACACACCCAACAGAAAGGCTTTTTGAAAGACGTATTGACCAGAAACTTAGAGACAAACCTGAGCAACACACCCAACAGAAAGGCTTTTAGAAAGACGTATTGACCAGAAACTTAGAGACAAACAGGACTATAAGTATAACGTAAAGCTTTGGGAAGAGAAGATCAAACTTTGTCCTGGAGATAAGGTTTGAAGTACCTCCTATTGTGTCATGCCTATACTTCCAACTACATCCTCCGGTTACATTTTAAACATAGTCGCTAACCAACATAATGCATACAAGAAGAGGGTTCAGCCTTCAAGCTAACTTTACTACTGGCCTGTATATGATGTCAAGACATTAATTGTATAGGTATTATTTCTTGGTATCTGACTTACGTGTTTGTAAAGTAAGTTACTCACATTGTGTGTGTGTGTGTACGTGTGTGTGTGTGGTGTACGTGTGAGATAAAGAGAGAAACAGAAGAGGAGAAAACAAAACTAGAAGAGAGGTGAAATGAGTGAAACACAGAGTAAACGAAGAAAGGGAAGGACGAGAGAGGGAGATGGAAGATACTTGGAGAAGGCGAAATGTTTCTAAGTGTCAACAAATTAAGTTGGGCTGGAAGCACTTTAACGAATACGTGGCACTCGAGATTACACTTTTCTCGAGATTACACTTTTCTCGAGATTACGCTTTTCTCGAGATTACACTTTTCTCGAGATTACACTTTTCTCGAGATTACACTTTTCTCGAGATTACACTTTTCTCGAGATTACGCTTTTCTCGAGATTACACTTTTCTCGAGATTACACTTTTCTCGAGATTACACTTTTCTCGAGATTACACTTTTCTCGAGATGAGATTACGCTTTTCTCGAGATTACACTTTTCTCGAGATTACACTTTTCTCGAGATTACGCTTTTCTCGAGATTACACTTTTCTCGAGATTACACTTTTTTCGAGATTACACTTTTCTCGAGATTACACTTTTCTCGAGATGAGATTACGCTTTTCTCGAGTTTACACTTTTCTCGAGATTACACTTTTCTCGAGATTACGCTTTTCTCGAGATTACACTTTTCTCGAGATTATACTTTTCTCCATGCCTCTACGTTCTCACTATAGCCCCCGATGGTTTCATTCCATATACACTAGAGAGTTCAGACCCAAAATTAACATGGTCATTATTGGATTCCGTTTAAATCCTTCCCACGTCACGTCAGTTTCCGGATTTCCACAATCGCTGTCTAGCCTGGCTACCCATTTCTTTGTTATCCCAAAACCTGGCGCTGACGTCCAAAAGTACAACAATACAGTCGCTCTACTCACGTGACTTATGGTCACCATGGAAACTTTACTTTTTAGTCGGTTCTAACCTGGAGTACCGGAAACAAAGATGGGAGAAAGATCCGTAAAAAGAAAATCGGGCGAGAGTTTCTATTCGTTGTGATGGAGAAAATTTGGTCAGCGGCTGAATCTAGGAAAAATAAAACACTGTCCATCCTGTGTCCAGTAGATAAGGTTAGCCAAAACTGGACAGTGATGGGAAAGGTTTAACAATAGGGGTCGTAAAATGTTAAGGTAATCAAGGATAAATAATCTTTTCATTCGCTAGCTGAGAATAGTCTTTCTATTTCATCCAATATTTTATTTAGGACAAAATAATAGAATGGTAAATAACTGTTTGGACTTTAAATACCAGAAGATAATAAAAAATAATAGGAGAGAAAGAGAGAGAGAGAGAAAGAGAGAGAGAGAGAAATACTTCTTAAAAACTTGCTATATTATTGTTGAAGAAAACCCCCCCACAGATTTTACCTCTAACATGGGGAAACATTTGACCAGAGAAATAGAGCATCACTTTGGCTCTCCTTTGTTACAGCCAACAAGCAACTGGATGAATGCATTGAGAAACAGATTCCATGGACATTGATCTGTAACATTGATGCGTAGCAAACTAATAGTATCTAGCAAGTTATGTTATCTTAATGGTTGTTCATAGACTAACTTTAGTAAATGAATCGATCTACCGACATTTATGGTGATTAAATGCGCTATTGTATCATGTAAAGCAGCACATTTATGGTGATTAAATACGCTATTGTATCATGTAAACCAGCACATTTATGGTGATTACATGCGCTATTGTATCATGTAAAGCGGCATCTCCAATTTTCTTATCGTAATAAAATAAGCTGAAGGAATTAGCTGTCAAAAAACATTTTGTCAACGCGGAAATTCGGCGAAATTAACGCAATTTAATCACCCTGCTTCTCCAGAAAACTTAGTTTAACGTGTTAGTATGTTAGTTTAATGTGTTAATCTGTGACAAGCATATTGAAAATTATCTAGATCTAGCTGTAAAAAAAAAAAGCTCTTTTAAACCAAGTAGACCTAATTTATTGCACTAGCGCTGTAATTTCCAAGCTCAGTTATCGACCTCCTTTGAAGGGCTCACCGGAACTGATTCATTTCATATACGACGACAGTTTCCAGACATAAAGAGACGTGGCCGTTGAAAACATACGTCATAGAGCAAGGCGTGGGAGGGGAGGGTGAGCCTTGAAGTGGGCTACAGGATTTATTTACTAAATGCATCGCCGGCTTCAGTGTGTGAACATGCGCTGACAACGAGGCACAACTTGAACCCAAGAAGCAATGCGCGAACATCACACTCATTTCACAATGCGCGAACATTACACTCATTTCACAATGCGCGAACATCACACTCATTTCACAATGCGCGAACATTACACTCATTTCACAATGCGCGAACATTACACTCATTTCACAATGCGCGAACATCACACTCATTTCACAAGTCAGAAGAACTAGTAGCTAGCTATATTGTGTCGACGCTTCAGCACACAATATTCTATGCACTTTATGATAAGTGCCTATTCCTCGGATTCATTTCTGCTCACCAACAATGTTACATGTCTATTATTAAAACCAAATTCTGTGTCCTTCAAATATTATTCACAACAGAATGAGTCCTGCTAAAAAATCTAAATTGACTACCGGTGGACAATGGCTATGTCTGAGCTAGCTGTAGCAAATTATGTAGCTCACAGCTGGGGCTTGGTAGCAGCTACGTGAAATACTGTAGTCCTCGTTAATCTTCGGATTCGAAATCAAGCCTTACAGTGGCCAAAGTCAAAATTGTTGACTTGCTTTACACGCTATCTATGGACAGTTTATTCAAATTATGTTGTCAGGCTTTGACAATGTCGTGAAAAAAAAAATGTATTCGGGGCGCTATTCTTGACGATTACTTAGTGTTACTAATGGACTTGATGATTGAATATTTGAAAATATAAGACTAACAAGAATGGTTTCCAAAATAGACTTAGCAATGCAAAAAAAAAAAAAGAGTATAGGAAATTACTAATATATATATATTAATATATATATCACGAGTCGAGTCTGTGACTTATTTCGACCAGTTTCTAGAAGCGAGTTCAAACCAGTGCAAGTGTCCAGCGTAAACAAGTTAATTTTAGGTATCCAATCAAAGAAAGAGGTTAAGGGAAAAAATAGCACACGTCAGCTTCTAGAAGGTCACAGTTAATAAAATAATTAGGGGAGAAGTTTCCATGATTCTGGAATGTACGATTAAGACAGGTATAAATTGAGGGAAAGTCAGTTAGACGGGGGCCTCGAATAGTAGTAGTTCTTGTAGAGCGATGGTCCTCGCTTAGTCCTCGATTAGTAATGGTTATAAGTTTTGTGATATTAGCGGGTCCATTAATTAAAGTTTTATTAGTTGAAGCTGAATGTTATACTAAGTGAAGTTCCATGTATCTTTAAGTTTTATTTATGAATTATTAAGTCAAGTTGTTATTGAATTGAGAAGTCATTTTATGTGAAAGTTGAAGAAGTATTATTAAAGAAGTTTGGAAGTAAATACAGAGAGTTCTTTCTTCATTCCATTGAATTATCAAGTTTGATAATATAATCCCCGGCAAGTGCGATCGTCACAATATAATAATAATAATAATAATATATATAATATATATATATATTGGAAGAGCTGTGTTCAAACACAGGTGTTGACAAAACGCAAATCTAAAAAGACTAAAAAAAAAACAAGAAACCAGGCAAGAAGTTGCGACTTCTCCAAAGTCATGTATCTCAATAGTTCCACTTCTATCTTCTACACCAGTGAAAAGAAAATGAAATTAAAACCCAGACAACACACATCTGGAAGTCATCTCAATCTAAGTACCCATAGTTTAGTTCGCTTAGATCTCTCTCTCTGTCTCTCTCTCTGTCTCGTTCTCTGCCCATTATCATAAAGCATTGCACACACACACACACACACACACACACACACACACACACACACTGCTAGCAGAAGTCATTTAGAGAAATGAAAATAAAAGAAACCCAGTCTGCAATCATTTGAACACAGAACTGTAGAGCCGATACTGAGTGGCTTTTACCTAGAACACACATACCCTCTGACATTTTCATATATTGTTAGATATCAGAGGTAACCTAATCTATGGCCCCAAAGACCAATGCATCTCAAATCTATCCAAGACAGACTAGATATGTCGGAATTCTTAACTAAAAATAATTCTGGATTAGAAAAAATGTCCATGAAATCTTAATGGACCTCATTCACCAATCGTAAACAAACAACATTTAGCCACGTGGTGCTCTATCTCTTCTATATAATTTACGATCTCATGTTTAATTCATGATGGTTGTCACGTGACAGTTTTTTCCGTTGTTTTATCAATAAGATCACGTGACTAAATGTTGTTTGTTTACGATTGGTGAATGAGGTCCATTCTCTACTTCTGTTCTGAAAGGGTTATTATTTCAATAAATGTAGATGGGACAGCCAGATTAACAATACTTTTACAAAAGATTTATGCGCATTTCACGCATACAAAATGAGGTTTTAATAAGAGTTCTAACCCAATACCAGAATGATTGGATGTGCGACCGTGTGGGGATAGACTAACAAACAATCAGCATCTCAATAGGTCCCATCAACCAGACATGTGGACCTCTTCATGACCATTGTATCTTCAAGATCTAAACTCGTTTAGAATTTAGAATTTACATCAAATTTTATCCAACATGTTATGTCAAGTTATGACTTGATAGAATCCATATAGTTTTATCCAACAAGTTATGTCAAGTTATGACTAAATAGAACCCACATCCAGTTGAATCTAGCATGTTGTAAAGTTATGACTTGGCAGAGTCTACACCCAATTAACATGTAACATCATGCTAGGACTTGTTACACTCTATACAGATGCAGTGCTCAACAAATGTGATGTGTTAGTTTAAAGCTTAAAATAGTCCCATTACAAATAGCAAGAAAAAAAAAGGTGCCATACTCTTCAGAAGTACTACACATGTCTTAAAATAAGGTTTAGGTTAAAACTAAAAAACAAGATAGTTAAAATGAAGGTATATCTTATCAATGACAGAAGTGTCTACTAGTTCGAGCAGGCTTGCTAACCAACAATCAGCGCATCTCTTGAAATTGAATCAAAGACAAAGTCTCGTTGAAATTTCTTCTTCCATGCAAAACACAAAGTGTGTGTCTGGTCGAGAGGTATACACTACCAGCTGTTGTCACGACGGTTCCAAGTTCGAACCCTCCTACTTCCGTCCTGCAGAAGATTAGGGTCAGGCCGTAAGACTAAAGCCAGGGCCGGTCCTAGCAATTGCGGGGCCCTATGCGAAACTGATTGCGCGGGGCCTAGTCTGTGTGGGAATAAGGATAATAAGTGAAAATTAAGATTTTTTAGAAGAAAAAAAAATATTACTTTACTAAGTTAAAAATTGCGATCTGTACTTTACGAACCTTGTAACCAATGGCATATTTATATGCTAGTGACTATAAAAGTAAATAAAGTATTGGAACTTTCGATTAAGGTATAAATTCGCCCGATTATTACATGAAAGCTGACAATGCCTTTTTTCTTTATATTACGCGTATGATTGGCGTTTTCGCAATTAATGACACCACAAATGACAATTTTGTCTATTTTTCTGGAGATTTTAAAGACTTTTCAGGAGATTTTAATAAATCCAGGAGATTTCCAGGAGTTTTTCGTATATATGTTGTAATTTAATAAATACACCCTGAATTAGCGAGGGGCCTATGAAAGAGCGGGGCCCACTGCGACCGCATAGGTTGCAGTGGCCTAAGACCGGCCCTGACTAAAGCAACGTCAATGAATTGGGAAACAAGACTTGTATTCATAATGAATAAAACACAAACAATTTGACTCAAGTTTTGGTTACAACCAAATGAAGCAAACCTAAAGACAAGAGCAGACAGATACTTTCAATGACATTCTCTGATGTCCTTAGACTGATACTTTCAATGACATTCTCTGGTGTCCTTAGACAGATACTTTCAATGACATTCTCTGATGTCCTTAGACTGATATTTTCAATGACATTCTCTGGTGTCCTTAGACAGATACTTTCAATGACATTCTCTGGTGTCCTTAGACAGATACTTTCAATGACATTCTCTGATGTCCTTAGACAGATACTTTCAATGACATTCTCTGGTGTCCTTAGACAGATACTTTCAATGACATTCTCTGATGTCCTTAGACTGATATTTTCAATGACATTCTCTGATGTCTTTAGACCGACATTAAAACATGTCCTTTTTTTTGTCGTCTTTTTACCTGGATATCATTTTTCTTTAGAATTCAATGTTTCCAAATACAAACTAGACTAACCCAATCACAATGTTGTCTTATGCGTCCAAAGACAGGCGAAAAGATAAGATAAACAAATGCAGACTTCACACAAGTTAGCCTTACTCTCATAACACATTGACAGTTCACTGTTTTGTGAGCGGCTGCAAATAAGAACGAGGGATGGGGGAGGGAGATATTTAAAGATTGAAATAAATGTGTTGCCTCTCTATTAGCTCTAATATAGCGAGGAGTTGTCCGTCCCACGCTACGAGAATCAGCGTACAAAGACATTCTCAGTTATCTACCTTCGTTATCTGCTCTAACACTCTCCAGATAGCTTACAGACAAAACTCGTGCGAAACGTCCAAGGGAATATCTGGCCAAATAAGCGATTCAAGGGAAGAAAAGACGAAAAAGGGGGGGGGTATTATATTGGCTACAACTAAAGGAGAGGGGGAGGAGGATACTTTATCAACATTATGCCATCATAAGAAACGAACAAGCAAAAGATTTTTAAAAATTACTAACCCTAACCCTTGTGTATTGTATTTTTGCGCATACAAGTATACCCCACACAAATTACAAAATAAGTAAAAAAAAAAAGTAAATCGTACAACCCGCACCCTTTTGTACTCTGTATGTTTAGAGACTGACTTGCAGTCAACTACCGGTACATAAAGCACTAGCATCGGTACCACTTTGTAAGTTTCCAATGTGCATTTCACAGCCACACAGCGAACTATTGGAGGTATAAAGGAACAACGGTATGCCCATACGTTCGGGGATAAAATGTACAACCCGCAGGTTATATGCCGGGGGGGAGAGGACTGTAAGGGTAATAACTCCACATTTACAATCACATATCTCAATACTGTAGGACTTACCTCTCCTTTTCTATATCAATGACCAATGTATTAATAGCCAATAATTGATGAATTAATTGGTTAATTTTTTTTATTGATTCAGATCCAGGCCAAAACTAATATGGCTAAACCAACAACAAAAAAGCACTAAGTATCTGATTTGTATAGATGTTTTAAAAGATCATTATAAAAATAACAGATAATTGTATAGTAGTGAAAGATATTTTTGATGGAAAAAAAAATCAACATTACCCTTGTAAATAGGAATTTCTTGGTTAATTTTAAGGCTTTAAATAACGAAAAAATTAAAACCTTAAAGGTATAAAACTGCGTTAATGTGAAAGAAGATACAATTGAAACACAGATGGAAATCAATAGTAGTGTCTGATATTGTCAAATACTTGTACAAGACTTCGTATATAATTTGTAAGACTGCCTAGTGTGGATGCATTGTGATGAGAGCTAAAAGGAAGATACACATTTGAATAAGTTAAGAAACTTTGGTTGAATGCGTCATGCAGACACTGGTGTAAGAATCATTTGTTTCAGTACAATCTAATGTTGCTATCGATATCGTTTACACATATATATATATATATATATATAGTAGTATAAACTTTGAAACACGTTAGATCTTCCTCACCCTTTCTCGGATCAAGTTTAAACTTCACATAACCTTCCATTCTCCCTCCTAACTGCTACCCTATGCTATACAAGAGAACAGTTCAGAAGATGCCTATCAAATTCAAAAGTTTGAAACTAGATATTTCCGGTTGACGTTGTTTCCCCTCTTTAGGTAAAAGATCGCTGGTTTCTTTCTGTTAGAACTTCATACACATACATAGAGAGACTAAAAACAAATTATCTGAGCTAATAAAACTGAAGAAGTGAATACACATACACAATGTCCTTTGAATCCCAGTCCTATGAGAGAGATCAACTGACTATATGTTTGTAGATGTTCACTATGGAATAGCCTTGAGGTCTCGCGAAGAAACGAATTGAAACTATTTCAAGCAAACATTTGTTTCCACTGGAATGAGTCCATAAAGTCTACTCACTTCCAGACCAGCAATATTACCAAATGACTCGAAGTAAGATCAAACCTAGTTCACGAGTACTTTCACGTTGTTTTTGTCAGTTGTAGAATGGACATTCATTTTTTTTATTTTGATATACACGTACCCGGAGCTTTGAAATGCTAGTTTATGGTTTCCAAACCATTTCCCCATGTTCTTACAAGACAAGAGTTAAGAAACAGCGCTCTATTGTAAGTCAGCTCTCTATTGCAAGTCAGCTCTCTATTGCAAGTCAGCTCTCTATTGCAAGTCAGCTCTCTATTGCAAGTCAGCTCTCTATTGCAAGTCAGCTCTCTATTGTAAGTCAGCTCTCTATGCAAGTCAGCTCTCTATTGTAAGTCAGCTCTCTATTGCAAGTCAGCTCTCTATTGCAAGTCAGCTCTCTATGTAAGTCAGCTCTCTATTTCAAGTCAGCTCTCTATGTAAGTCAGCTCTCTATGTAAGTCAGCTCTCTATTGTAAGTCAGCTCTCTATTGTAAGAGATAAGACTTGAGTATTTTCCTACTAGTCACTGAAAGTTCTCAATAAAAAAAATCACCTTCATAGACTTCTAACAGGAACTACAAAAAATGGCGCTCGTGTCATCCAATCAAAATGTTTCTCTCATCAACACTGAGACTGCTGGAATCATGACATTGAAGCAGAAGTAACTTAGAGATTCAGACCATTAACCAGTGCTACAAAGAAGAAGAAGAAAAAAAAAAGTCGTGATCCACTATTAGATATCTGCTTTCTACTTGCCTTTGTCATAGCCAACTCTAATGCCAGTTCGAAGTAACAGAACATTAACCATGGCTATTAACTAATCACTTTCCTGTTACCTACCGATGGAAGGAATCCCACCTTTTGGAGAAAATCTCCCCCCTCCCCCCGGCTATTTTCACTTTTTTTGGTCAAAAAAAGTGAAAGAAAGGTTGACTGTGATCCCCGACGATCGCCTGGTTTCAGAACATCAGATAAGACCGCGAGTCGCCAGTTCGATTATTGGACCTTTCTTCCCCCCCCCCTCCCTCTTAAAGCCAGCGCTATCTTGCTAAGCTCATTCCGTCAGTTGAAGACTTCAGTTTCCTTGATGATCTTTTTATTGGCAGAGATTTCTTTTTAGTCATCGTTCGTTGTAGCCGCAATCAAGCGAGAGAGGAGAGACAGCAGCAGGGACAACGTCAAGCGATGTACTTTACCAGCACGTCCTAGGCTGGTAGGTCAAACTAGAGAGAACAAGAGCTACAAGAAAACAAGCCAAAGAAAAAAAGAATATTATTGCAAAAACAAAGCTTTTTTTAAGGGAAAGAACCACACATTTTTGCCATTAATTTCAAGATGTTTCTGCTATATGAAACAAAATTAATTATTTACTACTAACTGATTTTTTTTTTTTTATTGATTCGTATATTGTCGTCGATTATGAATAATTATGAAAAATGTCAATTGATCCGAGAATGGGAAGTGGGAGAAAAAATGTGACAAAACGTAAAGGGGATAAATCCATATATACATTCACATTTCTCATTAAGTAGCACTTATTCCCTTCATTTTGTTATCAACAAAATAATTATTCAATAATAATTAATTAACTAATTGATTAATTGTTTTCATTGAGTCAAGACGTTTTGTTAGGCACACAACCAATAACTTGATTGGAAAATGGAAAGTGGGAGAAAACTCATGTTTAAACCTTTTACCAGATAGACAGACTGACAGACAGACAGACTGACAGAGTGAGTTGAAATAAGCTTTGTAAAAAAGAATAGCTCGTCGAAAAGAAATGCTGTCATGTTATTAGCTTGTAATTAACACACAATCAGAACGCACGCACGCGCAAAGGCCTTCGCGTATGAATAAGGAGCCAAGTTCTGATGCAAAACAACTCCAATAGAAAGATGAGAGTTTCATAGCGAACACAGTGAATGCTGAGCACTCGAATAGCTCACTGTAGAGGACGTACAAACAACTCCAATAGAAAGATGAGAGTTTCATAGCGAACACAGTGAACGCTGAGCACTCGAATAGCTCACTGTAGAGGACGTACAAACAACTCCAATAGAAAGATGAGAGTTTCATAGCGAACACAGTGAACGCTGAGCACTCGAATAGCTCACTGTAGAGGACGTACAAACAACTCCAATAGAAAGATGAGAGTTTCATAGCGAACACAGTGAACGCTGAGCACTCGAATAGCTCACTGTAGAGGACGTACAAACAACTCCAATAGAAAGATGAGAGTTTCATAGCGAACACAGTGAATGCAGAGCACTCGAATAGCTCACTGTAGAGGACGTACAAACAACTCCAATAGAAAGATGAGAGTTTCATAGCGAACACAGTGAATGCTGAGCACTCGCATAGCTCACTGTAGTGGCCGTACAAACAACTCGTACAGCGAGGTGATGCCAGTCTACCAATCCAGAACTCTTATGAGATGTCAGAGAAGCCAGGAACCAAACTGATGTTCACATTGAACTGGACAACACGTGACACGTGTCTCAGTCACACGCTTGGATTTACACACACTCACAGACACATACATATTCAAATCTATGCTCAGTGCTGTTGTTTCACAATGAAATCCGATTGCCTGCCAAGCGAATGTCAGCACATAATGTGATGTCACTGAAACAGGCACCAACAACCGAAGGTGCAATGCTAAAACAGCCCCAACACTTTTATTGTGTTTTTTTTTCATTGGTTCTAAACGAAATGGAGATCCTAAGTACACAAGAAAAGGTTCTAGTTGAATTCAGTCAACATTTCCCTTTCATGATCTCCCTATATACTCTAGATAACGATCATTTTTAATGTATAGAACCCCTCAAATTACACATTTTTTTTATAGTAGCAATAAAAAAAACTAGCCCCATGAAACTTTAGAATTGACCTTTAACTTGACTCAAAATACGCAAACAATTTCTCACCGTGAGCACATTAGAGGACTCAATCCCTCTCAAATTGTCCTAGCAACCATTGTCTATTTATGGTTACTAGGGCTTGAACATATTTATTACTTATAAAAAATAAAGAATAATGAATGTCTGAAATCTGAGCAAGAAACTATTAATAAAGATATCTCTGAAATTGTGGGGGAAAAAAAAGAAAAAGGATCATATCCATTTTTTTAAAAGTTTTCATATACACGTCATCAGTTATAAAGAAATGTACACTTCCTGGAGGCATAAAAAGTCATTTGTGTACAACTAAATAAACAAAATACGTTTTGTCGACACTACTTCCAAAATTTAAAACTCACACAACTTGAACAAATATTGCTTTATTGATTTAACATTTTCCAAATTTATTCCTTTATGTGCAGGGCTTTTAGCAGATTTAAAGCAATATTTTAAATTGAAAAGTTTTACAATTTTTAGCGACCCAAGATAGGGGAAAAGACGCTATTAGTTTTGTGTGGCCTGTCTGTCCGTCCGTCCCGTTTAGATCTAAGAAACTAGAAGAGAAAATGAAAATCGGACATCATGATATTTTAGATGATCATTCAAAGTTCTGATGCAACGGCTACTTTTTTCTTTTCCGAAAGTGAACCATCTAATTTTTAAAATTATATATGCAAGCAAATTTTTCTAAAAATTACACCACTTTTCAATGAAAAACTTCAGGGGAGGTAACTTTTTTAAACAGGTCATGGACTTCATTAATAACTCATGGGTTGTAGCGCGACAGGGATGGACGGACGGATGTATCAATTAGTAGGGATAAGACATGTAATTAAATGTGTAATAGATATAGACTAACAACAATAAAGCTGTGCGATTAGAAATATGTTTATCAATTGTTTTTGTTTAGCGCTATGTCATGCCTTTAGCTTACTCGATACGCTATGATCCTATCGCTTGTCTGGACCAGTTGAGATGGGGGTGGGGGTGGGGAGAAGAAAGAAGGAGACATCTGTGTTACTATTACCGTGATCACTTTTTAAATGCATATATATATTTTTTTTTAAAGTTGAACGACCTGAATTTGAACTCGAGAGCTCTAGCCTCCTCAAGTTGATACAGAGAAGTTGATATAAGCTTTCTAAAAAAAACTTAGTGTTATATCTTGAACATTCTGCTAAAGGCCCTTGAAGCTATACTGCAAAATATCCAAACTAACAGTCAATTAGAAATTGATTAATCAATGTTAAGAATATAGTATATTGGCCAGTATTGTGGCGGCCATATTTAATAATAATAATAATAATAATAATAATAATCTTTATTATCCGTAAGGAAATTTGTCTTACAATTTGTGCATTACACCAAACAAAAAACATTATAACTATTAGAAACCAAAGTGTACATTCACACCAGACTCACTCATAATTTACATGTGACAAAGTTTATACCAGATTGTTCTTATTTAATTATTTGATTGCCAGGGGAACAAAAGAGTGTTTGTGTCTGTTTGTCTTTGCTATCGGTGTCTTGTATCTCTTTTGTGATGGTAAAATCACAAAGTCCTGACACAAAGGGTGATTCTTTATTTCGAGGATCTTGTTAGCTTTTTTATAGATGTTTGTCTCAAACAACTGCCCAAATGGGGTTTGTTTTTTGCCAATGATTTTGCCAGCAGCATTTAGGATTCTATTAAGTTTATTTTTATTTTTAATGCTCAGATTGCCATACCAGGCTGTGATATTAAAACTGAAAATATTGCAGATGTGAGCGTGATAAAACATAGCCAAGGCCTTTTCGCTAACATTAAACGAGGACAGTTTTCTTAGTAGTCGTAATCTTTGCTGCCCTTTTTTGCTGATATAATCAGTATTTGCAGTAAAACCTACTTAGCACACACTTTTCAGATTTCGATTCACAACCTAATACCAAGTTCCGATTAATGCATCAAAATAGAAATAAATATTCCTAATTGAAAATAACAAACATTCGGGAGGGGGGTGTTTACCTAAAAACTTATGCATTTTCCCTTGGAAATGAACCCAAAGACTGTGGCCCTAGTGCTGTAAGGTCAAGCACCACTCGGGACATGGTGTGCAATACAAAGCATGGGGCACTGACCCAACTATCTGGTGGACACAGTCACCTCCAGCAGTACTGGGCAACACGAAGAGGGGACCAAAAAACATCAGATTGATACGAATCAAATTCAAACTGAAAAAGACAACAACTTCCCTTTAAGCAATCAAAGAAACACGATCACGTAGACACACGAACACACACACACGAAAATTTCTCCTCTTCCCCCCCCCCCCCCCAACGAAATGAGAAGAAAGGAAACTTCGAACGTGAATCTAGTGTTTACCCAATGGGGAGAAGAAGAGTTGGAGAGTGACAAAGAATAATTTCTTGTTTTCTGTTGAGCCCAACAAGGTCTGTCAACGAGGGGGGGGGGGGGAGATTCAATTGTACAAGTTAAATACACGCTGTAGGAGCAACACAGAGCCACGGAGAGATGGCGCTAGAGGAGTTGTCTTTCCTTCAGTGTTATTTTGTTTCGCTCCCTTTAGACTTTGGACAATGAAATGATGAAAACGTATCGAGTAAATGCTTAAAGTACAAGTGCATCTCATTCCTGGATTGAGGACATTTTTGTATAGGCTCCAAGACTTGTTGCTCTTGACAAGTTCTTACACATAATGTCATTGCACGCTTTCGCCCCTATTAATAAGACGTTCTAAGATGAGATCATTTTATTGGTCCAATCAAATGGAAATTCATTTTGACTACAATTGACCATCTCAGCGTAACTACTGTAACAATAACAATATAGATGCGCACAACATTCACACACGAAACACATACACACTCACAGCTAGCGTTTTACCCCTCAGCCACTGCGCCTCCTTGTAACAACTACAAATGTAACAATTATTTCTTGGTCCCGTGACTGAATCAGTTACAACTTCAACATCAACCTGAACCTTGTTTGTTTATTTCTCGCTGTGCCTATTGAAGTTTCGAGAAGTCTGATTCACGTATTTGTAAATGAACGGACTCGTTTTGTTTTGCTCTCTGGGAAGCAGACAATCGAGCCTTAAGTTCATTAATATGTGTGTAGAATGAATATTAAACAGGGTGTATTTCCAGTTCTTGTTCTGCGGCTATTCCTGATCTGGGTTAGGCTTGATGGCATGCATACTGATAAGTTTCTGGAAATACTACCCGACCCAAATCTCAAATGTGTTAGAAAAGGGTCAGTATATACAATCAAACGTCCCTCTGGCTATCTAGATAATAGGCTCGATAAAACAAAATAGGGAGTTTGAAAAAGTTAAAAACATATTCCCAAAGGCATTCTATAGATTGCCCAATTTCAAGGGTGGATATTTTATAATGCCAGTAATTTTTTTCTTTCGATAAATATCTCCAGTCGAGGCAGCAACTGATTCGTTCAAAATTGGAGAAATGTTTTTTTCACTTCATAGCACTTACTTGTCAATAATAAACCAAAACCCACGAAAGCCGTCTTACAGATCAAATATATATATATATATATATATATATATATATATATATATATATATATATATATATATATATATATATATATATATATACAGACAGACAGATAGATAGATAGAGAGAGAGAGAGAGAGAGAGAGAGAGAGATGATATTAGAGAGAGAGAGAGAGATAAAAAGAGATAATTATTTTTAAAAGTTGAATAAGTACATTGCTTTTTTTTTTACTGAATTCAGATTTTTATCTTGCTCCTGATGACCAGTTCCATCTAGCTCTCTCTCTCTCTCTCTATTTTCTGGCGCCTTTAAGGTTACACTCACATTTCTGGCAGCCTTTCAAGCTGAAGCCTAAAGTTTCTTAATGCTCGCTCTGATAAATGAAAACGTGAGGAAGTTGTATTTCTGGTTCCGAAAACAAGTCAAGGTGCCCAAACCCAGGCAGCCTATCAAGCGTATCAAATCGTTTAGCCCATGCGTGCAGCTAACCTCAAACAAGTCAAAGGCAATATTAGGACATTGCTAGGCTCTCCAAATATATCCAAATATAAATCATCGACAATGTCTAATTCTGAGAAATTTCAACTTTATTCGAGAATGGTAAGTGGGAGACAAAAAGTGTGAAAGAATCCACCCAGACAGACAGACAGACTTGTGAGTTAATAAAAGCTTTGTAATAAATAAATAATCTAATGTAATCTCTCGATACTTTCCAGCAAGAGCATGCCTATAACGTCAAGCAGTCCCTTGACATGGAGTGTTTATCTATTATGATGCTGAACTTATCTGATAAAGGATCTCCATCGCGTCAGTTCTCGCTTCCCTTGCTACAGCTGAGAACGATGGTATTTACAATCTGCAGGGTGAGAACTTTGAAACTATATAATAGGGCGTGCTGACCCAACATTTTCTAACAATGACTACAAGAAAATATTTTTTCAAAAATCCTTTTTTAAAGAACTCCGCACTTACAACTATATCTCTCCACAATGTAGAAGTTATTTCTCTTATTCGATATCAAACAAAATAATTAATTACCAATAATCAATTTACTAGTGGATTAAGTTTTTATTGATTTGTAATAACTAAGTCTGTAAAGTGTCAATTTGATCCCAGAATGGGTGTGGACGAATGGACGAAACCTTGCATATTTGGCCGTATCTGTGAATACTGGAGGATTAATTTCCCATGTTGGTATCAAACAAATCAATTAATTACCAGTAATTAATTGACTTATTGGCTACTTTTGTTTATTGCTTCATGTCTTGTCTATGTCAATGAATAATTGTGCCACGTTACATCTTGATCCGAGAATGGGTTTGGGAGAAATAACGTGAACACACTTGTCACAAGACAGACAGAGTTGATAGAAGCTTTGTAACAAGAAAACAAAAATTGAATCAACTCTCTACGATAAGAGTTTAAAAAAAATAAATGAAATTATTACATTCAAAAAGAAATTCCTCCACATAAAACTATATTTTGAATAAAATTATCCACATAGTAATCTTTAGCTTTTTGTTCAACATCCAACACTAGTAGGGGAATCAAAGTCTGCTTCAAACACGAACAACAAGTGAAAGTAATCGAATTTAAAATGCGAAAAGCGACACGTGAAAGTAGTCGAGTTCTAAATGTGAAACATTTTAGAGATGCATAACAGTAATCGAGTTCTAAATGTGAAACATTTTAGAGATGCATAACAGTAGTCGAGTTCTAAATGTGAAACATTTTAGAGATGCATAACAGTAATCGAGTTCTAAATGTGAAACATTTTAGAGATGCATAACAGTAATCGAGTTCTAAATGTGAAACATTTTAGAGATGCATAACAGTAATCGAGTTCTAAATGTGAAACATTTTAGAGATGCATAACAGTAATCGAGTTCTAAATGTGAAACATTTTAGAGATGCATAACAGTAATCGAGTTCTAAATGTGACTATTGCTCTGGAAATATCCAAATATATAAAAGGATAGTCCAACCTATGTACTCTAGGTTTAGAGATAAAGAGTGTG
Source organism: Biomphalaria glabrata (assembly GCF_947242115.1). Classification (NCBI taxonomy): domain Eukaryota; kingdom Metazoa; phylum Mollusca; class Gastropoda; family Planorbidae; genus Biomphalaria; species Biomphalaria glabrata. The sequence continues at coordinate 28,713,115 of NC_074717.1, forward strand.
AGAGAGAGACTGGTACAAAGATATAAATTGGAAGGACAAAGTAATGAACGGCACGCGCTCCCCTTAATGAGCCATGGACAAGAGGGGACTGGTCAAGTGGTTTGGCTGGTCAATAAAAAGGACATCTAAGGTCAGTGAAATGTTGAGTGCACGGGTGGTACAGACTGATCTCTCTCTGGTACTTTATAGATCTAGCTGGCATGCTTCACAAGCGAAACTATTTCCAATGATTTCATTTTTAGTTTCAGACAGCCTATTATCCTGACAAGAAAAAATCTTAAATCTATTTGGACTTTTCACAAATAAATCTATTCAGCTCGTAATTTCCTGGAAACCTGGGTAGACACAAGTCTCAAAAAAGGCTCTAACGATTTTCCTAGAAATTTGACAGTTGATGTTTATCGTTGAGAAAAGAATTACTAGCTCTTTGGTCACACTGGGAAAACTCGAGTTTGACCGTTATAATTTTTCAAAATATAAATAAAAAATAATTTGGCTAGAGGACTAGAAAATATTTCTCTTGAACAAACTCTACGTCTTTGGTCAGCAGTCACGCGTGTAGTCATTAGTCATTGATGGGTTGAATAAGTTAATTGTCAGGACCATTTTGTACATCGTCTTCTAAATCTAGAGATAAAAACCTCTCATTGGAATAGAATACAGTCTAGAAAATCTATACATTCACTTAGCCAGGATTCTTTCTCGGGGGAAAGGGGTAAGAAAATCTTTTTTTTTTAATTATAAGACTCATTAGTAATTAAGAGCAGAATAAACGCTTTATTAATTGTATAAAGGAGGTAATGTCTTTCTTTTAAAAATTATTTTTCAAAATATATTTTTTTATGTTCTTCCATTTCAAAAGTATCCTGTTGTTGGTATTTTTTAAATCAATGAAGCAGCAAAAGTGTTAAAGACTTAAAAAAAAAATATTTATAGATACAATAGATAAGAAGTTGTTGTTTTTTAAGACAATCTCCTAAAATTATTATAAGAATGTTTGAGAGAACCCTTAGTAAAATATTAAAATGCATTTTATGTTTAGTTTGCTGTTCAAGATAAAGTTATAAAGAAGATAAAACTAGATGTGTTTTTCCTCATCTTGAGATCTCACACAGACACAAAGTAAGTCTGCTATTTAGCCTTTTTTTTCCCCTCCAATGTGTCTCTAAACATGCAGCCAATACATTAATGTCAGGCAGTGCTAGCCATTTGTTGGATGCTAGAGAATTTCTCACACACAAAATAAAAAACAGGAACACTCGTTAAATGAAAGGCGAAATGAAAAGTGTTGGCCCAAAACTTGTCAACTCCAGTTATTTGTTGGGCGTAGATGAATCAAAGTTGTTGTTCTTTATAAAACAGTGCAACAGAAATTCTCCAATATCGGCTGGTGGTCAGTATTCTTAAGTTCATTCTTCTACCATCCAGGTGTTTTCATTCTTAAGTCACACACGTGATCCTTCTGGACTCATTTGATGATTTTCTTTGACTTGCACATAGTTTATATATACATAATATCTGCATACACTAACACCCGCTGTTGTGGGTACCAGGAGATCACTAAAACATCAGAGTATACATTTCCAAGAAGGAGGAATGGCATGATGGTCTTGTTAATATGGGCATTGCTCTAATACAGTGATGCCCAACCTAATTCGACCTGCGGGCCATTTTATTTTCCGATATAACAAAACGTTACGAAACCGAAATTGAACTGAAACTAATTTTATGAGACACCCGTGGATCTAGTAATTACATTAATTAGTGGGATATTTTATTACACGGAAAATGGTTTAATTTCTCTACTTAAAATGTGAGCCACATCTAACTTTACCGCCGACTCATTTTCTTGTCTCTTTTTGGTCACTATTCCCATCAATTGGCCACATTTGTTTCCTCATGCTGTTTATATGTGTGTGTTCAATATTCCCATCCATTGGCCACATTTGTTTCCTAATGCTGTTTATATGTTTGTGTTCAATATTCCCATCAATTGGCCACATTTGTTTCCTAATGCTGTTTATATGTTTGTGTTCAATATTCCCATCAATTGGCCACATTTGTTTCCTAATGCTGTTTAGATGTTTGTGTTCACTATTCCCTTCAATTGGCCACATTTGTTTCCTAATGCTGTTTAGATGTTTGTGTTTTGTCTTTAAATAGTCACTCTTTCTTTAGAAAACAAATATGGCGGCTTAGTATCATGGTCCACAAAAAGTAGACGTCAGATTTTACATTCAGTTGTTAAAGGTCGTTATACCAACCCATCAGAGACAAATTGAGGGCCCTAACACGGGCAAATATACACAAACCTTTTTTTTTTTTTTGGGGGGGGGGGGAGGGGGAGGGGGAGAGGGGGAAATGTGCCGACGTTTCGGCAGGCCGGATTGAACCAAGTCGCGGTCTGGATCTGTCCCGCGGACCGTATTTTGGGCATCACTGCTCTAATAGATCACAATGAAACAGTTTGACTTTAAATAGTGCGTATGGTTTCGATCTATGTTTAATGCTAACATGTTAGAGATACGTTGATTATACATGTTCACAGAGTTACGTATTTATTTACCAGGGGAAGAAATGATTTCCATGAAACACTAGGGTTGGCTAGAACGTACTAAAGCACTACATCTGGTCAGATCAAAAGTATTGTAGAGTTAACTTTGCAGCCAGTTCAGTATTGGATATTTGGACTGGTCTTACATAAACATACTTTTGAAAACTAAAATGATTGTAATAGGTGTGAGTGGTCACATCACAAATAGTAACAAAACACTTTAAGAAGTATGAAGTTGTTCAAGAAATAATGATTGATTTTACAACCGGCTGCATGACAGTGACTTTGTAAGTTCCTTGATAAAGAACTGGGATCTGGATGACGGTTGCTGAAGTCAGACTCAGTCAAACTGGTACCGATTCCAATGCTTCTTTTAAAAAGAAAAAGCACCAAGAAATATATAGAGAGAAGAGAGGGGAGAGAACAAGAGAAAGAAAAAAAAAGACGGGAGGCAAGTTGAATTATCATGTATAGTGTCGACTACAGGCTTTATTACTCGAGTTATCTTCTCCTGTGCCATCCTAAAACATCCCCAGGTTTTTATCTCTGTGACGCTGCCGCCGTAGGTTGTACGTGCCACAGGACGTGCCGTCATCGGACTGAAGCTTTGCTGTGGAGGCAGGGGGTGGGGGAGGCGGACACGAGCTGTGCATAATGAAGTCGAGAGGTCAACCAATAAATGGCTGTAGGTAAACACAGCACGATGGGAAGGAGATGGTACTTGGGCTTACTGGGTGTCTACTGTACCCAGTTCAGACTCAAGAAATAATAACAAAACAAACAACAACTTTCGAGGAGGTTTTTTTTCTTTCCTTTCCCATCCTAGGATACAGCATTGCAGTCACATATTGAATTCATACATTATACAAAGTAATCTGTACATACTGGATGTTTTTCCATCCATTGCGGACACATTCTAACTAGCCATCTTTCTAGTGTCTCCGGTCTACAAAAGTGTTCCTAACCTTTTTGTTTTGTCTTAAAAGGAGGTCAAGGAACAGTTTTGTGCACATAGTGAAAACTGGAGAATCAACTGTTCAAAGCACAAAATCATTTCAATATGGAGCAAGCATGAGACTTTCTCCAACTTGAAACATTTCAAAACAAAAACAAAAAAGAACAAAAAATGTGCAACTAACTCGCTGGAATAATGGAGATTTCATGCCAAAATCAACCCTTCCAATCATATTTCAATTCTTTTGTAGTTGGCAACAGTGAGGCTCAAATAGCGTCCTTGACAATGTTTAGTGATGAACCATAGACATCAATAAATAGAGACTGGCCGATTAAAGAGTTTTATGAAACGAAAATTTGTGACTTGCAATTTTGTGTACTTTATTATATAGCATTTATGAGCAGTATAAAAGTTAGGTATTCATATCTATTTCAGCTATAACCTATATAAGTATTACAATAGTTTTGTTTAATCTCTAAGAATGAAGATCATGCAACTTTTCATAATTCGGGAATCCGAATACAATAGATGTACATGTTTTCAAGTTACATGAAGTTACTTCCTTCGGCCAGTCTATATTAATTTATGTCTATGATTATAATTTGAAACTTTCAATGGAGATAAAAGTACAACTCGTTTTCAAAACTAGATACATTTGCGCACCAAATATATCAGTGTATGTATAATATTTCCTCTGACTGCAATAATGTGTATTTTGAGGGCAAGTTATCCAAAGATTTGGTGTAATAGATATGGTGTGTGCATCAGCCTCGTTCACTTGAACATAATAGAAGGAAATCATGTTTCAGTTTTAAAACGTTTCAACGTCAATCTGTAGCGGGGATATAGATTATTTCTCTCCAACCTAAATGTCATTCTAGTGACTACAACCACAAATGATAAAACTTCTTTCATTTAGACAATAGACTTTGTAAACAAAAGCAAGCGGAAAGAACTAAAATGTCATAATCTGTTACCAATGGCAGTTCAGTTTCCAGACTTCAAGTCTGACAAATAAAAAAAAATAATAAATCTACAAATCAGCAAACACTCAGACACTAACTGTGGACAAGAAAACTAAGACGCTAGAACAAGTCTTCCTCTCTGGAACGACACAAAATATTGCTGAATGACAAGTTGAAACCCCCCCACCCCCAGACTTTTGGCTGGAATGTTGGCTTTATGAATGCGGCAGAAATAAATCTGTGCCGACTGCTTAGCCCCAGAGGCGAGCAGCAGGGTTCGAGAGAAGAATGGCCCATCGTCAAAAGGTCTCCAAAAAAAAAAAAAAGCTAATCAGTTACTGAAAAGGACTAGACTTTAGGCGTCTTCTTTTCATTGGAGTCCAACACTTGGACAGTAGGTGGACAGACTGTCCGATGAATCAATGTTTAACATGACCTCATGTATTGTAACTGCAACACACACTATGGAATGATCTAACAGAAGGAGAAATGCTAAATGATGCAATGTGGTTTATAGCCCTTGCTTAGTTCAACAATTTTAGTGTTGGAAGAAAATGTTAATGAAGTTCGTAGCGAGATGAGAGAACTATCAATTATCTGTCCTCAAGTACTAGATTAGTTGTGTTCACTTTCATTGTACTTAATAATGGTCACAAAAACTGGAGGAATTCTGTGTATCTAATGAGTCCAGGTTCAATCTACAATCTGATATATCCCCGGGGGGGGGGGGGGTAGGACTATTGTACCGTCATGGCCACACCAATCATAAACCGATGGTGTGTTTGTTTTTGTTTGCTTTTTCATCTCAAAGTTTTGTTTTGTTTTATTTGTTTTATATAGGATTAGATGACTCAAACAAAATAACCTTTTTTTTTTATAAAGCTCATATCAACTCACTCTGTCTGTCTGCTCAAAAGTTTGTACGTGTTATTTCTCCCAACCCAATCTTGAATCAAGCTGAAATTTTGCTAAATTATTTCTTTTACCTAACAAAACAAGAATCAATTTAAAAAAACAATTAGTTAATTAACTATTGATAATTAATCATTATGTTTGGTATCTCGAACTTCATGAGTTCGAATACAGGTCGTTCACTTTTTTCTAGAAATACATTTAAAAAGCGATCCACCAGATAAAGAAAGTAAAGTTCCCCTTTCAGACCTTGCGATCTGTAGGGCAAATGATGTAAAAGTCATCTGTTTCTGTGGCTCACGGTTAACGAGGGTGTCATGTAGCCAAGTGATAGGATCATAGCGTATTGAGACAAGTGATAGATCATAGCGTATTGAGACAAGTGATAGATCATAACGTATTGAGACAAGTGATAGGATCATAGCGTATTGAGACAAGTGATAGATCATAGCGTATTGAGACAAGTGATAGATCATAGCGTATTGAGACAAGTGATAGATCATAGCGTATTGAGACAAGTGATAGATCATAGCGTAAAGAGACAAGTGATAGATCATAGCGTATTGAGACAAGTGATAGATCATAGCGTATTGAGACAAGTGATAGGATCATAGCGTATTGCGACAAGTGCTAAGATCATAGCGTAAAGAGACAAGTGATAGATCAAAGCGTATTGAGACAAGTGATAGATCATAGCGTAAAGAGACAAGTGATAGATCATAGCGTATTGAGACAAGTGATAGATCATAGCGTATTGAGACAAGTGATAGATCATAGCGTATTGAGACAAGTGATAGGATCATAGCGTATTGAGACAAGTGATAGGATCATAGCGTATTGAGACAAGTGATAGATCATAGCGTATTGAGACAAGTGATAGGATCAAAGCGTATTGAGACAAGTGATAGATCATAGCGTATTGAGACAAGTGATAGGATCATAGCGTATTGCGACAAGTGCTAAGATCATAGCGTAAAGAGACAAGTGATAGATCATAGCGTATTGAGACAAGTGATAGATCATAGCGTATTGAGACAAGTGATAGGATCATAGCGTATTGCGACAAGTGCTAATATCATAGCGTATTGAGACAAGTGATAGATCATAGCGTATTGAGACAAGTGATAGATCATAGCGTATTGAGACAAGTGATAGGATCATAGCGTATTGAGACAAGTGATAGGATCATAGCGTATTGAGACAAGTGATAGGGTCATAGCGTATTGAGACAAGTGATAGATCATAACGTATTGAGACAAGTGATAGATCATAACGTATTGAGACAAGTGATAGGATCATAGCGTATTGAGACAAGTGATAGGGTCATAGCGTATTGAGACAAGTGATAGATCATAGCGTATTGAGACAAGTGATAGATCATAGCGTATTGAGACAAGTGATAGGATCATAGCGTATTGAGATAAGTGATAGGATCATAGCGTATTGAGACAAGTGATAGGGTCATAGCGTATTGAGACAAGTGATAGATCATAGCGTATTGAGACAAGTGATAGATCATAGCGTATTGAGACAAGTGATAGGATCATAGCGTATTGAGACAAGTGATAGGATCATAGCGTATTGAGACAAGTGATAGGGTCATAGCGTATTGAGACAAGTGATAGATCATAACGTATTGAGACAAGTGATAGATCATAACGTATTGAGACAAGTGATAGGATCATAGCGTATTGAGACAAGTGATAGGGTCATAGCGTATTGAGACAAGTGATAGATCATAGCGTATTGAGACAAGTGATAGATCATAGCGTATTGAGACAAGTGATAGGATCATAGCGTATTGAGACAAGTGATAGGATCATAGCGTATTGAGACAAGTGATAGGGTCATAGCGTATTGAGACAAGTGATAGATCATAGCGTATTGAGACAAGTGATAGATCATAGCGTATTGAGACAAGTGATAGGATCATAGCGTATTGAGACAAGTGATAGGATCATAGCGTATTGAGACAAGTGATAGATCATAGCGTATTGAGACAAGTGATAGGATCATAGCGTATTGAGACAAGTGATAGGATCATAGCGTATTGAGACAAGTGATAGATCATAGCGTATTGAGACAAGTGATAGGATCATAGCGTATTGAGACAAGTGATAGATCATAGCGTATTGAGACAAGTAATAGGATCATAGCGTATTGAGACAAGTGATAGGATCATAGCGTATTGAGACAAGTGATAGATCATAGCGTATTGAGACAAGTGATAGGATCATAGCGTATTGAGACAAGTGATAGATCATAGCGTATTGAGACAAGTGATAGGATCATAGCGTATTGAGACAAGTGATAGATCATAGCGTATTGAGACAAGTGATAGGATCATAGCGTATTGAGACAAGTGATAGGATCATAGCGTATTGAGACAAGTGATAGATCATAGCGTATTGAGATAAGTGATAGATCATAACGTATTGAGACAAGTGATAGGATCATAGCGTATTGAGACAAGTGATAGATCATAGCGTATTGAGACAAGTGATAGATCATAGCGTATTGAGACAAGTGATAGATCATAGCGTATTGAGACAAGTGATAGATCATAGCGTATTTAGACAAGTGATAGATCATAGCGTATTGAGACAAGTGATAGATCATAGCGTATTGAGACAAGTGATAGGATCATAGCGTATTTAGAAAGCTAAAAGCACGAAATAGTTGAACAAAAACAATTGGCACAAATATTTCTAATCGCAAAGATATATTATTGTTAGTCAATATCTATTACAAATGTAAATAAATGACAGATTCAAACTAGTTGACACAACTACACTTAATATTAGCTTTTTTTTAAAAAAGTATTTTTTGCTATTTCGCTTGTTTTCGTTGTTTTGTTTTGGTTCAATGTTACAAGTAGAAAACTTTGAGACACAAAGTCAAGGGACGTGAGAAGTCGTGTACAATTAGAAACATCCTTAGCGAGACACAGAGTCAAGGGACGTGAGAAGTCGTGTACAATTAGAAACATCCTTAGCGAGACACAGAGTCAAGGGACGTGAGAAGTCGTGTACAATTAGAAACATCCTTAGCGAGACACAGAGTCAAAGGACGTGAGAAGTCGTGTACAATTAGAAACATCCTTAGCGAGACACAGAGTCAATGGACTTGAGAAGTTGTGTACAATTAGAAACATCCTTAGCGAGACACAGAGACAAAGGACGTGAGAAGTCGTATACAATTAGAAACATCCTTAGCGAGACACAGAGTCAAGGGACGTGAGAAGTCGTGTACAATTAGGAACATCCTTAGCGAGACACAGAGTCAAGGGACGTGAGAAGTTGTGTACAATTAGGAACATCCTTAGCGAGACACAGAGTCAAGGGACGTGAGAAGTCGTGTACAATTAGAAACATCCTTAGCGAGACACAGAGTCAAGGGACGTGAGAAGTCGTGTACAATTAGGAACATCCTTAGCGAGACGTGGCCGCCAAAAGCTTCTACAACAGTACAGAGTACACCAGTCTAAGAAGGGAACTAACACTAGGTACTATACGGAATGACTTTATTCTCTGAATACACTAAGTACTATACGAAATTAATTTATTCTCTGAATACACTAAGTACTATAGGAAATGATTTTATTCTCTGAATACACTAAGTACTATAGGAAATGACTTTATTCTCTGAATACACTAAGTACTATAGTAATCGATTTTATTCTCTGAATACACTAAGTACTATAGGAAATGACTTTATTCTCTGAATACACTAAGTACTATAGGAAATGACTTTATTCTCTGAATCCTAGAAGTGCTGAAATAATATAAACACATATCTAATACACCATTCCACCCGGAAATGTTTGAAGGCCATGGACCAACTAATCATCAACTATTTGCCCTACATTCCTTGAAGCCCCATAGTAGAGACCAAGTTCATGGTGGTAGAATAAAATACGATAGGTTTTTAAAGCAACAAAACAAATGATGGCATTGCAAACTCTCTTGAGATGTGGCCATGACAATACAATAGCTCGTACTTTTTAAGGTAGAAAGTGGGCTCATTTTGACATAATGCTACGAGAATCATAATTGACCATAGAGGTCCTTTTTTTTTTAGACCTTCTTCCAAGTCTTCATTAGCCACACAGCAGAATGTGGGCGGAATAATCTAATTTTCTGCACGAGTGGACTTCTTTTCTACAACGCGGAGTGATAAAAATGTGAGGGAAATTGGAGCGCCTTCACTGACTTGTAACTGATCCAGGACATGAAACCAAATGAGATGTGCCTGGAGTCCTTTCAATGTTCTTCCAAGGCAAGCGTTGATCACTGGTTAATTAACTGTAATCTACATTTAGAATCGGTAGCTGGAACAAACCACACCAAGTTACCAAATAGGGGATAGAAAAAACAAAACTTAATTATGGGAAAAGTTCCGACATAGAGTAGATACATAGTGAATCTTATTTCTACAGGTTCATTCTATAAAACTCAAACGAGCAGTAGATTTATTAAGTCTAGAGATTGTAGCGGATGATTGCATATATTAAAGGTCACGTCCAGATGTTCAAACTATAACAACACACAAATGTCCCCCAATGGTTTTCTACACATGGCACTGATTTCAAAGTTCTTCTGTCATGTTCACAATTCTTGTGCTGTTCATTGGATGGGCGACTTCAAAAAAAAAAAAAAAAGATAAAATACTTTTATGAAATTGTGTTTTTAAAATCAAACTACATTGCGCTACATCCGAGGTAAATCTAGTATACTTTGAGTTGTTATATTTTAGCGTTTGAATTAATAAAAAGTATATGTAGAATTATGTCCCTTCAAAATATCTTCTATAGACAAAAGATGTGCAGAGACGAATCCCAACAATATGGGGCGCCGTGTCCAGGTCTCCTTTGAGCAGGAGTTTGTAAAGCCTAGTGCTTGACGGGTCATTGCCCCATTGCTACTAATTTAGCACAGCTCAAGGCAAGCTTCATTTCAGGCTGCCCGCACTAAGGGGTCGGGGGAGGAAACTAACACGTCCTCCTAACCCAGACTTGGCAAAATCTGATTGGACAAGTCGGTTATTGAAGCCACTAGTTCTTGGGAGTAGGGTTTCTAGCCAGGGCTATTAGGAGAGGATTTGATCCCTCCCTTGCAGAGGATGACCAAGAGAATTATAACCCGATGGCTGCTAACAGACAGTGGAAGGATGAACAAAGCAATGTTTCAATGAACAATGTGTCCCCACCAGGTCTAAACTAGTCTCTAAGTACAAATACTTTATATTTGCTCGCAACTCGATTTTTAAACATATCTAATAGAATTTCGTTGTTATGTACCAGTGCTCTGGTTGCCTGGTCTGCTTCAAGATAATGATTGTAAGTAAGGGTTAACCTGGTTGGACACAATGTTATCCTTAACAAAACTGTTTCCTTTCCAACACCATTAAGACAGGATTTCCGTCTTGCTCCTAATAGACCCGGAAGTGGGCGCTAGTTGTTTTTTTTTTGTGGTGTTTTTTTTTTTTTTGAGAATTACCGATTAGGCAGGATGGCTGTCTGGTCGTGCGGTTTGCGCGCTGGACTGTCGTTTGAATTTATCAATGGTCCAGGGTTCAAACCCTGCCCGCTCCCATCCCCCGTCGTCCTGCGGGAGGTTTGGACTAGGAAGTAAACTATTTTCAACTCTGAAGGAACATCCGAATTATGTAAAACATTTTACAAAACAAACGTTTGAGCGCAAGCTTCTACCAACTTAGCCGTAGTGTCGCCTCTATATCTGATCATTAAGAATAAATATCGATACCTTTTTTTAAATGGTATCACCAACAAATAATAATCGATCGGACAAGACTAATCTGTGCAATACCAGGCAGTTTTAAGCCCACGATCTGTGTGAGTGCTCAGCCCGGCCTCAGAACAACTTTAGAGGTGTGAACTGTGAAGACATCAAAGCCCAGTTCCACAAAGTCCATTTATCAACCCCTTCCCAATCCCAAAAATAAAAAAAAGCAAGCGTGACCTATGACTTTACCGGATATGAGAGTCGTGGAGACTTCCTATCGGAAACAGAAAATGGCCGCTCCCGGGGACAATAAAACGACAGTAGTTTGCGTCGTTGCTTGCTTGCTTCATGTCAGGGCCATGGTCTCAGTATGCACTCATGGCAAGGACTAGTTCATACACCAAGAAGTCATCAGCCGTTATAAACAATCAGAACAATGAAAACATGTAACACACTAGACTCTTGAAGCAATGTCTTTCTTGAAAACAGAGTCTCGCATCCCCATTAACAGACTGTAGAGAACGGTGTCATACGTTTCATTGAACTCCAATCATAACGATCCGAACACATTGCTTTGCATTAGGAGACATCAGCCATTCATTTGTAGTCCTTTTGTTTTTAAAGAGTTCAAACAAAAACAAACTGTTTACGTAACTTTAAAGTTTTTCTCCATCTTTCAAACCTTTCCGGTCTTAAGTTTGGTTGCTCGCGTCGTTCAAAGACGTAGGATTACGCATCCCAACAATACCAGATCAAAAGGTCCAGACAGTCGTTTATTTGCTCTAAATAATAAACAAACACAAAAGTCTTTCATTTCTTCCAATCCTACAGTCCTACACATCAAGGGACATGGTGAGATGTCCCAGTTCACCTTCAATGTGTGCTATAGATTTGTTGAGTGTTAAAGGGGCCGGAAAGGCTGATTAGACTTGTTTAGTGTTAAAGAGGCCGGAAAGGCTGATTAGACTTGTTTAGTGTTAAAGGGGCCGGAAAAGCTAATTTAAAACAAACAGTTCTTCCCTTCACATTCATAAATACTTACACTGTCTCTAAGTACAAAAAAAAAGAATCTTTACAGACAGAAAAAAAATCCAAAATATTGGAAAACAAAAAAAATAGTATATTTCAATCTGTACGTGAATGTTGGAGAGTTTAGAAAAATAAAAACATTGACAAAATTAGGTTCCAATAGTAAGTACATCTGAATGTCTCTCCACTTGTAGACATGTGTGACTTTGTACACATTGACAAAATTAGGTTCCAATAGTAAGTACATCTGAATGTCTCTCTACTTGTAGACATGTGTGACTTTGTACATATTGACAAAATTAGGTTTCAATAGTAAGTACATCTGAATGTCTCTCCACTTGTAGACGTGTGACTTTGTACACATTGACAAAATTAGGTTCCAATAGTAAGTACATCTGAATGTCTCTCCACTTGTAGACATGTGTGACTTTGTACACATTGACAAAATTAGGTTCCAATAGTAAGTACATCTGAATGTCTCTCCACTTGTAGACATGTGTGACTTTGTACACATTGACAAAATTAGGTTCCAATAGTAAGTACATCTGAATGTCTCTCTACTTGTAGACATGTGTGACTTTGTACATATTGACAAAATTAGGTTCCAATACTAAGTACATCTGAATGTCTCTCCACTTGTAGACGTGTGACTTTGTACACATTGACAAAATTAGGTTCCAATAGTAAGTACATCTGAATGTCTCTCCACTTGTAGACATGTGTGACTTTGTACACATTGACAAAATTAGGTTCCAATAGTAAGTACATCTGAATGTCTCTCCACTTGTAGACATGTGTGACTTTGTACACATTGACAAAATTAGGTTCCAATAGTAAGTACATCTGAATGTCTCTCTACTTGTAGACATGTGTGACTTTGTACACATTGACAAAATTAGGTTCCAATAGTAAGTACATCTGAATGTCTCTCCACTTGTAGACATGTGTGACTTTGTACACATTGACAAAATTAGGTTCCAATAGTAAGTACATCTGAATGTCTCTCTACTTGTAGACATGTGTGACTTTGTACATATTGACAAAATTAGGTTCCAATAGTAAGTACATCTGAATGTCTCTCCACTTGTAGACGTGTGACTTTGTACACATTGACAAAATTAGGTTCCAATAGTAAGTACATCTGAATGTCTCTCTACTTGTAGACATGTGTGACTTTGTACACATTGACAAAATTAGGTTCCAATAGTAAGTACATCTGAATGTCTCTCCACTTGTAGACATGTGTGACTTTGTACACATTGACAAAATTAGGTTCCAATAGTAAGTACATCTGAATGTCTCTCCACTTGTAGACATGTGTGACTTTGTACACATTGACAAAATTAGGTTCCAATAGTAAGTACATCTGAATGTCTCTCCACTTGTAGACATGTGTGACTTTGTACACATTGACAAAATTAGGTTCCAATAGTAAGTACATCTGAATGTCTCTCCACTTGTAGACGTGTGTGACTTTGTACACATTGACAAAATTAGGTTCCAATAGTAAGTACATCTGAATGTCTCTCCACTTGTAGACATGTGTGACTTTGTACACATTGACAAAATTAGGTTCCAATAGTAAGTACATCTCAATGTCTCTCCACTTGTAGACATGTGTGACTTTGTACATATTGACAAAATTAGGTTCCAATAGTAAGTACATCTGAATGTCTCTCTACTTGTAGACATGTGTGACTTTGTACACATTGACAAAATTAGGTTCCAATAGTAAGTACATCTGAATGTCTCTCCACTTGTAGACATGTGTGACTTTGCACACAATAGAAACAAGAAAAATGGATCTACTTTGTATTAAAATCTCATGCGTTTTGACGGCTTGGCCTTCAGTTATTTCCCTTCGAAAAACAAATCTACAGCCTCGGTTATTTCCCCTCTAAAATGTTGCTGTCGAAACAGGCATTTATTTTTCAGCCTCCCAAGACCGTGTCAATAAATCATAGCTGGCCGGAACTCTAATTCTAGATGTAGACAAAGCTTGACACACGCACACAACGTTTTCCCATCCAGTAATATTTAATGTAGCTCTTGCTATTAGTGACTATAAGACTCACTCTAAGTGAAGCAGTCCCTATAAGATTCTTGCACATTGGGTTTAAAGTGTCAAGAGATATAGAATCTACGTCCTTTCTCCCCTAACTCACTGATGGTCAACTCAACTAACATGTGTCACCATGACCTCGTCAGTCGGTGTCCCCTAAGAGAAGTAAGCCCTGTATTATCTTACTGACCGCTAGAGATAAGAGAGTGATGTGTGTGTGTGTGTGTGTTTGTGTACTTGTTGAACATTTAAGAGTGGAGGGGGGTGAGTGGGGAATTAAGACTGAGCAAGAGATTTTAGTCCATGACAATTTTAAAAACATTTAAAACATTTCAAAACCTGTTACTGAGCCGATCTTACCGCTAACCCAGTCTGTTGTATCATAGACAGTTTATGTTTTGTAGGACAACCCGTTTGCTCGGAATTTAAAAAAAAAATTAGATCGATCGGGATCGAATTACCATTGAATGAATTTGATGTTAATATTATGGCGAAAGTAGTTCTGGTTTATTTCTAGATTACTTGACCTAAGGATGAGTGCTTGATAATTCGTTCTGTTCTCCATTACAATTTAAAATTTAAAAACACATTACGAAAATTGTTGATTCCTTCATCAAACCTTTCATTTTAATGATCACCAGAGAAGACAAAGCACTATGGAACAAATGAATGTCGAAGAGCTTACTTAGTCTGGGCCAATGCTGGACCACAGCTGGACTTTAAAAAAATCTCTGGTTCTACTTGAGCTAAATATGTCTTGCTGCTAAGCCCTTACACAAAACCAAACGCATGCCTCCTACTTCACTTCTTCTCTAACCTTTGACTTGGACCGGTCTATTTTTTGTTGTTTCAGTCCTTGATTTTAAAGCGAAAGTTGTGTGTGTGTGTGTCTGGTTGTAGATGTAGAATAAAGCCAAAGGTCGAGGTCCGAGGCACGTCTGTAGAGCGTTCAAGTAACAGATCTAATGAGTCTCTCTGGCTGTAAGCTAACAGTGAGTCGTGGACGGGCCATAAACCACGCGACAGGGCTCTAGATTAGAAAGTGCTCGATCGCCATAAAACTTCCGAAACACGACATGAGCAGACTAGGAGCTAGTAGGCGACAAGAGACATGTCTATTAGAGGGAGATAGTCTTCTCGGCTTTTTAGCTGGAAGCCAAACTGGTGACTAGCCGTTGTAAGGAGGCCGCATTATCTCTTCACTGACTTTTTGTTTTCTTCATCTGGCAGTTTCTGATGGTAGCCTACATTTTTTAAAGTCACTCATCCACCATGTTCGAATTGCAGTGACAATGTCTGTAAAGCGTTGAAATTACTGAAATTGTGCAAAAAGCGTTGAAACTACCGGAACTGTGTCAAAGCGAAACAGCTACGAACATTGTGTGTAAAGCGTAGCAACTACGGACATTGTGTGTAAAGCGTAGCAACTACGGACATTGTGTGTAAAGCGTAGCAACTACGGACATTGTGTGTAACGTGTTGAAATTACGGATACAGTGTGTAAAGAATCGAACCTGGAGGTACTGTGAATTAAGAGTTGAAAATACAAACACTGTGATTAAAGCGCTAAAACTACTGTCATTGTGTAAAGCGTTGAAACAAATGGCATTGTGTGTAAAGCACTGAAACAAGTCATTGTGTAAAGCGTTGAAACTATTTACTTTGTGTGTAAAGCGCTAAAACCACTGCATTATGTAAAGCGTTGAAACTATTGACATTGGTGTGTAAAGCGTTGAAACTACTGTCATTGTGTAAAGCGTTGAAACTATTGGCATTGTGTGTAAAGCACTGAAACTACTGTCATTGTGTAAAGCGTTGAAACTATTGACATCGTGTGTAAAGCGTTGAAACTAGTGACACTGAGCGGAGAGAGAGAGTTTGAAAAACAAGAGAAATTAAAAAGTTGTGCGCGTTTCAGCCGTGACCTAGCAACAAGTCTGTGGCGTTGAGCGCATCAAGAGACAGGAGAAGAATATTAGATGAGTGGAAAATAAATGGGAAAAGAATGGCGGTTTAAGTGGGGGGGAGTAGTGCTGTACATCAAGATTAACTCGCATCCAATGCTCAGCTAGTCGACAGCTACTGGGTCCTTTTTTTTTAAAGTCTTCCAACTTTCTTTCTCAACTGTCGACAGACACTCAAGCTGATTCTTTGGTTTTGTTGAGAACCTTTCTTCTGTAATTTTTTTTTAAAGTTTCTAGTGGCTTCTGGATATGAATAATTGTTTGATGTGATTTCAGATCAACTTAATAAGCACACATCACTAATTAACAAGAGTCAAAAGAACTAATCTGTGTAATCCCAATAGTCTGATGACAAGAAGGTTGTTAGAGGACACGCGGGACTGTGAAGTTGTTGTTAACTCTTTCTCTCCGTAATTATTTACCACATTCTGGTGGAATCAACGTTGGTATCGTCAGTTAGGAGAGAAAGAGTTAATGTATGAATGCATGTCTTTGAATATCGTTTTCCTTCTAAAAGTCTTATGCACGTAACACTCTCACCACTCTAGGGCTCGTGCCCCGCTCAGCACCTCTAGACTTAAGTCTTCACACTTACATCTTCATCGCCTCTGAGCTTGGATCTCACTCACAAGGTCAGCTGACCAAGAAAAACAAAAAAAAAAAACTATCCCGGCTGGACTAAAAGAATAGACTGTGCCGACTAATGATCCAAATGGTTGGACGCTGTACTTGCCACTTTGACTAAAAGCTATTTAGCAAGTAGCAGACCAGGGAAGATGACAACCCCGCCCCCCCCCCTTTTTTTTTGTTCTTTCTTTATCAGCGCTACGAGAGAGAACGTCTTTCTGTTCAGGTACAATCTGAATGTAATCTAAATGTAGGCATTGACATTAGAACTCTTGCTTCTGTAGAGTCATGTTGTTAACACAAGTTCTGTGCCATGGTGTTTGTGAGGATGGGGAATGTTTGAAACGAACCGAAAACAAATTTTAAGAATCGACTAATGTATTGAAGTGACAGGTCAAGGTCAGCTCCCAATTGAAAGAGTTCTTTCTATTCAACACGCCCTAGCAAAATTGGATGTCTCAACTAGGATGTTCATCAGTCAAACACCTAGCTTATATACAGCTTCAGCTTCATCAAAGTCAAACACCTACCTTATATACAGCTTCATCAAAGTCAAACACCTACCTTATATACAGCTTCATCAAAGTCAAACACCTACCTTATATACAGCTTCATCAAAGTCAAACACCTACCTTATATACAGCTTCATCAAAGTCAAACACCTACCTTATATACAGCTTCATCAAAGTCAAACACCTACCTTATATACAGCTTCATCAAAGTCAAACACCTACCTTATATACAGCTTCATCAAAGTCAAACACCTACCTTATATACAGCTTCAGCTTCATCAAAGTCAAACACCTACCTTATATACAGCTTCAGCTTCATCAAAGTAAAACACCTACCTTATATACAGCTTCAGCTTCATCCCGTCCCCGTTGATCTGATGTGTCATGATTGTCTATTCTTGAAGTAACTCTCTGGGATGAGGACTGACCTTTTCGTTTGACATCAGCTCCGTCAGTAGTACTAAGTCCCTGGACAAATTTCTTGACACTGAATGAAACAAAATCACATGTTTAGAAAGAAAGTACACGATAATTAAGCAAATTAGTTGTTTTTTTGCATAAAGTGGTTTCGTGTGTGTGAAGGTGTGTGTGTGTGTGTGTGTGTATTGGCTGATGTACGTGACTAAATGTTGTTTGTCTACGAGTGGTGAAAGAGGCCCATTATTGGCCTTCATGTCATTTCACTTGTACTTTATATATTTGTACATTAAGTATGCAACCTGTCAACATTTCTGAATGTTAACATATAGGAATAAATAAAAAATGTTTTTTTTACAACTATTCCTCCCTTATGAAGCTGATTAGTTCTCATTCACTGGCAACTGGGAAGAGGTGGCACTGGACAGATCCACATGGAGAGAGAGCATAAATGAAGGGTCACGGATTGCAGATGTCATACACAACAGAAGCAGAAAGAAGGGTGAAAATGCAACGGCGCCTGGTGATTATATATGCCCAACCTGCGATCGCAGCTGTGTATCAAGGATTGGCCTCTTTAGTCACACAAGAAGTTGCAAAGGGAAAAGATCGTCTCTCGAGACGTAAAATGCCACTGAGTTCTCATTCTTTTTATTTCTTGTAATTTAGATCGCAAGGATTCTTTCTAGTGATCTTGCACAATTGGCAGTGCAGCTCATTTCTTCAATTGCTCATTTATTCTATTCTATTCTTGACTGACTACAAAGAAACATTTGAGTCAAGTGCCAACTTCCCGCTGAAAACGTGTATAAAATAGCTCAGTTTTATTGAAATGTCCAGATTTCAGTTTCCAAAAAAAAATGTGTAAACTAATCAAATGAATTGTAATCAAATTTACCATTATTTTGTTTTAAAAACAGAATTTCGATTTTGTGCAAATATCTGTATCAGTCAATTAATAAGCTTACAAGAGTAGGTTCGATTTGCTGTCTGAAGCTACGCACACACATTCAAACAAAAAAACAAGCAGTTTGTATTTGTATAATTCTTTAATCACTAAACAGAAGTTAAACTATTGAAGACTTTATTCATGTTTCTTAAAATGGTACTGTTATATGTATATTTAAAAAAAAAAGGTTTACAAATTTAATTGACCAGTTGCACATATTGTGATGGTAAAATCAAACTTTCAATCACGCTTTAAGCTTGTCAGAGTTACACGAGACAGAGAGTAATGACAGTACAAAAGAAATATGGGCTTTATCCTACTAGGCTTCTTCCTACTGGGCTTCATCCTACTAGGCTTCTTCCTACGGTGCTTCTTCCTACTGGGCTTCATCCTACGGTGCTTCTTCCTACGGTGCTTCTTCCTACTGGGCTTCTTCCTACTAGGCTTCTTCCTACGGTGCTTCTTCCTACTGGGCTTCTTCCTACTGGGCTTCATCCTACGGTGCTTCTTCCTACGGTGCTTCTTCCTACTGGGCTTCATCCTACGGTGCTTCATCCTACGGTGCTTCTTCCTACTAGGCTTCTTCCTACGGTGCTTCATCCTACTAGGCTTCTTCCTACGGTGCTTCATCCTACGGTGCTTCTTCCTACGGTGCTTCTTCCTACTGGGCTTCATCCTACGGTGCTTCATCCTACGGTGCTTCTTCCTACTAGGCTTCTTCCTACGGTGCTTCATCCTACTAGGCTTCTTCCTACGGTGCTTCATCCTACTGGGCTTCTTCCTACGGTGCTTCATCCTACTAGGCTTCTTCCTACGGTGCTTCATCCTACGGTGCTTCTTCCTACTAGGCTTCTTCCTACGGTGCTTCACCCTACTAGGCTTCTTCCTACGTGCTTCACCCTACTAGGCTTCATCCTACGGTGCTTCATCCTACTAGGCTTCTTCCTACGGTGCTTTTTCCTACGGTGCTTCTTCCTACTAGGCTTCTTCCTACGGTGCTTCACCCTACTAGGCTTCTTCCTACGGTGCTTCACCCTACTAGGCTTCTTCCTACGGTGCTTCATCCTACTAGGCTTCTTCCTACGGTGCTTCACCCTACTAGGCTTCTTCCTACGGTGCTTCTTCCTACTAGGCTTCTTCCTACGGTGCTTCATCCTACTGGGCTTCTTCCTACGGTGCTTCATCCTACGGTGCTTCATCCTACTAGGCTTCTTCCTACGGTGCTTCTTCCTACGGTGCTTCACCCTACTAGGCTTCTTCCTACGGTGCTTCTTCCTACGGTGCTTCTTCCTAAACAAGAATGAAAGGGGTTGATCTAAACTCGAGAGTTTATAAAACTAAATAATGGCGTCGAGATAAAAAACGAATAACTGTGAGGTTGATTGAGCCTAGAAGAAATGATTCCTTTAAGTCAACACTTCAATCAGTTCAATTGTGGTTTTGGTTGAAGTGTTGACTTATTTCTCTCCGAATCTCTTATAAAAGGATCACTGTACTGGGAGAAACAACTTCTCTATTGAGACTCTTCAGTTTAACCTAAGTGATGCTCGACGTTTCATTGCTTTGGTTACTGAGTCTTCGTTTCCGACCTGCGTTAAATTCAAGTGGGAAAGTCAGTCAATGTGACCTCAACATGATCATGTCTTGTACCCACTCAATGTGACCTCAACATGATCATGTGTTGTACCTACTCAATGTGACCTCAACATGATCATGTGTTGTACCTACTCAATGTGACCTCAACATAATCATGTGTTGTACCTACTCAATGTGACCTCAACATGATCATGTGTTGTACCTACTCAATGTGACCTCAACATGATCATGTGTTGTACCTACTCAATGTGACCTCAACATGATCATGTGTTGTACCTACTCAATGTGACCTCAACATAATCATGTGTTGTACCTACTCAATGTGACCTCAACATAATCATGTGTTGTACCCACTTAATGTGACCTCAACATAATCATGTGTTGTACCTACTCAATGTGACCTCAACATGATCATGTGTTGTACCTACTCAATGTGACCTCAACATGATCATGTGTTGTACCCACTTAATGTGACCTCAACATGATCATGTATTGTACCCACTCAATGTGACCTCAACATAATCATGTGTTGTACCCACTCAATGTGACCTCAACATAATCATGTGTTGTACCCACTCAATGTGACCTCAACATAATCATGTGTTGTACCCACTCAATGTGACCTCAACATAATCATGTGTTGTACCTACTCAATGTGACCTCAACATAATCATGTGTTGTACCCACTCAATGTGACCTCAACATAATCATGTGTTGTACCCACTCAATGTGACCTCAACATAATCATGTGTTGTACCTACTCAATGTGACCTCAACATAATCATGTGTTGTACCCACTCAATGTGACCTCAACATAATCATGTGTTGTACCCACTTAATGTGACCTCAACATGATCACGTGTTGTACCCACTCAATGTGACCTCAACATGATCATGTCTTGTACCCACTCAATGTGACCTCAACATAATCATGTGTTGTACCCACTCAATGTGACCTCAACATAATCATGTGTTGTACCCACTCAATGTGACCTCAACATAATCATGTGTTGTACCCACTTAATGTGACCTCAACATAATCATGTGTTGTACCTACTCAATGTGACCTCAACATAATCATGTGTTGTACCCACTTAATGTGACTTCAACATAATCATGTGTTGTACCCACTCAATGTGACCTCAACATGATCATGTGTTGTACCTACTCAATGTGACCTCAACATGATCATGTGTTGTACCTACTCAATGTGACCTCAACATAATCATGTGTTGTACCCACTCAATGTGACATCAACATGATCATGTGTTGTACCCACTCAATGTGACAAGTTCCACAAGGCTTCACATACGCAGTTAGTGGACTTGGTTTTATATTTATTTGTTTAAAACTTATCATGGCTATATGAACGTTCGATAACTCTTAGAAACCTGCTTACGCAGCAAGACACTTTCATTTAGCCATTTTTTTACAGTACGACTACTATGGATGGAATGTCAGCCATACTTCAGAGGATGTGAACGAACATATTAGCCAGTGGCGTGTGAACTGATTTCGTTCGTGCCGACACGAAGTTTCATTTCGTTTCGCGGCTTAGTTTTCATTGGTTATTATTAGCCCCAGACTTGATTTCCATGTCACGTGACACGCTCAACGTAATTTTAGATAACAAATTATGAAAATAATTTTCTGTTTATGGAAATAATATCAAGCCCAATCATTTCATGGTGAAATCTTTCGAAGCTGTTGAATCCAGCTCTTTTTTCCCCCCATTTACATACATTCCGTTCTCTGTTTTTCATTCGCCGAAATAGCGTTAGAATAATTTTTTTTGTTTCAATTTGTATTTTATATGTTGCATCACATCAATAGAAAAAGACTTATGTTAAAATAATAATTATAGCAAGGTTACAAAGACAGTTTGTGTGGAAACACAAACTCAAAATCGGCCCCCGATGTGGTCCACCAGACAGGCTTCAATATTTTCAGAAAGAAAAATGACAGATAAGAATGTAAAAAGAAGGTTGACAGATATTATGTAGTGCCACAGCGGTCCAGCAGACCAAAGGATAGGTGAAAGTGAATGTAAAGTTAGATGTGAACCTGGCCCAACTAATGTCTTAATATTGATCTAATTGTTTTGTAAAGGCTCAATCTCTTATTCGAATCCAGAAGAACAAAACATTTCCGTAATTGTACCATGCCAATAAAGAGGACAGAAATATGCAATTTATAACATTTTTAAGTGTTTTAAATTATGTCTAACTTATAATGCATACTAAATAGATTTTTTCACTTTAAAAAAATAATAAACATTTGTTTGTGTGTTAATATAGTACTTTGTATAAAATAACTTAAATAACTTAACAACAGAAATATTTTTTTTTCAAAATTTTGACAAAAAAACACGACAATTCGTTCACTGACATTTCGTTCACCGACAAATCGTTCACGACTTTTCGTTCACGCGACTATTCGTTCACCAGACATTTCGTTCACCCGACAATTCGTTCACGCGACTATTCGCTCACGGACTATTCGCTCACAGACAACTTGTTCACCGACAGTTGGTTCACGACAAATCGTTCACGCGACAAATCGTTCACTAACAATTCGTTCACAGACAAATTGTTCACAGACAAATCGTTCACTGGATATTTCCAAAAACTAAAAATTGCTAGAGATCGGGCCTTAGCCGAAATTCTTTGTAAATTTTTGTTTGTTTTTTGTTAATATTTTGTTAACGAGGACAGTATGTAATAAAAAATTATACCTAAAAGAAAAAAGAGATCTTACAAGCAAGCTGAAACATTTAAATGGGACCTCACTTTACTATAGGTAACATTTTTACTTTCAACATGTAGGCCTTCTTTTACACTCATGTCCATCATGTGGTCTTGTTCGACCTACCCATATTTGCTTAACTTCTTAATAGCGGTCCAGATGTTTAATTAACATACCCATTTTATTGATATCTTATTAACAAAAACAAATCTTATCTTATATAATACAGACGTTTCTTTAAAAAAGAAGATGATTACGTCCTACGCGTCATACATTCTGCCAAGTCATTGGTTTTCCTGGCTAGCTCAGACACACTAGTATTTTTACCACAATCCTTTCGGTGTTTTTACGAGAGATAATTTAGATTTTTAACAACGGTACTAGATTTGGTACAATATATGGTTTCACTGTTCAACTCTGAACGTCACATACTAGATACAGATCTAAGGTTAATACTTATCAGTTAAGACATCTAAGAAAAAAAACAACTAATTACATATACAACACAAGGAAATATTTTGGTTCCCTATCAAAAAATTTTAATTTATCGCAATACAACAAAATAATTATGTTTCAATAAATTTGTTATTGAAGTCCAAGCAATCAAATTAGTCTACCAATGGGTGGTCACATATAGAAACAAGTTAACTAAAATAAAAATAAAATAAAACTTCTTTTAAACTTGATGGAAAGTACTATACTAGTGTCTAGTAGATATTTTCAATGTTAACAGATTGAACATGTGTATAGGCAATGTCCAATAAAGTTTTATTACTTCCAGAGGAGCCAGTCTGACTAGCACTCAACTAGGTGTTAACTAGAGTATCCAGATGAATGGGTAGATTCCCGGTAGATGAAAAAAAAAAGAGGGGGGTGTAAAGGTATATTAAAGGTGAAAGTAAAAATGTTACCTATAGTAAACAGTAAAGTGAGGGCCCGTTTACATTTTTCAGCTAGCTTGTAAGATCTCTTTTTTTAGCGGCCCCCGAAAGGGGAAAAGACGCTATTACTTTTGTGCGAAATGTCTGTCCGTCCGTCCCGTTTAGATCTCATAAACTAGAAAAGATAGTGCAAATCCGACATCATAATATTTTAGACCATTCAAAGTTCTGATGCAACAGCTACTTTTTTTTTCCTGAAAGCGAAAAATCTAATTTTTAAAATCAGTTATGCAAGCAGTTTTTTAAAGAGAAAAAGCTAATTAGTATGCATTTTAAGTTAGACCTAATTTAAAACGAATAGTAATCTTATAAACTCCATTTTCTTTAACATTTTATATCTGAATACATTATTAGAATTCGAATAAAAGACTTAGCATTTTCAAAACAATTACATTATGTAAACACCAGGAGAGGCTCGGTAAAGCGCTTAGCTTCCGAACCGAGGGTCCCGGGTTCGAATCCTGGAGAAGACTGGGATTTTCAACTTCGGAATCCTTGGGCGCCCAAGAGTCTACCCAGCTTTAATGGGTACCTGACATTAGTTGGGGACAAGTAAAGGTGGTTGGTCGTTGTGCTGGCTACATGATACCCTCGTTAACCATAGGCCACAAAAACAGATGAACTTTACATCATCTGCCCTATAGACCACAAGGTCTGAAGGGGGAACCAATTAGGCCAGGTTCACATCTAACTTTGCATTCACTTGCACCTATCCCCTGATCTGCAGCACCATTGGGGCACTACACAAGATCTGTTAACCTTCTTTCTCTATTCTTATCTCTCATTTGTCTTTGATATAATTTGGATGTTCTTTCTGAAAATATTGAAGCCTGCCTGGGTGGACCACTTCGGGGGCCGATTTTAAGTTTGTAATGTCTGGTGAACGAATAGTCGCGTGAGCGAAAAGTCGTGAACGATTTGTCGGTGAACGAAAAGTCAGTGAACGAATTGTCGTGGAACCAAAATCTTCAACAGTTTGCATAAATGTGTTAAAAATATGGTAAATCGCAGCCTCCCCTATTGAAGAGCCTCAAGTGTTTGAGTGTTTAATAGTTAATAGTTGTAAAAGTGGTGTATTTTTATGAAAAAACTGCTTGTATAAGTGATTTAAAAAATTAGATTTTTCGTTTTCAGAAAAGAAAAAAGTAACCATTGCCATAGAACTTTGAATGGTCTAAAATATTGTGATGTCGGATTTTCACTATCATTTCTAGTTTACGAGATCTAAACGGGACGGACGGACAGACATTTCACACAAATCTAATATGTCTTTTCCCTTTTCGGGAGCCTCTAATAATGTGTATAATCAGACAGTGCTGTACGTACTTTCTAGTTTTGTAAGGAAAAATAAGTCAAGAAAAGAATAAAAGAAAATAGCTTGGTGTCTGCATACCGCCATGTCTAAACCGTTATGTGTCTAGTCACGCCATTGAGTATACATCAATACAATCCTAGATAAATATCGAGCACTATACGTTGTATCCCGATCACTACATAGACAGGCGCAGACGATGAAAAGAGAACATATACCTCTTGCGGAAAACGGCTTTTGTTTGCATCAGATGTAGCAAATCATGCAGGTCGCAACTGGGACTGCGTTGTCACGTGAACTACCGCACTCAAATCTTGGAAATCCGAGACAACATCATAGAGGTGGTAGTTCTGATCACTAGATGTTGTAATTCCGATCAATAGATGTTGTAGTTCTGATCACTAGATGTTGTAATTCCGATCAATAGATGTTGTAGTTCTGATCACTAGATGTTGTAATTCCGATCACTAGATGTTGTAGTTCTGATCACTAGATGTTGTAATTCCGATCACTAGATGTTGTAGTTCTGATCACTAGATGTTGTAATTCCGATCACTAGATGTTGTAGTTCTGATCACTAGATGTTGTAGTTCTGATCAATAGATGTTGTAGTTCTGATCACTAGATGTTGTAGTTCTGATCAATAGATGTTGTAGTTCTGATCAATAGATGTTGTAGTTCTGATCACTAGATGTTGTAATTCCGATCACTAGATGTTGTAGTTCTGATCACTAGATGTTGTAATTCCGATCACTAGATGTTGTAGTTCTGATCAATAGATGTTGTAGTTCTGACCAATAGATGTTGTAGTTCTGATCAATAGATGTAGTTCTGATCACTAGATGTTGTAATTCTGATCAATAGATGTTGTAGTTCTGACCAATAGATGTTGTAGTTCTGACCAATAGATGTTGTAGTTCTGACCAATAGATGTTGTAGTTCTGATCAAAAGATGTTGTAGTTCTGACCAATAGATGTTGTAGTTATGATCAATAGATGTTGTAGTTCTGACAAATAGATGTTGTAGTTCTGACCAATAGATGTTGTAGTTCTGATCACTAGATGTTGTAGTTCTGATCAATAGATGTTGTAGTTCTGATCACTAGATGTTGTAGTTCTGATCACTTGAGGTTGTAATTCTGATAAATAGATGTTGTAATTCTGATCAATAGATGTTGTAGTTCTGATCAATAGATGTTGTAGTTCTGACCAATAGATGTTGTAGTTCTGATCAATAGATGTTGTAGTTCTGACCAATAGATGTTGTAGTTCTGACCAATAGATGTTGTAGTTCTGATCAATAGATGTTGTAGTTCTGACCAATAGATGTTGTAGTTCTGACCAATGGATGTTGTAGCTCTGATCACTAGAGGTTGTAATTCTGACCAATAGATGTTGTAGTTCTGACCAATAGATGTTGTAGTTCTGATCACTTGAGGTTGTAATTCTGATAAATAGATGTTGTAATTCTGATCAATAGATGTTGTAGTTCTGACCAATAGATGTTGTAGTTCTGATCAATAGATGTTGTAGTTCTGACAAATAGATGTAGTAGTTCTGACAAATAGATGTTGTAGTTCTGACCAATAGATGTTGTAGTTCTGACCAATAGATGTTGTAGCTCTGATCACTAGAGGTTGTAATTCTGATCAATAGATGTTGTAGTTCTGAACAATAGATGTTGTAGTTCTGACCAATAGATGTTGTAGTTCTGACCAATAGATGTTGTAGTTCTGACCAATAGATGTTGTAGTTCTGATCAAAAGATGTTGTAGTTCTGATCACTTGAGGTTATAATTGTGATCAATAGATGTTGTAGTTTTGAACAATAGATGTTGTAATTCTGATCAATAGATGTTGTAGTTCTGAACAATAGATGTTGTAGTTCTGACCAATAGATGTTGTAGTTCTGATCAATAGATGTTGTAGTTCTGACCAATAGATGTTGTAGTTCTGACCAATAGATGTTGTAGTTCTGATCAATAGATGTTGTAGTTCTGACAAATAGATGTTGTAGTTCTGACCAATAGATGTTGTAGTTCTGATCAATAGATGTTGTAGTTCTGACAAAAAGATGTTGTAGTTCTGACCAATAGATGTTGTAGCTCTGATCACTAGAGGTTGTAATTCTGACCAATAGATGTTGTAGTTCTGACCAATAGATGTTGTAGTTCTGATCACTTGAGGTTGTAATTCTGATAAATAGATGTTGTAATTTTGATCAATAGATGTTGTAGTTCTGACCAATAGATGTTGTAGTTCTGATCAATAGATGTTGTAGTTCTGACAAATAGATGTTGTAGTTCTGACAAATAGATGTTGTAGTTCTGACCAATAGATGTTGTAGCTCTGATCACTAGAGGTTGTAATTCTGACCAATAGATGTTGTAGTTCTGACCAATAGATGTTGTAGTTCTGATCACTTGAGGTTGTAATTCTGATAAATAGATGTTGTAATTTTGATCAATAGATGTTGTAGTTCTGACCAATAGATGTTGTAGTTCTGATCAATAGATGTTGTAGTTCTGACAAATAGATGTTGTAGTTCTGACAAAAAGATGTTGTAGTTCTGACCAATAGATGTTGTAGCTCTGATCACTAGAGGTTGTAATTCTGACCAATAGATGTTGTAGTTCTGACCAATAGATGTTGTAGTTCTGATCACTTGAGGTTGTAATTCTGATAAATAGATGTTGTAATTTTGATCAATAGATGTTGTAGTTCTGACCAATAGATGTTGTAGCTCTGATCACTAGAGGTTGTAATTCTGATCAATAGATGTTGTAGTTCTGACCAATAGATGTTGTAGTTCTGATCAATAGATGTAGTTCTGACAGATGTTGTAGTTCTGACAAATAGATGTTGTAGTTCTGACCAATAGATGTTGTAGTTCTGATCAATAGATGTTGTAGTTCTGACCAATAGATGTTGTAGTTCTGACCAATAGATGTTGTAGCTCTGATCAATAGATGTTGTAGTTCTGACCAATAGATGTTGTAGTTCTGACCAATAGATGTTGTAGCTCTGATCACTAGAGGTTGTAATTCTGATCAATAGATGTTGTAGTTCTGACCAATAGATGTTGTAGTTCTGATCAATAAATGTTGTAGTTCTGACCAATAGATGTTGTAGTTCTGATCAATAGATGTTGTAGTTCTGATGTTGTAGTTCTGACCAATAGATGTTGTAGTCCTGACCAATAGATGTTGTAGTTCTGACCAATAGATGTTGTAGCTCTGATCACTATATCTTGTAGTTCCGATCAATAGATGTTATAATTCCGATCAATAGATGTAATTATAAGCTTCCCCTTGTTAATAGAGAAAATCATGGTTTCAGACCTTTTGTTTGCTACGCTGCTCTAGTGATTGTATTTGCTCTGGGTCGTTGGGGAGAAACGGATTGAAACATCAACAAGGCGGTAGTGGTAGCATTCAGACACAACTAATACCTTTTTTTTTTGTCTCAGAAAGGGACGTAACTCATCCGTGTGACAAACAACATATTTTGTTCCGTCCCCTGACGCCCAGCAGAGAATTCATTTCCAGGACGGGTCTGACAGTAACATTACTAAATCTGATCTATGGCCAATGTGTCGCTGAGTGAGCAGAAGTGAGAAATGGTGGAAATATACAGACTGGCATCACAGTACAAACTGTAAATACAGGATACCAAGCTTGCCGGAGTAGACCTAGATCTCTAGTATTCTACATGTCCTTTTAGGAATAACGAGAGCTATTTGAAAAATACTTGTTTACACAGTTAGCTACCATGGGCTGTAGGCCTGTATACACAAAGTAGGTAGAATAGTGGGTCGTGCCTTCAATGTTCTCCAAGTTCTCGGATAAAATGTGCCTTTCATTCCATTAGCGACTAGTGCTGACGCCTTCTGTTGAGCCTTTGGAAGTCCCAATGGCCTAGCTTTTCATTGCTCTTAAGGAAATGAAAGGAAAGAAATCTTTATTTAGCTCCTTGCTATTTGTACAAGACTAGACAATTTTTAAGGATTCGCTGATTTCAATTCTTTAGAAAAAAGAACTCACTAGAAAGCTGCTGAAATAATTAACTCCATTTTTTTAAATTTGTGTCTTCCAATCTCACTGAATGAACGACCTCAAAGAACGCGTGTCCAACGTATAGCTAAACACGACACAATAGTAAGAAAGGTTTTATGTGAACCCTTCGTACCACTGAACTAAGGTGTCTTTATGTGGAAAGCTTTGTAACACTGAACTAAGGTGTCTTTATGTGGAAAGCTTTGTAACACTGAACTAAGGTGTCTTTATGTGGAAAGCTTTGTAACACTGAACTAAGGTGTCTTTATGTGGAAAGCTTTGTAACACTGAACTAAGGTGTCTTTATGTGGAAAGCTTTGTAACACTGAACTAAGGTGTCTTTATGTGGAAAGCTTTGTAACACTGAACTAAGGTGTCTTTATGTGGAAAGCTTTGTAACACTGAACTAAGGTGTCTTTATGTGGAAAGCTTTGTAACACTGAAATAAGGTGTCTTTATGTGGAAAGCTTTGTAACACTGAACTAAGGTGTCTTTATGTGGAAAGCTTCGTAACACTGAACTAAGATATCTTTATGTGGAAAGCTTTGTAACACTGAACTAAGATATCTTTATGTGGAAAGCTTTGTAACACTGAACTAAGGTGTCTTTATGTGAACCCTTCGTACCACTGAACTAAGGTGTCTTTATGTGTAAAGCTTTGTAACACTGAACTAAGGTGTCTTTATGTGAACCCTTCGTACCACTGAACTAAGGTGTCTTTATGTGGAAAGCTTTGTAACACTGAACTAAGGTGTCTTTATGTGGAAAGCTTTGTAACACTGAACTAAGGTGTCTTTATGTGGAAAGCTTTGTAACACTGAACTAAGGTGTCTTTATGTGGAAAGCTTTGTAACACTGAACTAAGGTGTCTTTATGTGAACCCTTCGTACCACTGAACTAAGGTGTCTTTATGTGGAAAGCTTTGTAACACTGAACTAAGGTGTCTTTATGTGGAAAGCTTTGTAGCACTGAACTAAGGTGTCTTTATGTGGAAAGCTTTGTAGCACTGAACTAAGGTGTCTTTATGTGGAAAGCTTTGTAACACTGAACTAAGGTGTCTTTATGTGGAAAGCTATGTAACACTGAACTAAGGTGTCTTTATGTGGACAGCTTTGTAACACTGAACTAAGATATCTTTATGTGGAAAGCTTTGTAACACTGAAATAAGGTGTCTTTATGTGGAAAGCTTTGTAACACTGAACTAAGGTGTCTTTATGTGAACCCTTCGTACCACTGAACTAAGGTGTCTTTATGTGGAAAGCTTTGTAACACTGAACTAAGGTGTCTTTATGTGGAAAGCTTTGTAACACTGAACTAAAATGTCTTTATGTGGAAAGCTTTGTAACACTGAACTAAGGTGTCTTTATGTGAACCCTTCGTACCACTGAACTAAGGTGTCTTTATGTGGAAAGCTTTGTAACACTGAACTAAGGTGTCTTTATGTGGAAAGCTTTGTAACACTGAACTAAGGTGTCTTTATGTGGAAAGCTTTGTAGCACTGAACTAAGGTGTCTTTATGTGGAAAGCTTTGTAGCACTGAACTAAGGTGTCTTTATGTGGAAAGCTTTGTAACACTGAACTAAGGTGTCTTTATGTGGAAAGCTATGTAACACTGAACTAAGGTGTCTTTATGTGGACAGCTTTGTAACACTGAACTAAGATATCTTTATGTGGAAAGCTTTGTAACACTGAAATAAGGTGTCTTTATGTGGAAAGCTTTGTAACACTGAACTAAGGTGTCTTTATGTGGAAAGCTTTATGGCACTGAACTAAGGGGTCTTTATGTGGAAAGCTTTGTAACACTGAACTAAGATTTTGTTGTCATGGTGTCACGCTGACTTGTGCTGAACATACGTTGCGATGCTTGAATATAGTAAATGCGTTGTTCAGATATAAAGGTAACAGAACTGCGTTATGGAGAATGTAGAGAAAAGAATTGATTTCATCAAATTCTTAGATCCAACAAATTAAAGTATATCTATTGAGGTGCACTGTGTGACTAGTCAATAGTTTCACTGAATGCTTTACTCAGCCAAACTGTCACTGTGGGACATCCTGAAATGATCACGGTCTTTACTGTCTTCTTCAAAGCTTGTTTGTCGAGAGTTCTACTTGCGATAGACATCTTGACGTTACAGGAATTTCCTGAGATATTTTTATTCGTACCCAATAACAAAAAGTAGACCATAAGCAGTAGGCGTAGCTAGGATGGGGGAGAATTTGAAAATCCCCCCCCTCGGGCCTCCACTTGAGAGGGACCCCAAAATGAGTGTTTTTTACATTAAAAATTAAATATTACATAAAATGCAGGGGCCCACAAAGAGGTCAAGCACCCGGCACCCCAAACAATGGAAAATTCATTTGCTACGCCCCTGATCATACGAGTAAATGACGTCATACACAGTTACAATTTTCAATGCAAACAAAGAGCAAGGCTAACCTTATTCGCCTAGCCTAAATATTTTGTTTGACATCTTTCACTTGTGCATGAACTAACCTTTTCAACACTCTCTCTTGCAGACTCCAAGGAAATGAATGCTGAAACTCAAGCAAGGAGCTAAAACTTTCAAACAGAGATCTCCACCATATTAACGTCAGACCATTGCTTATGAATGTAAAGATAAACATTTTCTTTGTTACTGGAGGTCTATAAATAACATGGACAGTAGGCAGTGACATCAACACATTTTATTTTGTCGTCATGAGCCTCTTTCTGGATTCCGCCGTCCTGTCTCGGGTGATAGTAGAGACGCACCCAAACAACACGGGGGCCATGTTTTCAGAAGACGTTAAAGACTACAATGTGACCACCGTGTCCCAGGCCACGACTACAGCCACGTGGATTAACGGAGACATCTTCACCGCGTCACCACAGCAGCCCATTCAGATCAGTGAGTTCACGCAGATGCTCACTTTCGTCTTTCTCGGGGTTCTGGGCAGTGCCCTGGCAGTTCTGGGTTTCCTGGGAAATACGTTGTCAATTATAGTACTGCAGCATCGCCAGATGAGATCCTCCACCTCCTACTACCTGCTGTCACTGGCCATCTACGACAACTGCATTCTACTGGGTATGGTGGTGTACTTCTGTTTCCCGGCCATGTCTCCGTACACTTCGTCCTTGGCAGACTACCAATCCTTCTCGTCGCAGACTATTGAAGGAGGATATCCTTTATCTTTAACGGCCCAGATGGGCTCCATCTACACATGTGTTGGATTTACAGTAGAGAGATTCATCGCTGTGTGCCGGCCACTTCACGTGGCCAACACGTGCACCAGGTCAAGGACGCTGAGGGCTATCGCCTTGATCTTCCTGTGGTCGTTTATATACAATATACCTCGATTTTTTCATTATCAAGTCATCGAGATACCCATGTCTGTCTCCCAGGTGAATTCCACCGTCTCGACAGAGCCTTACACCATTCTAGACCTTTCACCAGCCTACACCATCAGCAGCACGACCCACGCCTTTAACGTGTCCAGCCCGCATACCGTATTCACCACAGTGCTCAACTCCTATGACACGACCACAGCTGACATCAACAAAACGGCGGGTTCCGGCCGGAAAATGTACACTTACAGGGAGACAGAGTTCGGCTCGGACCGCACCTTCCAGCACGTCTATCTCATCTACTCACAGCTGTTCTTCATGTTCCTACTTCCGTTTATTATGATTCTCGTCATGAACATCTGTCTGATCAAGGCGGTTAAGAACTCAAAGTCCATGCAGCAGTCCATGTGCGCCTCGGCCAGAAAAGAACATAACTTGACAGTCATGCTGATAGCGGTGATTGTGGTGTTTCTGGTTTGTCAGTTCCCATCAATCATAGACAATATCCTTGTGGCTGTATTTGGGGATGAAAAACTGAAATCCTACAATGCTTATATGGTATACATATCTATTGTAGTATTTTTAAATTATCCAACAGAAAAACAAATCCACATCCACGTAGAATTCACCGAGGATTTTTTATATTAATAATTATAAGTACTTAAAAAAATAATATAAAATAATAATTAAAAATTATTCCACACAACCAAAGTAAACGAGATAATCGATAATCGTATTTACTATTTACAAAATATAATCTAGAAAGTTGACAATATTTGATCAAATTTAAAACCAGCTAGAACGCAACCATCTAGATTTCCTAGGTTTCTAGGTCTGTGTCATTACTTTGATGCATCTGACTTTCTCGCAATTATACTGTCAGTATATTATGTTAGGCTATGTTAGTTTACAATAAGGAATTTAGCGCATAAAAGTTTGGATTCGTTTGTTTTGGTTATTTCAGGTTTAGCTTTTAAAGCGTAGCGACAATAATAAGACTAGTCTTCGAGTCGGGAGATTCAAGAAGAGTGCACTATTTCATGTGGCTACACAGTCCTTGATATGACCTACATATTTTGCCACATCTAGCGCAAACACAACCGATGTCAACATGTGGTCGGCTAGGTTCTCTTTCTGCCGTCTACTTCGGTCCTCGGCTGTAGATTTCCTAATGGTCTCAAAGGTGCATCCCGCGGCCTTTGTAATAAATGTCCAGCAGTCACGTTCGGAGCCACCTTCTGCCAGGAGCTCTCTTCTATGGCAGTTAAAGCAAGCTGGCGCCAAAGCTGGTCTTTGATGAGTTTCCGGGGGACAACTCTATTGCGCCGACCACATTTGAGCTCACCAAAAAGCACTGCCTTAGGCATATGGTCTTCCCCCATGAGGATATGTGCTCTGTCCAGCGTAGTTGTCGAACAATAAGTAGTCCATACCGACATTCGCAAGATAATCATTATTTTTAGAGTGGTCTTGCTAACGTATGTCCATGATGAAGCGCAGGCATCTTTGGTTAAAGCGTTCAAAAAAGTCTTTCTGTATGGCATACATGTCTCGGATCCATATAGGAGGGTTGAGAGAATCACTGCTTGGTAGGCACTTATTTTTGTGGGCAGGCGGAGCGATTTATTTCGCAACACTCTCGCTTTGAGGAGTCCAAAAGCGCTACTCAGCATTGCGCCAAAGAAGGCAGCAAACAAGAGTGGGAGAAGTACCCACCCCTGTACGACACACCATTGCGTCTAATTTGGCCTTTTTGTCCAACGCGAACCTACTTGAGAATGGATAGAAATCTTGGAGGGCTTCCGAACTTGGCCAAATGTGCATCTACCAGTAGCAACAATAACTTCACAATAGAAACAAAGACTAGAGTTAGATATGAAATCAAAACCGTTTATATGTTTGCGACTTTAGGAGGCAGTCACGTTTATTCCATTGGGATCTTTTTGGACCTAAGGTATTTGTTTAGCATAGACATAGACGGATATCCTTCAGTACCAAATTCCATTTGTTGAACTGTCAACACTCTTTGCTTGTCTCATTTTAGTGTTGGCGTTCGCTTAGATTCAACTTGTACTTGAAAGTTGACTTATTACCTCCGCTACAGCATCGTTTACTCACAACGCGTAGGTTTGATACAATTGAAATACTTAGACTGCTACTTAGACTGCTACTTAGACTGCTACTTAGACTGCTACTTAGACTGCTACTTAGACTGCTACTTAGACTGCTACTTAGACTGCTACTTAGACTGCTACTTAGACTGCTACTTAGACTGCTACTTAGACTGCTACTTAGACTGCTACTTAGACTGCTACTTAGACTGCTACTTGGACTGCTACTTGGACTGCTACTTAAACTGCTACTTAGACTGCTACTTAGACTGCTACTTGGACTGCTATTATTAACAAAGGAATCAGGCCTTCGTGTTCTGTAGTATTATTTGTATATAGTTTCATTGTAGATGGCATTTAATTCTAATGGAAACTGCAAAACATGTATGACCTACTCCACCTTAAAAGTTATGTGAAGTGTTGAATTTAAGACAAACAAGTAGCATAAATAAAAAGTTCCAAATGTATTTTTATATAAAAAATCCTCCTTTATGAAGCTGATGTCATAGCGACTACTTTGCTCTTAGTAACTAATGAATCAGAATGATAGATTTTTAAAAATAATTTTTTATAACCCAGTCCAATTCCCCCCCCCCAACCCGAAAAAAAATCCTTGTTACGCCCTTGTATAAATCTACTCAGTGTTTAGAAAAACTCTGGTTTGGTGATAATGATCCAGACTTGGAAACACTAAAAGAGAGTAGTCTAGAGAAGAATACTGGATCTAGTTATACATGCAGGAATCTCCACCGTCATAACCTCAAAAAAGACCAAACTTAATTTTAAAATAAATATATAAAGAAAAAACAGTCAAACCAGAGTTTTCACAGTGTGGTCCATTAGCTAGTAAAATTTTTTTCAAAAGGTGTACCGGTACTTCAGTTGTTAAATTATTATGAGAATCTTTAGCAGCCTTAGCTCCTTTTTCGAAATACGTGTCCGGACTTCAGATTTTGGTCAGGAAAAGTATGCAAGCTAATAAGAGGCATTGTGTTAGAAATAAGACTGGGATTATTCGCAAAAAACAATTAAAGGATCGTAGAAGAGCGATCAAATAAATGTACTTGACAGTATCGAAATTATTCGCATTATTAAGTTCTGAAATTAATTTTAAAATGTTTTATGCTTTCATATCATCTTGCACCATCTCATTAAAAAAAATTGAAAACAAAAATAATACAACAAACATGTTTCTATATATTCTATACATTTTGTTAGTTGTTTTTTTTTTTTTTTGTCTTGGCAATGTTTGTAGTTAAGAAACAAGAATCTCGGTTTCACTAGACAACACAGAAAATACACTGAATGAAGTGAATCGTTTTACTATCTAACTGTAAAATGCGCACTTATTTGTATAAAATGAAAGTAACGTCTGTATTGAATAAGATAAAAAGTTAAGATAAATGCACTTCAAAGTGTTTTTGTTTGTTTCTTTCAGTGTTTCTACACCCTGAGCACGTTTATGGTGGAGATTAACGCGGCCTCCAACTTCCTGCTCTACTGTTTCTTTGGCAAGAAGTTCCGCTTGATGCTCCTCAACATCCTGGGCCTGAAGAGAAAGAAGCGTCACATCGCCTACAGGAGCACAGTCACCAAGACAAGAACCAGCGGCACTAGGATCTACGAGATGGAGGTCTCGGCCATGTGAAGTACACAATGCGACTGTACACAGTACACACAGCCACCTGCTGTACACAGTACACACAGCGACCCGCTGTAAAGAGACATTTTCACCCGAGGCACGCAGTGTGTTGATAGGAGCGGCAGAAAGTATTTGATTACAAACTTATGAATCAGTGGATCTAATCTCTACGTTCTGTGCATGTGAAGGATATCCTCTGAATAATAAATGTATATCTTCTTTCCAGAGAACAGAGAATTGTTTGCTTAGAGACTAGATAGAAGATTTCATCTCATAAAAAAAGGTCTATAATGTGTTCTACCAATAGAATAAGTAAATAAGTTCTGAAAAAAAAAAAACTATACATGGATTAGATTATTTTTGTCAAATGTATTCACTCCAGTTGATGGTTTTCTTGACTATCTATCTATCTATTCACTGATAATGTTCAAAACTCTCTAATTACCGATAAGGTTCTAAACTATCTAATTATTGAAAATATTCCAGGCTATCTAATCACTGCTAATAATCTAGACCAGTGTTACCAAAACTGTATCCTGTTCCTTAACGGAACGCCTCGCATATTCTGAGTAGTAGAAGGAAAACTTTGCTTATTTTTTTTTTTGGAGAGGTGGTAGTTCATGGGAACATCTATTCAGGCCTCGCGGAACACCAGAGTTCCGCGGAACACAATTCGGGAAACACTGTCCTAGACCTAGACTATATTAACTGTTATGTTCTAGACCATCTACTCAGTGACATGTTTCCAGCCTATGCGTTCGCTGGTTACGTTTTACTTCACTGATAACATTTACTAGCAGTATATCAAAAAGTATGTACACTTATTTAGCCAAAAGATAAAACGAAATAATTCAATTAACCTATTATAACAACACAACTAGTAGACTCTATAACAATGAATTATAAACATGCACGGACAACTAAACTGTACCAAAAGTTACATTAGCTAACTATGTCTCCGCAATTTTTAAAAAATCTGTTTTTTTACCAGCGTGCTCTGAAGTGTCGCTGTCTGAGAGACTTTTAGACTGAATGCATCATTAGCCAGGCTAACTTTCAAGTGCAACAGACAATGGCCACTCACATTGGATTGGAAAATAATTGCAGAGGCTAAGCGCGTGTGGAGGTAACGAATGGTTCGTTGGGGACACGTCCCACTGAGACCAGTATCAATAGCATATGTGTGTGAGCAGTTCATGGAAGGGCTCAAGTAGCAGACGTAAGACATGCTCGTGTGAACAGAAGTGAGACATCAACACTGCACGTTCACTGGAATTCACTATGTAGGGAATTAGTGAAATATCTGTGTCGTTGGCTTGTAGCACCAAACTGCCGGTAGACAACTCAACCGTTGCAGGAGTAGTATAGATTAACTAATACAATTATTAAAATAAATTTAATTAATAACTTCCATGTGAACAATACTAAATAGAACCTTATGGAATCAAATGAAAAAATGTACTAGACTTAAGAAATAATATTTGTTTAAAACTCTAACTCACTACAAATAACACAACCTTTCAGTCTCACGTTCTGGAGTCGTCTCCTCTAAGACCAAAAGACGACAATGCCAACCATGTTGCATCCTTCACAACCAATCGCTAACCTCTTTCCACCGTCACCATAGAAACACAACACACGCTCCATAACAGTGCTTTTCATTTGTATGCTTTGTAAAATGCCACTATGACGCTGAACTGAACAATGTTAGAGGCACACATTGTAAACTCGAAAGTTGAGAACTAATTGCATTTATTTTCAATACTGGCTGAACATGTGTGTACAAATGTTGAATTTCAATAATGATAAATAAAAACTTGTAACAAGTAGTGAGTTTGCGACATTGACTTAATGTAACAAGTAGTGAGTTTGCGACATTGACCTAATGTAACAAGTAGTGAGTTTGCGACATTGACTTCATGTAGCAAGTAGTGAGTTTGCGACATTGACTTAATGATGTACTTGTAATACCGTGCATTGTGATCTAGTCAAAATGTTAAGAGTGAACAAGTTGTTATATATATATGGGGGTATTCAGACAGCCCCAGGTTGTGGCATACACAGAGGAGAACTATTCACTAATAAAAAAAAAAAGATCCGTCGAAGGAAGAGATGGAGTATATTTAAAATAGCTTTCATTTCAATATAAGAAATGCAGTACATTGTATCATTACAAAGTTGTAGAGTTTGGTCATCTCCAACACAGAATTTTGCCAAGTCTTAAAAGGAGCGATAATCATTTGTACAAATTTCTTTCTATATTTGAAGGTTTGAGTGATGTGTATGATAAAGAAATCTCCTAGACTTCGGTCTCGGCCAGCACGTCACTCAGTCTACAGTGCTTGATGATCAGAGCTAAGCCTTTCTTTTCTGATCTTACCTAGCGGCCTAGAAATCTAAAAAGCCTTACTAAGGTTTCATGTAGATCTGTATGCATCAGTTGGACAAAGCTCAGTCCCATGACTGTCATAACAAGATCCATGACTACCGCTATTGTGTAGATCCGAAGTTCCTAACCATTTTGTAAGCTTGTCTTTGCAGTCAGTATCAGAAGGGCAAGAATACAAACAAGGAACTCGCGGAATTATTCGCGGAAACTTTGAACAGTAACGGCCAGTTGTTACATTGAAAACAAAGATGACAATGAAATGTGTTTTGCTTTGCCAGCTGATAAAACAAATGGAGCATGTTTGTGTTAAAACGTTCACAAACTAATTAAAAAACAACAAAACAAAAACGTTTCTGCAAGTCAATCTGGTAGCGGACCCACACTTTATGTCCTATGGACCACACTTTTTGTCCCATGGACAACACTTTATGTCCTCTTTACTTAGATTTACAGTTTATTGAATGAGTCCGCTTCATTTACGTTGAGACAAAAAGAAACAACTGTTGAACTTTTTTAAATTACAGACTAAAACAAAAAAGTTGTTTGAACCCACGTAACTAGTTTTGGTGTGTCAAGAGACAAACTAGACTCGAAAGCTCGGGAGCTGAGCGAATTCAAATTTCATTTCAATGCAATATGTACGGCCTCAGCTGTGAAATCTTGTTGAAACTGAAGTGTCCAAGTTTATTGAGAACAGAGCTTTCAGTCAAGTATTGATTCGTTTTCTTGACAACATGTGAGACTTGATGTTAGTTAAAGTTGTATAGAACTTACACAATTTCGAGTAGAACTCATTCGACACTCAGATCTACATGCTATGATAGTAACACAGTTGAGCAGCACACGTTCAGTCTAGGTAAAGACAGAATAGATCTTTGAAGAATAGAATTCAAAGTCATGTCAAGACAACAATATTCAATGGGAAGCGTGGCCGAGAGCTTGAACTTGGCTTGGCTACCTATGAAGGGGACTCGAGGCTCGACACCCGACTCAGGCAGAGTTGTATTTACTGAGCGCCTAAAGGCAGCACGGAAAACCTTCTCTCAGATACCCCTCTCCCCCCCCCCCCCAACTGGTCAAAAAAAATTGATTGGACCAAAGCGCTCTGAGTATGCTATAAGCATGAAAGTAGCGCTATTTAAAAGCTATAATTATTATAATGTCCTGTTAAGACAAGAATATTCCATGTCCTGTTAAGACA
Source organism: Biomphalaria glabrata (assembly GCF_947242115.1). Taxonomy (NCBI): domain Eukaryota; kingdom Metazoa; phylum Mollusca; class Gastropoda; family Planorbidae; genus Biomphalaria; species Biomphalaria glabrata. The sequence continues at coordinate 28,753,125 of NC_074717.1, forward strand.
AGAATATTTAATGTCTTGCCAAAGGACGAATATATAATGTCATATATAATGTCATCACGACAGCACGAATGTGCTGCCCCTAATCCAAGCCAATAAAGCCATCTTGATGTCTGGATTTCTAATTTCATTAAAACGGTTTATAAAATACACAAATTAAAATGTCAACAAATTTCAACAAAATGTAGACAATTTTAAACAATTTAAATTGATTCACCAATAATGATTATATATATAATGTACTGAGTTTATTTCAGTTCAGTTACTATGTCTATCTGCGTGGATTATATTTGCGTAGGCTGCATATGTCTCTATTTTTAAAAAGATGAGATGAGTTTATCAATGATGAGATGAACAACGCACTGGCAATGTCCACTTTGTATTTATTGTCATATTTGTGTGTATAACATTGAAAAATGAAATCAATAAGACAAGCTCTACTTTGTATCATAGAACCATAGTTGGTTGTAAATAATGCATTTCATGTACCGAGAAGTGTTTTCTGCATTTACTTTTTGTTCCAATAATAATTCATTACAGCCATGCGGGGCATAATTTGAAAGTACATGTCCTAAATGGCAGGGTTGGTTAGTTGTATATTGTTTTTCTAAAATGACACTTTCAAAAACTATTTGGCCATACACCATTTGTTTAGTCGAGATAAAGTTTAGTCAAATAAAGTCTAGAAAGTATGCAGACAAATTAGAAACTCTTATAGAGCGAACTGATTTCACGGAATAGAAAACTGTTGAAAGCAACGTCTACAAGAGCGCTTCAGACTATTCAAATGTAAATAAATGTCACATCTTAAAACCACTATGTAGTGGAGTAGCTAATGCTATCCTGTATATGCACTTTTATATTGCTATTGTGTTTTTCTAAACTATTGTTCAACATACACTTGAAATTACTGTCATTAATTTGTTTTTCAGAAATATGACTTGCTGTACATGTTTCTTGGTTGGAAAACAGATCACTGCAGTGGCATTGTGTACGTCATTTTAAATACCAGCGTTTGTTTTTTTCCTTTTTCTTGGATTTCTTTTTCTTGTTTATGTCTTGAATAATCTTGTTATATTACCTTGTATTGACATATTAAATTGTTTCCTATGTATCGATGCTTGAGTCCGTTATTTTCATGAACTTTCAAGTTTTAGCTAAGACATAAACTAGACTAGATGGTGTGTGGTCAAGTTTCTTGTTTGAAGACTTATAAACACGAAAGAAAGATCATGCTCCTGTGTGGTGGAAGGTCTGAAAAGTATCCATGTGAGCAGCATGAGATTCCAGCCCAGTGTATGCACTTTCTTTGGTAGCCTAATCATCAGTATGCACTTTCATTGGTAGCTTAGTCATCACTATGCACTTTCATTGGTAGCCTAGTCATCAGTATGCACTTTCATTGGTAGCCTAGTCATCTCTATGCACTTTCACTGGTAGCTAAGTCATCAGTATGCACTTTCATTGGTAGCTAAGTCATCAGTATGCACTTTCATTGGTAGCTAATTCATCAGTATGCACTTTCACTGGTAGTCTAGTCATCAGTATGCACTTTCATTGGTAGCTTAGTCATCAGTATGCACTTTCACTGGTAGCTAAGTCATCAGTATGCACTTTCACTGGTAGTCTAGTCATCAGTATGCACTTTCACTGGTAGCTAAGTCATCAGTATGCACTTTCACTGGTAGTCTAGTCATCAGTATGCACTTTCACTGGTAGTCTAGTCATCAGTATGCACTTTCACTGGTAGCCTAGTCATCAGTATGCACTTTCAGTGGTAGCCTAGTCATCAGTATGCACTTTCACTGGTAGCCTAGTCATCAAAGTTACGATGTAGGTTTCATGCTGGCTTGACATCCGCAGCAGTAATGGAGTCAGCGTACTCCGATTCATGGTCTTATTTATAGTGAAATGCTAAAGCAGTGATAATAAATCAGTAATACTCAGCCTACGGCCCGAGGAACATATCGTGCCCTTAATGCGATCCTGCGCCATAAAACGTGTGCCTCGATAATAAATCCGGTGAGACTCACTTTGATCACAGAAGGTGACGTGTATTTCAGAAATAATGATGGCTCCCAAGCCGATTAGGTAACCGCAGTACTAAATGGTATTTTCAGTTTCAAGTCACTCTTATTGCACAACGGATACGTTTTGAATTGAAGGCGCTAGTACAAGTTTGTAGTCAAGTCACATATTTTATGAGTTAGTGACACATGCTGTCACCAAGATGCTCTGCGCACCTTCTGACAAGATTGCCCATGTGTGTAAGTCTAGATATGTGCACATAGTCCCACTAAAACCACGTTCAAGTGGGCCATGTCCAACGTATAGGTGAGGACTAGGACAGTACATTATGCATAAATCTGCTTGGATATGACCTCCTTGTTGCACCGAATGGTGTTAACAAAAGGAACACAAGTTACCTGCCAATTTACCTGTCAAACTACAGCCAGGGCCGGTCTTAGGCCACTGCAACCTATGCGGTGGCAGTGGGCCCCGCGCTTTCATAGGCCCCGCGCTAATTCTATGTGTAATTATTAAATTGCAAAATATATACGAAAAATTCCTGGAAATCTCCTGAATTTATTAAAATCTCATGAAAACTCATTAAAAATAGACAAAATTGTCATTTGTGGGCGTCATTCATTGCGGAAAACGCCAATCCTACGCGTGTTTAAAGAAAAAAGGCATTGTCAGCTTTCGTGTAATAACCGGGCGAATGTTCACCTTAATCGGAAGTCGAAATACTTTATTTACTTTTATAGTCACTGTCATATAAATATGCCATAGGTTGCAAGGTTCGTAAAGTAAAGTTAATTTGATCGCAATTTAGTACTTAGTAAAGAATGAATATAATTCAAAGTCGAATTTTTTTCTTATACAAAATCTTAATTTTCACTTATTATCCTTACTCCCACCCAGACTAGGCCCCGCGCAATTAGTTTCGCATAGGGCCCCGCAATTGTTAGGACCGGCCCTGACTACAGCATTGGTTATAGCCTTATAACAGAACATTATAACATAGCATGCTACAATATTGTAGCTCAGAATAGACTCATATATAATCATGAGCATATTACTATAGAAGGGGGTAGTCCAATCTCTTTCAATAAAACAAGGAGGTCAAGTCCATTCTCCTTCTTAGATTGACAGAAAAGTAAACTATAGAGAATTGACCCTGATTCTGAAGACAGCTCAGTGGAAATGTGCCTATTAAGACTGAAAACACTCAATTTTATAGCCCGCAAGAACCAAATATCATGAGGAACATAAAAAAAATAATTTTTTCTCAAAATGACCAAACTGTAACTTGACCACCTTCTTGACCTTCAATATTTTAAAACAACAAAGAAAAGTGTTGACTGTACACAAGCCCATCTCTGGCCTATACTTACAAAACATTGCTGCACCAAACCATAACAAATAGTATTTCAATTTTGGTTCAACATATAGATAACAAACAAGTCATCGAGCGACACACATCATGTAAGCTAAGTCCTGTACACTTGTGTGTCAAAACTAAAAAGCCTGTAGAACTTGTCTAGCATCTCAAATCTGTCCATGTTTCACTTAGTTCACAAACGAAACAGAGCAAAGCGAGTTGTATACGTTGTAAACGGGGACTTGACATTCTTAACTCTATTCAAGAAATACTGCCGAAGATCACTGATTTTATCCATTTATAACTTTAATTGGTTGCCAATGCAGTCAAATGAAATGATTCTTGTTTAAACTCAGCCCCAAAACGCTAAGATCACACTTTATTCCAACTGTCAGACCAAGCGAGCAGGGGACATTCAAAGAAAAAGTTGCTAAGAACTTGTATTTCAAAACAAATCTAAACACACATCTTTCTGCACACTTTCCTGTTTTAGACTTTTTGTATAGAGCATCTCAAGTCAAGTCATCAGGTAAGTTTCCTATAAGAAATAAAGGAATCCATGGAGAAGACGATATTAAATTCACCTTTTTTCAATGGCCATAGGTGAATAAGATTGCTGTTTGGCCAGTCAAATGCCAATGACTATTTCCAGATGATAGTGCGTACCAATTAGACCAGTTAGAGCCAAAAGCTGTCATAAGATCGAACAAAAAAAATATAAACTAACTCATATTGTGTACCGAGATCAAACCGACTACACCGCCGCTTTCCCCTCACCTCCACTATTTGATGGTAACACTAGTTACTAAGAGTTTACCGACAAAATACTGGAGTGAGACATTGAGATATCAGTTTGGAAACATGTCTTGTCTTCAAGCAGCACAGACCTACCAGTCAAGCAGGTATATCTTATTGAAACATCTGCCTACTACATAACGTTAGCAGTCGACTAATCGCATAGCGAACGATGCAGTGATGATGTGGTAATCTCTTGTCTCTAAATGGGGTCTACTTTTCACCTCTAGATTAGAACTTGTCTGAAAGTCAGGGTATACAAATACACAGGACAATGGTTCTCAAAATAACAGCATAGCTTATCCTACAGTGGCGCCATCTTCTAGCACTGACCGGAAAGACCGAGGGAGATACAAACTCTTGGATTCTTCCTACACACTTCTCTATTCTACAAAACAATTTCTCTTCTTAGATAATCCCAAGGTTCATATTAGTGAACGACTGTCCGCATGTTGGTTTTGTAGCATTCAATACGTGTACATTTAGAGTTGACGAAAATAATATGTACGTTCACTATTTGTATTGATGTTGTATTCATGTTATCCGGTGGAAGTCTGAAATACGAAGGAATGCAAAATATTGAGTCAATGTCGAAATAAGTAGGGCAAAAGTCTAAACTAAATCTAAACAAAAATATAAGCCAAGGTAAGCTAACAGGTCACAAATAGTACAAGTATTTGATCAGTCAGTTTATATTTTTCCTACATTGTTAATGGGCTAAAACTGAGTGCTAGTTCTTTTTTTTCCCCTTTAATATATACTTTAGATAGGATGATACTTTAGATAGGATGATACTTTAGATAGGATGATACTTTAGATAGGATGATACTTGAGATAGGATGACTTTGTTTTCCTATAAACCAAATGACGACCTTTGCACCTTTGATCTTCCTCCCAGCGTGAACCAACTTGACTCAATACAAGGACGAGGGAACGCAGTTCCAAAAATAACCCAGCCCACCGCTAGACCAACCACAAATAACCCAGCCCACCGCTAGACCAGCCACAAATAACCCAGCCCACCGCTAGACCAGCCACAAATAACCCAGCCCACCGCTAGACCAGCCACAAATAACCCAGCCCATCGCTAGACCAGCCACAAATAACCCAGCCCACCGCTAGACCAGCCACAGATTTACACAATGAAAGTTGGTTGAGGGAGTTAGACACTAGGAACATTTCTAGTCCATCATCAGACAACATCGTTAGAAGTAGTATCAGACAACATCGTTAGAAGTAGTATCGGACAACATCGTTAGAAGTAGTATCAGACAACATCGTTAGAAGTAGTAGACAACATCGTTAGAAGTAGTAGACAACATCGTTAGAAGTAGTATCAGACAACATCGTTAGAAGTAGTAGACAACATCATTAGAAGTAGTAGACAACATCGTTAGAAGTAGTAGACAACATCGTTAGAAGTAGTAGACAACATCGTTAGAAGTAGTAGACAACATCGTTAGAAGTAGTAGACAACATCGTTAGAAGTAGTAGACAACATCGTTAGAAGTAGTAGACAACATCGTTAGAAGTAGTAGACAACATCGTTAGAAGTAGTAGACAACATCGTTAGAAGTAGTAGACAACATCGTTAGAAGTAGTAGACAACATCGTTAGAAGTAGTAGACAACATCGTTAGAAGTAGTAGACAACATCGTTAGAAGTAGTAGACAACATCGTTAGAAGTAGTAGACAACATCGTTAGAAGTAGTAGACAACATCGTTAGAAGTAGTAGACAACATCGTTAGAAGTAGTAGACAACATCGTTAGAAGTAGTAGACAACATCGTTAGAAGTAGTAGACAACATCGTTAGAAGTAGTAGACAACATCGTTAGAAGTAGTAGACAACATCGTTAGAAGTAGTATCAGACAACATCGTTAGAAGTAGTAGACAACATCGTTAGAAGTATCAGACAACATCGTTAGAAGTAGTAGACAACATCGTTAGAAGTAGTAGACAACATCGTTAGAAGTAGTAGACAACATCGTTAGAAGTAGTAGACAACATCGTTAGAAGTAGTAGACAACATCGTTAGAAGTAGTATCAGACAACATCGTTAGATATGGGAAGGTAGAGCCTCTACACGAGTCTACCATTAGAAGTAGTATCAGACAACATCGTTAGATATGGGAAGGTAGAGCCTCTACACGAGTCTACCATTAGAAGTAGTATCAGACAACATCGTTAGATAGGGGAAGGTAGAGCCTCTACAAGAGTCCACCATTAGAAGTAGTATCAGACAACATCGTTAGATAGGGGAAGGTAGAGCCTCTACGCGAGTCTACCATTAGAAGTAGTATCAGACAACATCGTTAGATAGGGGAAGGTAGAGCCTCTACGCGAGTCTACCATTAGAAGTAGTATCAGACAACATCGTTAGATAGGGGATGGTAGAGCCTCTACACGAGTCTACCATTAGAAGTAGTATCAGACAACATCGTTAGATAGGGGAAGGTAGAGCCTCTACAAGAGTCCACCATTAGAAGTAGTATCAGACAACATCGTTAGATAGGGGAAGGTAGAGCCTCTACACGAGTCTACCCAGACAGGTCTCAATACCTTTGCCAGAAGTGCGGCAGTGTCTTCGAGTGACCCACTCATGTCACAGTTTTATTTCGATATTAAACAAAATAATTAACCAGCAACAAATGATTAACTAATTGGTTAATTTGTTTTTATTGATTCATGTCTTGTCAGGTTCAATGAATAATTGTGCTAAGTTTTAACTTGACCCCAGAATGGGAAATAGGAGAAACAAACATGTTCAAACATTTTACCAGACAGACAGACAGACAGAATGCAGAGTGAGTTGATATAAGATTTGTAGAAATGACATTATCTTAAATATTGACTGCTTAAGGTCGAGCTAGACTAGGGATGATCAACAAACAACAACAAACATAATTTCAAGTTGAAGAAAAAAATAATATGACAAGTGGTAACTACGGTTTGAAGTCAATTACTGCGAATACTTTTGCAAAGCTCAAATCATGGACAAAACTAGCATGGAAGTAAGTCAGAGTGTCGCATGTTATTCTGGTAGTTTTCCCACCCCTGCTCTACAGCAGTAGCCTATTGATTTGAATACTTGTGCTTGGAGCAACTAGACGTTTTGTGTATAATTTCGAGCCTGCAACCATAGGAGTAGGGAAACACTTCGATTGTGCACCCGAAAGATCTGATATTTCCTTCAGCAAAACCTTTCATATCAAGATAAAAAAAATTCTTTCTGTCCTGTTCTGTTCGTTAGCCCTGCGGAGGTGGCGGGGAGTTTGATTTCGATTGGTTCAAATTTGATCAAAGTTTCAATAAACATATGGATCTAAATCCTGAAATAAAGACTTACAAAACGAACATGTAGAAACTTGTTCAAAGACTGATCTGAAACAAACAAATTGGAAAGAAGAGAATCTTTGTCAAGTACTCAGTCCATCACCAAACTTGTAGGACGCAGTTTAAAAGCTAGAAGAAAACAAGTCGCAATGGCAATGACATACATACTCGTAGGCGGACCCTGCGGGTCAATTGTACGCCCACGTTACGTCATGTGCATTCTTGTAAAAGTAATATAAAATTGGGTGAAATAAAATATTAAGCCAGAAGGATCACGTCTCTCTCAATAGAAACTCTACACAACTGTGAGGAAAATGTATTTTCAAATATTTGTGGAAATAATTTTGACTTGCAAACAAGAAATCGCCACATCCCTAACGATCGTTAGCCTCATTAAATAGACAAAAAAAAAAACTTGAATTTCTTTTCATTCTTTTTTTTCCTGTACAAATTGTCAAGTTGAACGGGCCCTGGGAGAACGAAGGGCACATAAATCTGTAAATATGTGCTCCCGAATGCCCATCCCTGATTTAACTCCCATTGCAGAGCCATCAAGCATAATGCTGAACTAATCCTCAAAAACACATGAATAACCCATGAAAACAAAAGCTGCTCCAAGCCAAACAATTGGACAGACAGGTCTCGGGAGAGCTCTCGTCTAATCAGTCCACTTCATATGTGTTTAAAGGTTGTCACCTGCTCCAAGCAACCAACATTTCAGAGAGGTTGAATTATGCAAGGTTTGACCTATGACTACTCAGACAGTATGAGATCCATTTTGTAGATAAGAGACCAGGCCCACTTTCTAGAACACGTACACTGTGAGAACTAAAGGGAGGAGGAGGAGGTTCTCATTTCAATATTAACAGTGATTAAGAAAAATATTTTCGTATATGTATACTTTTTTTTTTGACTAATGTGTTTTGTTCTGAAATTCTGCTATATTAAAATGTTCTAACTTTGGTTAAAACCATGACATTTGATAATTTTTAGCGGCCCCCGAAAGGGGAAAAGACGCTATTAGTTTTGTGCGAAATGTCTGTCCGTCTGACCGTCTGTCCCGTTTAGATCTCGTAAACTAGAAAAGATAATGAAAATCCGACATCACAATATTTTAGACCATTCAAAGTTCTGATGCAACGGCCACTTTTTTGTTTCTGAAAGCGAAAAATCTAATTTTTAAAATCAGTTATGCAAGCAGTTTTTTAAAGAGGAAAAGCTAATTAGTATCCATTATACGTTAGACCTAATTTAAAATGAATAGTAATCTTATAAACATCATTTTTGTGAAAAAAATTTTCATTGCGGAATTTTTTTTTTTTTGAGGATTCGAATAAGAGATTGATTTGAGGATTTATTCTGTGGATTACTTGTGTTTCTGTGTTTTTTTTTTTGTGATTCTGCGGATTTTTGTGTGTTACTGTTTAGAGTGGACGGCGCGAGGGTTGTGTAGTAAAGTACTGTGTAGTTTGTAGTGTAGTTATCGTCTCTTTTCTGTCTCTGTACTTGTGATAAACCCTTGTAAAAATGTCAGTTAAGACATTTTTTATTGAAAAAAAGGACCTGGATGGTGGACTTGTCCACGCCCCAGGTACCTTGCTTCTAAAGCTGTCAGGCCAAGGGGCTGTTAAGGCCACTATGGCGAGCCTAATAGAGTGCCTGAAACTAACACCGGACGAAGTGAGTTCTCTCTATCGCTTCGAGAACCCCTTTGTCTGGTTCCTGGTCCCAACATCCGCCCGAGTGAGAACCCGTATACTAGGGAAATCATTCGGGAATGATAAGGACTTCAAGGTAGATGTCTGTACCTTAGAAGACGAAAAAATCAGGGTTACCCTTCACTGGGTAGCACCAACCATAAACAAATCAAAGATAGGAGAAATCTTTGGAGCCTTTGCAGAAGAAGGCTCCAAGATAGAGCCAATCAAGCTAGGCAACTCAGATAAGTGGGCGGCTTGGATCAAACTCCGCAAACAGACTGAACTCCTCCATTATATTCAGTTACGATATGAGGACGATCCGAGGACCTACAAGGTCCTCGTGACCATCCCGGGACGTAGACAACAGTGCTGGCATTGCGGACAGGATCAGCACTGGTCAAACCAGTGTCAAAATAGGGCGAACCCCAGACGGGACCAAAACCCCACAGAAGGTGCAAAGGAGGTAGGAAGGAAAATCTCCTATGCCATGGCCCTTAAAGGGGAGGGAGAGAAAAAGCAATCCGAGATTGATCAACAGCTAAAAAAAGATGGCTTCACAATGGTTGAAAGCAGCAAAGGAGGGGGAAAAAAACAAATAGAAGCTATGGGAGCTACTCCAAGTGGTCTCCCCCCACCTAACAGCCCTGAAAACAAATCTAAGCAAAGTAAAAAAATTAAAACATCCGGAGTGGCAAGTTCAGCACCCACCACCCCAACCAAAATAACAAGAAAGAGGGCCCTCTCTCTCTCTTCCTCATCCGAGGATCTAAACGAGGATCCCCGGGTAGAGGAGGAGAAAAGAGAGGAAGAACAGTTCAAGCTCGAGCTGAACTTTCCAGACTCCCCGTCAGTGCTAGTCATTGATGAGGGCGATGACCCTAACACACATTCAAACACATAAACAACATAGCAACTCTTAAAGATAAAACGCATACACATACAATAGAATAACAAACACGCAAACCAATCTCACACACTCATGGCAGACATCAAAATTTTGACACTCAACATCAGAGGGCTTAACAATAAACACACCTACATAGCACACCTCACAAGGAAATACAAGCCAGATTTTATCTTTCTGCAAGAGACCAACACACAGTTAGAGTACAAGGCCAAAAAAGCAGTCTCTCTTATGGGCCTCCGGGAGGGTTATTTTAGTTTAGGTAGAAAGCCACGAGGGACAGCCATTTTACAAACATCCAATAGGTTTTCAACCACACACTCATATCAAGACAATAGCGGGAGGATAGTAATAATTAGGACAAGCTCACAAAAACACACATATACGTTAGTCAACATTTATGCACCCGCTCAAAAAAAAGAGAAACACGAGTTTTTTGGAATGCTAAGTGACATTCTACACACTCAGTACGCAGGAGAAAATTTGATAGTAGGGGGTGATTTAAATTACATTGATTCTCAATTAGACAAGCAAAACACAAACACAGAGGGCCCTGCTCCTCATGTAACAATTAAAACGCATGACTATTTGGGGGGAGTCATCAAGGCTTTCCGGTTAGTAGATGCCTATAGAGAAGTAGAGGTCACGGGCCGGGTCACCACGTTCAGGGACAAGGCACACCAAATAGAAACACGGATAGATAGAGTGTATGTGCCAAGGGCGTGCGAAACAAAAAGTGTAACACATCTCGTAGAGACGTTACAATATACAGACCACAAAGGAGTCTTAGTGGAACTGCTGAACCCAAAACTAAAAAAGAAAAAACAAAAAACACCGATCTGGAAACTTAACAACGACCTCCTAAATGACCCGCTCTATTTAAAGACAATCGCAAACCTCCTCAAAAATATAATACATGACTCAAACACACCCCATTTCAAAGTCACACAAATATGGACGCTAATTAAAAGCTCCATTAAGCAGCAAAGCCAAATACTGGCCACACTAGTTAACTCAAAAAGGAAAAAAGAAGAGGAAAGACTTAAAAATTTACGAAGAAGACGAAGCAGCCAAAACACATATACTAACACAACTAGAAGAACTATTTAACTATCAATACAAAGGAGCGGAATTGAGGTGCAAAAGTAAAAAAATAACCGAAAGGCCTAACAAACTTTTTTTATCAGCAGAACAAAACATTCAAATTGACAGAACTATTGACAACATTGTTGATAGTAAAGGAGAAACTATACAAGACCTGGACAAAATAACAGACACATTTACGAAACACTTTACTAATTTGTATGACAAGGAACAGACGGACGACAACGCACAAAAAGTATTTTTACAGAACTGCAAAGAAATACCAATTACAGAACAGATAGAGACAGACGCTCCCTTTACGCTAGACGAACTGAGGGCTACTTTAGATACAACACAAAACAACAAATCCCCTGGCCCAGACGGTCTGACGTTTGAATTTTACAAAGCCTTTTTTCCCCAAATAGGACCCCTACTATTAAATCTATACAGCGACATGTTAGTGACAGAACAGTTACCTAGAGATTTCAACTTAGCATACATCACACTTCTACCAAAAAAACAAGAAAACAACACCTCGCCTAGCGACTTTCGACCGATCTCACTTCTAAACACCGACTACAAACTCCTGACGAAAATGATTTTTTTAAGACTAAAACCCCTCATACCACACTTAATAGGACAGGACCAATACTGTAGCAACCCAGACAAAAACATCGACGAACTTAACCATTTTTTAAGAGACATTATATATTACTGTAATGACAAAGACTTGAAAGCAGCCCTCTTTTCTATTGACCAGGAAAAAGCCTTTGACAGAATAGACCATGATTACCTTTTCAAAATACTAGACAAGACGAAGACAGATGGAAGAATGAAGAAATACATAAAGCTAGTTTACACTGATGCCACAAGCAAACTCATAATAAACCAAACCCTTAGTGGCAGTATCCCTATTAGAAGATCTGTTAGACAAGGGTGTCCCCTTTCTCCCTTTTTATACACCCTTTGCCTAGAACCCCTTTTAGAAACCATCAGGCTAGATAGTGGAATCACGGGGATAAAAATCCCAGGCCCCACGCCCGTAGTTAAAGTTAAAGCATACGCTGATGACACCACCCTTTTCCCTCCTCAGAAAAAGACATAGCCGCAATCATAGATAAGTTTATTCAATTTGGGAGGGCAAGCGGGTCAAAAATCAACATAAATAAATCTTGTATTATGGGATTGGGCAGGTGGGAAATCCCCTTAAACATCCCCTTTAACCTTAAAATAGAGAAGGCAATTAAAATATGCGGCATCACGTGGACAAGCAACCCAACATATTACCACACACAGCAGTGGGAAAATATTTTAAACAAAACCAAAAACACACTTAAAAGATTTCATTATACAGCAACTACTATATTTGGTAGAGCAATACTAGTAAACAACCTGGTCATCCCGAAGATAGTTTATTTAGCAAACATCACAGAACCTCCACCAACTTTTATACCAAGCATAAACACAATCATTAGGAATTTTATATTTAAAAGCACTATCAGGAACATTAAACACACAACACTTATACAAAACAAAGAGGATGGGGGGATAAACTTACAGGACATCAGAACCAAAATACAAGCACTTAGATTAAAATACATAGGACAAGTAGCCAAGAACCCAAACAATTTTCCATTAACAATATACTACTACGGCTTAAGGTTAAATAAAATAATTCCAATAAAAAATGACACCCCACATCACTTTGGTACAAACACACATCCATTTTACAGATCCATATCAAGAATACTCCCTGGCAATGAACATCTAATACACAGTAAATTAAAAGACACATATACAACACTTAAGAAACAGTTACAAGAAAGATTATTCAATAGGATCAAATGGAGTAGAGAGTTAGGTGTAATAGATTTCAGAGACACTTTTATAAACCTACACAGCAAACACATTACACCCAAAGCCAGAGAAATAACATACAGACTAATCTTCGGGATGACCCCTGTAGGAAGTAAGAAAAGAAATGTACACACATGTGTTTTCTGTCACACAGATAATGGTAACAATGAAAGCCATATGTTTTTAAAATGTAAAATATTTGATAATGTTAGATGCACTATGAAAGTCCTACTAGAGGCAAACTGTAACACCAATGTTAATCTTAACCTAGCTGTTGTTTTAAATAAATTGCCTAAAATCAAAAGTAAGATGATTCATAAATTTAATCTAATAATAGTGAGTGAATACAGAAGTCTTGTGTGGCACAGTAGAATTAAAGTTGTTAATAACAATGTATCTTTAAATCCTTATAATCTAGAGCTAATATTTAGAAAAATAATTGAACATAGAATTGATAACTATACTGGTTAGATAGAAATTGTAATTATTGTATAATTTATTGTCCTTGACTAAATTGTCAGACCTCAGAGATAAAAATCTAAATACTGTAATCAATCTGTAAAGTTACTCTATTGGTATTATGTCAGTTAGCTTAAGTGGTTATGCGAGTGTGTGAGAGTGTGTATGTACCTGGGTTAAAGAGAGTTTGGGCTGAGAGATGCGGGATATGAATCAAATTGAACTTTATTTATCTACGGAAAACCACTAAAGATCTGTCTTTTAAAGGGAAGTCAACACTTTTGAAGAATTATTTCTCCCTCGTGGCTACGTCCTCTTTGATCACATGATCGGAGAGCATGTCACAAGTCAACATCAACTGTATCTGTTCTACACTCACAGAACACGGCAAGCCCGTGGAAACGTAACAAGAACACTATGACAATGTCTATATCTTAGCGGCAGCCTCATCCTAGGCATACCGGGAAACAAAGGAACAAGAAAACAAGACGCAACTGAATGGAGCCTGCGAAGAGACTAGAAACAAAAATAACCAAACCAATAATCCTAAAGAATATAGACAAGGGCAGACAATTGAAAGTCAAGAATCTTTTATGAATAATGTAATAGTTTAAGACAAATTAACTATTTTTTTTATTTATTTATCAATTTTTTTATTTTTTTTTTAAACCCCTCGTAATGAGAGAAAAAAGAATCCTTAATCGACACCCCTATCCTGAAATAATTTACACATGACCCTAACAGAACCCTGAACAATTGTGATACAGCAGCACCTTTGCTTGGTTAACTATCCCAGAACGATTCTAACAGACCCAAGGGCCACCTTGATGATGCTAGAGTAGCCCTCTTACATCTCAAGGAGACCTTTAAAAATTGTCGTGAGAGGGATTAACCTGTTCCCTGATCAGTCTTTTTAAATACATAAGGCATACAGGGCAGCTGTATAAAACCCTATATTAGCTTGCCTTGCCTAATTACTTGCTACTACCTGGGAACATAGCATTGCTACAAAGTCAATTTCCGGAAAGATTGTTAATGTTGCTGTGCAGCTTTGTTAATAAACTCATTTATGTAGAAGATTGTTACTGTTAAAGCAAAAATACTGAGGCCACTTATCAAGGAAGTCCTTTTTCTCTGTATTACTTTATAGAAAAGCTGTTGTTCTGTTGTGTAAAATTAAATATTATTATATGTCTAAAATACTATTTGACGAGACAGAATGGAGGCTTAGGATGAAATCAGTCACTTTTTCCTCTTCGTACTACCACCAAGATCAATACATTATGTCCCCTTTAACCATAAAGTGACAATGACAATGCCAAGTGCTTAAAAGGAAACATAAACTAATTGGATACAATCACACTACAGATTTCCCTTTGTTTCGTTTAATTTTTTTGGAAAATGTCTACAAGATAAGATAACTTAAATTCAGTTTGACTACAATTGACAGCGTTGTCAAACTAGTGGATATTAAATGAATTGTAATTTCTTGACCACTCATGTTTTATTTTTAATTTTTTGAAAATGACTACAAATTAGTAAATATTAAATGAATTGTAATTTCTTGACCACTATTGTTTTATTTATTTTTTTGAAAATGACTACAAATTAGTAGATATTAAATGAATTGTAATTTCTTGACCACTCATGTTTTATTTTTATTTATTTTGAAAATGACTACAAATTAGTAGATATTAAATGAATTGTAATTTCTTGACAAAAAAAAAAAAAAAAAAAAGAATAAGAGATTGAGCCTTTTCAAAACAATTGGATCAATTATAAGACATCAGTTAGGCCAAGGGAGCCGCGGTAGCTGAGCGGTAAAGCGCTTGGCTTCCGAACTGGGGGTCCGGGTTCAAATCCTGGTGAAGACTGGGATTTTCAACTTTGGAATCTTTGGGCGCCTCTGAGTCCACTCAGCTCTAATGGGTACCTGACATTAGTTGGGGAAAAGTATAGGCGGTTGGTCGTTGTGCTGGCTACATGACACCCTCGCTAATCGTAGGCCACAAAAACAGATGAACTTTACATCATCTGTCCTATAGACCACAAGGTCTAAAAGGGAAACTAGTTAGGCCAGGTTCACATCTAACTTTACATTCACTTTCACCTATCCTTTGATCTGCGGGACCGTTGGGGCACTACACAAGATCTGTTAACCTTCTTTCTCCATTCTTATCTCTCATTTGTCTTTGATATAATTTCATTTGCATGTTCTTTCTGAAAATATTGAAGCCTGCCTGGATGGACCTTTTCGGGGGCCGATTTTGAGTTTGTGTTTCCACACAAACTGTCTTTTGTAACCTTGTTTAAATAATATTTTTTTTTATTAAATTTGACAGAGAACAGTAGTTTTGTTAGTATAGATTACTTTAATTTAGTAGGCAGGGATCTATATGTTTTATAGGAGCAAAGCCATTATCATTAATAAGGCTGATATTTGTTCTTAAAGTAGTCGGATTCTTAGCCCATTTCTCTACAACAGTGTTTCCCAAACCTTTTCCTATCCGAACACTTTGCACATTCTGAATATTTACCAAAACCCTTCGCTACGTTTTTGTGGAGAGATGAATTCACGCGGTGGCCTACTTGTTAATTATTCTAGTAGTTCATGGGACACCTATTCAGGCCTCGAGGAACTCCGCAGAACACAGTTTGGGTAACACTGCTCTACAAGACTAATAAGCGCGTATATAAATCAGTGTACTTATGTAAATGAAAGAGTAAATGAGATGACAACACTATCAACATATCAACATGAACAACATGAACAACATTCTGGGTTTAGTCATTCCATCAAATAAGCAACAAGTTACCATGACAGTTTATTTGATATCTCTACGGTGAGTCTTGAGTTGGGGACACAACAAGAACATCCCAAGACTAAGTCTAGTACAACTAGCACTACAGATGCAGGATAGAATCACAAGACTAAGTCTAGTACAACTAGCACTACAGATGCAGGATAGAATCACAAGACTAAGTCTAGTACAACTAGCACTACAGATGCAGGATAGAATCACAAGACTAAGTCTAGTACAACTAGCACTACAGATGCAGGATAGAATCACAAGACTAAGTCTAGTACAACTAGCACTACAGATGCAGGATAGAATCACAAGACTAAGTCTAGTACAACTAGCACTACAGATGCAGGATAGAATCACAAGACTAAGTCTAGTACAACTAGCACTACAGATGCAGGATAGAATCACAAGACTAAGTCTAGTACAACTAGCACTACAGATGCAGGATAGAATCACAAGACTAAGTCTAGTACAACTAGCACTACAGATGCAGGATAGAATCACAAGACTAAGTCTAGTACAACTCGCACTACAGATGCAGGATAGAATCACAAGACTAAGTCTAGTACAACTAGCACTACAGATGCAGGATAGAATCACAAGACTAAGTCTAGTACAACTAGCACTACAGATGCAGGATAGAATCACAAGACTAAGTCTAGTACAACTAGCACTACAGATGCAGGATAGAATCACAAGACTAAGTCTAGTACAACTAGCACTACAGATGCAGGATATAATCACAAGACTAAGTCTAGTACAACTAGCACTTCAGATGCAAGGTAGAATCACAAGACTAAGTCTAGCATGGGCGTAGCCAGGATTTTTTTTCGGGGGGGGGGGGGTTGGGGGGGTGAATTTTTTTCTCCCCCCCCCTCGAAAAAAAAATTATATGTATTTATGTGTGTGTGTGTGTGTGTACATAATCTTTATTACATTCTGACCCTTCATTCTTTCGGAAGACGTTTATTGTGCCCTAGAATAGGTTCTTCCATGAGTTAGTGAAAAAATTGTGGATTCCCCGACATTACTAGCAAAGGGGTCTGGGGGAGCGCTAGGAGCTCCCCCAGTGCGAGGCGAAGCCCCGCCGCCAAACACTATTTCTGATATTGAAAACCAACAAAATGCGTATTCTGAGGTATCTACCGTGCATT
The DNA here is from genome assembly GCF_947242115.1 of Biomphalaria glabrata. Taxonomy (NCBI): domain Eukaryota; kingdom Metazoa; phylum Mollusca; class Gastropoda; family Planorbidae; genus Biomphalaria; species Biomphalaria glabrata. Next base: position 28,770,602 of record NC_074717.1, read on the forward strand.
TTCCTGCTATTAAAAAGTTCTATTTCAAAACCCTAATGAGCTATTCTTACTGACTTAGACCCTCCCTCGTCGTTCGGCGCATTTGCCATCAAGCTGTTTCCATAAAATTGTGGACTCCCCGCCATTACTAGCAAGGGGGTCTGGGGGAGCACCAGGAGCTCCCCAGCGCGGGGCGAAGCCCACCCCCCCCGGCCAAGCATTATTTCTGGTATTGAAAGCCAACAAAATGCATATTCTGAGGTATCTACAGTCCATTTCAATGCTATTAAAAAGTTTTATTTTAAAAACCTAATGTGCTATTCTTACTGACTTAGACCCTCCCACGCCGTTCTAAGCATTTGACGTCAAGCAGTTTCCATAAAAATCTGTCACTGGTAATTTCTGAAGCCTCTTCCCACCTACCATGAGGACCTCCATGAATGAGTGGCGTCAAGTTGTACTAGGATATCATTGCAACTCTTCTTATGCGTAATTCATGTCCCGCAAACCTCATGCGTCGTTCTCTCACAATCTTACTAAGGGGTCGACTCCCAGTTCGGCATAGGATTTCCTTGATTAAGATCCGATCTCTATAACTGACTCCTGAAATCTGTCTTAGCCATCTTTGTTGAGCTATATTTAGTGTTTTTCGGTAGATGACTATTCACTGCAGTTTATTAATGGAGCCCTGCCACTGGTAAAAATGTGTAACCTCTCTTGAATACGCTCTTGGGATTAAGTGACTGTAGTTTGCTTTAGATTTTTATAGAAAAGAGAAGTTTTATCGTCAAAATCTTCTGTTGGAGGTTTTCCACCTCAAAATGCTCTGTAGGGGGATCTTAGACTCAAAACCATCTGGAGGGGTTTTAAACTTTAAAAAAAAAGTCATCTGTAGAAGAAACTCAAAACCCCCGATTGGCTTGGCTACGCTCAAATAATTTTAGTGTGTAATTTCCTTTTTTTTTATATTGAAGATGTATTTTTAGCACCAAACCCCTCTGAATGGGGGTTTAAACTCAAAACCCCTTTCGGCAACGCTCATAGCATTTTGAGTGCGTAATTTGCTTTTTTTCTTACACTGAAGATGGCGGGGGGTTTAAACTCAAAACCCCTTTGACTACGCTCATAGATTTTAGAGTGAGTAATTTTCTTTTATTTATATTGAAGAGGTACTTTTTAGCTTCAAACTCCACTGGAGGGGAGTCTAAACTCAAAACCCCATAGACTACACTCATAACATTTTTAGTGTATAATTTGCTTTTTTTTATTATTAAAAAGAGGTATTTTTTACCTTCAAACCCCACTGAAGTGGGGTTTAAATTCAAAACTGAGTCAAAACCCATTTAGCTACGTTCATAACATTTTGAGTGCGTAATTAGCTTTTTTTATATTAAAAAATACCCCTGGTAGGGGTTTTTAAAATCGAACCCCCCTGGCAGGGGGTTTTAAACTCAAAACCCCTTTGGTTGTGCTAGGGCAAGTGATGGTTTAGTATTAAAATCTCACCTAAAATAAACAAAATCAAAGCTAAAAATCAGTCACTAAATTCCGACTCCGGGGGGGGGGAATTTCATTTCGGGGGGGGGTTGAACCCCAAGAACCCCCCCCCCTGGCTACGCCCATGAAGTCTAGTACAACTAGCACTACAGATGCAAGATAGAATCACAAGACTAGGTCTAGTACAACTAGCACTACAGATGCAAGTCAGAATCACAAGACTAAGTCTAGTACAAATAGCACTACAGATGCAAGATAGAATCACAAGACTAAGTCTAGTACAACTAGCACTACAGATGCAAGATAGAATCACAAGACTAAGTCTAGTACAACTAGCACTACAGATGCAAGTCAGAATCACAAGACTAAGTCTAGTACAAATAGCACTACAGATGCAAGATAGAATCACAAGACTAAGTCTAGTACAACTAGCACTACAGATGCAAGATAGAATCACAAGACTAAGTCTAGTACAACTAGCACTACAGATGCAAGATAGAATCACAAGACTAAGTCTAGTACAAATAGCACTACAGATGCAAGGTAGAATCACAAGACTAAGTCTAGTACAAATAGCACTACAGATGCAAGATAGAATCACAAGACTATAGTACAACTAGCACTACAGATGCAAGATAGAATCACAAGACTATAGTACAAGTAGCACTACAGATGCAAGATAGAATCACAAGACTATAGTACAACTAGCACTACAGATGCAAGATAGAATCACAAGACTATAGTACAACTAGCACTACAGATGCAAGATAGAATCACAAGACTATAGTACAACTAGCACTACAGATGCAAGATAGAATCACAAGACTATAGTACAAGTAGCACTACAGATGCAAGATAGAATCACAAGACTATAGTACAAGTAGCACTACAGATGCAAGATAGAATCACAAGACTATAGTACAAGTAGCACTACAGATGCAAGATAGAATGAAGACAACGTGAAACGATGCATACAGATGAAATGACTCCTGCATCTCTAAAAGTCATATAACAGTGGAACATAAAGTAAAACATTCAACAGCAACACTGTGTAATTGTTACAGAGAAAAAATAATTTTTAAAATTATGAGGAAACAAACGTAGTATATGCTACATCACTCAGAAGCGGCCCCCGTCGGATCCCTGTCGTATCCGCCTATTCTCAAAGAATATTCAAGACGAGATTTTGTTTTCATTGTCAAAAGTAATAATGTTTCAAAGATTCATTTGGCGTTGTAAAAAATGTTGTTTTTTTTTCTGTAAAATGTTTTACGTGTTTAAGATGTTCTTCAAAGTTCAAGATAATTTACTTCCTTGTCCAAACCTCCCGCTGGACGACGGGGGATGGCAGCGAGCAGGGTATGAACCCGGGACCGTCGAGATAATCAGCCCAGCGCGCTAACCCCAAGACCAGGCATTGCTGTTAATTTAATAACAAACTAATAGCTATTATTTACAAAGAGATATATTACACATTACGGCATGACAATTACCGGATATGTACAATAAGTCAGACGAGCGATTTTTAGATAATCTTTTGGCAACGATTTGTAAATGAAAAAAAAAAAAGAACAGATATCGAGCCAGTACTTCGGCAACGTCTGCTCGATGTCCCAGCACAGTTACTAACAGAGCTATTGGCATCTTCATTTAAATGGAACTAGAATGAGGATGTATATCTACCTAAACTAAACTTCTGATTTAGCACTGCTAGATCTAAAATATAAATTTGGAATAATTTAGATGTAATTTAGATAAGATTTGTGTATAAAAACATAAGCCTAGATAATCTATCAATAGACTGAATGCAACTTTAATTTTAAAATAGTAGATAAGTTTTAGTATTTTATAACATTGCCATATTGGTCTAGACATTTGGAAATCAAAATCTACACTTTAAGTCTAGAAATTGAAATTCTAGATCTTCATCTAGTCTATATCATTCTAAACTAGTCCTAGAAATTATAAAATTATCTAGAATGATTTTAATAAGAATACAAATCTAGATTTAGTTTAAAAAATCTAGATCTAGTGTAAAAAATCTAGATTACATCTAAATCTAGCTAGTATGTCTGTTTTTTGATACGAGGAAAATGACGAGGTTTAATAAACATTTATGAACCAAGTTCTTTTAACATTTCATTTGAAGAATTCATTCCATATGACGTCAAAGAAATAAAAAACATTATGTCACAATGGGCTAGTTAGATAAAAATGTCTTTATTAACACACGAGAGTTAAAGAGGGTTCATAGTGGTGCACCGAGTTCTAATAGCATTTGATTTATAGATGTATATATATGAGGATTAAAGCCGCATTTTTTTTTGTTTATTTTTATCTGTCAGTCTGTCTGTCCGTCATGTTAATATCCAAAAAAAAAAAGCTATTGAAAATCTGATTAACCTTTAATGTTCCTTCCGAAACATCTCAATAGTTTTATATATAGTGCGAGAAAAAGAGAATTCCAAATAAATCTAATACTGTTATTTAAATTTATGGAATAGCCTCGTATGAAAATTAGATGTACCATTGCCTTGTGGAGAGATTTTCATACCATACTCTGGTGTTAGGAAGTTGTTTTCCTTAAAAATAGGAACATAATATTAACGATAATTATAGTTTGTAACGTTTTAGCTAGAAAATTTAATGTAGTGTAAGACAGAAGTGCGAATTTACATAAACAGAGTTCAAATGTTTTTTCATAAAAATCCGGAACAACCGATTTTCGTAAGTGAGAAGAAAATTATTTGTTCTATTTATTAGAAGAAGGATTTCAAACAGTTATTCGGCGTTAGTAGATTTTTCATACAAAATTCGGGACAACTTTGGCGACGATTTGTAAGAAAATTAAAGTAATGTAGGTCGATTTCTTTTTCAAAAAAAAAATCCGTAACATTCTTTACCGATTAAAAAAAAAACTTTTGTTATGTTTCAGCAAGAAAATTAAATGTAAAATAAGTCTAAAAATTGATTTTCAATAATCGTTTCTAGTAAATTATTTTCTTATTGTAAAATCATAAACAATCTATTGTCGATTTTTTTTTTTAAAGACATACATTTATTTTAAGTTAAAAATACGGAACAATTTGATATCGATAGTTAAACTATAGTGGCCTATTGTCCAAGAATATTAGTGTAATATAAGTAAATTATGCGATTTTAAACAATCATTTGACGTAAAACAATATCCGGAACAACTTTTACATACAATGTGCATTCTTAGCCTTTATAAACAAACATAAATGTTTCCATTTAATTTTAGCAGCAAGTTGACCAGAAAATAACACAGTTAACTCATTTTTATATTTGTTGTGACCATTTCTTGTACATTTTATAAATATATTTGACTTAGTGATACTGAAAATACACAAAACATTATCATTCTTTATTAACATATTGTAACATTATCTCCCTTACATTTATGTATTGTTTTAGAATTGGTGTATTTTTATGAAAAAAATCGCTTGTATAATTAATTTTATAAATTAAACGGTTTGCTTTTAGAAAACCAAAAGTAGCCGTTGCACCTAAACTTTTCAAGCCGCATCGCTTGGTGAAATAATATTTTTCATTTCTCTTCTAGTTTTCGAGATCTGAGTGTGACAGATGGACATTTGCACAAACCTAATAGCGGCTTTTCCCCTTACGAGGCCGCTAAAAATGTCAAACTATTTGAAAAGATGATTGTTAAGTTAATGTTGACAAACACCTTTTAACATAAGTTTCAACTTTTAATATGGAAATAGAGAAGGAAATCTTGAGTGATTAGAAAAAGTACATACACAATGGACAACAATCTGTGTAAAAACTCGTAGACTAGAAGAAACTTTCAGAGATCATCTGTACACAGTGAGGGCACTTGTAGACCAGAAAAAAAAATATTAAAGATCATCTGTACACAATGAGAACACTTGCACACTTGAACAAAATATAGAGATCACCTACACAGTGAGAACACTTGTAAACAACAAAATAATTAAACAAAAACCAAAGAAATTCAGAAACTTGTCTGTGATAATGAACACGACATAAAAGAAATGTAAAATTGTACAGAGTAAATATAAAGTGATTTGACAGTGTCTAGAAGGCAGAGAGAGTGAGAGAGAGAGAGAGAGAGAGAGAAAGAGAGAGAGTTATTTGCTTGTTATTAGAATAAAGAACAGTGTTTATCGGCTGATACTATCCAACCTACAAAAGAAAAGGTTAGATAAATATCTACTTGTTTCTAGTAGGCAGTGGTTATTACTTTTCATTATAGGATACACAAAACTTGTTGATATAGAAAAGAAACAATAATATTTTGAAACTGTATTTGACTATCACATTAATTGACTTGATTTGATATTTGTCTCTGAAACTAACCAAGAATCAATTTTTTTTCGAAAACGACAACTCCAACAATGAAAGTAATTTACTGAATTTTCAGTCTAACTTCCCTTGAGAAGAAAAAAAAAACCAACAGTTTAATCCTGTACTATAAGAATGCCAGAACTAATGTATTTATTCATGCTTCACTACATTCAAGAAGAACATTAAGAACTCTCTGTTCCAAATTTTTTAAAATTAAGTTTGTTATTTTAACTCTCAATATTAGGTTTGTAATGTTATCTAAGCGCCTTGAGCCTACATCATGTTTGTTTACAACGCTCTCATAAATTAAAGTATTATTATTATTATTATTATTAATCTTATTTTGAAAACAATTTCAACGATGTTCTGCTAAATGTCAATGCCTATGTATATTTGAGTACACAAGATGTATAGTCTATTGAACAAACTGGGAAAAGTTCTAAAAATATTTCATTTTAACATTATTTTGTTCTTTTGGCCAATATTCTTCTTTTACGAATGAAATTGTTTCGAATGACGTCTAAAAAGGGGGACGGGGAGTATGATACTTCCCTATTTAATTTTACATAACACGGCTTACTGCTGTATTTCTCAAACTGTTCTCCTCGGACCTCAAGGGGTCCTCGTGACGACCGAAAGGGGTCCGCAGAAAGATGAAAATTATATACCATTCTTGGCTAAAAGCCAGTTTATCTGATCGGATAATTTGAATAATAATAAACTCGACCCTCACTACTGTTTAATATGTCTATTACATACTAAATCATTAACGACCTAAACCAAAAATTAAAAAAAAAATTCCTTTGGTTATGCCTGACTGGCTATTAAACCCTCACGTGCACGTGGACAAACTGAGTTCCAATCACTAATGCAGGAGCAGCTTAGTGACAACAAATATAAATAAATATACCTTTTTCACTTAGGGGTCCGTGGGGAAGACTTGACTTATAAAAAAGGGGGTCCCCGGTCAAAAAATTGAGAACCACTGGCTTACTGCATTCGAATAATACATTTTTTTTGTAAACATATGCGAGAATGAATTAATAGTCCTACAATATTCTACATTATACATGAACATTTGACACCATCTTATGTAGGTCTTTTGATACCCTTAGCACCAATAGTAAGTCACTTGCACGGCTTAAACCACGGAGTAATGTAGCTAGTCTAAACGTGGCTTAGGATTTGTAACATCGAAATCACAAATGAGTTTAAAAATATAAAATAAATAAAACGGCAGCTCGCACAAAACATGCGCGTGTAGACCGCAGGATTATGGGACATTGTTTCAATTTTGTCTTGCCGCAGGAATCGCACATTAGAACTAAACCTTATACACTGGGAATAACTACGGTTTGAACAAAAAAAAAAAAAACAAAAAAAAAAAAAAAAACAATATATGCAATAAAATTGAAATTTATTTTTACATTACAGTCTAAGTGAATTACAGAATTCCAGGATTACAGAATTACAGAATGAATTTCAAAAGAAGTAAAAAATGGAATCAATATTATTATAGTAAGTTTCTTCGGGATATAGTAATTTCATACATCAAACTAAATGGGCATGATTAATTGAAGTGCAAGTTGCAAAAGACCAGCCCATGTGACAAGAAGTCGTGAAAAGTGGATCAAGGATTTGTTGGTAGTGTCGGTAATAAATGAAAGCAGCTCGTAGCGTTACAATGCCAACAAACCACAGCTATTGGACACTTGTTCTTTCTATAATAATGACCTTAGGCCACTGCAATCTATGCGACCGCAGTGGGCCCCGCACTTTCATAGGCCCCACGCTAATTCAAGGTGTAAATTATTAAATTAAACTATTTTATAACTTATAACAGATTTTCCGCGGCTTCCAAATTTATCAGGAACTCCTGAAAATCTCATGAAATTGCAAAATATACCTAAAAGTCCTGGAAATCTCTGAAAATTATTAAAATCTTTTGAAAACTCATAAAAATCTCCTGATACATAGACAAAATTGCCATTTTGGGGTGTCATTCAATATCGAAAACGCCAATCCTACGCGCGATAAAAAACGGCATTTATACAATACTCGTAATTGTGGAATCTGGTGAAAGAAGCTTCTCGCGCCTCAAACTAATGAAGAATTACTTGAGGTCAACAATTCTCGAAGATAGATTGAAACATTTGGTAATTATTACTACTAAGCGTCATCTTTGTAGTAAAAAGAATGTTTATGATATACTCAGTGGCGTAGCTAGGTACCCGTGGGTCCGGGTTAAAGAACATCTTGGTGGGCCCCCCTCTAGACAATAACACAAATTTAGTGTGTGACAAAAAAATGAGTAATCTAAATGTAAAGATATTCCAGTGTAAAGATCGTACATTTTTTTAAAATAAGTAATTATGTCATAACGTTTGACTCAGTTAGGACAGCATATAAGTAATAATGTCTTAATGTCTTAAAAGTGAATGTTTTTACAACTTCTTAACAGAGTTAAACGACTTCAAAGTGTTTCAAATGAACAAACAAATGTTCTTCCTAAGTTCTAATGTGGGCCCCAACTGGCCATGAGTTATGGACCCAAGCGTTATGAACTCCTTCGCGCCATGGTTGCTACGCCACAGGATATACTGTATGACTTCGCTACACGCAAGGCTCGTAACGCAATTCTGTACGTAGTAAAGAATGAATAAAATACAAAGACGAATTTATTTTCTAATATAAACTCTTAATTTTCACTTATTATCCGTATCCCTACCCAAATAGGGCCCCGCAATGGTTAAGCCTGGTCCTGCTATTTAGTGACGGGTGAATACAGAGAAGATTACTTGTTCTCTCCCCCCCCCCCATATCTTTTTTTTTTTCGCCGCAAAAGTTACGTGGGGTAACTCTAGTCCAGTGTTTCTCAAACTGTGTGCCGCGGCACACTAGTGTGCCGCCGAAGCTTTGCTGGTGTGCCGCGGGAGTTTTCAGAACGCCACACGTGCAGCATTACACAGGTCTGCCTACTATTAAATGTTTATTTTACGTTGCGATGACATCCCTATCTGCAACGACCAGTAATAGTAGTGGATCGCTCCATTATGACGGAAAGGGGTGTTAGCTATTCAGATTATGGAATTGTCCACTATTCATATATTATTATAATGATTCAAATGTAGGCCGCCTTAGCAGACGCACAGCAGTTCTTGAATTGGTAACGATAATAATAGGCGATGTGTTTTATGTAAATTGTTCAGGTGTATGCTAATAATAACAAATTATCAATAAGTCTTATTCATTATTATCCATGGAGAAATACGTTAGCAAGAATGAAACTGCGAAGGCGTTAAATGAAAAGCAAGGAACCAAACGAAGGTACAAAGAAGATTACATCGGATATGGTTTCATATCTTCGGGACCTGAAGATGCTCCATTGCCATTCTGTCTGATCTGAAATGCATCTTTGTCGAATGAGGCGCTTGTTCCAAGCAAATTGAAGAGACACTTGGAAACAAAATATCCAGCTGTAAAAGCGCAACCGAAGGAATACATCGAAAACATCAGGGCTCTACAAAATAAACAAGCTAAGAAACTTACGAACTACCTAAAGCTGCCAGTAAAGGGATTGATTGCAAGTTATAAGGTTGCTCAATTATTAGCGAAACGCAAGAAAGCACACACAAAGGCTGAATCAGTCATTGCACCAGCTTTAGCAATAGTTGTTGAAACTATCCTTGGACCTGATCCCGCCGAAAAAGTTAAAAAAGTTCCTTTGTCAAATGATACTATCTCGCGCAGAATTGAAGACTTATCGTCAGATTTACAAGATCAAATCTGCAAACACTTAGACGTGACAGACGATGAAGTTTATCTGCTGTGGTCTCTTCAAGTTGATGAATCCACTGACGTTAGCTCCAAAGTCCAGCTGCTAGCTTTTATTCGGTTCATAAAGGATGAAAAATGTGTCAACGAATTCTTATTTTGCAAAGACTACGACCAAAGGCGAAGATATTTTTAAAGTGGTGAACATTTTGCTATTCAATCTACATTGGAAAAACTGTGTCAACGTTTGCACCGATGGCTGTCCTTCCATGCAGGGAAATAGAAAGGGATTCGTCACTCTTATGCGTCAAGAAAATCCAAATGTATTAGTTGTTCACTGCATGGTCAACAGAGAACCTCTGTCCTTCAAATCTTTGCCGAAAGATTTGATGTCTGTTCTGGATCAAGTGATTGAAGTTGTAAACTTCATCAAATCTCGACCATTTGCATCCCGACATTTCTCAGAGCTTTGTGTTTCCTGTATCACACCAAGGTTCGTTGGCTCTCCAGGAGAAAAGTGTTAAAGCGTGTCATCAAACTCAAGGCTGAGTTGATTTCATTCTTGGAGGCTGAAAAAAAAGACTTTTGATTTTCTATTCATGATGAGATCTGGTGGGTTAAGGTGATACTTCTCTCTGATTTATTTGACAAATTAAATTCATTGAATTTAAGTCTTCAAGGACCATCGGAAACCATCATCACTGAATCCTCAAAACTGAAGTCATTTGGTGAAAAAATTGTCTTTGTGGCAAAGTAAGATCTTGAAAGGTGTCTTCGCTTCTTCTACTTAAAATGAATGTGCTTCAACTAAAGAAATCACCTCAGAAATTCTGTACACTTTGACACACCTGCAGTCAGAATTGCAGCATTACTTTCCAACAGTTTGAAGTAATGTGTATGGATGGGTCAGCTATCTATTTGGAAACAACAATCTTACAACTGAAGAAGAAGAGCAGCTCATTGATTTAAAAAAACGATGCAGTTCTTAAATCAAGTTTTACCGAGAAAAGCTTGGATGTGTTTTGGATTTCAATCAACAAGTTATATCGTGCAATCAGTTTAAAAGCAATCAAAATAATTCTTCCATTTGCATCTTCATGGTTATGTGAGTTTGGATTTTCAGCACTGACTGAAATCAAGTCTAAGAAAAGAGAGAGACTTCTTACAATAGACGATGAAATGCGAGTTTGTTTGTCGACTTTGGAGCCTCGATTAGATCGCATTTGCTCTCAAAAACAGGCATACCATTCACATTAAATGTAATACTTAAAAACAGGTCAAATCTTTTTTTCTTTTTATTATAAAACAACTATTGCTCTTCGTGGTGTGCCGCGAAATTTTTGTAGTTTTTTTAGTGTGCCGGCAGAAAAAAAAGTTTGAGAAACACTGCTCTAGTCCGACTTGCAGAAATAAAAGAGTTATCTTTCTATGAATGTTGTTAGTGCCAGGCATGCTTGGACCATGAAGAGAATTATATAGAGAGAAGATTATTACAGTACCTCTACTTAAGTCACACTTTCGGCGTGGAACTTTGGTGGGCAACGGGTGGGTGGACGCTATTCTCGAAAACGACTCTAACGATTTTCCTTGAAATTTGACAGTCGATGCATATCGTTGGGAAAAGAATTGCGAGGTCGTGGGCCACATTGGGAAAACTCTGGTTTGACAGTTATAATTTTTCAAAGTATAATTAAGTAAACGCTGCGCAAACTGTTCCTGAACATTAATTTATTAAACTCTTTAACCCTTAAAGTGCTGAGCTATTTTATAATTACTGATTACCAAATGGAATTACAATTCTGATGTTTAGAGGCCAAACAACCACACGCGTTTTAAGGGTTAAAGAATAGGGCCTGCATGTGAAAGTACCCAAAAAACGTCATCTGTATTTTTTAGCCTTCTAACAAATTTAAATTATTATTTTTTTTATATTTAGATAAATTACAACGGTCAAACTAGAGTTTTCTCAGAGTGGCAACCGAGTTAGAATTTTTTTCTAGTGATATACATCCACTGTCCCACACGGCAGTAGGCCACACTGTAGTAGGCCACGAGGCATTGTGTCTTACTGCCGTGTGGCCTACTGCAGTTTGTCTTACAGCCGTGTGGCCTACTGAATTTTGTGTCTTACTGCTGTGTGGCCTACTGCCGCGTGACCTACTGCAGTGTGTCTTACTGCTGTGTGGCCTACTGCAGTGTGGCCTACTGAATTTTGTGTCTTACTGCTGTGTGGCCTACTGCCGTGTGACCTACTGCAGTGTGTCTTACTGCTGTGTGGCCTACTGCCGCGTGACCTACTGCAGTGTGTCTTACTGCTGTGTGGCCTACTGCCGCGTGATCTACTGCAGTGTGTCTTACTGCTGTGTGGCCTACTGCCGCGTGACCTACTGCAGTGTGTCTTACTGCTGTGTGGCCTACGGATCGAGTTTGATCATTTATCATCGTCTTAGAAATACACAGGAAGACGGAAGCCTTAAGGTGGCCAACTAATTAAATGCCTAACTCAAAGCAAAGAAACATGCAGCAGAGATTTCCAGTGACCAGGTACTTCATGACTAGCCAAACCTGGAGTCCATTATTTAGTATTAGAACAAGAAGTGGAAAGTGTGACAGGAGCACAGCAATAGGGAAGAAGCCAAAAGCGTTTTTTGTTTATTTCGCTGCGGTGTTTCACCATTGAAAACTAAAATGCGTGGGGAAGTTAAAATAAAAAAAGAGTGCAATAACCCTGACATTAAGGCCATGTCATAATTCTCTTCATGACGTCTGGAGAAGCTGTTACCAGGAATGTTAGCAGCATAAAACACGAGTGGAGCTCGCCCATGATACAGCACAGAGCCAGCAGTAAACCCGGCAGGAAGTCAAGATAGGTATTGAGATGCTGGCGGAAGTTATCTGTCAAGAAACGAGGGTGGTTTTGGGTAATAAACCATTTGAGTGGGGGTTTTTTTCCCAATCGGTATTATACACTACAGAGTAGTACAGGAGGGGGTAAGATTGGGTATACAGGTTGACTGACGTCATTGTTGACTGTGGTCACTTGATTGAACGTATCATAAAGCTGTAATGCTTCAATTTTGTATAAGGAACAAGTGTTTTCCCGGTCTTTGTAGGAAACCATTACTTTACCGGTCTTAGTCTGTAGGAAACAATTGTTTTCCCGGTCTTAGTGTATAGGAAACAAGTTTTTCCCGGTCTTAGTGTGTAGGGGAAAAAATTTGACGGCCTTAGCGTATAGGAAACAAGTTTTTGCCGGTCTTAGCCTATAAGAAACAAGCTTTTACCGGTCCTTAGTGTATAGGAAACAAGTTTTTGCCGGCATTAGGCTGTAGGAAACAAGTTTTTGCCGGTCTTAGTCTGTAGGAAACAAGTGTTTTGCCGGTCTTAGTCTATAGGAAACAAGTTTTTTGCCGGTCTTAGTCTGTAGGAAACAAGTGTTTTGCCGGTCTTAGTCTATAGGAAACAAGTTTTTTGCCGGTCTTAGTCTATAGGAAACAAGTGTTTTGCCGGTCTTAGTCTATAGGAAACAAGTGTTTTGCCGGTCTTAGTCTATATACTCTATAGGAAACAAGTGTTTTGCCGGTCTCAGTCTATAGGAAACAAGTGTTTTGCCGGTCTTAGTCTATAGACTCTATAGGAAACAAGTGTTTTGCCGGTCTCAGTCTATAGGAAACAAGTGTTTTGCCGGTCTTAGTCTATAGACTCTATAGGAAACAAGTGTTTTGCCGGTCTCAGTCTATAGGAAACAAGTGTTTTGCCGGTCTTAGTTGGAAATGAGCACCGGGTACAATCCCGCTGCCTTTTTAACGCCCTGCTTTGAATGAGGAACTGACAGGCTATGTCCTTTACTGCAGCCTAAACATGACTGAACTCACTATCCCTGCCCCCCCCCCATGACGTGAAAGTAACAAGAAAAATATAAAAATACTTTTTTTTAAATAAACCAAGCGTATATTGAGCGTAGTTGTATCAATTAGTTTGGATCAGTCATGGAGTTACATTTGTAATAGATCTAGGCTAACAATAAGAAATCTTACAATGATGATTTTAAAAGCATGTTGTTTTTTTTAAGTTGAACGACCTGAATTCGAACTCAAGGGTTCAAGACTCCTCAAGTGAAAAACAGAATGCTTATGAAAATAGAATGTTTTATAGTTCTCTATTGTTAGTTTCAAACTTTAAAGCGTAAAGGTAACTAATTCAACTATACCACCACATTAGTTAAGTACAATTTCTTTCTCTTTTTCGATACCAAACAAAATAGTTAATTACCAATAGCAAATTAAATAATTGGTTTATTTTTTTTTTGTTGATTCTTGTGTTGTCAGCTAAAAGAAATAAATGTGCGAAATTTCAACTTGATCCGAGATTGGGTGTGAGAGAACTAACGTGTACAAACGTTTGACCAGACAGACAGACAGACAAACAGATAGAAAGAGTTGATAAGCTTCCTTAAAAGAATATAGATCTAGTACTTGTATTCTCATTTTATTTTTATCAATTCGAACTTTATATTGGAACTATAAAGTCAACTCAACACATTCATGTTTTATTTGTCATGGAAAGAAAAAGGTGTTTTAGTGATGTACCGACTCCTTCCATTGTATAGCCTAGGTTGTAGTGATGTACTGACTCCTTCCATTGTATAGCCTATGTTGTAGTGATGTACTGACTCCTTCCATTGTATAGCCTAGGTTGTAGTGATGTACTGACTCCTTCCATTGTATAGCCTAGGTTGTAGTGATGTACTGACTCCTTCCATTGTATAGCCTAGGTTGTAGTGATGTACCGACTCCTTCCATTGTATAGCCTATGTTTTAGTGATGTACCGACTCCTTCCATTGTATAGCCTATGTTGTAGTGATGTACCGACTCCTTCCATTGTATAGCCTATGTTGTAGTGATGTACCGACTCCTTCCATTGTATAGCCTATGTTGTAGTGATGTACCGACTCCTTCCATTGTATAGCCTATGTTGTAGTGATGTACCGACTCCTTCCATTGTATAGCCTAGGTTGTAGTGATGTACCGACTCCTTCCATTGTATAGCCTATGTTGTAGTGATGTACCGACTCCTTCCATTGTATAGCCTATGTTGTAGTGATGTACCGACTCCTTCCATTGTATAGCCTAGGTTGTAGTGATGTACCGACTCCTTCCATTGTATAGCCTAGGTTGTAGTGATGTACCGACTCCTTCCATTGTATAGCCTAGGTTGTAGTGATGTACCGACTCCTTCCATTGTATAGCCTAGGTTGTAGTGATGTACTGACTCCTTCCATTGTATAGCCTAGGTTGTAGTGATGTACCGACTCCTTCCATTGTATAGCCTAGGTTGTAGTGATGTACCGACTCCTTCCATTGTATAGCCTAGGTTGTAGTGATGTACTGACTCCTTCCATTGTATAGCCTAGGTTGTAGTGATGTACCGACTCCTTCCATTATATAGCCTAGGTTGTAGTGATGTACCGACTCCTTCCATTGTATAGCCTAGGTTGTAGTGATGTACTGACTCCTTCCATTGTATAGCCTATGTTGCAGTGATGTACTGACTCCTTCCATTGTATAGCCTAGGTTGTAGTGATGTACTGACTCCTTCCATTGTATAGCCTATGTTGCAGTGATGTACTGACTCCTTCCATTGTATAGCCAAGGTTGTAGTGATGTACCGACTCCTTCCATTGTATAGCCTAGGTTGTAGTGATGTACTGACTCCTTCCATTGTATAGCCTATGTTGCAGTGATGTACTGACTCCTTCCATTGTATAGCCTATGTTGCAGTGATGTACCGACTCCTTCCATTGTATAGCCTAGGTTGTAGTGATGTACCGACTCCTTCCATTGTATAGCCTAGTGTCACCGCGTTATTTTATATGTTATGAACGTGGCTGTGGTTATCAATGTTGGCGTGGTGGTGACATTGGGTTCTTGTTACAAATCACTGAATAATGAAATGACGCTGGGTGTAGCAGACAATAAGTTTAATATAACACCACATAGTGAATACACCATACAATTCGACCCAGGAATGGTCAGTATTAATCCAACAGTAATATACGAATATCACAACTTAGTACTTATTCTATAACCAACTACTTTAAACATCTAACTCTACTGCTTATATCTTAAGTGACTCAATACAAGTGCTTGCTACAAGATCTCTATGTGGACTGACCGCCTTTAACTCTCTGGTTCACCTAAGGTCAAAAGTGTTCACCTTAGTGCAACATGGGTTGTGAATAAGATTCACAATATGGAATTAACATACACAATACAGAATTAGGGTTTCTACTCTATGGCACCAACTTTGAGGTGGTGACATTACCTATCACCCCCCTTTTGAAAAAAATTTTGAAGAAATTTTTTTCAGCTTGATGACATAATTATCATAAGTAGGATCAATTGGAATTCTTAGGGTCTATCAAATGTACAATTGCAGAGTTCAAATAGAACTACAAACTTCAAATAAAATATATAATATGACAGTGTTACACAAAATATTTGCTGAATCAAAAAAAAAATTCATACAAGGGCAAAATTCTCTAATTCATCATATTCTTGTAAGGCAATTCAAATAATTCTCTGAGTCAAATACTTAACATCCCAAATAATTCTTTACATGTAGTTCTAATATATACATCAATATTCAAATGTGTTCAATATTTACAAGTCTTTTTCATAATAATATGTGCAAAGTGTGACGAAAATTTCAATGACAATCTCCTATGTCACAATGTGAAAAATTAATACAAGTTTTTATTCACAATATCTATTTATAAAAAATAAATCTTTGACACTATAGAAATGGGAAGTCTGGTTTTTGACACCAATAGTACAATATGTACATATCATGTAGAAAATGTTACAAGTAAGTCTCAATATGTAAGTGATAAGTATAGAAAAATTCAATATATGTGTCAAAATTCAACATCAAATTGTTTAATGATCATTGTTACAAATTCAATGTATCTGTTTACTTCAATATGAGGTTTGACATCTCCATAAAAAATTGTTGTGCATTAATATTACACAAGTAAATATGTATAATTCAAGTATCAAAATATTGGATCAAAAGTATCAACATGAAATCAAAATAAATATCTTTCATGGTGCTTGTTGCATGCACCTTATGTTTCAATTAAGTATTTCTCCATATGACAGTTCAAATAATTTGTAGCTAGTAATGGCAAAAGTTTAATGTTACATTGTTTATCAAATAATTATTGTGTACAAAGTTCAAAAAACTCTTTTGTCAAAAGAAATTCAACTGAGAAAATGTGTCAGTTGTGATACAATCTTTGAGTTTACATTAATTTGTTCAAGCATATATATACAAGCATAACATCATAATGGTTTAGTTGTATTTATTTTAATCTGTTGTGAAAATGTGTAAGTCCAATTTAAAAGAATAATATCAAGTGTCTCTTTCAGCACTTGAAATATCAAAAAGTTTGTACAACAATCTTCTTGTTTACATCAATGATTGTTACAAAAATATATAGTCCATAAGAATAGTTTGACCAAAATGTTTTCAAAAAAATACAAGTGTATGTCAATATTTAATTACACTAATTGACATTGAATAAATAAGTTACATTATGAATCAATCTCCTTTTTCAATAGTATTGAAAAATGTGACTAAGTTATATAATTGTGATAAATGACATAGTAAAAAATTCCAATCTTGTTTACAATAGCTGTGGAAAAAAAAATTTGTCACAGTTGTTCTCAATACAATGAGAAAAAATAATGTTTACATTGCATGGAAAAAAATTAAGCTAGGTACTGAATAAGTTGGGAAAAAAATTCAATGTTTGTTTACATTGTTGAGTACAAAAATGTTATTCTTGTTGACAAAAGAATGTGAAAAAATTGTTGGTTACAATGAAGTAATCAAATTCCAAAGTTTGTTTACAAATAGAGTTTTTAAAAAAATGAAGTCTTAGTTCTAGTTCAATGTTTACAAATAGTACTCAATGTTTACAAAATAATGCTCAGTGTTTACAACATGACATCATAGCTGGTTGTAAAAATAATTTTTTACTTTAAGGTGTGAATCTTAAATCTTTGACATTTAGCAATACAAGTTTTGACTAACATGACATAGATCATTATCTAAGTCATTCTGATTATCTTGAATATATCTGGACATAAAATCAGCAATAACATTATCTTTCCCTTTTATTTGTTTTATTTCAAAATGGAAATCAGCTAGGATCATGGTCCATCTTGTAATTCTACTATTAGTATTTGCTTTAACATTTAGAGTGGTTAATGGTTTATGATCTGTAAATATTAGGAAAAATCTGCCTAACAGATGTCTTTTTATTCGCAGTGTACACCACACTATGGCTAAACATTCTTTTTCTATGGTACCGTTTCATATTCTATTGGTCTTTCAGTTGCTACAGCTGCTATGTTTTGTCTGGTATGATTGTTATTGTGGTAAGTATGTTGTCTATCTTGAAATTGATCTCTTCTAGACATTCTGTTGTTTTGCCATCTTCTGTTTGTTTGATGTGATCTACTGTTAGTTGGACTGTAGCTTTGCCATGTTCTTCTGTTATATTGTTGTTGATAGGATCTATTATAGTTAGGACTGAAGCTCTGGAAAGTTCTGTTATCT
Source organism: Biomphalaria glabrata (assembly GCF_947242115.1). Classification (NCBI taxonomy): domain Eukaryota; kingdom Metazoa; phylum Mollusca; class Gastropoda; family Planorbidae; genus Biomphalaria; species Biomphalaria glabrata. The sequence goes on from NC_074717.1 coordinate 28,788,828, forward strand.
CTTCCATATTTATGGTTTCTATTTACATATTGCTGTTTTTCTGATGCCATTCTCTTTCTGCACTCTGCTTTGGTGTGACCCAATATGCCACAGAAAAAACATTGTATGCTCTTGGCATATTTAAATTTATTTGTAGTTCTTGGATGGTTTTCTGTCACTGTTGCAGCTACATTGTACAATTCCCTTTTGTCAATGGTGATGTTTGGGTGGGAGTCCTTGTATGTTGCTAAGTTTGATATCAATTCAGCTTTATTTTTTATTTTTCTCTCCTTCAGGAATGAGAATGCTGCCTCTGTAACATTTGTTAACACATTTTCAATAAGAAAGAAATCTAAGATCTGTTTGGGGTCATCTAAGTTGCAGTTTGCGAGTTGTAGCCACTTTGTCATGTTCTGGCGCATGTCATGTATTGTTCTTTTTAAATCTGCATTCTTGGCTAGTTTTATTTCTCTAAAAAGTTTTCGATAGTGTTCCTCTGTCTTGCCAAAATGTTCAATTAGTCTTTGTTTCACTGTGTTGTAGTCTTTTCTTTGCTCCATAGTTAGTGTGTCGATGATGTTTAGTGGTTCACCTCTTAGGTTAGCTAGAAGTTGTTGAGCCATTTGTGCACTATTCATATTTGCTGTTTGACAGATATATTCAAATTGAATAATGAAATTTTCCAATGTGTCTTCTTTTGGGTCAAAGTTCCTAAATTTGCTATGATACTGATGATGAGATGAAGTTTGACTTGCTGAATTGTCTTTATTTTCTTTTGCTAGCTTGGCCATTTTTTCTTCATGTTCTTTTAATTTTATTTCATGCTGGCGTTCTTTTTCTTTCTCTAAGTTTTCTTGTTCTTTCTCTCTCAGTCTTCTTTCATGTAGCCTTTCTTCCCGTTGCTTGTCTTTTTCTACTCTAATTCTATCTATTTCAATTTTAATGAATGCAGCTCTATCATCTTCTTTTAACTTTAGTTTATCCACTATCTCTATTAGTTTTTCATACTCAGCCATTTTCAAAGATTCAAATTAGTAATATAGTTAATTAATAGATATGTGTACACTAGGTAGTTGTAAATGAATATTGTACGATAAATAATTATTATAGCTCAAATAGTAATTGCAGGTAATAGTAGATATATATTTTGTGCGAAACAATTGAGGTTATGAGGTATCTTAAGTTATTCTTGGTACTTTGTCTAGTTCGTAATGTAATACTTTACTGATCAATTATATGATTATGTATTTCTAGTATCTCCCCTTGCAATGTAAAAATTTATTGCAACAAATAATTCACAATTATGTGAGCCTTATTAGTCTGATAAATAGTGATCAATGTATCAATAGTATCAAAATAGTTGAATGTGTTTGAAGAGTATATACAATATAAATCTTGTCAATCTCAAATCAAAATATATCCCATAGTTTATCAAGTGTGTAGTGTAGTGTTGATAATAATAAAAAATAGGTTGAAATAAGAAGTAAAATAAATATATATATTAATAAGTAATTAGACAAACATAAATACACTATAGATACTAAACAGTCTGCTTTAAAGAGACATTACAAGATAGTAGAAATAGTAGACAAAAGAATTACAATGAGTAATAACAATGACGCAAAAAGAAATTCAACAAATGTAAACAAGACAATATCAATACAAGAGTTTAACAATATGATAGATACTTGACAAAATACAAACTTGACTAATACAGCTATACGATCAAGTATTTACTTTATCTAAAGAGTCCCTACCAATACCTGGATGCTTACTTGAAAAAAAATATAAATGCTCAGACTCAATAGATAATTAAATTTAGTCCCTAAAGTCAAATGTATATATAAATACAAATGTAAACAATGAAAAAAATTGTGGTGTAGTTCAAAGAGAACTAATCAATATTGATAATACTAAGGGTAATTAAAGTTACTTCCCTTAAATATTCACTTGATGCTTGACTTGTACATAAAGTTCCGGTGATGCTCCACATAAAATATCTCCACGGTACAGTTCATATGTAATCCACTTGCTAAATCCGCAGCACAACGGTACAGTTCATAAGTAATCCACTTGTTAAATCCACAACACAATGGTACAGTTCATAAGTAATCCACTTGTTAAATCCACAGTACAATGGTACAGTTCATAAGTAATCCACTTGTTAAATTCACAGTACAATGGTACAGTTCATAAGTAATCCACTTGTTAAATCCACAGTACAATGGTACAGTTCATAAGTAATTCACTTGCTAAATCCACAGTACAATGTTACAGTTCATAAGTAATCCACTTGTTAAATCCACAGCACAATGGTACAGTTCATAAGTAATCCACTTGTTAAATCCACAGCACAATGGTACAGTTGCTGAAACAAATATAAATAACTAAAAATGACCTTAGGTAGTGACGACAAGAGAGGTCTAAGAGTGAGAGCGCTCTCTTATTAAATGTGCTGTTAGACAGCGACAATAGGAGTGTGTCATTAGAATTATGACGAGCACTCGATGTAGATGATTCTTGAATATGTCAGCTACTTCGACTGACCATATATCAGCTGTCTTCAAACGATGACTTGAATGACTTGTAGTACTAGATTTTCACCCACACCGGTTGTAGTATCACGGTTGTCTAGTTTCACCCACACAGGTTGTAAGATCAGGGTTGTCTAGTTTCACCCACACAGGTTGTAAGATCAGGGTTGTCTAGTTTCGTCCACGCAGGTTGTCTCAGCATATCATGTTAAAGTGACTTTGAACAATGCTGTCATAAATGTCGTTTTCGGCCGCTTCTGACACCATAAATGTCGTTTGCTGACACTTCTGACACCAAAAATGTCACCGCGTTATTTTATATGTTATGAACGTGGCTGTGGTTATCAATGTAGGCGTGGTGGTGACATTGGGTTCTTGTTACAAATCACTGAATAATGAAATGACGCTGGGTGTAGCAGACAATAAGTTTAATATAACACCACATAGTGAATACACCATACAATTCGACCCAGGAATGGTCAGTATTAATCCAACAGTAATATACGAATATCACAACTTAGTACTTATTCTATAACCAACTACTTTAAACATCTAACTCTACTGCTTATATCTTAAGTGACTCAATACAAGTGCTTGCTACAAGATCTCTATGTGGACTGACCGCCTTTAACTCTCTGGTTCACCTAAGGTCAAAAGTGTTCACCTTAGTGCAACATGGGTTGTGAATAAGATTCACAATATGGAATTAACATACACAATACAGAATTAGGGTTTCTACTCTATGGCACCAACTTTGAGGTGGTGACACCTAGGTTGTAGTGATGTACCGACTCCTTCCATTGTATAGCCTAGGTTGTAGTGATGTACCGACTCCTTCCATTGTATAGCCTAGGTTGTAGTGATGTACTGACTCCTTCCATTGTATAGCCTAGGTTGTAGTGATATACTGACTCCTTCCATTGTATAGCCTAGGTTGTAGTGATGTACTGACTCCTTCCATTGTATAGCCTAGATTGTAGTGATGTACTGACTCCTTCCATTGTATAGCCTAGGTTGTAGTGATGTACTGACTCCTTCCATTGTATAGCCTAGGTTTTAGTGATGTACAGACTCATTCCATTGTATAGCCTATGATGTAGTGATGTACTGACTCCTTCCATTGTATAGCCTAGGTTTTAGTGATGTACCGACTCCTTCCATTGTATAGCCTAGGTTGTAGTGATGTACCGACTCCTTCCATTGTATAGCCTAGGTTGTAGTGATGTACTGACTCCTTCCATTGTATAGCCTAGGTTGTAGTGATGTACCGACTTCTTCCATTTTATCTCAAACTCCCGCCAAAACGGTGTTTCTCTCCCCTTGCTTTACTTTTGACAAGTTCTAACCTGATGATAACACAAATTAAGTATTTCTAATCAAGTATTGCCGCATCTTCAGATACAAGAAAAATGCACAGACTGCTTACCGGTGACGTTTAAAAAAAAAATTTATTATCCTCCCTGGCGTCGATTCTCTTCTGGTCTGATGGTGGGGAGATTACCGCTAACGAAAATGGTTATTTCTTAGTTAAGTACCCTTATAATACCCAGGGTTTTCGTTATTCGAAACATGCATTTATCAACAAGACTTACCTGTGCGAACTTCTCAGCCAATGGCAGGAGGCGAGACATATAACCACCTTCCAAAGTCTTATCTTTCAAGAGGGTAACAATCTAACGTGTTGTAGCCAACAGAAAGGAGAGAGAACAAAAAAAAGCGTACTTTTTCAAGAAAGTGTTCCGGAAAGACGTACGGAGTAACAATTGACGCAGTCAGTTCTTATTAGGCTCAAATGTCAGTTATTAATTATTTATTTCGTTCCTACGAAGATCGTTTAGATATACAAAACATGTCTACAACTTTTTAATCAAATTCATCGTAGCAGATTAACGTTCTGTTCTATCTGGATATTAATTTAAAATTAGCCATGACATTAGAGAAGTGATAGAGTACCCACAATGATTGGTTGATTCAATCAATTGACTTGCTGAGACTGGTAAGTTCAACTAGAAGTTGTTCTCTTTTTTTTTTTAAACGTATATTTGTGTGTGTGTGTGTATGTCCACCGCCCAGCTTATAGTGAGTGAAATCGCATTAATTATTTCGAATCACTAATTTAATTAATTTTAATAGCTCTTTGACTAACAAAAATACACGTGTGCCAATGTTATTGTTATTAATAATTTTTGCTTAGCGCAACTGTTTTGCTTACAGACGGGTCAGTGCGCTATGGTCCAGTCACTTCTGTGGACCAGCAGGCTGGGGAGGCGGGGTATCTGGGAGAAGGCTTCCGTGCTTTTGTTTTTCGAGCTTTTTTGTTGTTTTTTTTTGCTCGAATCTGAATTTGAACTCAAGATGGAAGGCCGGCGTGTTAGCTACTGATTTATTCAAGAGCTTATGTGGTGAAATAGTTACTATTTGTTTGTGTTTGTGTAACGTCGTGAGAATGTGTTCACAACATTGATTTAGTGTGCTACTGTCCAAGTCTCTTTCGTCAGTTCATGTGTCGTTCTAGTTTAATAAAGCCTTGTTTTAGGTTACTCTTCAGTGTTCCTTTATTTCTTATTACAATTTATTAAACTAGAAATTTTCAATTCCATGGATCTATGTGCCTCACGTATCTTAATTGGATTTTCGTTCAACACTATTCTCAGTCTGTAAGTAAAAGTAGTAATACAAATGGAACGTCTATTTAGGCCAAAAGAGCTGGACATAGAGCCTAGCTCGCCATCGGCTGCCGAGAAGTGGCTGCACTGGCTCAGAACATTTGAGAATTTCATCTCCTCAGTCTCTCACTGCGAGATTGACAAAAAGAAATTACTGTAAAACTACGTTTCTTCGAGCGTATTTCAGTACATAAGTGAGTGTACCACGTTCGATGAATCAATCAAAGTTCTACAAAATGTCTACGTGAAGCCTAAAAGCGAAATTTTTGCACGGCACATGATAACTCTTTGTCGTCAAGAGAACGGACAAACCGTTGACTCCTTCCTACTTAAACTTAAAAGTATGGCCAAAGAATGTGACTTCAAAGCTGTTACCGCTGAAGAACACAGAGATATCTTCGTAAGAGACGCCTTCATTACTGGACTGGCTTCAAACAGCATAAGGCTGCAACTCTTAGAGAAATCTACTCTAACTCTACAGTGCGCCTATGAAGAGGCAAGACAACTTGAATACGCCCATAACCATGCCATGGCGTATAACATCTATTCTGAAACTCCCTGTGGAGCTAGCGCCGACGAGGAGAGCCTTTCTCCAATGACAAAAGTAGAACACGAGGTGAGTGCGGCGACTAGTAAAAGATGTTTCTTTTGTGGAAACAGCCCACATCAACGCTTTAGATGTCCGGCCCGTGACGCTACATGCAACCTGTGCGGTAAGAGGGGCCATTTCCAGAAAGTCTGTAGATCGACCAGACAGACACTCAAATCTATAACCTCAGCCATAGTGAAAGCAGATGATGAGACGTCTCGGACTACAACCGTTGGATCTTCCTGGGCGTCGACACCAGCATCCGGTCTTACTAAATCTACTATTTCAATACTCGTCAATGGAGTACCATTGAAGGCTCTCGTAGATACGGGGAGCAGTGAAAGCTATATATCTTCTTCAATTGCTAAAAGGTACAAATGGAAATTAGAAACGTCCAGAAACAGAATCTACATGGCCTCTACACATCTTTCTCGCACTACTCACGGCCATATTTTCGCTAAAATAAAGTACAAAGATGAACAATATGAAAGTGTTAAGCTCTCACTACTAGATGGACTAGTATCTGATGTAATCTTAGGGCTAGATTTCATCAGCCAGCACGAAAAACTGATGATCCCATTTGAAGGAAAACGAAGCACTCTCCAGGTCTGTACGCTGAAAGCTGCACGAGTTGAAGCCCCTCGCCTCTTCGCTAATCTGGCTCCTAACTGCCATCCCATAGCCACTAAATCTAGAAAATATTCTATGCCTGACTCCAAATTCATTCAAACTGAAATCAAGAGACTTCTATCTGACAAAATTATTGAGCCTTCCACGTCCCCGTGGCGAGCCCAGATAATTGTAACAACGAATGAAAGGCACAAAAAGAGAATGGTTATCGACTATAGCCAAACCATCAATCGATTCACTTACCTCGACGCGTATCCCGTGCCAAAAGTTGATGAACTGGTGCAGGAAATATCTAATTACTCAATGTACAGTACATTTGACCTCAAAAGCGCTTACCACCAGATACCTATCAGGGATGATGAAAAGCAGTACACGGCGTTCGAGGCTGGCGGAAAGCTTTATCAGTTTTGCCGCATTCCTTTTGGAGTGACAAACGGAGTCGCCGCATTTCAAAGGACGATCAACACAATAATTGAGGAGGCAGGGCTACAGGACACGTTCGCTTACGTGGATAACGTTACCATCTGCGGACTTGACTCCATTAGCCACGACCAGAATCTACAGAGATTTCTCAATGCCGCTAAAAAGTACGGTATCACCTTCAACAATGATAAAAGTGCTATTGCGACTAATAAAGTATGCCTCCTAGGCTACGAAATCTCACAAGGGCAGTTAAGACCAGACCCCGAAAGATTTCAAGCATTGAGAAACCTACCTCCACCACAAGACATGAAATCACAAAAGCGGGTGATTGGACTACTGTCCTATTATTCTCAATGGATCCCTAATTTCTCCAACAAGATCCATTTATTGGTGAACAACAAAGCCTTTCCTCCCCCTGAACAAGTACAACAAGCTTTTAAACAGCTAAAACACGAACTTGAAAACGCTGCTGTGTCGACGATAGACTACAATCGACCACTAACAGTCGAAACAGATGCCTCTGACATCGCGATTGCCGCCACTCTTAATCAAGACGGCCGTCCTGTCGCCTTCTTTTCAAGAACACTCACTAATAGTGAACGCAGACACTCAGCAGTGGAAAAGGAAGCATACGCTATCGTAGAAGCCCTGAGAAAATGGCAACATTACCTTATCAGTAGACCCTTCACATTGGTTACAGATCAACGCTCAGTGTCTTTTATGTTTGACCAGCAGAACAAGGGCAAGATCAAAAACGAAAAGATTCAAAGATGGCGACTGGAGCTTAGTTGTTTCCAATATGACGTCGTATATCGACCCGGGAAACAAAACGCTGCGGCGGATACCTTTTCAAGGAACCACTTTGCGTCAGCAATGACTGGAGAAGACCTCAAACTGTTACACAACAACCTCTGTCACCCAAGGGTCACGAGACTTCATTTCGTTCGGACTAAGAACTTACCTTTTTCCTGCGAGGACGTCCGCAAAGTGGTAAACCAATGTAAAACTTGCGCTGAACTGAAGCCTAGATTCTTCAAACAGTTTTCAGGCACCCTCATCAAGGCTACCCAACCATTTCAGAGAGTAAGCATTGATTTTAAGGGGCCACTCCCATCTGCTACTCACAACAAATACTTATTAACAATGGTGGATGAGTACTCACGCTTCCCATTTGCCTACCCATGTCCCGATATGTCCTCATCTACTGTCATAAAGTGTTTAAATCAGCTGTTTTCCTTAGTTGGGATGCCAGAGTACGTCCATTCTGACAGAGGTACGTCCTTTATGTCGAGGGAGGTGCAATCCTTTCTGCACGAGAGTGGAATAGCTACAAGTAGAACAACAGCTTTTAATCCTTCAGGCAACGGACAAATTGAACGACTAAACAAAACTCTATGGAACGCTGTTACTTTAGCACTGAAAGACCTCGATCTCCCGATCTCAAGATGGGAGCTTGTCTTGAACCAGGCCCTATACTCGATTAGATCATTACTATCTACGGCAACAAACGAAACTCCACATGAGAGAGTTTTCCGGTTCAACCGGAAATCCTCCTTCGGGATATCTATCCCCACTTGGCTATCTAACCCAGGTCGAGTGTTGCTGAGAAGAGAGAACCGATCTTCAAAGTATGATCCTCTCTCGGAGGAAGTCGAATTGCTGATGTGTAACCCCCAATATGCCGTCGTACGGTTGCCCAGCGGTAAAGAGGAGACGGTCTCTCTAAGACGCTTGGCTCCCACCCCCTCCCCATCCACAACAACAAGTGAACCTTCGTTCTTCCCTCAGAGTGAGGATAATGAATATCCTCCAGAAACTCAAAACACGGAAGTACCAGCCAACACCCCTACGGTGATACAAGAAAGGAAAGAACCCCTGGTAGGCTCTGAGGACCTCCGAGCGCTTCCTCTTGAAAATACCCCACTTGACGCTCAGGAACTCACTAGTGACTCCCAAACTGTAGAACAGGATAGTCAACCCCGTTACAACTTAAGAGAAAGAAGAACCAGACCGAACTATAGAATCTAGAGTTGTTCCTCTATTGCACTACTTATGTTCTACATAAACTGGCATTGTTTATCTCTTGCTACTGATACTAGAGTTTACTTTTCACTTACTTACGTACATGTCTACTTACTACACTATTTGTTAATACTTAAAACAGAAACTAGTAATTGTTTATAAGTCATACAACAGATACTGGTTTTTAGGTTTCTTTGTATCACCATTTATTAATGTTTACAAGAGAAATTAATATTTCGACACTGTTTATTGATCTATTGTATTACATGCACTGGCATTCTCTTTTTATTTATGCTATTGGCCTACTATATTACTATACTTGCTATTTTAATTCTAGGCGGGGTGAATGTGGTGAAATAGTTACTATTTGTTTATGTTTGTGTAACGTCGTGAGAATGTGTTCACAACATTGATTTAGTGTGCTACTGTCCAAGTCTCTTTCGTCAGTTCATGTGTCGTTCTAGTTTAATAAAGCCTTGTTTTAGGTTACTCTTCAGTGTTCCTTTATTTCTTATTACAGCTTATAAAAAAAAAAGAAGGTTTTATAGTCTAAAAAAGTCTATAGTCAAAAATTTTTAGCGAACGACCTAATTCTCTACACAAAGATTAACTACCCTTAGCTTAGTACATTTTCTATATAAACTATATTTTAAAATTAAGCCTAATTGATTAAATAACTGGTTAATTTTTTGATTGCTTCCTGCGTTGTCATCAACAATGAGTAATCGTGCCAAGTTTCAAGTTGATAAGAATGGGAAATGGGAGAAACAAAGTGTACAAGACACACAGAGTGAGTGGATATAAGCTTGGTCAAAAGAAAAATATGTTCACACTTTTGTTTCACCTAGAGTTTTATACTGATTTAAGTCAAAAACAAGTTAGTGTTTCCTTTTTTAAAAAATGCCAACTTCTTGATACAGAAACACACATTTGACAGCGAATAGATCACATAGAAAGCAGTAGGGCTACAAAATGAAAAGCAGAGGTAGGCCTATCAGTTTTCGATGTACTAAGCCAATGTAATGGAGAACTACTTTATATATATATATATACATATAGTCATTGGAAGATAGTACCTTAGCTTGAGTGTATGCACATATTCGGCTTCAACCAATATTTCTCAACTTTTGACTTCCAGAAAGTTCGGTATTTGTCATCTTATTAGAATTAGTGACAACTTACTTGGGCACCGATTTGTGAATGAACAGCAAACAAACAAAACCCGATTGTTGTGAGGCTTTGAAAACTTACCTAGGATCTCCAGAAACCAGAGACAGAAATAAACTCGTCCACTTGGACAATGCAGTCGTGATGTAAGTCCAAAGCTTGGATGGTCAGGCAACAAGATCAAACCACTTTTCCACTTACAAGGACAAAGTTTCAAGGGGACGGAATGCGAGGCTAGGTGGTGGAGAAACAGATAGGCCTGTCTTTTGAAGACTCGTTGAGATGACCAGTCGATGGACACCCAATAGCCTCAACGTCCCCTCACACCTCACACACAGGAATGAAATCAGGACATTCAAAGACTACTCAACTGGTATGTGAGAACAACAAAGAAACCCTGGGGGGGGGGGGATGTTGAAATGTTTTATCCCTGGTCTTACGGACGCCTTCAATTGGCAGGAGCATTTTAAAAAAAAGTATCGGACTTTCAATAATAATCTAATGTACAATCCAAAAGAAAAAAAAACGCTGTTGGTTTTGTACTGGGTTTTTTTCGCCTCTCGGCCACGTATAGATGTCAAAAACTAAAACTACTATTGAAAATGTGATTTTAAATGTGGCCTATAGCGTGCTTCAAATAGAAGCAAGGGTTGGCTTTGGTTCTTCAAAAAGCCAACCCTTTTGTTTTTAATCAACAGGTTAAACGTTGAACAAGACTCAAATTCTTTATATTGATAGTTATAGTATCTTCTGCATATATAATTCTATACGTCGCCCAACCATGCGGGACACGCACGCACGCCGACTCTCTAACCCTCGATGGAAAGATAACTCTTTATTTCTACAAGTCGGACTAGAGTTACCCCACGTAACTTTCGAGGCGACAGAGAACGCGGATCAGAAAAAAATAGAGGTGGGGGGGGGCGAACAAGTAATCTTCTCTGTATATATAATTCTCTACGATGTTTCTTCCAAAACCTGTTTTCACACATGGACAATTGTATGTTGCTCTCTCCAGAGTTCCTTCTTTTCATTCACTCACAGTCGTTTGCCCAAACTCACCCCATTTGGAACAACTTTGTCTTTCAGGAATTGTTCACCTGTCACTAAATAGCGGCGTATGCTACGCCGCGGGTTGGCTAGAATAACAGTAAAACTTGTCTTCGAGTCCAAAGATTAAGGAGGAGTGCAGTATTTCACGTGACTAGGCAGTCTCAGCTGTGATCTACATATTTTGCCACACCCAGCGGTGATCGGTTTCTTTCGATTTCTACGCCTGTCCTGGCCAGTAGATTTTCTTGTGATTTCAAATGTGTATTCCGCGGCCTTTGAACGAGATCTCAAGCTATGAAATTCCTGAGAAAGTTGCTTTTTTTTTAAAGAGTAGATAGAAAGAATAATGATCATAGGGAAATCATGTTTTAAGAAGAGAGAAAAATATGTTTCTAACAAAAAAAAATGTTGGTGCTTATCAAAAGAAGAAAAAGTCTAAGAAAATGTACTGTGTCTTCTAAAGTGCACCATCTACTTGTTTTTTTTTAATAGTGCAATTTTGTTGGTAAAAAAAGTAATTGTGCATACAAAATGCAGTCCAATTAAAACGGTTCAAGCCAATTGTTAACTGAGAGCTGACTTGCACAAATCTACAGAAGGGAGTTTAAACGTGAATCCATGAATTACTTTTATCTTGCTTGAAGCGTGCTGCATGCAGATTGCCTTTCAAGATAAAATTTAAAAAAAAAATATATATTGGATAAGACACATCAGAAGATGTCACGGGAAAAGAGGGAGGGGAAGCGAGAGGACGTCCGTACACCTCTGCCCCTCCCTCCATGTACGTTATCAACAAGCTCCAGAATGAGACCGGTAGACAAGAATCAGGTCTACAACATCCAATGTGGGACTTTAGTTAGATACAACTATTTTTCTATTTAGTTAGTTATTCAGAATTCTATTTGTTCTTCCTGTTCTCATTTTTAACGGCCCCCGAAAGGGGAAAAGACGCTATTAGTTTAGTGTGGCCTGTCTGTCCGTCCCGTTTAGATCTCGTAAACTAGAAAAGAAAATGAAAATCCGACATCATAATATTTTAGATCATTCAAAGTTCTGATGCAACGGCTACTTTTTTCTTTTCTGAAAGCGAAAAATCTAATTTTTAAATCACTTATGCAAGCAGTTTTTTCATAAAAATACACCACTTTTACAACTATTAAACACTCAAACACCATATTTTTAACACATTTATGCAAACGGTTGTAGATTTTTTGCAAAAAAAAATTGCTTTTATATGTGTATTGTTAAGTTATATAAGTTCTGTTAAACTAAGTACTACATTTACACACGAACAAATAATAATAAATTTTTTTAAGAGAAAAAAACTATTTAGTATGCATTATAAGTTAGACATAATTTAAAACAATTATTAATCTTGTTAACTGCATTATCTTATGCCTTTTCCTTCGATTACAAAGGAAATGTTTTTTTCTTGAGGATTCGAATAAGAGATTGAGCCTTCACAAAACAATTAAATCAATTATAAGACATCAGTTAGGCCAGGTTCACATCTAGCTTTATATTCACTTTCGCCTATCATTTGATCTGCTGACCACTACACAAGATCTGTCAATTTTCTTTCTCCATTCTTATCTATCATTTGTCTTTGATATAATTTCATTCGGATGTTCTTTCTGAAAATATTGAAGCCTGCCTGTGTGGAACACTTCGGGGCCGACTTTGAGTTTGTCTTTTCACACAAACTGTCTTTGTAACCTTGTTATATGGGAGCGTTCAAATGACTAGACCAATATATGAGAAGAACTGCGCAGTGGTTTCCAAATCAGAGAGATCTCTATATAGTTTTCTTTCTATTTGGGGGTTTTGGGGCCAGTGTCTTGTTCGGGCCTCTTGGTAAAGAATACAGTTTTGAAGGACATGGTCAGCATTCTATGGTGACACTCCACATGGGCAGATCTCACTGGTTCCAATTTTGAGCTTCCGGGACATATGTTATCTCATTCTGTTGTGTCCGGTTCTGAGTCGAAAGATTAGACGTTGATCTTGTCGGGATAGCTTATAATATTTTAGTTCTTATAGCTCAATATTTGGCCTTCGTTAATTTTTACTTATAAAAACGCTTGTGTTTGTGGTTTCTATATTTAAAAAGATGAAGAGATGTTGTTGATATTCAATTTGATTTTCTTCCAACAGATGAGTACAAAAAAATGTAGCTGTTGAACTGGACAGAGAGACGACCAGAGATGCCACAAAATGCAATGTCCACACTATAAAAAATAAAAGACAAGTAATTGGACAGTGCAATGACCAGAATGACCATAGCGCTTGAGATCTACATCATGCGACAACCGAGTGGCTGACTGCAAACGTAGCAAAATCATCCTTCAAAAGTACGGCCTCTTCTATGGAAGAACACATTGTAGAAAACGCTAGTCTACTTTGGACAGAGAACATGGCGGCGTCCAACTTCGTCCAGAGTGCGGCCTCCAACAGTAGCTATAACCAGGACATGGTCTTCGTTTGGTACTACGTCAATGGGATCGGGGGTGTGCTCATTTCTGTGCTCGGTGTCGCGGGGAATGTCACCGCTGCTTTAGTTCTGATGATGCCAGTGATGAGAAACTCTACCAGCATACTCTTGGTGGCTATGGCCATATTCGACAGCGTCTTCCTGGTCCTGCACTGCCTAGTCCAGAGCCTGACCTTGATCTTCTTCTACAACGACGTCGGCGGCGGCTACTTGGTGGTTAGAGAGTTCCTGTTTAAGTACTGCAATGCATTGGTGCACATTTCCCACACGGGGACCATCTACATGGCAGTGCTTGTTACCGTGGAGAGAGCCATGGCTGTGTTACTTCCGCTCAAAGCTAAACATATCTGCACCAGGGGGCGGGCCTGGCTCGCTTCGCTAGCTGTAGCCGTTTGGTCAGTCCTTTACAACGTGCCCAAGTATTTAGAGTTCGAAACGGACGACCAGTTGCCCGTGACTCTCTTCAGCGTCAGGAAATCAAACTTCGGTAACAGTTACTTCTTCAACCACATCTACGTGGTCTACTTTAACGGCGCTGTCCACTTCATTATTCCAGTAGGGCTCATTGCCGTGCTCAACTTCAAGATGGTACACACCGTATGCTCGAGGGGCAAGCGGATGGCGCGGCAGTCCAGCGTCCGGAGCAACATGCAGTCCAAGCTGACCATCATGATCGTCATACTCACCGCCATCTTCTGCTCGTGCCAGCTGCTGGCCGCGGTGCCGCTGGTCTTGTTCCCGGACGAGAACATCGGCCGGACAGAAGGAGAGGATACGGAGTGTCGCCTGACCTGCACGGTGGTCAGGTCGGTGGGGGAGACGGGGACGCTGCTCAACTCGGCCACCAACTTCATCGTGTACAGCATCTTCGGGCACAAGTTCCGACGGTGCCTCAGACAGATGTGCTGCTACTGCTGCAGGATGGTCCAAAGAGAAAGGTTCTTCAAATCTTCCGGCAGGGGGTCGCCTCTCCGCTTTTCCAGCAGCATGACCAGGCTGCAGCACATGGATGGCTCTTTCAGAGTGCCCATCAGGAACAGTCGACGGAAAGTGGGCAGCGTCCATCACTACAGAGCAACTGAAAACGGTAGTGATGAGACCAGACTTTCGAATACATCAGATCACAGTAGCAACGTTTAGAAGCGCTACAGTCAGTGACAGATTTTAAAGGCGCTACGGTAATGTGTAAGAGTTTAGAAGCGCTGCAGTAATGTGTCAGATTTTAAAGGCGCTACGGTAATGTGTAAGAGTTTAGAAGCGCTGCAGTAATGTGTAATTAGAAGCGCTGCAGTGTGCGTAAGATTCAGTTCAAAGCCGGAAATAATACTCTCATCAAGTAATGGTGGCGGAAAGTAAGTGAGAGAACTTGTGACTGTACACAATTGTAAGGGCTGGACGGGAAGTAGTAGCCAAGCAACAATAGGGCAGTGGTTCCCAAACCTTTTCCTGGAACACTTCGCATATTCTGAGAGGAAGAGGAACACTAATTATTTTTTTTAAAAGAGATCATTGACGTAGTGGCCTACTCGTTAAGTATTCCAGTAGTTCATGGAACATCTCTTCAGGCCTCGGGGAACACTACAGTTCGGCAGAACACAGTTTGGGTAACACTGGCCTAGAGTTATATTGACTCTCCGCACTCTATGTAACAGTGAAACAAAGTTAAGTCTATCAAACTGTGTCTAAGTGAAGGAATGAAAGGGCACCCATGTTGAAGTGACGGACCAGTGAAACCAACAGAACAAGTGGCTGCGTGTTTCGGAAAGTCAGTTTATTCTTACCAGCTCAAAGAGATCCTACAGAAGTAGATGAAAGACATTGGAGTGTGAGGGATAGAGAGAGTGACAACTGAATGGAGTTGAGAAATACAAAATGAAAGAGTGAGAGAGAGAGAGAGTAAGAAAGAAACTTTACACTGAAATAACTAAAACATTTTCTTGTAATGTCCTAGACGCTCTACCAGTTCATTCAGTATCTGTTAGAACACACATTCAAGCGTGATCATGATAACCCTTTGTATTTATTGTCTTCGGATTATGTTTATATTTATGATAGACAATCTTCCTGTTAGAACTTTGTGTATACAAGAAAACATTTCCTAGACACAACTTCCAAGTGACCCTCACAGAATTTCACACACACACACACACACACACACACATAGATCAAGTGAAATCTCTTGCCCTCTACTTGATGTTCTTCAACAGTGGTGGGACGTAGAATAATAACACTTCACGACCTTACTACATAGGGCTCACTACTTCTGGTTTTATTGTGTGTGTAGGTGTGTGTTCATTACTAAACCATACAGGACTGTTGCATACATTCATTAGACTATCTGTAAGTTACAAAGATGCATACATTCATTAGACTATCTGTAAGTTACAAAGATGTATACCATACACAAAGCATAGTTGACATACTTCCACTTAGGCTTCCACTTCTGACAGAGCGTTTAATAGATCGCTGATACAACTATTAGTCTAATCATTCTTCACAAAGTTTGTACAGATAAGAACTTGATTTCAGTTTTCTTTCTTCAAAGCACTGCTCTTTGGATGTCGCTCACTTGACCATATATCAGAAAGAACCACTTCACGTGAACAAAGGAGGGGGTGGTGGGGGGGGGCGCTACGAATGCACATGTAGACTCATCAGGGATAAAGTAATTAGGGTTGAAATGGAGATGGGGCTCACCTGGCAGGGGTCTGTCCCCTTCTCCTGCTTGTAGCTGCACTCGTGGCTCCTTTGGGTCTGATCATTTCATTAGTGGCCAGGTCATACTTGGTAGGCTGGTCATGTACTGGGTCAGACTCATCAGGATCACTGGAGTAGGCTGAAACAGCAAGCGCTATTGTAGATGTTGCTTGGTAATTGATAATAGGGAAAAACTCATTAAAGAACAAATACTTGACCTTGTTTATGCTCCCCAACAGTACTGAAACAAGTGGCTGCTTCCAAGTAGATCTATTCTACAGTACAAATATTTGATCTTGTTTTAGCTAAAATACACATCACTTCTATCAAATGTTCCAGTAGAGTAGTAGAAGCGTTATTTGAATAGACTAACACACACACAAAAGACCCAAAAGGCACCCCGTGCGGTTCTACACGGAATGGATTTCAAAGCCCTCTCCTTGAGATGTAAGAGACAGTTTTCACTCTCCTAAACAATCACTAAGTGGGTAGATCGAATATAGTAGGTAAGACTAGAGCACACACAATTCACTACAGTCATAATGAAGTAGTCACTTCCAAGAATATTGAAATTATGTCATCAAGTGTACTTTTGGGACTAATTAAGATTGTAGTTGTACTGTAATTTTCTTGTTTAGATTTCCTATAGCCTCTAAGTCTAGCTTTATGTAGACATGCGATTCGTTACGCCAGCTAACTCATGCCTGAGTTCAGGTTTCAGTTTTCGATGCTTTATCAAAGTTAACATATTTTATGAGCGCAGGTACGACCAATCACATGACACGCCAGATGTGGGCCCATAGTAAGTCATGCCTGGCTCGATTTTACGCACTCTGTGGAACTCAACATGATATACATGTAGGTATAAAATCTGAATGTCATTTTTTGGGTCGAGATTTCAATAATTAATTACTAAATGAATAAGTGTTCAGTGTTACTACTTGAGTCTAAAGATGTCAGTGTTCAGTGTTACTACTTGAGTCTAAAGATGTCAGTGTTCAGTGTTACTACTTGAGTCTAAAGATGTCAGTGTTCAGTGTTACTACTTGTGTCTTAAGATGTCAGCGTTACTACTTGTGTCTTAAGATGTCAGTGTTACTACTTGTGTCTTAAGATGTCAGTGTTACTACTTGAGTCTAAAGATGTCAGTGTTCAGTGTTACTACTTGTGTCTTAAGATGTCAGTGTTACTACTTGTGTCTTAAGATGTCAGTGTTACTACTTGTGTCTTAAGATGTCAGTGTTCCTACTTGTGTCTTAAGATGTCAGTGTTCAGTGTTACTACTTGTGTCTTAAGATGTCAGCGTTACTACTTGTGTCTTAAGATGTCAGTGTTACTACTTGTGTCTTAAGGTGTCAGTGTTCAGTGTTACTACTTGTGTCTTAAGATGTCAGTGTTACTACTTGTGTCTTAAGATGTCAGTGTTCCTACTTGTGTCTTAAGATGTCAGTGTTCCTACTTGTGTCTTAAGATGTCAGTGTTACTACTTGTGTCTTAAGATGTCAGTGTTACTACTTGTGTCTTAAGATGTCAGTGTTACTACTTGTGTCTTAAGATGTCAGTGTTACTACTTGTGTCTTAAGATGTCAGTGTTACTACTTGTGTCTTAAGATGTCAGTGTTACTACTTGTGTCTTAAGATGTCAGTGTTCCTACTTGTGTCTTAAGATGTCAGTGTTCCTACTTGTGTCTTAAGATGTCAGTGTTACTACTTGTGTCTTAAGATGTCAGTGTTACTACTTGTGTCTTAAGATGTCAGTGTTACTACTTGTGTCTTAAGATGTCAGTGTTACTACTTGTGTCTTAAGATGTCAGTGTTACTACTTGTGTCTTAAGATGTCAGTGTTCAGTGTTACTACTTGTGTCTTAAGATGTCAGTGTTCAGTGTTACTACTTGTGTTCTAAAGATGTCAGTGTTCAGTGTTACTACTTGTGTCTTAAGATGTCAGTGTTCAGTGTTACTACTTGTGTCTTAAGATGTCAGTGTTCAGTGTTACTACTTGTGTCTTAAGATGTCAGTGTTCAGTGTTACTACTTGTGTCTTAAGATGTCAGTGTTCAGTGTTACTACTTGTGTTCTAAAGATGTCAGTGTTCAGTGTTACTACTTGTGTCTTAAGATGTCAGTGTTCAGTGCTACTACTTGTGTCTAAAGATGTCAGTGTTCAGTGTTACTACTTGTGTCTAAAGATGTCAGTGTTCAGTGTTACTACTTGTGTCTAAAGATGTCAGTGTTCAGTGTTACTACTTGTGTTCTAAAGATGTCAGTGTTCAGTGTTACTACTTGTGTTCTAAAGATGTCAGTGTTACTACCTGTGTCAAACGTTCAAGCTATATAAACATCGACACACAATGTATTTGACTGTTTGGTTTAATTGAGTCTTGTTATGTCATATACATTCATTTCAAAAACCAAAGCTCTCAATACAAAAATGTAGTCATCCAGCCTGGTACTTTAGTGTTGCTGTTAGTCAATTACATTTATATCATTACTATGAACCGTGGCGTAGCTAGGAATTTGCCATCATTTGGGGGGGGGGGACGGGGGCGTGACCTCTTTGGAGGCCCAGCATTTTTGCGCAATATTTAAGATTTAATGTAAAAAACACTCATTTGGGCCCCCTTCAAGCGGAAGCCAGGGGGGATTTTCAACTAATCCCCCTCCCTCCCTCCAGCCTAGCTACGCCTCTATGAACGAATGTTGCTCTAAAATTAATGAAAACATTTTTGAAAATTTCTTTATTAAAACACAAACTTTATATCTAAGCCTTTTTTTTTTTGTTCTTTTCACTTAACTTTGATTTCAGTTTCTCCTTATATTGAATATATTATTTGTATGAAAATATCTCATTAAGGTTATATGTACAAATTAATCTGAAAGGAATAATTTACCATAAAAATAAATCAATTATGAACTCATGGACAGGAATGAGTTGTATTTATGCATTCTTTCAAACTATATTAAATTCATCTGATGCTATTCTTCAAATGTAAAAAAATACAAAAATAAGTTTGCATAATGAAGCTTGACATTCATTACATTCTAAAGTCTTACATTCTAAAGTCTTACAATTGTGAAGTGACAAGGAATGATGTTCACTTTGTAAGCTGGTGCAAATTATACTTTTTATGATTTATGAACTTCTGACATTCCACACAAGACATTCAAAAGAGTTGGCTTCTGATAATGCCCTCCCCCACAGAATAAATAAATAAATAAACCTGATACAGTCTAACAGTATAAAATATAAAAATAATGTAATATCAGACATGAGAAGTAGGAACCCAAGCATAGATGAAAGTGTAGGATTGTATAATGCTTTCTGTAATCATCTAATTTCAACTGAACAACTTCAGGTTATGTCATAGAGTTATTGTGTCAGAGTGACCCTAAGAGTATAAATAGCTTTCATTACTGGAAGAATTTTATCAAATTCTAGATTGTCTCAATTTTGTTCTGTGTGCCTCAATAAAAATGTGAACTATTATATCAGTGTATCTCATGGACATGCTGTGACAGGAATGTTTAGGCCAAGTGCTGTGACTGGAATGTTTAGGCCACATGCTGTGACGGGAATGTTTAGGCCACATCCTGTGACAGGAATGTTTAGGCCACATGCTGTGATGGGAATGTTTAGGCCACATGCTATGACGGGAATGTTTAGGCCACATGCTGTGACGGGAATGTTTAGGCCACATGTTGTGATGGGAATGTTTAGGCCACATGTTGTGATGGGAATGTTTAGGCCACATGCTGTGACAGGAATGTTTAGGCCACATGTTGTGATGGGAATGTTTAGGCCACATGTTGTGATGGGAATGTTTAGGCCACATGCTGTGACAGGAATGTTTAGGCCACATGTTGTGATGGGAATGTTTAGGCCACATGCTGTGACGGGAATGTTTAGGCCACATGCTGTGACAGGAATGTTTAGGCCACATGTTGTGATGGGAATGTTTAGGCCACATGCTGTGACAGGAATGTTTAGGCCACATGTTGTGATGGGAATGTTTAGGCCACATGTTGTGATGGCAATGTTTAGGCCACATGCTGTGACAGGAATGTTTAGGCCACATGTTGTGATGGGAATGTTTAGGCCACATGCTGTGACGGGAATGTTTAGGCCACATGCTATGACGGGAATGTTTAGGCCACATGCTGTGACAGGAATGTTTAGGCCACATGTTGTGATGGGAATGTTTAGGCCACATGTTGTGATGGGAATGTTTAGGCCACATGCTGTGACAGGAATGTTTAGGCCACATGTTGTGATGGGAATGTTTAGGCCACATGCTGTGACAGGAATGTTTAGGCCACATGTTGTGATGGGAATGTTTAGGCCACATGTTGTGATGGGAATGTTTAGGCCACATGCTGTGACAGGAATGTTTAGGCCACATGTTGTGATGGGAATGTTTAGGCCACATGCTGTGACGGGAATGTTTAGGCCACATGCTATGACGGGAATGTTTAGGCCACATGCTGTGACAGGAATGTTTAGGCCACATGTTGTGATGGGAATGTTTAGGCCACATGTTGTGATGGGAATGTTTAGGCCACATGCTGTGACAGGAATGTTTAGGCCACATGTTGTGATGGGAATGTTTAGGCCACATGCTGTGACAGGAATGTTTAGGCCACATGTTGTGATGGGAATGTTTAGGCCACATGCTGTGACGGGAATGTTTAGGCCACATGCTATGACGGGAATGTTTAGGCCACATGCTGTGACAGGAATGTTTAGGCCACATGCTGTGACAGGAATGTTTAGGCCACATGTTGTGATGGGAATGTTTAGGCCACATGTTGTGATGGGAATGTTTGGGCCACATGCTGTGACGGGAATGTTTAGGCCACATGCTATGACGGGAATGTTTAGGCCACATGCTGTGACAGGAATGTTTAGGCCACATGCTGTGACGGGAATGTTTAGGCCATGTGCTGTGACGGGAATTTTTAGGCCATGTGCTGAGGACAGTGTAAGAAAAAGTTTTCTGATTCATAGCAGAACAATAATAATATTGTATTATAAATAATACTAAACAGTGACTTCTTTACTTTAGGCAACAAAAAAAAAAGAGGGAGAGACCAAAATCTTTATTTTTCTTGCCATCTGTAGAAGTTTTAAAAGAATATTTTGACATTAACAGTCCCTAAAATCAAAACAGTAAAAGTCTGGAATGAAATATAAAAAGAGTTGAGATTGGTCAATACTGAAATATAAATAAACTAGAGATTGGTCCTTTACCGAAATATAAAAAGATTTGGTCCTTTATAGAAATTTTATTGAGAAAATAATATTTAAAAAATCATTACCTGGATGTGTCTGAAAACTTGTTTTTTTTCCTTTGGCTGTGCTGACATGTCCAGCATTGTCCTAGAAAAGTAAATTGACAGGCGACATGGCATTAATAAACAATCTCTGAATTTAGATTTTCTTTAACAACTTTTTTTTACATTTGAGTCCATGCTGCATTCTTGTCCTAAGAGTTTGTGTATTTCATATTGTTTCTCACTAGAACATGTGCTGGTTAGTTATGTTATACACTGAACTGACACAGTGCTGGGCTTGATTCAGTTGCAATCTTTTAAAACTTAATCCACAAAATAACAATAGAAATCCAAATGTTGAAATCATTAAGAAATCATGAGTAATAAATTCAAGATTAACTGCATAAAAGTTTGTACAATTAGCTGACAAAAATGGTGCTTTGATTGATTGAAAAGAAATGACTTCAATTGACCCTAATTTAGGACCTAGTAATGAAAAATGAAGCCAAATTAACTTTCCACTCTTACTTAGAATAATTGTTCATGCTACGTGTGAGGGTTAGGTTCAAAGAAGCCACAGTTCTTGGGAAAAAGCACGTCCCCGCTAAAAAATATCTTTACATTCAGTAACTGACCCACAGAACTTGTTTAATAAAGTGGGTAATTAGTGTGGATGATGAAAATTCAATTATTAATTAACAAAAGCATGTAAATATATAATATCATTTTTATGGCACCTTCGTTAGCATAAAAAAGCTAGTTCATATGTAAGTGCACCTCTTTACTCAACTTCCATACAACACTGCCAACATGGCCCGACCTCTTCTGTAAACATCCTCCCATTGTGGATAAGCCACAAACAAAGAACCAAACATGGCTGAAGCCCTAAGCTAGGATCTAGTTCTAGTCCCATTCCTAGTTTCCATAAAAAAGGGCAACAATGGCACATTGCCGTAAAACATCAACAAGGCACAATACCAAGATGTCTCAACAAGCAGAAGCCAATGATGCTGAGGTATGATGCTCACACAGTCTTTGGTAAATGTTTCTTAAATGTTTGACACGTTTCGGATGCTCCTTCAGCATCAATATAAATAACTCTCTTCGCTCAAGAGTTAGGACACTACGTAATGGAAAGATCACTCTTTTATTTTTGCAAGTCGGACAGACTAGAGTTACCCTACGTAGGTGAAAAAAAAAAAGGAGTGGGGGGGGGGGGGAGAATAAGTAGTATTCACCTGTCACTAAATAGCAGGGCCGGACTTAACCATTGTGACCAAGAAGTCATGGAAAGAGAGCAAGTAATCTACTCTGTATTCACCCGTCACTAAATAGCAGGGCCGGAAGTAACCGTTGTGGGGCTCTATGCGAAACGGATTTCGCCGGGCCAAGTTTGGGTAGGGATACGGATAATAAGTGAAAATTTAGAGTTTGTATTAGAAAATAAATTCGTCTTTGCATTTTATTCATTCATAACTACGTACAAAATTACTTTACGAGCCTTGCGTGTAGCAAAGTCATACAGTGTATCATAAAAATTCTATTTCCTACATAGATCACGCTCAATAGCAAGAATTACCAAATGTTTCAATCAATCTATGAGAATTGTTGACCTCAAGTAATTCTTCCTTAGTTGGAGGCGCTAGAAGCTTCTTTCACTAGATTCCACAATTACGGGTATTGCAAAATGCCGGGGTTTTTTTTATCGTGCATAGGATTGCTGTTTTCCATATTGAATGACACCCCAAAATGACAATTTTTGTACATACATTTCAGGAGATTTGTATGAGTTTTCAAAAGATTTTAATAATTTTTGGATATTTTCAGGACTTTTTTATATATATTTTGCAGTTTCAGGAGATTTCAGAGAGCTCCTGGTAAATCGACAGGTGGCCGCGGGAAATCTGTTATAAGTTATAAAATGGTGTCATACAATAATTTATACACCTAGAATTAGCGCTGGTCCTATGAAAGTGTGAGGCCTAATGCCGGCCCTGCAAAATAGTGGCATATGGTAGGCCGCTGGTCGACTAGTTGAAGATAATCTACATCCTAGCCCAAACCTCTCACAGAAAGATGGGTGTTGGTTGGCAGTGGGCAGGGTATGAAGCTGGGACCATCAAGACAACAGAACGACAGTCCAGGGACAGGCAGCCATCCAAATAATGTAACAACACATAGACCAAGACTTCTTGATGCTCTATGTGTCAAGATGTGCACAAAGAGTAAAGAATAAAAAATACCTCAGCTGCACTTGACACTGATCTGTCATATGTATTTACATTTTGACTGGACCTGGCCTTAGCTTGAAGTTTCTCAATAATGAAGAACCATTTTTTTTCAATTTGACCTACTTTGATAAATTCTGTCCGCTGGACTGAATGTGCAGTTGAACATAACAGTCGACTTCTCATTTAGAATGAAAAATATGTAAATGAGTGACTAGTTTTCGATTCTTTAAGTTACTAAATACAAACTGCAATTAGTTCTGTAGTCTAATGACATCTAGTCTTATCTATTTCGACACTATATTGAAACTACTAAACAATATGGTCATCATTGTATTAAGACGGATGAACTATAAATAATATATTGTTGTGGGTTGTTTAGTAAATAGAGTATAGATGTCTGAGATGTAGATTTAAGTCTAGATGGAGTTCGTTCAACCAACAACATATAACAACTTGTAGAATAACCTTAAGGAAAACGATAGATACTTAACAAAATGTTTTAATCTAGAAAATGAAGGGGCACAGTCCAAATGTCGACAGTTACTACAAAAGAAGGTCTCGCCATTAACTAAGAGGAGTGAGTCGTTGTTGATCGTTAAAATATATCCCATAATTCCTATTTTGTTAATTCCCATAATTCCTAGGTCCGTCTAAAATAGTCTAATTATAATCTCATCAAATTCCCAATAAAGTCTATAACAATTTTTTTTTTCTCTCTCAAGAAATCTAAATTTCTAATTAGGTAGAATTAGGAGATAGCCTCTTCTCACCTTTCTTCTTGTGCTTTTAGAATAGCTATTGTCAGTTTGTGGACTTGAGACAGAAGATTTGACTAAAGAATGATCCATTGATGAGCTGGAGTCCTGGGCCATGGCAAGTTTTTGTTTGAACTGTTCAATAACGGCATCTATCTTGGGTGTAATAAATAAAGCTGGACTGGAGGCCTAGTAGAAAACAAAATCACTTTTCAATATTTCACAATTCTATTAGTTCAGCGTTTCCAAAACATTTTCTTTAACGGAACACTTTGTACATTAGGACAATTCAGCGGAACACTTTGCTTAGTTTTTAGGCTGGATTATTTCCTCTTTGTTTAAATAAAAAATAATAAAATATATTCTAAATTTAGCTTTATTAATTATTTTCAAATATATATCTAGGCCCATATAATACATACAAAAACATATGAAAACATAAAGTTGATTGACTTTGATGATATTGTTAAGACGAATTCTAAAATCTGGTGTGGCGTCAAGCCTGTTTGAAGACTTTGAAATTGTTGCAACATAATAAAATCATGCTGCTCCAGGTTGTCGTGTACTGAAATAACATAACCTTAGCTTGTCTTGAAATATTGCAGTACTCATCAGACAAACTCGACCAGAAATCATTTAATGTTTGATCTTTGTATCGAATTAGAGCAGACTCTAGATTAGTTTAAAGACCCTAGTGATATTGTAATAAATTTTTTTCATTATCGAGAAGAACTAAAATTAACTCACCTGTAGACATACTTGTTAACTACCCCAGTAGCTCGTGGTACACCTACTCGCGGAACCCAAATGACTATTTACTTTTTTTATTCATAGTGTTAAATATATATTTTTCTTTTATCAATGTAAAATATAAAAGTAATAGCAAGTGAGTGAGCCACAAAGGTTTAATAGATGTTCCATAATGTCTGAAATCTATTTGCAATAACTTTAGTGTTAGTTGGTGTGGAGTTTTCAGAACTTCAAATTTTAATGCTTGACTTTTCCAATAACTAAAAACATTGGTTTAACCAGAATGTGAGCCTAAATATAGAAAGAGTTCAATTTCGACACATCACTGCTATACAACTGTAGCTAATGCTCAAAATAAATTCTGTCTTATAATGTTATGGTACAAATATGAAAGTTTTTGTTTTTCTTGGTAATTTCATTGTCATCAGTTTCCTAAAGCTTACATTGATATTGTTAAGTTTCCCCACTATCCGAGCTCTATGCAAACTGCTCCAAATGACACAACCATTGCGAGGTAGCGTGAAGTGACTTGACTCTGACACATTCCCTCTAATATAGAGTCCCTATAGGCCTACTAGAACCGGATGGAACGTCACTTGAGCATTCTGGTTGATCACAAGACTACATTTGACGTGACTTGCGTGAATACTATTTACAACACAGGTCCTTCCCAAACTGGTATGTACTGTCACTCCTCACAGTTGACCGCTCGTCTGGGGTGACTTGCGTAGTCTAAAAACTTACACATCACTATCCCCATCTGTGTCACCACCAGGTTTATAACAATATATTGAAGCTTTAAAATATTCGTACTAATCATACTCCTAACATCATTGAGTAAAATGTAGTGATAACATTACTTATAAATTACAGAATATAAAAGAGAGTGAAGAGAAACGTGGATGGCAGTAATTGCATTAAAGATTGAAGTAAAAAAATGTTAATAAACATTTGTTAATCCTACCTGAGATGATTGGTCCTGACTACTGGACAACAAAATATCTAGGCAAGATGCCAATCCTAAAAAATAATAATTAAAAGGTTAAATGATTGTCATGATTGTGATTCTAAGTTAAGATAATTATATTTTAATATATTTTTAATGTGGCTGAATTGTTAATTTAAACAGTTATTTATGCACTAACCTGGAATATTGCTAACAGAATCCAAATTGCTATTAAATTTGCCAGACTTATCTAAACCATTTAGAGTCTGTAGTTGGTGAACATTAGACCAGATGTTACGCTCATAACCTGAATTGTAATGTCATGAAGAAAAAGTTTAATCATGTTAAGTTTAAGATAGAAAGAAAATTAAGTTATAAAACTAGATGACCTTTCATATTTATAAAAAATGAAAGCAATCATCATTCAATAAAAAAAAATAAAAAAATCATGTCTTATACACCCACATAAAAGAATACCCAGTAAATATAAAGTCTAATGTTAGAAAGGAAAAGTCATTCACTATAGAGTGCTTAATGAAGCCAACAGGTTTAAACTGTTGTAAAAGAATTAAGCTTGCAAGATTAAATGAGTTTGAGTTTTGAGTTTAGGCACATCAGCACAATTTAGGCCATGTCGTGCCATAATCCTTTAAGGATCACTCTCTCTTTATATAACAAGGGCAAAATTCTATACAGTTAAATCATTCATGTACAAAAGTTTTACCTTGAATGTGACATAATGGATTCCCTGATCCGTCTTGGCGGAGCACTAAATGATGTAAAGTTCTAATTCCTTGTACAGACCTGATGACATCTTGAATGTTCTTTAACTTGTTACCATGTAAAGCTAAATAGTTCAAATGGAATGATGCTGCACAAAAACAGTGTAAGCCTTTGATACTTTCTATTTGATTGTAGCTCAAATTTAAAGACTCAAGTGACCTGAAAGAAAAAACAAGCGAAGTAAAAAAAAATACTATAAAAAAAAAACGACAAGAGCTTATCTAAAAGGAAGAACTACAAAATCACTGTCATATCTCTCAATGCTGCAACATTTTACTCCATTTTTCTATAAAAAAAAAACAAAATTAAATTATAACCACTAATTGATTAATTAACTGGTTAATTTTATTTTATTGATTCATGTATTGTTACTGACTATGAATAATTCTGCAAAATATCAACTTTCTACTTTTTAGTGTATTTTAATATAAGCATTTTTAGATTTTTTTTTACTGAAGTCTCTTTAGGTATTCATTTTTGCGAGGATAGGCAGCAGATAGAGGTAACTCTATGTATTTTTGTAGAAGGGAAAACAATTGTGAAAATGATGATTAAGACAACATTAATTAAGAGATACAACACAAAGTTTTCTTTATAAATGATTAATATATGTGCAGTCTTTTATATAATCATTAAATCAACATACAGCCGTAGATTATAGATATAATCTTTACATTAACATTTAATTACTCTGTTTTACTTTAGCTATCTAACTTATCCTATTGCCAAATTCTCTACACGTGGCTTACCTCCCTTTAGCTTACTATATATTCCATATAAAAACACAAATAATTAATTATGACTAATTGATAAAATAAGTGGTCAATTTTTCACTGGATTCATGTTTTGTTAGGGGCAATGAATAATATATGTAAGGGTTAGCATCTTCTCCTAGGCCTAGACTAAACATAAAGTCATCAGTGATACAGTGTTCCCCTGACATTGAGAGATTCTATGTAACTAGAAAAACAACACACTTCTTTTAACTAGTCTGCAAAACAATGTTAAAGTGTCCATCAGTGGAAATAACATTTAATCTGAAATCTCTGCCTTAATCAGGATTAAAGCTTGAAACCTCAGTTCATTGTCTTAGTGCTTTACTCCTCTCCCACCATGTGTCATGAATAAGAGCTTGCGAGCTTAATTTTGAAAATGAAAGATATTGGATATAAACACTTACCTAAGGCCAGACAGTCCTGAAACTTCTGTAATGAGATTGCACGACAAATTCAATGTCTTCAGACCAACAAGTGTTTCTAGTCCATCTATGATTGATATCTGGTTGGCTGATAAATCCAAGTGAACAAGATTTGTTAAATGAGAAAGGTTACTGATGTGATGAATGTGATTTCCATGAAGGTTCAAACTTTCAAGATCACTTGCTAGAGATAAAGACCAGATGTTGCTTACACCAGAATCTATAAGTGATAAATGCTTTATGTCCCCTTGAGGCGTCATTGCCAGGTATAGAATTCATCAATATCTTCAATTCGTCAACAATTATTATGCAGCTGCTGAAGAAAATATATTTTTTAAAGAATTTATGAGTTCAATTAAGTTTTGTTGTCAAACTAGAGGTGACGGAAGTTGCATAAATGTAAGTGGAGCATTTTTATGTACAAATAAATTATCATAATATTTTTTTAAGTTGTTTTTTTTTATCTAAATAATCAGGAAAGTCAAAAGCATGAATTTAGTAGCATAAAGTATTGTGTTGGTCTAAATATTTCAAAGGGAATTAGGGGTACACCCACTAAAAGAGGATTTAAGGTTAAAAAAAATATTTTTAAATTGATATGGAAAGTAGACTATTACTTGAAAAGCAGTACAACATCCACATTATTTATTACAAATTATATTGCAAGTAAAACTGTATTGAGTGTCGAAGCATATCTTTATTAAAATAAACTTTAAACCAGTTTAAATTAACTCACATGTTAAATATCAAGTTTAATTTGTTGTATTAATTTCATTATTTCTAAGAAATTCAGGTCAAATCAAAAACAAAAGTCTTTTCTATTTAAATTTTTTTTTTAAAGCTTACATGGCCATTCAGCTTTAGACTAAACCTTTAATGATGCTCTTTTTTTAAAAAATAAAAAATTGTTTGAGATGATTTTTAGATTGCAATTCGATGAAGTCCTATCTTGACTTACAACTTTACAGTTCACTTCTTGTTTTATTTCATCTTTGAGACAAACATATAGATCTAGTCAATCTAGAATCTATCTAAAAAAATCTAGATCTATATAACTTGTCTATATAACTTTGTAAGACAAGACTTGAAAATCTAAGACATTGGACAGGATATAAATATAGATCTAGATATAGATTATATATATATGACTTATATGCATACTAAATAGATTTTTTCTTTAAAAAAAAAATTAAACTTTTTTTGTGTAAATGTAGTAGTTAGTATAACAGAACTTACTAAACTTAGCAATACAAATGTTTGATACAATTAGATTTTTCGGTGTCAGAAAAGATAAAATTAGCCGTTGCATCAGAACTTTGAATGGTCTAAAATATTATGATGTCAGATTTTCACTATCTTTTCTAGTTTACGAGATCTAAACGGGATGGATGGACAGACAGACATTTCACACAAAACTAATAGCGTCTTTTCCCCTTTCAGGGGCTGCTAAATAACAAAAAGCTTATACGAAGAGTATATGTATCAATTAATTTGGATCAGTCATGTAATTAAATTTGTAATTAATCTAGACTAAAAACAATATACCGGTGCAATTAATATTTTTACCAATAGTTTTTGTTTAGCGCTATTTGATGCTTTTAGCTTTCTCAATATGCTATGATGCTATCACTTATCGGGAACAGTTGGGAAAATGGGTGTTTGTGTGTGAGAAAGAAAGGGATATCTGGGTGGATTTTAATGTAATTGGTTTTTAAAAGCCTCCTCAAGCCAACATACTAACCACTGCTAGTGAGATATTATTAATGACTAGAGAAGATTGTATAGCTATGCATTGAGTGTTTCAATTTAAAGTAGCAGCCTATATCGTGGAATAATTCAGTAACTCAGCTTTATTACCACCACTTCAGTCAAGTACAATTTCTTTCCCTTCTTGAGATACCAAGCAAAATAATGAATTACCAATGGTTAATAAGCTGCTTGGTTAATTATTTTTTTTATTCTTGTGTTGACAGGTAAAAGAAAAAATTGTGTAAAATTTCAGCTTTATTGGGTGTGGGAGAAATAACATGTACAAACTTTTTACAATACAGACAGAGTGAGTTGATATTTACTTAGAAGCTTTGTAATAAATAAGAACGCTCTGATCAGACTGGAACTGTAGGCACTGCAGCAACCTTTTGATTCGTAATTCTAATTAAAGTCATTTTCTTAAACAGACTTTTTACAGACATGTCACATAGATCTATTCATTGAAGTTTAAACTCATTCAGAAATTTAGTCATCATGATCATTGTGATGTCCAGTGATGATTGTCCCATTCACATGGATATATTATTATATAGAATTATATATATATCTACTTAATAGACCTATCGACTATCGTATCATAAATCATATCTATAGACTATAGACGTATAGAATAGATCTAGATCTAGATTCTAATATAATAATAATTAATCTTTTATAATAATATCATTGGTCTTTGGTCATGATGATTGGATGATCATCATGATTCATTGAAATGATAAATGATAATCATAATAATAATATAAATATGATAATGATTAATTGAGTTGGGTCAATAAAATAATAATAATCAATATTCAATCATTCTCAATTCTGAATTCAAAATCAGAAAATTGACTTAATTATAATAAGTAATAAGTTAATTGTGACTGAATCTTTCATTAGGCTTAGCTGAAAGTTTGAAATTTGAGGATATTCTCACACACACTTTTAGATCTGTTAATAATTAGAAATCTAAATTTAGACCTTAGAGATCTAGATCTATACAGTAACCTACTCAGTGAGTAACTACACATTAGTTATTAGATCTAGTTGCTTTTCATGTTTACACTTGCCGCTGGAGACAGTAACACTTTTGTTTTGTTGTTGTTTTTAATGTTGGAAAAGTTTCTGTAAACAAAAAAAATCCAATCAATGTTTTTGGGTTCTTTGTAGATCTAGATGTATATCGAACAAAAATCTACACATAAATCTATATTATAGATGATTAGATATTTTTAGATAATCTAGTTTATAAATATAAGAAAATATAACAAATTTATTTTTAGAATTTTCAAACTGTCACTGGCACTTTACGACATAAATTATACGTTGAACATTTTTATAGTTCAGTGCAACTGTTGAATTTTTTAGCGGCCCCTGAAAGGGGAAAGGAAGCTATTACTTTTGTGCGAAATGTCTGTCCGTCTGTCCGTCCGTCCCGTTTAGATCTCGTAAACTAGAAAAGATATTGAAAATCCGACATCACAATATTTTAGACCATTCAAAGTTCTGATGCAACTGCTCCTTTTTTTTTTCCTGAAAGCGAAAAATCTAATTTTTAAAATCAGTTATGTAAGCATTTTTTTAAGAGAAAAAGCTAATTAGTATGCATTATAAGTTAAACCTAATTTAAAACGAATAGTAATCTTATAAACTGCATTTGTCTTAAATTTTCTTTTAAAGTGGTCTTTTTTTTTTTTTTGAGGATTCGTTTAAGAGATTGATCCTTTACAAAACAATTACATTATTTAAAAGACATCAGTTAGACCAGGAGAGCCGCGGTAAAGCGCTTAGCTTCCGAACCGAGGGTCCCCTGTTCGAATCCTGGTTAAGATTGAGATTTTCAACTTCGGAATCCTTGGGCACCTCTGAGTCTTCTTAGCTCTAATGGGTACCTGACATTAGTTGGGGAACAGTAAAGGCGGTTGGTCGTTGTGCTGGCTACATGACACCCTCGATCGTTAACCGTAGGCCAAAAAAACAGATGAACTTTACATTATCTGCCCTATAGACAACAAGGTCTGAAAGGGGAACTAGATAGGCCAGGTTCACATCTAACTTTGCATTCACTTGCACCTATCCTTTGATCTGCTGCACCGTTGGGGCACTACACAAGATCTGTCAACCTTCTTTCTCCATTCTTATCTCTCATTTGTCTTTCTTATAATTTCATTTGGATGTTCTTTCTGAAAATATTGAAGCCTGCCTGGGTGGACCACTTCGGGGGCCGATTTTAAGTTTATATTTCCACACCACTGGCGGATCCAGGGGGGGGGGTAAGGGGCGATCACCCACCCCCCACTCGGCCGACGCCCCAGGGGGGGGGGCGGACGAGTTTTAGTATAGAATTCACACAATTTGTATACGAATTTATTACTTATGTTAATAATATATACTAATTATTTATATTTCAACCTAATTTTAGATGGCATCTATCCCCCCCCATCCACAATAAACTTTCGAGTGGGGGGGGGGGCGGTCCTATTTATATGTAGAAATCACAGCTTGCTAACAGAATCAATTAAATATCTATATATATGATTAAAACTTGTTATTGATATTTTAACCGGTCTTTATATTATGTCGTTCACCTGTTGGCCGATTGGAAGGGGAGGAGCGAATACCTCTACTGCCCTTCCCATCTAAACCCTTTGAGTGGGGGGGGGGCGGTCCTACTTTTATGGAGAAATCATAGTAGGGGGAAAGGGGTGTAAAACGTACCACTGTTTAATTCGTGCCACCGAAAATTTTCATATTTAGAAATGGTCTTTAAAAATATAAAACCTGGCATATTGACCTACAACTATATAGCGTCATCATTCATGTTAATTTTATGGAGCTTAATCAAAAGACACCAAAACGGTAAGGTTTTATTCATTTTTACCTTTTTTGATGTAATTTTTGCACATGTTAGAAATCGTATAATTATCTAATGAGGCAACCTATCATGTTTCAAAAGCTATTGCATTGTTAACCAACCTTTCCTCTTGAAAATAATGCCTCAGTACATCAGTTATTTTTAGACATGTTAATATGATAAACCGTTATGTGGGCTGACCCCTTGAGGTAAATCGTACCGGCGCCAGGAGGGTAAAAAGTACCGGAAGTACTAATTATCCGACATTCGGTACTATTTAGCCCCACAGTTGATCTCGACATAATATCTAGATGTACATCGAATAACTTTCTTATTTTATGTTTTAAAGCTAGAATCTAGATCTAGTAATTGCTAAAGATCTTTCTACTATCTAGATCTAGATTTATAATATAATCTAGTTCTAGAATCATATTCTATCATCCTCTATACTCTACTCTATGTCTATGTAACAATAACTTTCCTTATAACTATAGACTATAGAGTCTAGACTAAAAAAGATAATTAAGGTACTAAATCTAGTAGATTTAGATTTAATAAAATTAAGGCTATATCTAAATTTTAGACTAAACATAATCTAGCCCTTAACTATAAGTAGATCTACATTTTAAAAAAATAAATATAATACCATATAGACTATAGCAATCTATTTAATAATCATTTACATTCATTATTTTCTTTACCCAGGGGCAGAGCTTCAACCTGGTCCCCGGAGGATCTTCAGAAAGCCTTAGAGGCATTGAGGAATAAATATGGTCTCAATGAAGTGTCTAGACTTTACGGTATACCTAAACCAACTCTAAAAAGACACTTAGATGGAAAAAAACAAGTTTGCGAATGGGAATGTAGTACAAAGAGGTAGAATGACAGTTCTCCCAGCAGAGCTTGAGAATGAACTTGTCAGTCACATCAATCAACTGGAAGGAATGCTGTTCGGCCTGACCAGAAACGATATAAGATGTCTTGCTTACCAAATAGCAGAAAAAAATGGCTTGTCTCACAGATTTAATAAAACAGAAGGAATGGCAGGAAAAGACTGGTTTAGAGATTTTAAGAAACGTCACAATCTGAGCTTGCGACAACCTGAAGCAACATCTCTTGCACGTAGTACCGGTTTTAACAAGATAGCAGTTAACAGATTTTTTGACAAACTTGAAAGCATCATTACAGAAAATAAATTAGATGCTCTTAGGATCTTCAATACCGATGAAACAGCGCTCTCAACTGGAGTTGTATGTAGCCTGCAAGTTAAAATACAAGAAAAGGCATTGGCAGACTCTCTTAGAGCACAAGTTGTTGACTATATTTGTAAAAACATTGAGCATTATACTGACCTTGATGCAGCAACATTGTGTGCTGACATGCCACATGCAAAATTTGACAATATTTTTGAAAGGCTAGATAGTATTTCTAGACCAAATACTATGGTTGGCGAGCTAGAGATAATAGCAACTACGAAGCTGCTCAGAAAGCCAATCGTCATTATGAATGCAACTAGTAATGTTGTTTTAAAATATGGCATGAATGATTTTCCTTCCTCTCCTGCAGTAGTTATTCGATTTACAAATATTGGAGATGATGTAGGCCATTATGATTGCTTAATTCCTTCTCGGCAATCAAAGTCTAAATACATCCCTGTAACTGCAATCTCTCCTATCCCAGTAAAAGAAAAACCCCATGTTAAACAGAAAAAAAAATCTTTTCAATCTGAAATTTTAACTTCCAGTCCCTATAAAAAAATTCTTGTGGATGCTGCAATTGCAAAAAAAAGTAAAAAACAACAAACTCAAATTATTCCTGCAACACAAAAGAAAAAAAAATGTAAAATTTCTATTCAGTTTGGTCAGAATGAGAGTGAGAAAAGTCAAAATTGGTATTGTTTTATATGCGAAGAAAACCTTCAAGAAGATATGATACAATGTTTAATATGTGCTTCTTGGGTGCATATTGCATGTGCAGGTTGTGAAAATGCTGATACTTATACTTGTGAGTTATGTAGGCCCCTATATATATAGTTGGTACTTATTACCCTCCATGCTGGTACTATTTAGACTCTTGGGAGGGTAAATAGTACTCTTTTTTTTTTTTGTTTTGTATTTTTCAATTTTAATATAAATAACTCAGTCTTTAAACCTTGTACATTTGTAGTATGTGTTGTTGTAAAGCTATGACATAAAAAATAAACATTCTTTTTGCCAAACTTTTTTTTTTAATGAATTTTCTCCCTTAGGGGGTACGTTTTACCCCCCTTTCCCTATGTGAACAAAATTAGTCGAATATCTATATAATATAAACAGGTGGAAGTGCGATACATGCAATCACCTTCCCCCCATCGGACAAACCAATACTTTCTCTTTTTGTATTACAGTAAGAAATTACAAAATAAAAAAATATGTCACTAATATAATTTATATATGCTATAAAGTAAATTCTTATATCGAGTCTCCCAACCCCTATTCTTTAATGCAAAATGCAATCATTAGCAGAAATTATAAAAAGGAGCGAGGATAAATCGTTTTCATTTTACCGCCATTCCCCTTTCCAGACAGAGTTTGTGTAATTTCACATGAATTTATCATAACTATTTTATGAAAGACTTTGCTTTGGAAAAGTTATAATTCAAACGAAATTTTTCAATATAACAGTCACGGTTGAGATGAGTTCCTAGTCGCCTTTTTCCAACCTTTACTCTATCTCATATTTTTCTAGTTAAAAAAATTTAGGACTATAACTCACAATTTATGCTTGAATTTTATTGAATATTATTAATGGAATTTTTTTTTTTCGGCGGCGATCCTCAAAGCCTTAATCTAAATATGTGGGGTATCTTATCTTTTCAAAGAACAAATCGGTTGTATTTGCAATGTATTAAGGGACTATAAATTCATATTAGAATATTTTTCAACATTATTCAAAAGTTCCTTTATGATAGAATGAATAATGAGCTGTAGATCAGGAGAATGCGTTACTGCAGTGAAGAATGCCAGAAAACTCTTTTAGCGTCGAGGCTTCGCCTCGAGCCTCACTTATGAGTAATAAGCTGTAGATGTCAGGAGAATGCGTTTCTGCAGTGAAGAATGCAAGACAACGCTTTTGTAGTCGGGGCTTCGCCCCGAACCCCACTAATAGATAATGAGCTGTAGATGTCAGAAGAATGCATTTCAGCCGTGAAAAATGCAAGAAAACGCTTTTGGCGTCGGGGCTTCACCCCGAACCCCACTAATAAGTAATGAGCTGTAGATGTCAGGGGAATGCGTTTCAGCCGTGAAAAATGCAAGAAAACGCTTTTAGCGTCCAGACTTAGCCCCGAACCTTACTGATGAATAATAAGCTGTAGATGTCAGGAGAATGCGTTTCTGCAGTGAAGAATGCAAGACAACGCTTTTGTAGTCGGGCTTTGCCCCGAACCCCACTAATAAATAATGAACAGGATGTCAGGATAATGCTTTTCAGCCGTGAAAAATGCAAGAAAACGCTTTTGGCGTCGGGGCTTCGCCTCGAACCCCACTAATAAGTAATGAGTTGTAGATGTCAGGGAAATGCGTTTCAGCCGTGAAAAATGCAAGAAAACGCTTTTAGCGTCCAGACTTAGCCCCGAACCTTACTGATGAATAATAAGCTGTAGATGTCAGGAGATGCGTTTTTGCAGTGAAGAATGCAAGACAACGCTTTTGGCGTCTGGGCTTCGCCCCGAACACCACTAATAAATAATGAACTGTAGATGTCAGGATAATGCTTTTCAGCCGTGAAAAATGCAAAAAAACGCTTTTGGCGTCGGGGCTTCGCCTCGAACCCCACTAATAAGTAATGAGCTGTAGATGTCAGGGAAATGCGTTTCAGCCGTGAAAAATGCAAGAAAACGCTTTTAGCGTCCAGAATTAGCCCCGAACCTTACTGATGAATAATAAGCTGTAGATGTCAGGAGAATGCGTTTCTGCAGTGAAGAATGCAAGACAACGCTTTTGGCGTCTGGGCTTCGCCCCGAACCCCACTAATAAATAATGAACTGTAGATGTCAGGATAATGCTTTTCAGCCGTGAAAAATGAAAGAAAACGCTTTTGGCGTCGGGGCTTCGCCTCGAACCCCACTGATAAATAATGAACTGTAGATGTCAGGAGAATGCGTTTCTGCAGTGAAAATGCAAGAAAACGCTTTTGGGAGAAAATTTACAGCGCTCTCCCAGACCCCCAAGTTTGCAAGAGAAAGGCCTCAACATGACTGTTTTTTGTTATGTTTTTTTTCGCCGAAGATTGAGAAACAGTCTTATTTTATTCTCATTTATTGAAAATATATATATATATGCTGTAAGCAAGTTTATGTATAGGGATAGGGTTTACTGGGCGTTAGGGCATGGGCGTACCCATGGGGGTTCTTGGGGTTCAACCCCCCCCCGAAATGAAATCCCCCGGGGGGGGACGGAATTAACTGACTGATTTTTGCTTTCATTTTGTTTATTTTAGGTGAGATTTTAATACTAAATCATCACTTACCACAGTACAGCCGAGGCAGTTTTGAGTTAAAAACCCTCTACCAGGGGGTTTTGAGTTTAAATCCCCCTAGCAGGGGGTTTTGAGATTTAAAAAACCCCTATCAGGGGGTTTTGAGATACAAATCCCTCTACCAGGGGCCTTTGAGTTTAAAACCCCCTACAGGGGGTTTTGAATTTTAAACCCCCTACCAGAGGCTTTTGCAGTTAAATCCCCCTCTTCTATAAAACAAAACCAAAAAAATGCAAACAACAATTCCCAAATTCCAACAGCACAGTTGAGGAAGATTTTGATTTTAAAACCCCCTCCAAAATTTACGATAAACCCCATCTTCAAAATAAAAAAAGCAAATTACACACTCAAAATTCTATGAGCGTAGCAAAGGGGGTTTTGAGTTTCAACTCCCCCCCCCCTTCCAGTTGGGGTTTGAAGCTAAAAAGTACCTCTTCAATATAAAAAAAAAAGCAAATTACACACTATAAAATCTATGAGCGTAACCAAAGGGGTTTTGAGTGTAAATCCTCCTCCTCCAGATGGCTTTTTCTTTAAAGTTTAAAACCCCTCCAGATGGTTTTGAGTTTAAAATTCTCCTAGGTTTTTAAAATAAAACTTTTTAATAGCAAGATAATGCACTGTAGATACCTCAGAATATGCATTTTGTTGGCTTTCAATACCAGAAATAGTGCCCTGCGGCGGGGCTTCGCCCCGCGTTGGGGGAGCGCTGCGAACTCCCCCAGACCCCCTTGGTAGCAAGGGCGGGGAGTCTACAATAAACAATAAACATCTTCCGAAAGGGTCAGAATGTAATAAAGATTAATTATGTACACACACACACATATATATATATATATATACATATAATTTTTTTCCGGGGGTGGGGGAAATCCCCCCCCCCACTCCAAAGTTCTGGATCCGCCAGTGTTCCACACAAACTGTCTTTGTAACCTTGTTTATCATAAAGTTAATGCAGAAATCTGCTCTTTGTTTACACTTTGATTTTTTAAATTTCTTCACGCAGAAAAATTTTAAGAGAGAAAAAAAAAATAGAAAGCGATAAGAAATATGGTGGCTCCATAGATTATAGATTAATTAATAGCCTAGGCCTATAGAATAATGTAGGCCTATGTATGTATTTTATGTCTATGGGTGGCTCATATAAATATAGAACTAGATCTAGATATAGGCTACATAATACATAGATCTTTATTTTTAGAATCTAGATCTAGTATAATTGAAGCTTAAGAAAAACGAAAAATAAAACATAAAAGAGAAAGATAAGGGAAGATTTGAAAATGAAGCAAAATAAACATAGCCAATGAGTTGAATGAGCCCAATGATCCCAAGCTTTATCAAAAGGTTTACTGATGTGATAGCCTACCAACTCAATACCGATATTGAAAATTAAATTGCATGGTGCTACACAAACCATGCACAAACCAATAAAGCTTATATGAAATTTTATTTCCACAGTGCTGATAATGCAACACACACACAAATATTAAAATCGAGAATGGTTCATTAAAATGCTTCGCTTATCAATACTTCCATATTCTGTTCACCGGATCGACACACTCCATATATGAAAATCTGAAATATATTAAATTTCTATTAATTATTTTGATGTAACACAAATAAGGCATTTCACATTTGTCTAATGTCTATATATAAGGTTGCCCAACGTTCGGGTTGGTGTCCTCCTTTCGGCGGGCATTAATGCGGTTGCGGCTTCTAAACATTGTTCATCGTTGACTTCATCACATTCTCAGTCCTAGCTAGGCTACATATTTTCTGATTTAAATATACAGTCACAAACTATATAACTAATTAATAGCAATAAGCAGTAGCAGACTGGGTATATATAATATGGGCATTTGGGCAAGTGCCCGGTGGGCAGGTACCCAAGGAGCCGGTAGGGACACCGATATGGCAGCATGAATGCCAGTAAATTGTTTTAAGATTTTATAATATTCTCTTTATGAAAACTTTGAGCGTCATGATTTAAAAAAACAAAAAACATACACATTATTAAACTTTGCACAATGCTCTTGAGGACAGGTATAATGTGGCATATAATTTATGGGCCGGATGGTATAGAATTGCCCGGGCTGATTTTGAAACCCAGTCCGTTCCTGGCAATAAGCATTTTAAACAGGTGTTCGTATACGCTGGAGATACGCAGGGCGGGCATTTCTATACAACCAGGCCCATAAATTGCATATCATAATGATAGGCATGCCTGTCCTCAAAATCGGTATGTTGAGTTTTGAGTATCGATAACTGTACTCATGCATACAGTGAGCTCTATATTTTCATAAGAAATATTGGCTTTATGTTACTTTTTAATCGCTAAGTAAGTAGGCTATAAAATAATGAAGCCTACTAGTAGCACTGTCTACGGATGTAGGCTATTACATTATTTTGGAAATTTTGTTAGATCAAATTAGTATTACACTGTAGAGAGATTTCTTTTAAACACGATGTTCAGAAGACCGCTTTTATAAGAGAATACTTTTGACAATTTAATACTTAGTGGCATCCATGTGGCTCTTTGGGTGGCCCTACTGACCCAACCGGGCATTTGCCCAAATGACCATATAGCCAGTCCGCCCCTGAAGATACGTATTACCCCTAGCTCCACATTATCTGAGACTTTTCTTGTGCATCTTGTGCAGTCTATATTGGGTGACATTTTCTTACAAAGTTTAATTTCAGGAAAATGTTTTTAACTGTTTGAAATGGTTACTATGTCTTTTTATTTCTTTGGTTTAAAAAAGGGGTGGGGGTCCTTCTTTTATGAAAAAAAGTCTTAACAAAAAATAAAAAGGTCTGCAATACGATGTTTTACTTAACATGATCTGTCGACCATTATTTCGTCGATCTGGCCTTCGGGGGAACCTAGCATCAGTTTGTCTTGTTTTGCATCGCATTCAGGAGCTCTCCGATATGTTTCAAACAGACGTGTCTTAGGATCCAGCTCTTCACCAACTAGGGCTGCTCTAGCCAGTCTTCAGCTCTTGTTTGAGCTGCCTGTAGCAAGAGCGGACTGTGAGTCCAATTTTTTTCTTTTGGTACAATCACAAAATGTGCAAAGAATTTCATGACTAAAAGTTTTTTTTTCAACTTGGAAAGGAAGGGGAAGGCAACCCCCCCCCCCCTCAATTTCAGGAATACTTGGAATTAAAGTGCACAAAGGTACGACTGGAAATATAGAAAGCTATATAAAATTTCCTCCTATTGAAATGCATTCCATCAAAATATCTTTGAAAAGAAAAGTGAATAAATTTCAATGTTTCTGTTAATGTATCTTTGAGGTATCTTTCCTTAATTCCTCTTTTCTTCTCAAAAGAAAACCTGTAATGTTAAGATCATAACTAAATTAAATAATAGCTATAACACAGTCAATATTCATCTGTAAACCAAAAACCAATGCGCTATAATATAAAATGAGTTAGTCTACTGTAATTTGATGATGAACATATTGATAGTCCACTTAAATGTTAATAAAACATTTGCAGGGAAGAAAAAAGATTTTGTCACGCAATATGGGAAAAATACTTTTATTTATCACAAACAATTATCAATAAAAACAAACTATTTGTAATAGAAAAAAGTAAATCCATGGCAATAATTAGTAAAGAACACAAAAGCCTTCCACCGGTAAGAATATAAAATAATAAATATACAGGTCTAGATATGACCAAATATTTATACATTTAACAATATTGATGTTTAGTTCCCCAATGACTCCAGAGATATAGTTCAAAATGAAATATTTATTTAACAACAAAATATTTGACAATAAATAAACAACATTGTAGTAACAAATATTGCAACTCTAAATTGATAAAAATGGTTGACAATATGTTAGCATTGTCATTCTTGCATTTCTAAAACATCAGTGAGACGCTATTTCTGTGATAGCTTATCTGAAGATGCTATTTTAGAACCATCAATGAATATTATGATAATGAACACCCACACAATAATATGGCACGAAGGATAAGCAGGTTTATAAGACATCCCTGATTATATTTTATAAATGTTTACCACGATAAGTGAAATGTTACCGGTAAAAGTATAGATATCTGCAACATGTTCGTAAAATACATCTCAAGAGTTTATATAAATATATATACATTTATAAATTGACATACTTCACTACAAAAAAACATTTTATCAACCAAATAATCACCAGGAGTTTTAAGTTTTTTTTATAGAAAAAAATAACAATGCAAATTACCGGAAAATAGCAAATACTGTATGGATAAAATGTTTTTTAAAGTTGTTTAAAAATTATAGGAAAAGAATACAAAAATGTGAAAACTAGTAGGATCATACTAGAACAGAAAATGAACAATAAATGGCACCATTGGTGAGCTATATGATTTCCTTCATCTTCACCTATCCCTTAGTCAGTTGGACCATTAAGGGAACCACACAAGATGTGTCAACTGTCCTTCTCTATTCCTCACTGTCTTTTGTTTTGGATAGAATCTCTTTCAATGACAGGGGTGGGGTCCAATCGCTGTCATAACCCTGTTTCTAATCTTTTTGTTTGTGATGTGGTCTTTAAATGTGATACCATCTCAGTTCTATTGCTAGGATCCTCCTCTCTAGTTGACTGCAGAGCTATATGATTTATTTTCATATTTTAAAAATATAGACCATTTTAAATAAGTTGTTTCTCTTTAGAGACATGTTTATTTTGACTTTACATCTGTTGAGGATTCTATCATCTGCTCTTATAAATATAGTTAACTTTTAGGACAAGAAAAAACAAATAATGGTATTAATAAGAGGAATGTTATGAAATCACAAATATAACAATTTCAAAATTTCTTTTCTAAAAGAATAATAATAGAATATTAATGTTTTACTTTTAAAAGAATGAATCATGTACCTATTGTTGCACTTGATTATTTAAAGAACAAAATGTCTTAGCTTTTTTTTTCACTAAATGATTTAAACAAAACAATTCATAACCTGTAAACATTGTTCTAGACCACACAAACAAACAATTCATGTGCTAATAAGATGATCTTGTGATCACTGACATAAACAAAAACATTGTTTGACATAGCCTTCATGATGAGCTCAGAAAAATGTTTTTTTTTAAATTACAACAATCAACAACTAAGCTTTTA
The DNA here is from genome assembly GCF_947242115.1 of Biomphalaria glabrata. Lineage (NCBI taxonomy): Eukaryota > Metazoa > Mollusca > Gastropoda > Planorbidae > Biomphalaria > Biomphalaria glabrata. The sequence continues at coordinate 28,831,267 of NC_074717.1, forward strand.
GTTAAGGTAGACTTTCAGATTACTTTCAAAAAGTAGGCAGCATTTTTTTCACAGAAAAAATAGCTTTCAACAGCTTTAGTAAAACATAAATATCTTCCAAAATCACAAATATCTTCCTAAGTTTTTTTTTCAAACTATAACATAATAATTGGAATATTCAATATTCTCTATTTCTTATTGTTTTGTTTAATGGATTTGAGTAAAAAATATCATGACAAAGATATTTTTATTACCGGTACTATAATAACACATAAATGATTCATTTTTGTTCTTAATTTCCATTGTCTATTAGTAAATCAAATGTACCACAACTTCTAACAAAATTTGCATGAAAATGTGCAAGTACAAGTATACCTTTCAACTAAGTGATATATTGCTAAGCATCACTTCAAGAGTAAACGTTAACTGTGAAAAGTCTGTGGGCAAGGTTTAAACAAAAATTATAGTGTAAATTTTAAATATAGTATTAGAACTGTAGGGACTACATTTAGCACTAGCCTCTTACAAATTCTTTGTTAGGTATGTTTACAGTTGGTAAGCCAATGTTATAATCCAAATTGATTTCATCATCGTTTGAGTTTTGATTCAGGCAATGATCAGATTTATGGTTTGGTAGAATTTGCTGTTCAGGCTTTGGCTCTTTCATTTTTAAATCTAACAAAGGGGGAAAACTGTTGCATGCCTCTTTTGAACTTTGATTAAGTTTGTAATCTCTTTCACTAAAGTTTGATTTTGAAACACCGGGAAGATGACATAGTTTATTTTGTTCTGTCATGTAATTTGGGTCTGGCCCACAGTCTTTTACATGTAAGTTGACATGGTCATTTGATAATTTATAGTTTTTATCATGGTTTATGTATTCTTTATCAAGTGACAATTCCATTTCTTTTCCTTTCTTGACAGAGTATAGACATGGTTTGTAATCTTTGCTTTTATTGGTCTGGATTTCTGGAGCTTCAGATTGAAAAGACTTTTCAGAGTTTCCATTCTTGTTCAGGTAAGCTGTGTTAGTGTCAGATTCTTTTATACAAATATTTTTAGATGAGTTTGAGGGTTCATTTTTCAATGCAGTTGATTCAGGTGCTGGCAATGGGAGCATCTGTCGCACATCTGTTGAATTTGAAATAGGAGTATCACACAATTTACTGAGGTGAGCTCGACTTAAATCTGTTGCCTCAGCAGTATGACTTCTGTTCTGACCAGAACTGTGTGAGTCATATGGTGCTTGTATCCTCAGAGGTAGGTGGGTGGTAAGCTGCTTGGACAAAATTGTGTTTTTGCCATAGGAATACATGGTTTCTTTAGGTTTAGAAAAGAATGAAAAATGCCCCACAGAACTATCAACTTTTTGCTGTGCAACTGAACTGTAGTCAGATCCTCCCTGCTCTGGATATGGGCAGGAATAATCTTGCCCTATAATTGATGCTGCTCTGTTGGTTGCACCGCCCTCATTGTCAGTTGATAAACCTAACAAATATTTCTCATTTAGCAGGTTGTCATCATCATCCCTCAATCCCTGGCCAAGATAAAGCTCCCTGCCTCGACTGTTGGATAAACCAGTTCCTTCATGATGCCGTTTAAGATGAATTTTTAGAGTTGAGTTCTGAGCTGTGGCATAATCACAATACAGACATCTGTAAGGCTTCTCACCTAAAGGCAGAACAAAAAGAAATAAATGATAATGTTGTTTAATATAGATGATTATATGATAACAAAATATTATATTTCTGTAGAGAATCTCTTTACCTGTACTTAGCACCTGGGCAATAGTAAAATAAGATTTTAACTTTAATTGTCTTTTTTTGTGAAAAAAAAAGTGAGAGGGAATTATTTTAAGGTTTTGATAAGTTTTTCCTTCAGACCCTGTGATCTATAGGGCAGATGATGTTAAGATCATCTGTTTGTTTGGCCAATAATTAACCAGCAGAGTGTCATGTGATCAGCACAACAACCAATCACCTTTACTTTCCCCAACTAAAGGTACCCATTAGACTTTGGGTGGACTTAGGGCACCCTAAAAATCCCAAAATTCAAAATCCCATTCTTCACAAAGATTCAAATTTAGGACCCCAGGTTTTGAAGCCAAGTGCTTAACCACTCAGCCACTACACCCCCTCAGGTTTTGATTACGCTAAATCTATTATCTTTTACTCCCTGCTTAGTTTTAGATTTCCTGAGTGTTTGAATGACCAAACTACTTTAAAAAAAACTGCTTCTACTTCCACCTATTTCAAAATTAAAATTCCTCCTTTATAAAGCTGATGGTAGTACATAATTTTTTAACCTGCACATTGTAATGCTTCAAGGAGTCTTTCCAGTGAGCTTTGCACAATCACATTTTCAATAAACAATGTGCTGAATACAAGGAAACATTTGAGCCAAGTACTATGATTTCTGCTCAAGTCATGGTCAAAAAGAAAAAGACGTAAGCCAAATTTAATTTTAAGATAGTTATATTTCGAAAAATTATAATGGTCAAACCAGATTTTTTTCACTGTGTTGCCCATTAGGTAGTTTTTTTTTTCCCCAAAATATACCTGTCATATATCAATTTAAATAAACCAAAGTCTAGTTTAATAAACTTAACATATCTATGCCCAGTATCCCAGGTGTCAAGTGTCAAAATTTCCCATGATGTAATATGACACGTGTCCATCAATAGCGTGACATCTTACAGGAAATAATTTGATTGGTCAAAGGCAAGCGTCTAAGAAGAGGCTAGAGAACACGGGGTCTAGAATTGGCAGTCATAGAGAAATTTTCATAGAGTTAAGAGGTATTTTAGTTTTTGAGTTGTAACTTGCAGTGACAAGTATTGTATTTTATTAGATCTAGTATTATTCTGACAAGTATTGTATTTTATTAGATCTAGTATTATTCTGAATATATTTTATTATTGAAGATATTTATTTGATAGTCTATTTTGTATATTCTGTACATACAGTGATTCTTAATTGTTGAATTAAAGTTCTGTATTTGAATTAAAAGGATTTTCGTTTATTGAATCTCAAAGCATTTAGATCTAGAGCTATACATCTACAGAATCATCATGTTAACCAGCATGTCACAGTAACTTCTTGTAACATCTGACATCTCAAGAAAAGATCTACAAGATAAGCACATCTCAACAATCTTCAACAAGAGCCAACACAAATTCTAGCATTTCCTACAATGAGAGTACTGTGACAATACCTAAAAGCTGTCAAGTTTCTAAGGAAATTGTGCTGCTTTAGAAATAACCTGTCCACCCACTGTCCAACTTCCAGTTTTTTTACTTTTTGCACCAATGAAGAGTTTGCAAGCTAGCAGGAAGAATTGTATTGATCCCAGGCTAATATTGAACTATTATTATGTCAGAGTAATAAAATGACAACATTGTAACAACATAAGGTCACATTTTGCTGTTAACTTCTGTTGATGATTCAAAATAAGAGAGAAAAAAACTAAAGCCCCACTTTTGGAGAAATATGTTTAAACACTAGTTCTTCTATGTTTTAAAGTAGAGCCAGTGTTATTTGTAGGGACCTAAGGTGAAGGGTAACCTGCCATTCCATAGAAGTCAAAATGACCACAGTTTACTCAAAGCCACCAGTGGGTGATATTATTTAGGGGCTTTGTTGATAGATGACAGCTGTGGAAGTGAGATTTGTCAATACTAAGCCTCTACCAAAATACATAAAAATGGTACATTATCAAAGCAAAGATTTGGCTACATTTATAAGTTAGGAAAATTGGCCACAGACGTTTTTATATTTTTTATGTAAATTTTAAATTTTCTTATGATAAAACAACTACCTCAGTCCAATTATTCAATGTAAATGGATAATGTATACATGAAGGGCTATAATACTAATGTTTTCTTTCGTACTGGTGTTTATGTTGATTTTTTAAGTGGAGAGGTATCAAAATAAAACAACCAATCTATCATGACTGCACATTGAAGTTTTGAAGGTTAAACTTGTGGCAGTATTTTATATTTGAAAACATATATACCAATAGTGTGAAATAAGCTAATTCTAAAAGAAGTGTTAGAGAAGACCAGAAGTTGAGCCAGAGTGTATACCTGTGTGGATACGGTAATGAACCTTCAGATGACTTCTTTCCACTGTTGAGTAGTCGCACTGCTGGCATTTAAAGGGCTTCACACCTGTACATTTAGAGAAGACAGTGTCAGGTTAATGAAGCTCAGTACATTTAGAGAAGACAGTGTCAGGTTAATGAAGCTCAGTACATTTAGAGAAGACAGTGTCAGGTTAATGAAGCTCAGTACATTTAGAGAAGACAGTGTCAGGTTAATGAAGTTCAATACATTTAGAGAAGACAGTGTCAGGTTAATGAAGTTCAATACATTTAGAGAAGACAGTGTCAGGTTAATGAAGTTCAATACATTTAGAGAAGACAGTGTCAGGTTAATGAAGTTCAATACATTTAGAGAAGACACTGTCAGGTTAATGAAGCTCAGTACATTTAGAGAAGACAGTGTCAGGTTAATGAAGTTCAATACATTTAGAGAAGACACTGTCAGGTTAATGAAGCTCAGTACATTTAGAGAAGACAGTGTCAGGTTAATGAAGCTCAGTACATTTAGAGAAGACAGTGTCAGGTTAATGAAGTTCAATACATTTAGAGAAGACAGTGTCAGGTTAATGAAGTTCAATACATTTAGAGAAGACACTGTCAGGTTAATGAAGCTCAGTACATTTAGAGAAGACAGTGTCAGGTTAATGAAGTTCAATACATTTAGAGAAGACAGTGTCAGGTTAATGAACTTCAATACATTTAGAGAAGACAGTGTCAGGTTAATGAAGCTCAGTACATTTAGAGAAGACAGTGTCAGGTTAATGAAGCTCAGTACATTTAGAGAAGACAGTGTCAGGTTAATGAAGCTCAGTACATTTAGAGAAGACAGTGTCAGGTTAATGAAGTTCAATACATTTAGAGAAGACAGTGTCAGGTTAATGAAGTTCAATACATTTAGAGAAGACACTGTCAGGTTAATGAAGTTCAGTACATTTAGAGAAGACAGTGTCAGGTTAATGAAGTTCAATACATTTAGAGAAGACACTGTCAGGTTAATGAAGTTCAATACATTTAGAGAAGACACTGTCAGGTTAATGAAGCTCAGTACATTTAGAGAAGACAGTGTCAGGTTAATGAAGCTCAGTACATTTAGAGAAGACACTGTCAGGTTAATGAAGCTCAGTACATTTAGAGAAGACAGTGTCAGGTTAATGAAGTTCAATACATTTAGAGAAGACAGTGTCAGGTTAATGAAGTTCAGTACATTTAGAGAAGACAGTGTCAGGTTAATGAAGTTCAGTACATTTAGAGAAGACAGTGTCAGGTTAATGAAGTTCAGTACATTTAGAGAAGACAGTGTCAGGTTAACGAAGTTCAATACATTTAGAGAAGACAGTGTCAGGTTAATGAAGTTCAATACATTTAGAGAAGACAGTGTCAGGTTAATGAAGCTCAGTTTGGAGGATTCTTAGAATGGCAGAGCTGCATGTTGATACTAGCTTTTATGTAAGCCCACACACGCTGTACAATATTACAAACACTGCAATGCACTGAAATTCATCGTTATATCAACTATTATATAAATAATCTTCAAAACAGAGGCCAACCGTTATAAACTCTTCAAAACAGAGGCCAACCGTTATAAACTCTTCAAAACAGTGGCCAACTATTGCATACACATCAAAAGATGCCAACCAATATATACAAAACATGGGTCAACTATTACATGCATATCAAATGAGGTCAACCCTAACGTCCATAACTAAGTTACAAGAAAGTATATCAATATAAACATGTACTAGGTAGGCTACATAAAGCTATTATCAATAGCTAGATCAACTAGGATCAATTCTATCTAGATATACTCGCTATGTATAAAACTCTAGAAGCTACTACAAGTAGAAAAAGCACACACATCTGTAAACGCTAATGACACTGAAACTTAGCAGAGAGGTTGACCAGTTTGTTAGGACCTCAGAAGACGTCCACACAAACTGTGCATACACTCAGCCAAGGTCACATGGTTAATCAAATAACCAAATAGTTGGGGTCAAGGTGCCATCAAGTGTGAAACAAGGAAGGGAAGGGGAGAGACTTAGAAGAGAGAGGAGGGGGGGGGTCAAAAGCCTAGAAGAGTGAAAGAGAGAGAATGAAAAGTGATCGAAACAGAAATTTAAAAGAGGATTAGAGAGAAAAATAGAAATGGAGACAGCCGAAAGAGAGACAAAGAGTTGGTCAAAAGATTCAAGACTCACCTGTGTGTTTACTCATGTGTTTCTTCAGATGTATTCTCTGATTGAACGCCTGCTCACAGTGTATGCACTTAAAGGGCCGAGAAGTTGGGTAACGTCTTTTCTTCATAAGTTTGCCATCAACCAACTGAAAATCGTCCGTATCCATCCTAGACAAGGCATCTGTCGGCTGGGAGCAGGACTCATCGAAAGATTCGGAATGGGACCTAAATAAAAAGAAAATATTATGACCTATCTTTATTATCTTGGGAAAAAAATGTCTAAATGTTCGAATTTGGTGACTTTTGTGGACGATCAAGTCAGACTTTCCTCTTCCCAAGCTAAGACAGTGCTGCAGGAAAAAGGAGAGACAGACAAAAGAATTGACGAAACATAAGGGAATTGGCAGGCCTAACTTTGGAAGAGACATTGGAATGGAGAGAACCTGTCAACAGATCATGCGTGTAGCCCCAACCGAGACCAATCGTCTATAACGAATGGTCTCGCCCCAATTACAGACCTGTATAAGTATGTTTATGGAAAACATTGCGAGAAGGAACGAAATAATTAATTACTTTTCATCGAATGGCTTGATCATATTCTGTTTGCTTCCTCTGCCATTGAGTATTTATTTATTTGCCAGGGAAAAGAGGATCACACCGTTCTTCTCGGCTACTCCGCAGTGGTTTCAATGAGTTGCTGAGGTTATAGGGTATGTTTAACTCTGGGGTGGAACATTAAAGACATTCTATCCATTCACTATAACAACCACACTGCCGACATATGATGACAGTCATCCCGGGTATATACTGACTTTGTCACCGTCTAACTGACCGGCTCAGTGATTAGACACTGGTTTATGTGTGTGTGGTTTAGTTGGGTGAAATCTGGTCCAGAAAAACTTCCCGTACCGGTAATGAACATGTCAAACTGTGAACTGGCGGTGTGTGACACACTGAGGTGACGGAGGTATGTTAGCTTAGTGTCCACTCTTCTCCTATCAGTTTACCCAATGACATTGCAATTCGATCCTACTCCAATGTTTAAGACGTAATAGGTTATTATGTAATAGCTAGAAAGGCTACAATGAAAGAACAATAGAACAATAAAGGTTGTAATCTAATAGCTATAAATATTATATTTTAACAGTATTAGATTCTATGTGCCAGTTGGTGTCCCCCCATAGCTCGGTATTAAAAATATAGGCCTATTATTCAGCATTCTATTATTTAAACTTGTTAGTAATTTAATTTAGAAATACAACTTTAAAAAAAAAAAAAGGGGGGGGGGGGAGGAACTTTAATTCGAACTTGTGGCTCACACCTCCTCAAGCTGACATACTATTCACTCTGCTAGTGAGGTGCTTATGACTATAGAAGTGAGTTGATATTACCTTCACCCATCCCTTAGTCTATTGGACCGTTGGGGCACCACACAAGATTTGTCGACCGTCTATCTTCATTCCTCACTGTCTTTTAAACTCTAACCCTATCCGAGTTGATATAAGCTTTGTAAAAAAGATCTAAATGGTGTGTGATACGTTCAGTACATCTTTAATTTTTTGACGAATTGTTCAAGAAAAAAAACAAGGTTACAAAGACAGTTTGTGTGGAAACACAAACTCCAAATCGGCCCCCGAAGTGGTTCACCGAGGCAGGTAAAAAGGCAGGTTTCAATATTTTCAGAAAGAACATTAGAATGAAATGCTATCAAAGACAAATGACAGAGAAGAATGGAGAAAGAAGGTTGACAGATCTTTCGCTGTGCCCCAGCGGTCCAGCACACCAAAGGATAGGTGAAAGTGAATGTGAAGTTACTTGTGAACCTGGCCTAACTGATGTCTTATAATGAATATCTAATTGATCTAATTGTTTTATAGAGGGTCAATGTCTAATTCAAATCCTCAAAAAAAAAAAAGTTTCCTTTAGTGAAGTGTTTTATATTAGAGGTGTAGCACTGCAATTCTCGCGATAATATGAAATACTACTTATTAATTGTTGTTGTAAATTATGTCCGACTTATATGCATACTAAATAGATTTTTTCTCTTTAAATAAAAAAAAAACTTTTGTGTGTCTGTAAATGTAGAAGTTAGTATGACAGAACTTACATAACTTAGCAATACAAATGTAGGCCCTAATTTAATTTTTTTTAAAACCATTTGCATAAATGTTAAAAATATGGCAAGTCATCTCGCCTTCTGAAGAGCCTCCAGTGTTTGTTACTATTAATAGTGAATAGTTGTAAAAGTGGTATACTTTTATGAAAAAAACTGCTTGCATAAGTGATTTTAAAAATTAGGATTTTTCGCTTTCAGGAAAGAAAAAAAGTAGCCGTTGCATCAGAACTTTGAATGGTCTAAAATATTATGGTGTCAGATTTTCACTATATTTTCTAGTTTACGAGATCTTAACGGGACGGACGGACAGACGGACGGACAGACATTCCACGCAAAACTAATAGCGTCTTTTCCCCTTTTCGGGTGCCGCTAAAAATAATTTAAAATGTCACGTCGCCGCATACCGAAGAGGCGTCATATCTATTTTCTAAGTTATTTGTGATTCTTTGAGCCATTCGATAAGCCCACTTTGTGAGCCCACTTTATGAGCCATAACATGAGCCTACTTTGTGAGCCCATTATGTGAGTGTTCTTTGTTGGTTAGTGCCCTGAGAGACCTCTAATGAGTTCTATCGTGAATGTCCCTTGCAGCTCGAGCTATATTTTGACCTTTTGTTAATGTTTAGGGATAAATTGTATCTGCCCATAGACAAGTAGATCCACACTTATCTTGTTTAGCATACAGAAATAGACCAAGGTCTCTGCATTATCTTGATAAGAGTGTGGTCCCATTTCAAGTAAAGAACACTTAATATACGATCTTATGACTGACTCTCTTATCAAAGTTTCACACCGAAGTTTCTCGTACTGTACAAGTAAACATTGCGATAAGAAAGTTAGTAGCTGTTGAGTAACTGATATGTCTATAAGATAAGATTTCTAAAATCATTTCTTGTATTGTACATTTAGTCAAAACAACACATGAATTGATGTAGCCTATTCCAAATGTTAAACCCATTGGAGATGTTTATTTTATACATGGTGGATAACTATACATAACTTGTTATTTAGTGAATCCGGTGCTCCGTATATAAGAAGGTTGATAAGCTACTTATTTTAGATATATGCGATAAATTATGTGCACGTCTTAGCATTCTAAAATCAAATTTGTAACATCTTTTGCTTGTTGCACGATGCATTTAAAAAAAAAATATTTTAGTTGGCACCAGCGAAATTTTCAATATGGCGTCTTTCGATTGTTTGATTTTTATTACAAAGCTTAGATCAGTTAAGTATCATTCTGTATGTCTGGTAAAAAGTTTGAACACGTTAATTCTTTGACACAAAATCTCGGATCAAGTTGAAATTTTGCACAACTATTTCTTGTACCAGACAAGGAATAAACAAATAACTAATTAATTATTTTTTGGTATCGAACAAGGGAAAGAAATCAAATTCGACAGATGTAGCGGTATAATTAGTCCCCTTGAGGAGACGAGCTCTACGTGAACACGTTTTTTTAAGCATTTAAAAAGCGATCACTGTGACATTAGCATAGCCTCTTCTTTACTCCCTTCTCCCTCCCCCCCCCCGGTCCAGACAAATAATAAGGTAATTGGGCATTGAGAAAGCTAAAAGCATGAAATAGCGCTAAACAAAAACAATTGGTAAAAAAAAAATATTTCTATTCACACAGATTCATTACTGTTAGTCTAGAAACTTTAAATCTATTACAAATTTGATCATATGAGTGATCCAAACTAATTGATACAATTATTCACATTAAAACCTTGTTGTTTTTTTGTTTTACATATTTTAAATATTTTTCTTGTTAAATTCTAAAAGTCTTTAACTTTACATTTCAAACTGGACTCATTTTCTCCACACACATTCACACGCTTTCATACAGCTTTATAAAAAAACACACACACACTTGATAATCACACTGGTCCAAGGGTAAACCCTCACATTCACTCTGACAATCAGCTAGACCTCTAGATATGTGTCGAAATAAACATTAATAGAGAGATAATTGAATAGAAAAACTGGGACGACAGATAGTAACGCATTAAACAAAAAAGTGCTTTAAGTCCAGACGTTTGTTCTTTTTAACATTTACATGGCGGCCTAAAAAATATATATAGGGTTGAAATTGCAAATAATTTTTTGAAGGTAAATTTCGATCTTGAAAATGACTTGTAGTACTAGGCTAAAGTTAAGCAATAACAGGTTAAATTTTTCGAATTTTATTGTCCACCTCGCAAGTTGCAGAATTAGTGATAGGTAAGTACGTCAGTCAGCTAGTAATCAAGAATTATATAATACATATATATATATATATATAGATTACTGTATTTTATTGCTTGACAACTTTAAAACAGATTTTAAACATGGAAATGTCAACAAATGAAACTCAGATTACTGTGTTTCTCATGAAAATCCCCACTAGGTAATTATTTTGAACTAGAATGTGCTACAACTGGAGTACAGATCTATGTCAAACACCAAACTATGTATATTATCTGCTATAAATTAAAAGTAAATTATAGCTTTTATATAGCGCTACTTTCAAGCTTATAGCATGCTCAGAGCGCTTTTGTCCAATCTCATTTGTGGACAAGTGGGGAGGAGGGGGTATCTAGGAGTTGGTTTTCCGTGCTGCCTTTAGGCGCTCAGTAAACGCAACTTTGCACGAGTCGGGTGTCGAACCACGAGTCCCCTTCTAGGTAGCCAAGACAAGCCAAGTTCAAGCGCACTTAGCCTTCCCACTATAATCGAACAACTGTTCAATATGTTTGTAGTGAGATAAAGACGGGTACACTGTGACCTGATCTGTGACACATTGAAGAGAAGGAACTGATAAACTGATGAATTATCTCTGAAAGGGAAATCATATAGGAGACAGGTGACACGATTTGGCTCAGGGGAGATAACAAGCAACTCAATGATCTGTTACATAGGCCTAGTCATCAACAAACAAGTCAATGATGTGTTACATAGGCCTAGTCATCAACAAACAAGTCAGTGATTCGTTACATAGGCCTAGTCATCAACAAGCAAGTCAGTGATGCGTTACATAGGCCTAGTCATCAACAAGCAACTCAATGATGTGTTACATAGGCCTAGTCATCACACCTACCTAAAGAGTACATCAAGAGAATTAGTGGATGAAAAATACAGTAGATTAACAGGACTTTGTGTCTTCGACTTACTGATGGACGTATTAAAGAGTGCATGAATACTGATGTTGGGAAAATGTTTTGTAGTAACCTTAGTCATATTCATTGGCTTTCGAACTAGGTGTCCCGGGTTCGAATCCTGGTGAAGACTGGGTATTTGATATTTTGGGTTTCTGGCACATGTGAAGACTGGGTTTTTTTAATTTCGGGATCTTTGAGCGCCTCTGAGTCCTCTAACGTTAACGTTCACCTTGGGCCACAGTAGCAGACGACTTTTACATCACCTGCCCTAGAGATCCCAAGGTCTGATAGGGCAACTTTTGTCATATCCATACATTCTACCTTATTAGGATATTACCATATTGAATCATATTATCACAATAATAATAATAATAACTGTAATTGGTTATTATCCATCATATAATAATACTAAGGCTTGTCTTCGAGTGAGAAGATTAATAAAAAGTGCAGTATTTCACTTAGCTACGCAGCGCAAGAATATTTTGCGACATCCAGAGCAGACATAACCATTGTCACATATTCATACCAAAAGAATTGAATTGTATGAAATTTCTCATCTAGCTATTCTGGCTGAAAGTGACTAGATTCTAGCTAAAATGAATGTTAACTCTCCTGCTCAAAATATAAACTTTCAGCAGCCAGATCAAAGAAGATTTCAAAACCAATCAATGCCTAGTGCCTTGAAGTAGCCACATCAGGGAGACTTTTAACGAGTCTAGACAACATCCAAATATGACAAGATACAGCTGACCAAATTGCTAGAGTTCAAACGATTGATTGGGCACAAACTATTACTAAATATGAACCATCTATTAGTAAAAATCTTCAAGTTAATAGTAAAAACAGATAGATTATAGTCAGTTTAACTTACAATCTAACCTATTAAATTGGCCTACCTCAGTGTTATTTTTGTCCCCAACTGACCATCGTTCACAGCGGCTAGGTCCTGATTGCTCCTTCTTCTTGAAAGACCTTTCTGGGCATCTTTGTCATTGGCGTCAGTGAACGATATTCTCCCTTCATAATAGGTCGAGATTAAAGCTGATGGCTCGAAACCTCTTGTTGTGGATGCAGGGTGGCCAGAAAATTGGGTTTCTAGTGTATCGTCTATGCTGTGTCTGAGACGCTGAATTTGGTGGGCGGGAGAGGCGTCACGTTTCCTTACTTCGTTCATTCTGTTTTGATAAGTGGCGTATCCTGGTGGGTCGGACAGCTGGGCGTGGCTGGTGGGATCTGACATGGAGAGGTGGTCTTTTTGATCGGACATTCTGGAATGTATGGGATTGAAACAATGGGATTTCCCACCGTAAAACCCGACTTTTTTATTCGTGTCCTCAACAGTGTGTGGCTGGGATTCTGATTGTTTTAGATGATAGTTGAGTGGCGAATCTTCGAGTTTAGGTTTAACCAGCTGGCAAAGGTCCATGTTCATCTTAGAGGAGAAATCTAGGTGTGTCTGGAGGTAGTGCTTGTATTTCTCCCCTGGAAGGTAGAGACGAGGCGAAAAACATGCAGGTGGAAATCGTACCACTGTACCAGCTTCCATCAAGGAGGTCTTCGGATTCAGTTTAGCAAAGTCGTAGTCTTCAGAGAATGAGTCTTTGGAAATGGTTGCTCTGATCAGCTTATCGATGCTTTGCTCCATTGTCGAACTACACTTAAGTCTTCCGTTTTCCTGCCTGCCAAAATCACGAAAGCCCACTCCATGACAATCATCCGGGATAAGTATGGAGGAGTCATCGGCGTTAGACTCTTCCGGCTCTTTCTTCAATGCGACCAAGGGAAAATCGTAATGGAAAGGTGTGGCAACAGATTCCCCATCATCTCGGTCTGAGGTGAGACTTTTCTGAAGCAGCGCTTTCAGTTTGGCGTTTCTTTCTTGAGTTCCAGTGCGGGCTGAAGATTTGATGGGAGTACATTCGCCTGTAATATCACTCGGTGGGAATTCTTCACCACTTTCCTGATTGTCGTTATCGATCGAGCCGAAATCTTCTCCAACAGACTCGCTGGAGCATACACTAGGGGTGTTTACAGAGGCTCCCCTTCCGCAGCCGGGATTCAGAAACTTACGCTTCTTAGGCAGAGCCGAAGTGGAAGTAGCCGAGTTTTTTTCTTTGACGGTACCGTCGTCAAGGCTCCAGCAGATCCCATCTTTATCCCCAACACCAGAGGGCGTTTCCGACGAATTTTGATATGTTAGCGACAGATCCGTTGGCTGTTCAGGTTCACATGGCTCTAACTGTACGTCTGCGCAAGTGGTAGGAGTGTTTGTATCGCTATATTCACCTTTACCCAGTAAGGAATGTGCTGGGGGTGGCAGCAAGGCAGAGACATCTTGTATAAGTAAAGGTCCCTTTTGCAGATAAATCTTCATCTTATGATCGTGCTGCACGTGCTGTAACAGGCCGCGGGCTGTCATGAACACACGAGAACAAACCGAGCAGGTCAAAGGTGACGTTGTATCTGAAATAACAAGAACATCTTTTTCAAATTCATTGAAAATCCAGTTTTTGTTTAAATAAAAGAAAAAAAATGATTTAAAAAAAAAATTATGTAAGAGAAAGAACTGCACATTTATAGCCATATTCCTCAATACTGTAAGATTTATTTCACTTTTCAAAAAATCAAACAAAATTATTTAATTACACCTGATTAATTATTCAATTGGTTAATTTGTTTATATTGATTTGTAAGTTGTTAGAAACAATGAATATTATTGAATATTATGCAAAGTTTGAACTTGATCCAAAATGAGAAATGGGAGAAATAACGTGTATAAAATTTGTACCAGACAGACAGACAGACGGATTGGGTTGATATAAGTATTGTTAAAAAAAAAAAGACAAGTAAACATCAATAACGGATGCCTTGAGGGGGGGGGGATTACATGTTCCTTCGAACGCTACAAGTTCGTCATACAGATTGTTTAAAGTGAACAAGTTACTTCTGCTTGTGGGACTGAAAACGTTTGGAGGGAACTCGCACCTTCCAGTAGATCGAAGTAAATCTTATACAATTTGGGCCAGACAATAACGAATTAAATAACGGAATCAAAATTACTTAAATTTTTTTGAATTTTTATACTTGGCGGCAAATCCATTATTAGTAGGCCTACGTTTGTTTTTGTTGAAATGTCTCCTGTGTACAGAATAAAGAAGTGTAGATAAGCTAGGTGTGATCAAATGTGTGCACTTTTGTGGAGAATCTAATCTCTTTTGTCTGTAGCTTTTATCTAGTTGGTAACTGTAAATGAAGTTTAATTTTGTGTCATTATTTTAGTTTTATGGTGAAAATCTTGAACAAAAGCTCCAATCACATACCTATATAAAAATATATGTCTGTCTGTCTGTCCTCCTACGTATCGAATAGAAAACTTCTCCACTTTATTCTTTTATTCTTTCCATCAAATAGTTTGTAATTGCTCCGTTTTATTTCTGTACAACTCGCGCATCAGAGATTTGGAAATGAAATCAGGGGCGTCATCATAGCGTGTGTGTGTTTCCCCAAAGATATTCATCAACTGTCAAATTCTAGGAACATCGTTAGAGGAGCTTTCGAGAACCGCGTCCAACTAACCAGGTGTTACTAACCAGGTGTTACTAACCAGGTGTTACTAACCAGGTGTTACTAACCAGGTGTGACTAACCAGGTGTGACTAACCAGGTGTGACTAACCAGGTGTTACTAACCAGGTGTGACTAACCAGGTGTGACTAACCAGGTGTTACTAACCAGGTGTGACTAACCAGGTGTGACTAACCAGGTGTTACTAACCAGGTGTGACTAACCAGGTGTGACTAACCAGGTGTTACTAACCAGGTGTGACTAACCAGGTGTTACCCTCCCACTCAATAGGAATGTGCGACTTGACTATGTCATCAAGGAAATGAGATTTCAATATCCAAAGACTTCATTTCTTTCTTTACAAATACTTTTAGATTTATTAAAATCATTCATTACATTGACATTGAAGCTTGAAGAGGGTAGATGCCTCCTGCCCACTTACTTAACTCCGGCACTGTCCCTAACGGATTCATGCCAACTGAACATCACATTAACAAACACGTGCTGTCATTGTGGGGGGGGGGGGGGGCTGCTTAAATCTTGAACGTACACGTTTTAATCCATAAATGGTGGTCTTATCGGACACATAATGTGTGTGTGTCGCTCTGGGCTGTTGAATGCCACTTTGTGTAATGTGGCGTGGCGGGCAGCAAAATAATATATAGGTCAGGGCTGAAATAAATAAATGGGTCCTGGACCTTTCCCAACGGCATTATTCTTTTACAAGTTAGTCATACAGCGTTGAACTCTACGTCAGGCATTTACACTGATAGTGTCTTCTCTTGACCTTAACAAACCTGTTTAGAATCCTGATTTCGCCTGCATGTGCACCCAGCTATGTGGTAAGAAAACAGGAGAATAAAAAAAAACAGAACTAGCAACTGGCTTTCTAGTGCACGGGGGTTAGTGCGCGGAGGTCAGGCTACAACGTTACATTGGTTTAATATCCAGAGGGAGTCAGCACCTAAAGAAAGTGTATTAACATACACCTTGCTTGGATTACGTAGATCTAGAACTCTATTCTTAGGCTTGAAGTCACGCGTTCTAAACAGGCTAGTACGAATCTAATTGCGTTTCAGATCACAAAAGAAAGAACTAAAGCAAAAAAAAATTGAGCCGATAAGTCGCGGTCTAGATTTGCTAAATTGCATAACTCTAGGCTATCAAAAGACTGCTATCGTTTCTCGTTGTGCCGTACTAAGCTAAGCATAGACTTCAGTGGAGTAAAGTAATCCACAGCTCGATAAATTAAAAAACAACAGACACACAAGCTACAAGGGAATGGGGCAGACAACGACAAGAGCACTTAACCCCATCCTTCGATAGATAACGGCCTTGTCTGCTTCAGACGTGACGAAAATGTACGTCACCACGGGTCTGCACTGCTTTGTGACATATCCTCAGACAGTGCTGTACTTAGACTTGAAAAGGCCCTAAGCTATTTGAGATACGGGGCCCTTTAAGAATCCAGAGTTGAGTACATCAAGGCAGGCTCAAGGAACAGTCTTAGGACCTCTACTGTTTCTAATATACATAAATGACCAACCAAATTGCATTAGTTAAGGAACAAAAGTCAGATTATTTGCATAATATATAGAAGAAAAAACAACAACACAAGATACTAAAATTGTACAAAAAGAATTAGAAGAATTACAGAAGTAGGAATCAAATTGGAGCATGTCCATCCACCCAGAAAAAAACAACAAAATAAATGACTCCAAATGTTAGAGATAGAGGGTTATGTTTAAAGGGGAGAGTGCGATTTTAGTATCCGACTATGCATCTCATTATAGCTGAGCTGGGGGGAGGTGGGGCTGTTTTGGTAGAATTTGCTACACTACTCTCCAACATGGACTGACATTTACCAAGGATTTATAAGTTGATGAATTTTACATTAGAGTGGGGTATAGACATAATAGATATGTAAAATCATTGGCAAAAATCAAACCCCATTTGGGCAGTTGTTTGAGACAAACATCTATAAAAAAGCTAACAAGATCCTCGAAATAAAGAATCACCCTTTGTGTCAGGATTTTGTGATTTTACCATCACAGAAGAAATACAAGTTACATTAATTAGTAATTATTTACACAAATTGTTTACTTATCAATACCAAAACAATTTTTTTCCCATATGCTCATTTCCCCCCACCCCCCACCCCCCGGTTTATTAGATTTTCTTTTGTATCATACAAATGCAGTTAAAACCGTTATAGTTGGTGTTTTTTTTTTATATAACGACACCGATAGCTCAAACCCTCAGGATAAATAGTTCAAATAAAAAAAAATTATGTGCACAATTAAGGTCGCTATTATTGGTATTCAAGAGTGCCTAATTTCCCGATGCCTAAAAAACTGGGTGCTTATATATCCGGTGCTTAAATTTGCAGACACAGGCCAAAGTATTATGTAAGCATTTGCAGGATGTAACAAGGAAATAAACACTATAAAACCTTGAAACAAATCAACGGGTGTAGCCGGTGGGTAATGCTAATAGGTCTATAACGTGAATTTATTTCAGCCGTTCAGCTAGCACTGTACAAAGTGGGGGGGGGGGGGGGACTCCAGTAAGGCTAGTGACTGTTGGCCATGACCAAGTTGCATCACTGCGACTGACCAATCACCAACAAGTATTGATTATTTCCCTTTTCCTCTCTCTCTCTCTCTCTCTCTCCCCCGCCTCGCCCTAGGACATTCAAGGTTTCAGCATCAATAATTGCAACCACAACCTAACCGAACCAGTCCAAGCTGTCTAGATTAGAGCTTGAAGTCCAAAAACTGGAACATACGAAACATCGCGCAACCGTTGTCAATTTTTTAAAACTATTTAGGAAAGTGCTATTCTTCTCTGGTCCACTTACTATCAGGACATTCACACATGATAAAAACAGGGGTTCGGGCGAGGAATTGATCGAAATATAGAAAACCAAAGATCTATAGACATCTGGAGAGATGCGGTATCACCACCTGACTCAGCGTTACATGGTCTTCCCGTGTTCAATAATTTACTGCGTGGTTCATCCGTCTGGACTGGTAGGCGTTCGCTAGGAGAGAGAGAGAGAGAGGGGGGGGGGTTGGAGAGGAAAGTGAGAGCCTCGGGCAAAGGTATGAGTACATTTAAGTACAACAAGGGAGACTATTACATGACTACACACAGTACAAGCGAACACTGAACTCTCTTTTATTGAAACGTAGTGTGTCAAGGTCGGATTTTAAAAGGAATCTATTTGTTCATACATAACTAGTGTTTTTCACGACACATTAGATAATTAATGTATATGGCATTATTAGATAATTATTATTTTAATATTTACTTAAAACACTAACTTGTAAGCCTAGTTCAATAACAAACAAGTGAGCAAACAAATTCAATGGGAGCCATGGCCTTGCAGGATCCCAGTATGTTGAGTTACATTTGGCTCATAACTTGTTTTTAGTTTCAAAGTCAACTCTAAATTTTCATTTGTTAGTTGGCTTTTTACTTTACTATTAATTATATTCATGCAAGAGAACGCTTTCTTACGCAAATATGTCGATCCAAAGATAGTCAGCACTCCAAATGCCAACTTCTTCACCTCACTGTAGCAATCTAGAAGATTATTTCATGCGCCAAATCAACTCGCGACATTCCTTTGAAAGCGGTCCACTTTTGATGTGCTACGTACATACATTTATAGAGCTCCAAGTCTTCCAACATGCTTTTCCACCCCACAAAGCTTTACTTTTTAAATCAATTGCATGTCTAGAGATGCAGTATCTATTTCATATACATCAATGTGGATTTCGTTACTATTTGTGTTGAGAGGATTTACTAGGAATGCTAGATTGGTTTTGGGTTGCTCTAATCTGTGAGATAATTCATCTTTGATTTTTTTTATAACTGTGCTGAAGTAAATCGTGTCAAAAGTTGCACTGATTTTATCGCGATACTACTTTAGGCACTGAAAATGAAGTAACTGGCCGCTGTGAATATCTTCTTCAAAAAGAATTAATTTTTCTTCGAAACAAACCAATTCTTCTACCAAACCATAGGATGGGTTTTCCTTTTCCTAGCAGTTTTAGATTCAGCTCATTTCATTTCTTTGTTATATCAACCATAAAGTAAAATTTGCGAAACTATTTGTCGTTCTCTAATTCAGGGTGACTAATACCCTTTTTATTTAGAAATGTATGTATTTTATTAAAGCACAAAGCAAAAGTTTCAACCTTTGGAAAGCCATCGCACTTTTTAGGACAGAAGGAGCTCGGAATACTGAGTCTCCATTTCGTTTAAGAATTAAAGTGACGATGGTAGAGTGCTTTTGACAAGATGCTGTTAACAGTTTTGATTACCAGATTCATGAACTCAACTATTCGCCGAATTAGTTTGGCAACAAAGCGCTTCTTGATGCATTATTCAGTGAAACGTAATATTTCGCGGTTTATTTCGCTTCGATGTATCGTTATAGCCATTTTATTTTTTCCTGTTATACTTCTGGCTCCATCAGTTGCTATTGAAACGATTTTATTTAAATCGATCTTATTGTATTCAAGGTATTTTTGCATGGCTTTCGCTGTATTTTCCCCTGCAGTTTGTCTTGATAGCGGTAGCAATCCTAGAAATTCTTCTTTTGGACCTTGGAAAGACATATACCTGACAAAAAGGTCAACTTGTGCCGTGTCTTTTATCTCGCCAGACTCATCTATAGCAAGTGATAGGACAGAAGAAAGTTGAACATCATCCACCAGCAAATATGTTACATTTGAAGACATTTTAGCGGATAGTGGCAAATCTTTGATTTTTTTTTTAAGATTTCTGGTTTGTTTTGAAATCACGAAACAGTTCTTTAGATGCACGTAGGAAGCAGTCTTTGTCATACTCACCATCTGTAAATGGTTTGCCTTTTTTGTGCAATCTCTAGTGGTATACACAAAGCTTGTCAGATTAGAATTACGTGCTTCTAACTTTGAGAAGATAATCGCTTCTAACTCATTTACTTGAAACAACAAACTTATATGTCGCAACCAAAGCGAGTGGTGATGATGCCAATTCGTCTTGCGTCGAAAGCGAATTTAAACCTACATAGAAACATCCGGCGACGGCCGAGAGCTTCCGACGGACAGACAACAGTGGCGACATGTGTAATGGGGAGGGGTGTGGTGAAAAGCGAGTACGATTGGCTGAGAGATTAAATCAGTGCCTAATCCTTGTTAAACGATTCAGAACTATTTTTAAAAAATGTTTCTATAAAATAAATAATATTTGCGTATGGAACTAAAGAGCCGCATGTGGCTCGCGAGCCGCAGGTTGCCGACCCCAGTGATAGGCTAAAGCTTGACGAAGAAAGTGCAACCCTAGACTGGCCTGGACCTGGACCAAGCCAAGACTGGCCTGGACCAAGCCAAGACTGACCTGGAACAACCCTAGACTGACCAGGGCCTGGACGAAGTTCGTAAATTACAAAACAACTTTGAAGGCTTTTATACGGAAAGACTGGGTTTCAGATTGCTATTGTATAGATGTTGCCAATAGTTCCGTGTTGATGTGAAGGACGGATACCTAACTGTTGAGTTGTATAGGCCTACTTCAGTCGTAGAACGACTATGATTCATCTCGTAGAACACTTGTTCATGTGACCGTTAAGTTCTTATCTCGAGGGGTATTTCCATACACATGTATCGCAGATTAAGGTGGCATATGCTTTGGTGATAGAGGAGCCAGCCATGTTTGGTTTGGCTCGCTTTTCTTCCAGAGCCGAGGCCAATGCTTTCGTTTATTTGGTCACACCATCTCTCTCCACATAGTGCGCTCTAGGCTTATGTCTTCCTAGTAATCAGCATCAATGTCTACTGCTTTGAGATCCCGTTTGATGACCTCTACAGATCTGAAGTTTTTCTTGAGCCAGTCGTAAGTTGATCATAGAGGATGACTGTCGGGTTCGATTGTTCTCCATCCGGTGGACATGACCACGCCAGCGCAAGCGCCGTTGTCTGGGGATTGGGTAAATATGCTGGGAAAACCTGTTCAAGCAAGTATTTCAGTGTTACACATTCTTTCTTTCCTTTGGAGGCATATATATACATATATATACTGAAACAATTAATACTATTCGGCAAAACATTTAAGCATAAATATTTCCTAATGAGCTCTCTCTTCCCTTCTACAAAAATCAATTAATTAATTAAATAAAACATAAATAATGATTTAAATAGAGAGTGGTGTTCATGTGAGGCGCCTAATTCTAGAAATACATTTCTCACATTTCTAAGCAACGCGTTCCATCTCCATACGTCTGACAATATATCTAGCAGCTCAGTTCATTGGAGTTCCAATGGCTGGGTCTAGATAAGTTTTTTACGTCAAGTAACGCACTATCAGAGTTTTGACATTTCTGAGAAACAAAACATATCCCCCATGACATATATTTACAGCAAGTAGATATTGTGTAAGTGTGTATGAAGTTGTGATACTAGAAAGTACTCAGACAACAAAAAGTTACATTAAAAGTTTTTGAAAAAGAATTTCTTCGCTCTAATCAGTCACATAACCGACATAATTAATTTACCCGTAATAACTAATGAATACTAGATTTAAAAAAAAATTCAAGAATTTTAATCCGCCCAATCCCCCCCCCCCCACCACGAAAAAAAAATTCCTTGTTAAGCGAATGTATAAATCCACTCGAGTATATACAATTGTAATGATAGGCTTATGGATCCAGACTTACATGGCGGTGTGCAAAATGTTCTTGAACATCCATTTATTAATTTAACCATGGAACTGTGACGGAACTAGACTAACTCTTTAATGAATAGAGCCTAAATGCAGAAAAACCTGCTGTTCAGGATAAAGATTGTCAATACCAAATTTAAAGATAAAAATTTAAAAAATAATATAACGGTCAAACTAGAGTTTTCCCATTGCAGCCAATTAGCTGTTATTCTTTTCACAACTGACATTTCCAGGAAAATCGTTAGAGCCGTTTTCAAGATCCGTGCCCAGGTTTTTTTCCAAATTCCCATGAATTTGTAAACTGAATAGAAGAATTGTAAAAATCTCAAAGTAACTTTAAAAATGTAATATCTAATTACCAACTTTTACCCCTTATAAGTCGTAACATGAGACTGGACTCTCAAATTACTTTTCTTTAAAATTGCATTGTTTAAAAAAATGCGTAAAGATGTGTGGGTGTAGTTCATACTAGATGAGAAGTTTGTGTAAGACCTTTTGACAGGAATGTGTAACAATGTGATACAGTGTAAGACCTTTTGACAGGAATGTGTAACAATGTGATACAGTGTAAGACCTTTTGACAGGAATGTGTAACAATGTGATACAGTGTAAGACCTTATGACAGGTATGTGTAACTATTTGATACAGTGTAAGACCTTATGACAGGTATGTGTAACTTTATGATACAGTGTAAGACCTTATGACAGGGATGTGTGACTACTATTTGTTCTAAGAAACCATCAGTTCTTCATAACCCGACCCATTTTAAAAGCTGGTACGTAGCTCAGAATGTCTCTCACGTAGGAATTGGTTTGAAAACATCAACCACGCACCGTGCTCACCTGAAAGAGCTTTCTTTAATTGTATGTCTTTGTGATTCATTACATTATTAACGAATACTTAAATCAGAGTAATGTTTGTTCCAATAAATGGAAAATGTTTTACGGAAAATATTTCAATATTTCTTCGAGATTTCTCTCTGATGTAACAACAATGTTAGTTAAGCTCTAAAAGTTATTTACTCTATATATAGTCTCCAGAGGTGGCCAATGTTACTTGCCAGCTCATGTCACCAAACAGAAAATCTTTGATGAGATAGATATTGGGAACAAAAGTGTGGCTAACCAGCTAGTAATTCTTTTCTCACCGATAAACATTCACTGTTTAATTTCCATGAAGTTCTGACTTGAATGGAGGTATTGTAAAAAAGCTTATATAATGGAAAGAAAGGCAGATATCTCTATAGTGTAAGATTTATTTCCCGTTTTCTTTATGAAACAAAATTAATAAATTACCACTAGTTAATTTATTGGTTAATTTTTCGATTTATCCGTGTTTTGCTAGGAACAATAAATAAATAATTAAATAAATAAATAATTGTTTTCAACTTGATCCCAGAGTGGAAAAGTGGGAGAAATAACGTGTTCACAATTTGTACCAGACAGACAGACAGACAAACAGTAAAAAAAACAAACTTTTTTTTCTAGCATAGAAAATTCAATAAACATAGATATAGGAAACCCTGCCGGACCATGTAAAAACAGTGGGGGCCACGAGGCCTTCATCAGCTACCAACTTGTTGGACCATGTAAAAACAGTGGGGGCCACGAGGCCTTCATCAGCTACCAACTTGTTGGACCATGTAAAAACAGTGGGGGCCACGAGGCCTTCATCAGCTACCAACTTGTTGGACCATGTAAAAACAGTGGGGGCCACGAGGCCTTCATCAGCTACCAACTTGTTGGACCATGTAAAAACAGTGGGGGCCACGAGGCCTTCATCAGCTACCAACTTGTTGGACCATGTAAAAATAGTGGACGTTTTGGGCCACGAGGCCTTCATCAGCTACCAACTTGTTGGACCATGTAAAAACAGTGGGGGCCACGAGGCCTTCATCAGCTACCAACTTGTTGGACCATGTAAAAATAGTGGACGTTTTGGGCCACGAGGCCTTCATCGGCTACGAACTTGTTGGACCATGTAAAAACAGTGGACGTTTTGGGCCACGAGGCCTTCATCAGCCACGAACTTGTTGGACCATGTAAAAATAGTGGACGTTTTGGGCCACGAGGCCTTCATCGGCTACGAACTTGTTGGACCATGTAAAAATAGTGGACGTTTTGGGCCACGAGGCCTTCATCAGCTACGAACTTGTTGGACCATGTAAAAACAGTGGACGTTTTGGGCCACGAGGCCTTCATCGGCTACGAACTTGTTGGACCATGTAAAAATAGTGGACGTTTTGGGCCACGAGGCCTTCATCGGCTACGAACTTGTTGGACCATGTAAAAATAGTGGACGTTTTGGGCCACGAGGCCTTCATCGGCTACGAACTTGTTGGACCATGTAAAAATAGTGGACGTTTTGGGCCACGAGGCCTTCATCGGCTACGAACTTGTTGGACCATGTAAAAACAGTGGGGGCCACGAGGCCTTCATCAGCTACCAACTTGTTGGACCATGTAAAAATAGTGGGGGCCACGAGGCCTTCATCAGCTACCAACTTGTTGGACCATGTAAAAACAGTGGACGTTTTGGGCCACGAGGCCTTCATCAGCTACGAACTTGTTGGACCATGTAAAAATAGTTGACGTTTTGGGCCACGAGGCCTTCATCGGCTACGAACTTGTTGGACCATGTAAAAATAGTGGACGTTTTGGGCCACGAGGCCTTCATCAGCTACGAACTTGTTGGACCATGTAAAAACAGTGGACGTTTTGGGCCACGAGGCCTTCATCGGCTACGAACTTGTTGGACCATGTAAAAATAGTGGACGTTTTGGGCCACGAGGCCTTCATCGGCTACGAACTTGTTGGACCATGTAAAAATAGTGGACGTTTTGGGCCACGAGGCCTTCATCGGCTACGAACTTGTTGGACCATGTAAAAATAGTGGACGTTTTGGGCCACGAGGCCTTCATCGGCTACGAACTTGTTGGACCATGTAAAAACAGTGGACGTTTTGGGCCACGAGGCCTTCATCGGCTACGAACTTGTTGGACCATGTAAAAATAGTGGACGTTTTGGGCCACGAGGCCTTCATCAGCTAGGAACTTGTTGGACCATGTAAAAACAGTGGACGTTTTGGGCCACGAGGCCTTCATCAGCTAGGAACTTGTTGGACCATGTAAAAATAGTGGACGTTTTGGGCCACGAGGCCTTCATCGGCTACGAACTTCTTGGACCATGTAAAAATAGTGGACGTTTTGGGCCACGAGGCCTTCATCGGCTACGAACTTGTTGGACCATGTAAAAATAGTGGACGTTTTGGGCCACGAGGCCTTCATCGGCTACGAACTTGTTGGACCATGTAAAAATAGTGGACGTTTTGGGCCACGAGGCCTTCATCGGCTACGAACTTGTTGGACCATGTAAAAACAGTGGACGTTTTGGGCCACGAGGCCTTCATCGGCTACGAACTTGTTGGACCATGTAAAAATAGTGGACGTTTTGGGCCACGAGGCCTTCATCAGCTAGGAACTTGTTGGACCATGTAAAAACAGTGGACGTTTTGGGCGACGAGGCCTTCATCAGCTAGGAACTTGTTGGACCATGTAAAAATAGTGGACGTTTTGGGCCACGAGGCCTTCATCGGCTACGAACTTGTTGGACCATGTAAAAATAGTGGACGTTTTGGGCCACGAGGCCTTCATCGGCTACGAACTTGTTGGACCATGTAAAAATAGTGGACGTTTTGGGCCACGAGGCCTTCATCGGCTACGAACTTGTTGGACCATGTAAAAACAGTGGACGTTTTGGGCCACGAGGCCTTCATCGGCTACGAACTTGTTGGACCATGTAAAAATAGTGGACGTTTTGGGCCACGAGGCCTTCATCAGCTAGGAACTTGTTGGACCATGTAAAAACAGTGGACGTTTTGGGCCACGAGGCCTTCATCAGCTAGGAACTTGTTGGACCATGTAAAAATAGTGGACGTTTTGGGCCACGAGGCCTTCATCAGCTAGGAACTTGTTGGACCATGTAAAAACAGTGGACGTTTTGGGCCACGAGGCCTTCATCAGCTAGGAACTTGTTGGATCATGTAAAAACAGTGGACGTTTTGGGCCACGAGGCCTTCATCAGCTAGGAACTTGTTGGACCATGTAAAAACAGTGGACGTTTTGGGCCACGAGGCCTTCATCGGCTACGAACTTGTTGGACCATGTAAAAACAGTGGACGTTTTGGGCCACGAGGCCTTCATCGGCTACGAACTTGTTGGACCATGTAAAAACAGTGGACGTTTTGGGCCACGAGGCCTTCATCAGCTACGAACTTGTTGGACCATGTAAAAACAGTGGACGTTTTGGGCCACGAGGCCTTCATCAGCTACAAACTTGTTGGACCATGTAAAAACAGTGGACGTTTTGGGCCACGAGGCCTTCATCAGCTACGAACTTGTTGGACCATGTAAAAACAGTGGACGTTTTGGGCCACGAGGCCTTCATCAGCTACGAACTTGTTGGACCATGTAAAAACAGTGGACGTTTTGGGCCACGAGGCCTTCATCAGCTACGAACTTGTTGGACCATGTAAAAACAGTGGACGTTTTGGGCCACGAGGCCTTCATCGGCTACGAACTTGTTGGGCCAAAGGTCCTAGGTTTGTTTTTTTTTGTTCCAGTAAGGTTTCCTATATTTATATTTATTGTATTTTCTATGCAATCGTTCACCCCTGCAGCAGTAAATCTTTCCTTTTTCCCGGCATAGGTACACCCAGGGCCGGCATTGAAAATTGCGGGGCCCAATTTAATGAATGCTTCTAAATTTTTTTTACAACTATTACTACTAATTAGACAATTGTATCAACATCTATTATACAGAATGCATAGGAAGCAACTCAAATGCAATAGGCGCCAGTGGGCTAAACGTACGATACGTAAACATTGATAACCCTTTTAAGTCCTACACCTTTAAAACCTGCGACAAGAACCATGATTCATAGTGATATGCTATATGCAAGTTGCCAGGCGAGAGGCCCAATTTGGAGCAATCGACCTAAGGTGGGCCCTGGGTACACCCATTCCCTCTGCACTAGTCATAGAGGAGCGTGTCGTTTGACTGAACAAGTTTCAAATATCAACAACATCCTTAAACAACATCTTGAACAACAAGAACAACTTGAACAACAACAACTTAAACAACATCTTCAACAAAAACAACATCTTGAACAACGACAACATCTTAAACAACAACAACTTAAACAGCATCTTGAACATCAACAACATCTTCAACAATAACAACTTCTTCAACAATAACAACATCTTGAACAACAACAACATCTTGAACAACAACATCTTGAACAACAACAACATCTTCAACAACAACTTAAACATCATCTTGAACATCAACAACATCTTGAACAACAACAACATCTTAAACAACAACATCTTGAACAACAACAACATCTTGAACAACAACAACATCTTGAACAATAACAACATCTTGAACAATAACAACATCTTGAACATCAACAACATCTTGAACAATAACAACATCTTGAATAATAACAACATCTTGAACAACAACAACATCTTGAACAACAACACCTTGAACAACAACAACATCTTCAACAATAACAACATCTTCAACAATAACAACATCTTCAACAATAACGACATCTTCAATAACAACAACACCTTGAACAACATCTTCAACAATAACAACATCTTTAACAACAACATCTTGAACAACGAGAACATCTTGAACAACATAAAGTTAAACAACAACAACTTAAACAACATCTTCAACAACAACAACACTGGAGTTCTCGCTATCAAATTGTTTATATCTACTTCAGCCTTCTTTACGGACACGCAGCAGCCACTCCTTCAACCAACACTATCAACAGCCATACAACGCCCTCTCTGCCGAACTACCGACAATCTACATCAAGGTCTTGTAGGCCTACGTGTTTGTATGTGAAAGTCGAATGCCTGGGACAGACATAGAAATACACGGATGATATTTCAAACACAAAAAAACATCACCACTGCACAATACTTCACATCTCTGCACTCAAACTGCGCTCCATTTAGCTCGGCTGCTTGAGCTTGGGGGGGGGGGGGGGGGGGGAGGGGGAATAGTGTATGACCCATTTGTTTGCCACATGTTTCTAAATCACATTCAGGGTAAAAAAAATATAAGGGGGGGGGGGGTGTGTGGAATAGGGCGAGGGTTAGGGGAGAGTAACCACCGCGGACTTGACTCAGTTCTGTTGTTATAAGACGCCAGCGCTACGTAACACCTAGTTAAACCAAACTGTCTAGAAATGAGGACCTATTCAGTGCAGAAAGTGATACGGTCACATGGGTTCGAGGTTACGAAATCTAATGTTCATAGTGTCAAACTGGCAAGACCGCCCTGAGTACTTGACTGGATAACTGGATCTGGGGCCTGCAGAGTTAAGAACTAATGCACCCCTTCAAGCCGCCATTTTTCTTGGAGGTTGACGCCAGATGTAACGCAAAAATAAATCACATAAAATAGTGCAAATAAGTTGATGATGGTTGAAACACGTTGTATTAACAGTACAAGCCTGCAACACATCAGTTTCTTAATGAGGTCTTCAGATGTTTCGGAAATCAAATTCTATTCTTAGACAATAGTTTGACACAAAACATAGCGTTATGGTAATAAGGTTGTAAGGATAAATACACATTATTTATATCTGTACTCCTTGTGTAAGGGTTAACTCAAAACAATTTATGATTCTTTTCACTTGATGAAAATGATATTATAGAAGTTACAATCTTCTGTTTAAAGCATTATTTGTTATATTTTAACGAATCTGTCTATCGAGGTTCTTTGCAAACACTGCACCACACAATACAACAAACTCAAAGAACTTATCAACTCAGGGCACGGAATAACGTAACTCTGTAATGTCAAATCACAGCCACTACTGTACAATTAGCAACACGTAACACTGACTGTACAAATGCTTTACCGTGGACAACCTTACTGCCCTATCAACTCTAAACTGCTGTACTAAACTCTACTGACCTCTCCACCAACCAACTAACTCTTATAACACCTTAATATTATAAAGAGAAATCCTAAACCTCACCGTGAAATTCTAAGACCAGTATATACCCCCCCCCCCTTAAAAAAAAACTAGTAATCACGTCAAAAGCAACTATTCCTATATTCCCAAAACTATAAAACAGTCTATAATAAAATCCCCCATAAACTCTACTCCGAAACTTACGCATGCTCTAATTCCAATGAAAGCAACTTGTCTAGCATTCTTTGTTTAAATCCGCACCAACGTTGTTTTTTTATCGTTACTCTTCTAAGTTAATAAAGTCTTCGACCTTGGCATTAAATGTTCTCCTTCCTTCCAGTAGAGAGACCACTCAGTCCACAAATTATATTTTTAGCGGCCCCCGAAAGGGGAAAAGAGGCTATTAGTTATGTGTGGCCTGTCTTACCGTCTGTCAGTCCGTCCCGTTTAGATCTCAAAAACTAGAAGAGAAAATGAAAAACGGTCATCATGATATTTTAGATCATTCAAAGTTCTGATGCAACGGCTACTTTTTTCTTCTCCGAAAGTGAACCATCTAATTTTAAAATTATATATGCAAGCAGATTTTTCAAAAAATTACACCACTTTTCAATGAAAATTTTCAGGGGAGGTAACCCTTTTTTAAAAGGTCATGGACTTCTTCATTAATAAATCAAACTTCATTCATAGATTCGCGCATTGGTACAAAACATTTGCATCAAAGGTCACAATGGTAAAAGTGTCAATCGATCATTATAAAATATATTTTTCATTTATTAACTAATTCATTTACTGATTCAAATGTTATTTTTTTTAAAGAATTTTGATACGAACTTCGTTTTAGGTATAAGTTTAAAAAATAACGAACTACTTTTATAGCACGCAGTTTTGACATATCTCATTATAGGGACCTACACTTGACAGTGACAGTCTAGATAAGACTAAATAGAGCCCAGATCTACACAATTATAATACTAGTTCTAGTCTAGATATAGTAGATTCTACATCAAGATTTTATATCCAGTTTTAGATCTAGACTTAGATATAGACTTAGATCTAGATATAGACTTAAGATCTAACTCTAGATCTAGACTTAGAGACTTAGATCTATTTCTAGATCTAGGCTTAGATCTAGTTCTAGACCTAAACTTTATATTTTAAATCTTGAATCTAGATTTAGATATAAATCTAGGTTTAGACCTAGCTAGATCTTTGTCTAGTTTGTATGACAAATGACAATGGAGATATTAATTTTTATGTGCGCGGGGAAAGTCTTGTTGTCATTTGTACACAATTGTAGCTTAAAATAGGTCAAGAGTTTTTTTCGTGTTGCCAATTTATCTAATTTTGTTAGAAGAATAAACCTTTTTTAGTTTCTCTTTATTACATTGTAACATGATATTAATTTTGAATGTATGGATAAGCTTAATAATTATTATTCTAAAAAATATAAGTGTACGCTAAATAAATATACGAAGATGCTGTGGCTGAGGGGTAATGCACTTGGAACTGGAAGTCCCATGTTCGAGTCCTGGTGAAGACTCTACGTGGACCACTTCGGGGGCCGATTTGGGGTTTGTGTTTCACACAAGCTGTCTTTGTAACTTTGTTTTGGTTTTCACTTTGTTGAAACCTGTGAGAGTGTGTGTGTGAGGGAGAGGGAGAGAGAGAAGTTTTCAAATTCTCCCCCTTCTCCCCCCACACTAGCTACGCCACTAAGTATATCTAATATATATATAATATATATATTTAGAGAGAGAGAGAGAGAGATCACGAATCTGAGGACAATAAAGATTGAATTGGTTCAACCAATCAGCTTGAACACTAGAACAATGATTGCGCAAACTACCGGTACTCACAAGTTAATTTTTTTAATTGAAGGCAATCCAGATTCCATACTAACTCTCGTGAGTAAGCTGTATGTGTGTATGTGTATGTGCTTTTTTCCCCTGCATTTCAACCCAAACGAAAATAAAAGTGACAATTGGTTGATCACACTCGCACAAGTTCTATGGTCCGAACGATACGTAAGCTCGGCTGTGAGAACACTCAGACCTCCATATCTCCTTGATCTTCTGACACCATGTCAAAGCTAGAGTACTGTTTCACGGGAAGAAACACAGTGATTGAAATGAACATTGAACAAATTACATTCAGTGCAAGTGCACCGACAACCTGTGAGCAGTAAGGACGCGCGTATCGAATTCGCAGATGAAAGTATTCATTAAATTCCTTTTTTATGCGAATTTTATGCATAAAAATAAATCATGAGTTTAAAACGGGTTCAAAATTTAACGTCATGGCAGAAGTGAAGGCCTGTCAAGGGAAGCAGGAAATAGTGCCTGTATGGATGACACACTAAATTATTCTCGTCTCTGCTTGGCTGACATTAAAAGACACACTGAAGGCCTGAGTTACTCAGACACATGTCAGTATTTCATACAACTTTTAACTAATGTGTCTCCAAAGCGTGTCCTTGAGAATATGTTAATTTCTAGCCTACGTCTGCATGGATTGTTACGTGAGGGTGGGTGGCCACTCTGGCCCCTTGTGACAAGCTCCCTGTCTGGTGGTCATTCAGTTTGGCCTATTTTCTCCTTGTTAAACCCTGAGGTGAATTTTCCACCCACTTAACTCTTTCTCTCCTAACTGACGATACCAACGTTGATTCCACAAGAATGTGGTAAATAATTACGGAAAGAGTTAACCGATCTATTTTTTTTTCAAGTGTGTCATGTGATATGCAATGATAAGCTTCACACTTACAAGGAATTTAAATGAATATTTAAAAAAAAACTGAAAAAAAAAATTAAAAATATAAATACCATATGCATTAAAAAGCCAGGTCATCGGGGTGAGCTGGACAAAAAAAAAACAACAAAAAAGGTCTAGGGCTCCTTTGAAGTGCCAAGGCTATTGATGAAAACAAAAAAAAAAGTGTGGGCCTCGTTTAAAACTGAAAACAAAGTCGTAGGCTGCCCCTGTGGGTCTGACGTACTCACACATACAAGCTCACATTGAAAATCACAATCAATTTGACAACTAGGACACCCGGAGGTGTCGCATCTGGAAACATCAGTGGAACCATCGCAAGTGTGAGCTAATGGATGATAGGTAAACTCAAGATGAACGAAGATAAGACAGAAACAATCAAACAACATCACAAAAGTAAAGAGTACAGATTCACAGATGTCTGTCTGGTCAAAAGTTTGTGCACGTTAGTTCTCCCACACCCTTTCTCGGATCAAGTTAAAACTTTAAACAATTATTCATTGGCATAGACAAGGCATGAGTCAATAATAAAAAAGTAACCAATTAGATAATTAATTACTGGTAATTAATTATTTTGTTTTACACAACAGCAACAAGGAAAACTAATACATCAGTATTCACATGTATGGCTAAATATGTTGGGTTTAGTCCCATTCAATAATTGTTAACGCTATTTCTCGCATTGTCCTATCAATAATTGTATTCCTCACACCCGCCAAACAGATTCCCTCATTAAGTAGGCAAAGCTAAAACCTAGCTTCTATCTTATAGCCGCCTGTATTTTGCAGACAACCGTGGTAGGTTGCTCTTGTTTATATAAATGATTTACTTAAAATTAAGTAACATTTTTTTTTTATCTTCAACACATTGATTATTATCAACGGGCTATGTTTACGCCTGCGTTAATTGTTTAATTATTGTTCTCAACCAAGTATGAGATGATGTAATCTAGATCTACTGTAGCGATCGGATCTTTTACAATCATCTGCTCTGTTACTAGATCTGTGCATACATTTTACTGTATAACATGCCAATGTATTTTAGTGACGGCGTGTGGTATACCACA
Organism: Biomphalaria glabrata; assembly: GCF_947242115.1. Taxonomy (NCBI): domain Eukaryota; kingdom Metazoa; phylum Mollusca; class Gastropoda; family Planorbidae; genus Biomphalaria; species Biomphalaria glabrata. The sequence continues at coordinate 28,863,888 of NC_074717.1, forward strand.
CCAGCCTGTGGCGTTTACAGTCATTATGATTATACGTATATCTACCATCCTGGTGTAGTGAATAAAAGGTTTGATTGATAATCACTTCATCCCTCCCTCCTCTTTATTTGACATATTTCCCTCTTGCACGTTAGATGAGTTATATAACGTAGGCCCCTACAGCTATAGGCCTATGTATCTCTCTTCCTTTATGTTGGTTTTATTACCATATTTTTTTTTCAAGTTTAAACCTTTCGTTTACTTGGATGACGTTTAAAAATACGTCACGTCATTTGTCAACTATTAAGTTCCCTTTTATTCTGTTTTATGGAATGTTTATTTACTAAGTTTAATCATGTGGTTTACTTGTATGATCTTAAGATCATTGATTATCTTTAATTACCGTAGTTTTGCATAATGTAGTTATTCCCCCTTTTTCGTATTTTATTTAATGTGCTTTTTACACAGAATGATCTGTACGCCTCACGTGCACAATCTGATTGATTGCATGGCATATGAGAGTTCTATTGCCATGAGGAAGTTTTTAAGTGCTTCTTTCTTTTCAGCCTGGTTGTTATATGTAGTGCAAAACTGCCTACATTAGACTTTAGACCTGTAGCTTCTACCACTACTTGATCTGCACCGTCTTTATCTGCTAGATCTACAGCATCGATTAGTGCTAGATCTACAGCATCGATTAGTGCTAGATCTACAGCATCGATTAGTGCTAGATCTACAGCATCGATTAGTGCTAGATCTACAGCACCGATTAGTGCTAGATCTCCAGCATCGATTAGTGCTAGATCTCCAGCATCGATTAGTGCTAGATCTCCAGCATCGATTAGTGCTAGATCTACAGCATCGATTAGTGCTAGATCTACAGCATCGATTAGTGCTAGATCTCCAGCATCGATTAGTGCTAGATCTCCAGCATCGATTAGTGCTAGATCTCCAGCATCAATTAGTGCTAGATCTACAGCATCGATTAGTGCTAGATCTACAGCATCGATTAGTGCTAGATCTACAGCATCGATTAGTGCTAGATCTCCAGCATCGATTAGTGCTAGATCTACAGCATCAATTAGTGCTGGATCTACAGCATCACAAAAGCCTAAGCCCACAACATCAGAACCCCCCCCCCCCCCAATCCCTCTCTCTGTCAGCGAGAAGGCATCCCCTAAGTGCCCACTACAAAAGACTTAAAGCCCAGTGCCAATTACCTATGGTCCAGTGCTCAGATCCTATTGCCTAGTACCAACTGACCAGTCTCCAGCCCTAGCTGTCCACTGCCTAGAGAATACCCTTCCCACCTTTCGCTGCAGATGGTAAGCGTCTATGAGTCAACCTCACGATCCTCATCCCTCTACAATTTAAGGAAGACCAGCCTAGAGTCCATCCTGCATCCTACGCAGACGAGTCTAGCGGCCACCCAATCAGGAGTGAAATGATTAGAGCGAAAATAGAGACACTTATCCACTACTCTACAAACAATCTATGATGAAACTACTCCATCAAACGATACGCATTTAATTTTGCATATTTCGTTATTAACTCATTACTCAAGCTATTTTTTTAATTAAATTATTCTTATTCATATATTCAAAAACTTTGTTCATTTTGTTAGCTCGTAGTGTGCCTGTTCAACAACATTTCTTATGTGAGCGGGGGAAAACATAAAATTAACTTACCCTAGAGTTTACGACCAAAAAAGTTTACAATATTAAAAACCTCGCCACAGTACCAAACAAAACATGAATCCATAAACAACAAGGTTACAAAGATAGTTTGTGTGGAAACACAAACTCAAAATCGGCCCCCGAAGTGGTCCACCCAGGCAGGCTTCAATATTTTCAGAAAGAACATCCGAATGAAATTATATCAAAGACAAATGAGAGATACGAATGGAGAAAGATCGTTGACAGATCTTGTGTAGTGCCCCAACGGTCCAGCAGATCAAAGGATAGGTGCAAGTGAATGCAATCCGCTCAAATGTTTCTTTTTATTCACTAAAAGAGTTGAACGACTAAATACACGAACATTTGGCGCACTGTACAAAGTATTGTAATAGAAGAGTTTGTGCAAAGCTCACTGGAACGACTCCTTGCAATAATGAAGCAGTAGAAAAAATAATATAAGAGAAATAAGAGACCACCGACAGCTTTATAATGGAGGCATTGATTTGTGTAAAAACGTTGTTAATGTTGCTGGTGTGTTTCTCTAAAATATCTTCCTGTGTAGCTCAGACAATTATGTAATAATGAAACAATGAAAACCTTGCGTGTCAGACAGACAAATCTTTCTCAGGTGAACTTTTAGACTGCTCTGTAAAGTGCTTGACCGATAAATCTAAAAGGACATTGTCGTCCATTTTTTTTTTATTCGTCTTTTATAGATGTCAGAAAGAAACTATGAAGTGCAGCTGCTCGTAGGCATGAGTTACATTATAAACAAACATAGTTCTAGTGTGCACTCACGAATGTTGTTGTTTGTTTCTAGGCCTAATTTCATTTAGCACGAGACGTCAGTGTAGCAGTGGACAGAGGTCTCTAAGAGATGTCAGTGTAGCAGTGGACAGAGGTCTCTAAGAGACGTCAGTGTAGCAGTTGACAGAGTCTCTAAGAGACGTCAGTGTAGCAGTGGACAGAGGTCTCTAAGAGACGTCAGTGTAGCAGTGGACAGAGGTCTCTAAGAGATGTCAGTGTAGCAGTGGACAGAGGTCTCTAAGAGTACTTGTCATGTGTCATGGTTCAGACGAAATAATTCTTTATATTAAAAGTACAGACGTTATGTATTAATGAATACATATGTGTGAATTTGTGTAGGTGACCTCTAAAACACAATCTTTACACTTTGTTTAAATAATACAAGACTATAGCAATAACAGTAAGCTATGGGCCCATGAATATAATAGTTTAGTGTATAGAAATTTAATAGAACATTAAAACATAATAATGTTTCATAAATCTTATAGCATTTGCAGTGGTCCCAAACCCCATGAGGCCTTGTTAACCACTTATATTTCCGATACTCGTATAACGGGTTACAGCACCGCGAAAGATCCCCGAACCGTTTTGGATTCGTTAAGCGCTGTGGACTAGAGCCGCGAGAACTGGATATAATAGCGTAACAGGTCGGATTGTTATGGAGTAAGTCTGTGTGTTTCTATGGTGACAGTGAGAAGAAGTTAGCGTTAGGTTGGTGGCTATGCAGGGTAAAGTATGCAAGAGAAGTGGCTATGTCGTCAGCTGTTTTAAGAACGACAGGCGAGCCCAGGATGCCAGAGCGCAGACACGAGTTAGATTTTATTCAAAATACAATTTTATATTATAACTTAAGTCTACTACCTACATTTTTGTTTATTTCCACTCACGTTAAATTGGTCTATACTGCAATACAAAATATATTTAGTGTTGTTCAAGTTATTCCAAATTTTATATGTTAAAACGCCTATAGCAGTTTGGTGTTACAAGTCAACGACCGTCAATAACACTTGATCAGACCCGCGGATCGTAGTTAGGACAATGTTAATAGCGTTCATTTGTATATTCTTCACCTCGAGGGAGTGATTTACTTGCTAAAGAAATATTTGGCATAAAGAAACAATGACCACGCCACCAGGCCACGCCTCTGGATTTGGGTTTTGAAAGTGAGAAGCGCCACCTATGTCTCCTCCCTTCCTTCCTCCCTCTCAGATCTATATCACAGTTAACAAAGCTAAAAAAAAAAGTTGCAAGATCTAAGTCAAGTATCCTTGACGTCTGCAGCACTGCTTTTCAGACGACATTAGTTTTGCCAATAATAAAATATGCATCCTCTGTTTGGGACCCCTCAATTCAAGAAAACATTAAGAAACTAGAACAAATACAAAATAGAGCAGCGAGATTTATAACAAACGAATATTCACTTTAAATTATTGTAACTCCTTTAGTAAAATCACTAAATTTAGAAAGCCTTAAGGATAGAAGACCTAGAAGTAAAGTAGCAATTATATACAAAACACTGAACCATACTCTTCAAATACAAAAACAAAATCTAATAAAATATCTAGGAAGATAAAGGCGCATTCTTTGTTCCATAAGCTAGGACAAATTTGTGCAAATGCTCCTTCTTCCCTAGGGCTATTAGAGCATGGAATGGGTGGCCTCAGTCAGCCAGGAAAACCAATGACTTGGCAGAATTTAAGTCATTGATGAAAATGCATGACCAGATTGACCTCGGGACACGCGTAGGAGGTAATCATCTTTTTTGAAATAACGTATGTATTTTATAATATAAAACCCAGATGCTATATACAGTTAAACTCGATAAGACAAGTTGACCTAAATGTCACGGTGCATGCAATTAAAGTCCAAATTTGACAAGATATTGACAAACATACTAACCACTTGCTTGGTAGAGACTAAATGAGAAGATGCTAATTCAGAATGCAATATCCACGAGACATGAATATCCTTAAGTCAACAAGATAATTAAAACAGTTTTTATGCTAATTTTGATTATCGATAAGTGAGGGAACAAAATGAAAGATTATTTCACAAGGGGAAATTACTTTGTGAATTGCAAAAAAAAAAAAAGTGGCTTGTGGCCAGGTGAGAAGATGGGGCTCAATGCATTGAAGAGATGGTGACAGTAGGTATGGTTTCATCATTCGAAACTCAACGTGCCTACAAGCTTTGATCTCAATCAACCAAAGAGAACTTAAGAATGGGGTAGTGAATTTTGATCTCAATCAACCAAAGAGAACTGAAGAATGGGTAGTGAATTTTGATCTCAATCAACCAAAGAGAACTGAAGAATGGGGTAGTGAATTTTGATCTCAATCAACCAAAGAGAACTGAAGAATGGGTAGTGAATTTTGATCTCAATCAACCAAAGAGAACTGAAGAATGGGGTAGTGAATTTTGATCTCAATCAACCAAAGAGAACTGAAGAATGGGGTAGTGAATTTTGATCTCAATCAACCAAAGAGAACTGAAGAATGGGGTAGTGAATATTGATCTCAACCAACCAAAGAGAACTGAAGAATGGGGTAGTGAATTTTGATCTCAATCAACCAAAGAGAACTGATGAATGGGGTAGTGAATTTTGATCTCAACCAACCAAAGAGAACTGATGAATGGGGTAGTGAATTTTGATCTCAATCAACCAAAGAGAACTGATGAATGGGGTAGTGAATTTTGATCTCAATCAACCAAAGAGAACTGATGAATGGGGTAGTGAATTTTGATCTTAATCAACCAAAGAGAACTGAAGAATGGGGTAGTGAATTTTGATCTCAATCAACCAAAGAGAACTGAAGAATGGGGTAGTGAATTTTGATCTCAATCAACCAAAGAGAACTGAAGAATGGGGTAGTGAATTTTGATCTCAATCAACCAAAGAGAACTGATGAATGGGGTAGTGAATTTTGATCTCAATCAACCAAAGAGAACTGAAGAATGGGGTAGTGAATTTTGATCACAATCAACCAAAGAGAACTGATGAATGGGGTAGTGAATTTTGATCTCAATCAACCAAAGAGAACTGAAGAATGGGGTAGTGAATTTTGATCTCAATCAACCAAAGAGAACTGAAGAATGGGGTAGTGAATTTTGATCTCAATCAACCAAAGAGAACTGAAGAATGGGGTAGTGAATTTTGATCTCAATCAACCAAAGAGAACTGATGAATGGGGTAGTGAATTTTGATCTCAATCAACCAAAGAGAACTGAAGAATGGGGTAGTGAATTTTGATCTCAATCAACCAAAGAGAACTGAAGAATGGGGTAGTGAATTTTGATCTCAATCAACCAAAGAGAACTGAAGAATGGGGTAGTGAATTTTGATCTCAATCAACCAAAGAGAACTGAAGAATGGGGTAGTGAATTTTGATCTCAATCAACCAAAGAGAACTGAAGAATGGGGTAGTGAATTTTGATCTCAATCAACCAAAGAGAACTGAAGAATGGGGTAGTGAATTTTGATCTCAATCAACCAAAGAGAACTGAAGAATGGGGTAGTGAATTTTGATCTCAATCAACCAAAGAGAACTGAAGAATGGGGTAGTGAATTTTGATCTCAATTAAACAAAGACAACTTATGAATGGGGTACCGTAGTGAATTTTTATCTCAAACAAAGAGAACTTATGAATGGGGTCGTGAATTGTAATCTATCATCTAAAGCACGTACGTTTTTATATTTGTAAAAAAGGAACTTTTGACATTTATGTTGTAACATTATATTTGTGACAGTTATGCTGGATATAAGATGTAACTCTCACAATATTAATGGGCTGGAAAAGTTACCACATGTTACCCGCATGACATTTTGACATTATAGTTTGGAGATTTTTAGTTGCTATATGTTAATAAAAGTCTACGTGATTTTAGCTAGGTTTATTTGTTTATATTCCTAATCACCGAAATATCTCTGCTCATAGACTAGATTTGGCCTGCTCATTTGGGAACCTTCAATGTCTCAAGACACATACACACAGACATCGAACGGTCATGACAAACAAAAAGTGTCTCCAGTCGACTTTCTGCTTTGATAACTTTGACTATTGTGTCATCAACTTTCTCTTATTAAGGAAACAGAGCCACGAAGAATGTGGAACTTAACTCCGGGGTAGACACATCTAGGTAAATGACTCCGGGGTAGAGACATCTAGGTAAATGACTCCGGTGTAGAGACATCTAGGTAAATGACTCCGGGGTAGAGACATCTAGGTAAATGATTCCGGTGTAGAGACATCTAGGTAAATGACTCCGGGGTAGAGACATCTAGGTAAATGACTCCGGGGTAGAGACATCTAGGTAAATGACTTCGGGGTAGAGACATCTAGGTAAATGACTCCGGGGTAGAGACATCTAGGTAAATGACTCCGGGGTAGAGACATATAGGTAAATGACAAGAAATAAAACATACGAATGAACACGAGAAGATATTCAAGGACGTAGAGAAACTGAAGTATTTCAGACTTCTTTAAGGACATCGCTCAATGTCTGGTTTAGAGGTACCAGAGTAGAAACAGTCTTCTGTCAGGGCACCTCAATGTCTGGTTTAGAGGTACCAGAGTAGAAACAGTCTTCTGTCAGGGCACCTCAATGTCTGGTTTAGAGGTACCAGAGTAGAAACAGTCTTCTGTCAGGGCACCTCAATGTCTGGTTTAGAGGTACCAGAGTAGAAAGAGTCTTCTGTCAGGGCACCTCAATGTCTGGTTTAGAGGTACCAGAGTAGAAACAGTCTTCTGTCAGGGCACCTCAATGTCTGGTTTAGAGGTACCAGAGTAGAAACAGTCTTCTGTCAGGGCACCTCAATGTCTGGTTTAGAGGTACCAGAGTAGAAACAGTCTTCTGTCAGGGCACCTCAATGTCTGGTTTAGAGGTACCAGAGTAGAAACAGTCTTCTGTCAGGGCACCTCAGTGTCTGGTTTAGAGGTACCAGAGTAGAAACAGTCTTCTGTCAGGGCACCTCAATGTCTGGTTTAGAGGTACCAGAGTAGAAACAGTCTTCTGTCAGGGCACCTCAATGTCTGGTTTAGGGGTACCAGAGTAGAAACAGTCTTCTGTCAGGGCACCTCAATGTCTGGTTTTGAGATACCAGAAAAATATCAGAGATTTCTCTCAGCACTTCGCACTACTTCGCAGAGTTTTAGTTTCGCAATTAAATGACATAACAGCATAAACAACTAAATGACATAACAGCATAAACAACTAAATGACATAACAGCATAAACAACTAAATGACTGAACAGCATAAACAACTAAATGACTGAACAGCATAAACAACTAAATGACTGAACAGCATAAACAACTAAATGACTGAACAGCATAAACAACTAAATGACTGAACAGCATAAACAACTAAATGACATAACAGCATAAACAACTAAATGACTGAACAGCATAAACAACTAAATGACGGAACAGCATAAACAACTATATGACATAACAGCATAAACAACTAAATGACTGAACAGCATAAACAACTAAATGACTGAACAGCATAAACAACTAAATGACTGAACAGCATAAACAACTAAATGACATAACAGCATAAACAACTAAATGACTGAACAGCATAAACAACTAAATGACGGAACAGCATAAACAACTATATGACTGAACAGTATGAACTTGTTGGATAGAATTCTTTTGATTAATCAGACATTGTTAATTAGCTTCATGGTATTGGATTCAACGCATTTTTGCAAACTATGTAGCTTCGATTAATACAGAGATGATAAGTGCACAGTAGTCGAGGTCAACTAAGAAGGTAAAGATGACCTGTAAGAGTTGTACAATAGTCGAGGTCAAGAGATGAGGAGTACAGTAGTTGAGGTCAAGAGATGAGGTGTACAGTAATCGAGGTCAAGAGAGGAGAATTACAATATTCAAGGTCAAGAGAGGAGAAAAACAGTAGACGAGGTCAAGAGAGGAGAATTACAGTAGTCAAGGTCAGTTAAATAGTTAAAGATGACCAGTGCTAGAATTATATCCTAATGGAATTTTTATTAGACTAATAATTTGGAGAGTGGGCAATTAGTTTACAATGTACAGTGAAGAAGTCAGTGGTGAAAGGGCCCCAATTGGTACTTAGTAAAGTGAATAAATGGAAATTCTTCCTCATGAGACTTTTTGGACAGTTGCCGCTCCCGTTCTTCCAGAAACTTTTTTTTTGGCTTAGGAATTAGGAAATTGTTAGAATTAATTTGTAGACTGCGTGGTGACAGACTCTCATCACAGTTTCTGGTTTTAGAAACAAAAGAAACAACGTTAATTTTTAAAACAGAAACGATCTCATTTAGAACAGTGGCATTATGTTTGAGGTCATTAAGAACAGTGGCATTATGTTTGAGGTCATTAAGAACAGTGGCATTATGTTTGAGGTCATTTAGAACAGTGGCATTATGTTTGAGGCCATTAAGAACAGTGGCATTATGTTTGAGGTCATTAAGAACAGTGGCATTATGTTTGAGGTAATTAAGAACAGTGGCATTATGTTTGAGGTCATTAAGAACAGTGGCATTATGTTTGAGGTCATTAAGAACAGTGGCATTATGTTTGAGGTCATTAAGAACAGTGGCATTATGTTTTAGGTCATTAAGAACAGTGGCATTATGTTTGAGGTCATTAAGAACAGTGGCATTATGTTTGAGGTCATTAAGAACAGTGGCATTATGTTTGAGGTCATTTAGAACAGTGGCATTATGTTTGAGGTCATTAAAAACAGTGGCATTATGTTTGAGGTCATTAAGAACAGTGGCATTATGTTTGAGGTCATTAAGAACAGTGGCATTATGTTTGAGGTCATTTAGAACAGTGGCATTATGTTTGAGATCATTAAGAACAGTGGCATTATGTTTGAGGTCATTAAGAACAGTGGCATTATGTTTGAGGTCATTTAGAACAGTGGCATTATGTTTGAGGTCATTAAGAACAGTGGCATTATGTTTGAGGTCATTAAGAACAGTGGCATTATGTTTGAGGTCATTAAGAACAGTGGCATTATCTTTGAGGTCATTAAGAACAGTGGTATTATGTTTGAGGTCATTAAGAACAGTGGCATTATGTTTGAGGTCATTTAGAACAGTGGCATTATGTTTGAGGTCATTAAGAACAGTGGCATTATGTTTGAGGTCATTAAGAACAGTGGCATTATGTTTGAGGTCATTAAGAACAGTGGCATTATCTTTGAGGTCATTAAGAACAGTGGTATTATGTTTGAGGTCATTAAGAACAGTGGCATTATGTTTGAGGTCATTAAGAACAGTGGTATTATGTTTGAGGTCATTTTTAGAGTCAAGATTTTCTCTATAGATGTAAACTTACAAAAAAAAAATAATAGTAAAAAATAAAAACTTCGACAAAGTTCTTTATAAAACCCAAACTTTTATAACAGCAAGAGAAATTTAGAAAAAAAGGGGGGGGGATTTCGAAGAAAATAAAGAGTTAGTTTTGAGAGCTAAAGTATTTTTGATAGTAATTTTTTAAAAATTTGCACAATTTAGAACTATGCCATGAAATTAGGTATGTTTGAGGTCATTTAGAACAGTGGCATTGTGTTTGAGGTCATTTAGAACAGTGGCATTGTGTTTGAGGTCATTTAGAACAGTGGCATTGTGTTTGAGGTCATTTAGAACAGTGGCATTATGTTTGAGGTCATTTAGAACAGTGGCATTATGTTTGAGGTCATTTAGAACAGTGGCATTATGTTTGAGGTCATTTAGAACAGTGGCATTATGTTTGAGGTCATTTAGAACAGTGGCATTATGTTTGTGGTCATTTAGAACAGTGGCATTATGTTTGAGGTCATTTAGAACAGTGGCATTATGTTTGAGGTCATTTAGAACAGTGGCATTATGTTTGAGGTCATTAAGAACAGTGGCATTATGTTTGAGGTCATTAAGAACAGTGGCATTATGTTTGAGGTCATTAAGAACAGTGGCATTATCTTTGAGGTCATTAAGAACAGTGGTATTATGTTTGAGGTCATTAAGAACAGTGGCATTATGTTTGAGGTCATTAAGAACAGTGGTATTATGTTTGAGGTCATTTTTAGAGTCAAGATTTTCTCTATAGATGTAAACTTACAAAAAAAAAATAATAGTAAAAAATAAAAACTTCGACAAAGTTCTTTATAAAACCCAAACTTTTATAACAGCAAGAGAAATTTAAAAAAAAAGGGGGGGGGGGATTTCGAAGAAAATAAAGAGTTAGTTTTGAGAGCTAAAGTATTTTTGATAGTAATTTTTTAAAAATTTGCACAATTTAGAACTATGCCATGAAATTAGGTATGTTTGAGGTCATTTAGAACAGTGGCATTGTGTTTGAGGTCATTTAGAACAGTGGCATTGTGTTTGAGGTCATTTAGAACAGTGGCATTGTGTTTGAGGTCATTTAGAACAGTGGCATTATGTTTGAGGTCATTTAGAACAGTGGCATTATGTTTGAGGTCATTTAGAACAGTGGCATTATGTTTGAGGTCATTTAGAACAGTGGCATTATGTTTGAGGTCATTTAGAACAGTGGCATTATGTTTGTGGTCATTTAGAACAGTGGCATTATGTTTGAGGTCATTTAGAACAGTGGCATTATGTTTGAGGTCATTTAGAACAGTGGCATTATGTTTGAGGTTATGTCATCACTTTCATCTTCTTCCTTTTCCACAACGAACAAGAGGGAAAAAAACTTGAGCACTGCTTCATGCTAAATCTACAAGTTGTGTGTTTGCTCATTGTCCTCAGGGCCGTGAACACCTTAACAAATGGACACATGGTGTACAGACGTGCATTAGGATTTCATCTACGGCCTTCTTCCCATTCAAAAAAAAATAATTTAAAACTAAATGCCCGCGTCTGTAGGTTCGCACTGCACGACTCAGTGGAAGCCTGGCTGTCTTCCAAACCTAACATCCATGGCAAACCTTCTCTTTCTGAACCCGGTCTGAAGTTCTGAAATCTAGGTCAAAGATCGGTCTCTCTGGTTATCCCTGTGTCACCATTCTTCCCTTTCACAATGTATTTTGTTTCTGATGACGCAAGCTTTTTTTTTTAATAATTTAATCTTTGAACATTCTTTCACGTTGCGTTCATTCATTCATCCCCCCCCCCCCACCCCGCCCCTTGTTAAATACCTGTTCAAAGTTGAACATAGACAACAACAACAACAAAAACCTAGAGCATTGTGACATCGGGACATCATACTGTCAACTCTGCTAGTTGTACGCTTTAACTCTGCCAGTTGTACGCTTTAACTCTGCCAGTTGTGCGCTATAACTCTGCCAGTTGTAAGGTTTAACTCTGCCAGTTGTAGGCTTTAACTCTGCCAGTTGTGCGCTATAACTCTGCCAGTTATACGCTTTAACTCTGCCAGTTATACGCTTTAACTCAGCTAGTTGTGTGCTTTAACTCTGTGCTAGTTGTGCGCTTTAACTCTGTGCTAGTTGTGTGCTTTAACTCTGTGCTAGTTGTGCGCTTTACAGCTTTATGTGAACACGGACGATAAGGGATGGAGAAGTGTTTGATGCCAGGCCGCTCGAGAAGGTCATACATCTTGTCCAAGTCAGGGACACTTCATGACATATGCAGATGACAAGAAACCTACTGACACTCAACGACGTAAGTCATAGTATGGAATAAGATTTTTTTTTTAAGTTTTGAATAGACTAAGCAAATGAAAGACAGATTGTTGCCTCTCTTGCTGGTTACTGTTTCAATAGTAAAAAAGAAAAAAAATATTATTACCTTTGTTAATGATGTCATAACAAACATTTGTAAAAACTAAACATGCTAGTCAAGTTACATCAACACACGCACACACAAAACTAGATTCAGTGTGGCACAAAGACATTATCAATCCACACACACACACACAACTAGATTCAGTGTGGCACAAAGACATTATCAATCCTCACGCACACACACAACTAGATTCAGTGTGGCACAAAGACATTATCAATCCTCACGCACACACAACTAGATTCAGTGTGGCATAAAGACATTATCAATCCTCACGCACACACACAACTAGATTCAGTGTGGCACAAAGACATTATCAATCCACACACACACACACAACTAGATTCAGTGTGGCACAAAGACATTATCAATCCTCACGCACACACAACTAGATTCAGTGTGGCACAAAGACATTATCAATCCTCAGACACACACACAACTAGATTCAGTGTGGCACAAAGACATTATCAATCCACACACACACACACACACACACACAACTAGATTCAGTGAGGCACAAAGACATTATCAATCCACACACACACACAACTAGATTCAGTGAGGCACAAAGACATTATCAATCCACACACACACACACAACTAGATTCAGTGTGGCACAAAGACATTATCAATCCTCACACACACACACAACTAGATTCAGTGAGGCACAAAGACATTATCAATCCACACACAGACACACAACTAGATTCAGTGAGGCACAAAGACATTATCAATCCACACACACACACACACAACTAGATTCAGTGTGGCACAAAGACATTATCAATCCTCACACACACACACAACTAGATTCAGTGAGGCACAAAGACATTATCAATCCACACACACACACACAACTAGATTCAGTGTGGCACAAAGACATTATCAATCCACACACACACACACAACTAGATTCAGTGTGGCACAAAGACATTATCAATCCACACACACACACACAACTAGATTCAGTGTGGCACAAAGACATTATCAATCCTCACACACACACACAACTAGATTCAGTGTGGCACAAAGACATTATCAATCCACACACACACACACAACTAGATTCAGTGTGGCACAAAGACATTATCAATCCACACACACACACAACTAGATTCAGTGTGGCACAAAGACATAATTCAATCCACACACACACACACAACTAGATTCAGTGAGGCACAAAGACATTATCAATCCTCACACACACACACAACTAGATTCAGTGAGGCACAAAGACATTATCAATCCACACACACACACACAACTAGATTCAGTGAGGCACAAAGACATTATCAATCTACACACACACACACAACTAGATTCAGTGAGGCACGAAGACATTATCAATCCTCACACACACACAAAACTAGATTCAGTGTGGCACAAAGACATTATCAATCCACACACACACACAACTAGATTCAGTGTGGCACAAAGACATTATCAATCCACACACACACACACACAACTAGATTCAGTGTGGCACAAAGACATTATCAATCCTCACACACACACACAACTAGATTCAGTGAGGCACAAAGACATTATCAATCCACACACACATACACAACTAGATTCAGTGTAGCACAAAGACATTATCAATCCACACACACACACACAACTAGATTCAGTGTAGCACAAAGACATTATCAATCCACACACACACACACAACTAGATTCAGTGAGGCACAAAGACATTATCAATCCTCACATGGTGTTAATGAGCCTTAAAAGCAAGGAGGACATTCAAAAAGGCAAGCAGAAAGAAAATCCCAAGCTCGTCTTTAGTAATTCAACTCGCTTTGAAATGTGTGATTACGTCAGCGTCAGGTTTTTTGGGGCAAACATTTAAAAAAAATTGTTATCGCGACTAAAATATTTAACTGGCATAAGCTGCAATTGTGTGTGTGGTCATTTGTTTTGTTCCATGGACATAGAAATATAAAGATTGGCCAACCAGTCGATTGTTTTTCGCTCATGTGTTTATAGCAGTTTATGCCAGCTATACTACAAATAACAAACAATAAGGCCGTTTGATTTCAAAAGTAAATTCACCACTTCAACACCCTCCCCCCCCCCTTTTTAAAAAAAACAATAACACTAGTGATCTTTCATTTCAAAAGAGTGTCAATAAAATACACTGCCTGAGATTGGGACATGAAAGAGAAGGAGCTTGACAGTATTTGCAATCATCGAGTTGTTTTTTTTAATATTTGTCTTGCATCGTAACAAAATGTGTTTTAAAACGTTTTATCTCAATTTCAATCTGAATCTTTAAGGAAACGCATCAACTTCTGAGAATCTGATTATTTTGAGGCGATGCGAATAAAAAATTACAAAGGTTTAACATAAAAAAAAAAATTAACAATGGTCTAGATTTAAGCCTTCAAATTATTATCTAGATGCGGTAAATTATTTTTTTCTATAGACTATATCTGGGAAAAAGAAACTATTTATATGAGTGAATATTTATGTGAGTGTATGTATGACCCAAATATTCACACTTAACTAACCTTCAATGTCTGTAGTTTGCTGTATTTTGTCAGCACAGCCAAATTTATGAGCAATGAACATTGTGATGTTCTCCAGTAAAAACTCTTTGGCACAAAAACCACAAGTCAAAAAATCTGGCATATCTGAAAGAAAAAAATAAAACATTCAATGTTTTTGTCTAGCAATATAGTTTTAGAAGTAGCCAATCTACCAAGTAAGTATATGACTGCCTTTAGGCCTACTCAACAAATTTCTACGCCATGTAGAACAGATTAAAAAAAAAAAAAAACTTTTTCCTTACAATAAGTTTTTTTTTATTTTACAGAAAAGGAAAGTTAAATATCAAAATGTGATTGTTTGTATACTTTAGACTTTCAATTACATTTTTTTTCAGTCTCTCAAAATTAAGCTCAAGGCATAACATCGATACTACGAAGAGCGGACTTTAAAGTCTTAAGGCCCTGTTTAAATTGTCAATATTGACTTCTTATATCAGTTTACTGTATGTTTTGGTTAAAAAAATCGCTAAGCCCTTAGAGGTTCGAGGCCAAAAGCGGTTGCTCACTTTTTGCTATTTGTGCCTGGTATTAGAAAGGAACACAAGATTTTCTACACTCATGGTATGACAAACCTTCATGTTTATAATGGTTACCAACGTAACAAACTAAGTTATTCACTGACCTTTATAAAAACTGCCCAAGCTAAACTGTGCCATGTATGACGTCATTCTGGCTGCACCAGAAGCTGGAAACCAAACAAACAAAATGAGATGTATTTGAGAGAAACACAAAATATGGCTGCCTGATATGCGCTCTGGATTGTCGTTCGAAGGGTTCAAAACCTAACCCCTGCTATCCCCCTGTCGTTCTGTGGGAGGTTTGGGCTAGGATGTAATAATCTTCAATTCTAAATGAGCCTCCGAAACATGTAAAACAAACAAAGGCCTTATTCTTTAGGTGTAGTTTAGAATCCATTTTGTTTGCATTGTATATTAAAAGCCATGGCAGCTTGTAAACATTACAACGCTGAACACACGCGCACAGACGTGGCAGGCCGAGCCATTAAATAATGAGTGATCAAGAAACGAAGACATCAAGTAGGGGCCAATGAAGATTTATTTTGTTGGTTGGTTAAAACAAACCGTCATCTTTCTGACCTATATAGTATTGCATTTAAATTACTTGATTATTACCCGAGCATTAATACCATTTTATAAGCATGTATATGTTAACTTATGCCCCTTACAAACATTGAGACCAGATGTCCAGGATGACCTAGAGGTCATAAAACTAAAGACAAACTATTAACAAGTAGAACAATATCTCAATTTTGCTTCTCCTATATTTGTTAGACATACAAAGCTCTGTTACGGTCGCTTCATGGCCCCTTGTGTGAATGCACGCAGGGGCTGCCAACGAGTTTGTGTTTAACACAAAAATTCCAATAGTCACTGTGCTGTTTTGTAAAATGTCAGTTTTTCAAGGTTGTCTTATGTAATTTAGAGACTGGAAACTAAAATTGTGTATTTCAAAGTCGCATGTTGGTATTTCCTGGTATATGAATAGACAGGAACTTGAGAGGGCTTAATTAGTCACATGGTCTGAACTCTGTGGCATTTTACGTCTCGTGAGACGATCTTTTCCCTTTGCAACTTCTTGTGTGACTAAAGAGGCCAATCCTTGATACACAGCTGCGATCACAGGTTGGGCATATAAAATCACCAGGCGCCATTGCATTTTCACCCTTCTTTCTGCTTCTGTTGTGTATGACATCTGCAATCTGTGACCCTTCCTTTATGCTCTCTCTCCATGTGGATCTGTCCAGTGCCACCTCTTCCCAGTTGCCAGTGTCGATTTTGAAGAGCTTCATGTCGCGTTTGCATACATCCGTATAACGTAAAAGTGGGCGACCAGCGGCTCTCCTGCCTTCAATTAGATCGCCATACAGGATGTCCTGTGGAAGTCGACCCTCTGGCATTCTACGAACGTGGCCAAGCCAGCCAAGGCGTCTGCTGCTGATAACAGAGCGGATGTCCTGGCATCCTGCTCTATGTAGCACTTCCTCATTTGTTATCTTATCTTGCCACCTTATTTTAAAGATCCGCCTTAGGCATCGGAGGTGGAAGACATTCAGCTTTTTTTCCTGCCATGAGTAGGTTGACCATGTTTCACTTCCGTACAGCAAGGTGCTCAACACACAGGTCCGGTAGACTAGGGCTTTAGTACTGCTAGTCAGCAATATGTTGTCCCAGACTCTTTTCTGCAACCGTGACATGGTGGCCATTGCCTTGGCTATCCTGTTGTTTATGTCTTTATCCAGTAGAGTGTTGTTGGATATGATGGAGCCAAGGTAACAAAAGTGATCAACAATTTCTAGTGGTTGGCCATTAATGCTTACTTGAGGTGCAGTGTTTGTGTTTTGGACAAGTATCTTAGTCTTGCTTTGACTGATGTTTAAGCCGAACTTCTGGCAAGCAGCAGATAGTTTGTCAACCATGGACTGTAGCTGAATATCAGAATCAGCCACAATAGCTGCATCATCAGCATACAGGAGTTCCCTGACGAGTAGCTTCCTAACCTTGGTTTTTGCCCGCAGCCTTGATACATTAAATAGTTTTCCAGAGGATCCTGTATGGAGAAACACACCTTCGTTTATGCCGCTGTACGCATAATGCAGTAGACAGGAGAAGAATATGCCAAACAGAGTAGGTGCGAGCACACATCCCTGCTTGACATCACTGCAAACCTCAAAAGGTGCTGATTGGGCTCCATTGAATTTGACAGTACATTTAGTTTCCTCGTGAAAACATTCAATTAACTTCAGTAGTTTGGGAGGGCAACCTATTTTCCTCAGGAGTTTGAAAAGGCCACTTCTGCTGACCATGTCAAAAGCTTTAGGTCTGAACTATGTCCAATAATATCACATACAATATTCGCACGTATTTTTTGTTCTTGTTCTTATTCTCTGAAAATGGCCTTAGCTTGTTACTGTAGAGCTATTAATGCTAGCCTCACAGTCCTATTCTAGTTGAGTTGTCTTGGAAACAGAAGGGAACGAACATGCCTTTTTAAAATAAAGAATAAACGTTGGCAAAAAGGAAGGGGGCGGGGTCCATGGTCATGAAGACGTTTCCCTCTTTCTTAAAGAGCACACTATCATTTGTATTGGTCTGAGAACATGGACGACAATTCAATTGAAATAAATAAATAAAAAAAGACACGAGAGTGCAGGTTCAGATTTACATTCTAACTAACACGGTCCTCAATGTCCAGGTTGGTATATGCACATTGTAATGAAGACCTGAGCTATAAGAAAAAAAGTATTAGAGACCTTTCTAAAATGTAAACATGTTAGTAAAGGTCTGATCAAAAGGTATTGAAGGCAGGATTTTGACTATGACATAGAAGACATTAAGTTTGATATTCAAATGACAATGTAACTGTTCTATTCCAGACATTGAAGGCCTAGAGTAAAGACAAAATGGTAGAATAAATTATGCTAAAATGAACAAAACAAAAGGATTGGACGCTTGCCACTGTATGCAGCCAAGGCTTTACTAGATTGATCCATTTCTTTCAATGGACTAGACCGACCTCTCTTTGGTCCTAACACAGTGACCAATCAACCATTGACACGTATGACAGACAAGAGACATGCTAACCAATGAAATGAAAACATGTGACAACCATCTGTCCACGACCAGTAGGTGAATGAAATTCACATTGCACTATATCCATTCAAAGTTTACATGGGTTAAGTTTGTTAAAAACACTTCCGGTATTGACATAAGAACAACGTAACATCTAATTCAACCTTCCCCAATAAGTTCCTTGTATCCTTTCACGTCTTGCTCCACCGAGGCAACTAGTACTCAACATTGATAATTATGTCGTCTGCTAAGAGCGAGATGATAATAAGAGCCGCTTCAGTCATTTCCAGATACTGAGGTTTGGTTTAGCGTTGTTGGGTTTGTGGGTGTATGTTGTATGATTATTTAGACCAACTTAATTTGCCACTTAGCCTAAAAAAAAAAAAAAAGCAGAAACTTCCTATTTAGATATTGAATATTAGTATCATCAATATGATTTTGTCTCCTAATATGCTCTCAGGGAATAATGTTTTGATTTAGTGTTAACTCTTTCTCTCCGTAATTATTTTCCCACATTCTGGCGGAATTCTTCATTTTGCTCATTTCTATTTCACTGCCCCTGTTACGATTAAAGTTTCAATAGCTTTGTCATTTGTTTTCAGAAAATGTTTTATTTGGTATAGAATTAAAGGGAAATACAAGCTCTTTTTAAAAGACACAAAAATATATATTTATAAAATTAAATTTAATGAGGTCAAATCAACGATGTTATCGTCAATTAGGAGAGAAAGAGTTAAATCAGTTTCTCAGATAAAAATGAATTTAATAGCCTCTTTCTTGAAGTGATATTAATGTCTCAAACCATTTTAATGAGCTAACATTTGGGGATGTATTAGAAATGTTTTCCTTTCTAATTTAAAAAAAAAGCTTATGGACGTATTAACAATACAAAAGATTGTGTAATGGGAGTCATACCAGGCAATCAAGATTTAAATGTACATATTTGTTCCTATTTCTAGTTTTTTTAAAAAAAGGCTATTGTAATCCGAATCTAGCCTCACGTACCGGTAGTGATCTATTGTTCTATTCTATCGAAATGTCCTCTTTTGACCGGACGCTAAGACATTTTCTGAAAATACAAACTCAATTTTTAAAAAAATATCAAGGCCAATGGTGTGAGGACTCATTTTTTTGTTGGTGTGTAAAAGTATCCAGTTTTTAAAACCTATAATGTTTGAAACATGCATTTTTGTAATAAGAACGGTTGTGATGATGATACATGTGTACATTTTTGTTGTACAAAGCTTATATCAACTCACTGTCTGTCTGGTAAAAAGGTTTGTACACGTTATTTCTCGCAGACCCAATCTCGAATCAAGCTGAAATTTTGCAAAATTATTTCTTTTACCTGACAACACAACAATCAATAAAAAAAAAATAACAACCAATTAGTTAATTAACTATAGGTATATAATTATTTTGTTTGGTATCTGGAACAAGGGAAAGAAATTTACTGACTGATAAGGTGGTATAAGTTGAATTAGTCCCCTTTATTAATTGTTGAAAGAAAAATGTGTAAATAACTATAAAAAATAATGTTCATGAGCAGCTCCCTGGCTAAAGAGGCTTTAGTCCTCGAGTTTGAATTCAGGTCGCTCACGTTTGTATAAATACATGGGATCCTAGCGTAGTGAGAAAGATAAAAGCCTGAAATTGCACTAAACAAAAACAATTGTAAAAATACTTCTTATCGCCCTGATTTATTATTGTTAGTCTAGATCTATTACAAATTTAATATATGACTGATCCTAACTGATTAATACAACTAAATAAGCTCTTAAGTTTTGCTTTAATAAACCTAGCGTCTCAGTTTAATTGTAATCAAGCAAGCAGCGAATTGGACTTTGATTAACCTAATCAGTTTGTTCGTCAGTGGAGTCTTTTTGAAAACTGTTTGCCTAATATTTGAACTCTTATTTATAAATAATATTTACTGCCTGGCAAACATTTAATAACCAATCACCAGCCTTCTCTCTCTCTCTCTCTGATGGTACTATCTGACGACACAGCTGACAGCTCGAACACAGCTATGTGAAGCCGTGCAGAGAAGAGGCCCGGAGTGACACCGTCATCACTGACAGGTAGGTCACGTAACTCTGCCAACTCTCCCCAGCACCTTTTTGTTTTCTTTTCGGCACTGTAGAGCTGTCATGATTAGTTGATAGTGACAAATGCCGTTAGCAATTGACATGTCACATGGTGTGGGTGTGTAGTTATGCCTTGTGGGAGAGTAACATGATAGTCACTGTCACACACTACATGTGTAGGTGGACAGCACTAAAGAGAACAAACAAACAAACAAACAAGTTGTACCAACTACACACCAGCTACCTATTTCAATGGATCCCGTGGTAGTAATTAACGCCCCTGGTTTGTAATCTACTCATCCCTGTGAAATGTTTCCTGCATTCTTTAGATTACATGTAACTTGTTCAACTAACCGTGGAAGAGCGAACTCTTTCGTATTGGAGATTGTTCTAACAACTAGCTAGCTATTTGGTGGATCCCGTGTACAAACTAAAGGAAGTGTTGGTTAAGTATGTTTGGAAAAAGCTAAATGAGAATATCTGGGCACATTTTAGCATTGAAGAATCAACATTTGTAATCACTTCTGTTTGTGACTTTTATTTAGTTGGCAAGTTGGAAGTTTAAGTTATCGTCCTTGACATAGTTGAATTTATCGGGAAAATCTGCAATATAATTTTCGCGTGAAATGCACATGCTTGATGCACTATTCTAAAAAAAGATGATATTTTACTTAATAGCCAATAGACCGTTGTGAAAGTTAAACAAGAATTATGTTGCTTTTTTAAATAATTTTATTTTTATCAATTAAATAAAATTTTACGAATTCTAAAAAACATAAAAAAAGCTTATATTGAGTGTATCAATTGTATCAATTATTTTGGTTCAACCATGTAATTAATTTTCAATACATCTAGAATAACAATAATAAATTTGTACCATTCACCGATCAAGTTGAAAGTTTTTTTTTGTGGAGACAGTATGCCGTACGCCAAGGAAAGATAAACCTGTCATTTCATACTTTCTGTGATGTCAAACTCTCTGTGGTGTAATGAATGGAATAGTATTCAATTTTACTTGTTCTTATGTGGCAAGAGTAGGCTTCATTGTCCAATGGCGGGGGAGCTTACTTTTTATAATTGGTTTATTATTTCCGTTGATTTCAATTTGTTTGTTTTTTCTGGAGGTAAAGAAGTGTACATAATTAATCCTATACACCGTTATCATTGCGCCATAAGACCCAATTTTTTAACAATTTTTTTGCTGTTTTTTTTTCCCTATCGCTATAGTCAACTTGAACTACCAGTTTGTCATTCGAATACCAGAGTCCAACATTGGTCATTCGAATACCAGAGTCCAACATTTGTCATTCGAATACCAGAGTCCAACATTGGTCTCCTCAATGATGCCCAGATAACTCATGACTAGAAGTTGCGCATAGAGAAATCTGAAAAACACTGACCTAAACAAACGAGGTGTGATAAAAAGGATTGTTCCGCTACTATTTCATTCCGTCACAAAATCTGCTTGACCACCGAGCGTTTCTTTTGAAACAATTTATTGAATCAACTTCAAATCTTAAGTGCCTCACAATAAAGTCGTGACTTCACTCAAACAAATCTTTCACTAAAAATGAATGTTTATTAGAGACTTCAACTCTGCTAAGTCATTGGTTTTCCTGGCTACTTCAAGGAACCCGTTCCATGCACTGATAGCACAAGAGAAGAAGGAACTCTTCTATGAATTTGTTCTAGAATATGGAATAAGAAATGTATCTTTATCTTTATTTCTAGAATAAACCAATAGCAAGAGTTTGTTTGTGAAAGTTTGCTTTGGGAAGGGTTGATGGTGACGCTTCTGCATAGGACACACATATTTGGGGGGGGGGGGGGGTTGTCGTTCTCATACCATTGTATAGCTTCACTGATCGTTGCGCTAAAAGATTGTTTTTTTTTATATTTTTTATTAGCGAGGTATAATGCCAAATCAATCCTTTTTTTTTTTTCATTAAACGCCTAACCTAGTTACAATTTATTCCTAGGCTTTATATTAATTAGAAGTTTTGTCGAACATACATATGTACCATCAAAACATGAACCTTAATCCTGAAGCTTTGTCAGAAGCACAATAAGGCTGACAGATTTGCAGTTGGTTTGTTTTAATTTCACTAAAGTGTAGTCCAACTTCTGACACCATGTAAAATAACTGTACAATACAATTAACAAGACAAGTGTTTATGAGGGTAGACAAATTGGAACGCCGTTACTTACACAAACAGATGCGGTGTGAAGCAGTCGCACTAGTGTGCAAATGTACAAAAATGGAAATATGTTAAATAATTTTTTTTTTACAAGGTAGTCGTTGTTTATTCTTTTTTTTTTACTCAAAGTATTCTCTCTGTTACTCAAAGTATTCTCTCTGTTACTCAAAGTATTCTCTCTGTTACTCAAAGTATTCTCTCTGTTACTCAAAGTATTCTCTCTGTTAGTCAAAGTATTCTCTCTGTTACTCAAAGTATTCTCTCTGTTACTCAAAGTATTCTCTCTGTTAGTCAAAGTAATCTCTCTGTTACTCCCAGAGCTGAAGTTTTAAATGTATGAGAATCACCCCCCCCCCTCATTGAACTGTCCCAAATATTTGTTGTTGCTTCCGGCACACAGTGAATGACGTCGGCTCGTCGTTTGTTTGTTTTTCTTTTTCTCAACGACACAAGCTCAAAGTCGTCATGGTGTGTACTTACATTGTGTGACATACATAGACTGGTGTGTAATGTACTTACATTGTGTGACATACATAGACTGGTGTGTAATGTACTTACATTGTGTGACATACATAGACTGGTGTGTAATGTACTTACATTGTGTGACATACATAGACTGGTGTGTAATGTACTTACATTGTGTAACATACATAGACTGGTGTGTAATGTACTAACATTGTGTGACATACATAGACTGGTGTGTAATGTACTTACATTGTGTAACATACATAGACTGGTGTGTAATGTACTTACATTGTGTGACAAATATAGACTGGTGTGTGATGTACTTACATTGTGTGATATACATAGACTGGTGTGTAATGTACTTACATTGTGTGACAAATATAGACTGGTGTGTGATGTACTTACATTGTGTGATATACATAGACTGGTGTGTAATGTACTTACATTGTGTGACATACATAGACTGGTGTGTAGAGTACTTACATTGTGTGACATACATAGACTGGTGTGTGATGTACTTACATTGTGTGACAAACATAGACTGGTGTGTAGTGTACTTACATTGTGTGACATACATAGACTGGTGTGTAGTGTACTTACATTGTGTGACATACATAGACTGGTATGTGAGTTACCTTATCTAGATATTTAACCTTGGTTTTGCGTTGAACTTTGTTGTTTAAACTAATACAGTAAGCCACTGGCCGAGTGTTAGTGTTTTGTAGATCTATGTTTTGAAGGTATTCTCCTTAGCTTATTATTTAGAGTTGCCAGAACGTTTTGAACAGTAAATGTACATAGTAGTTGAGAACCTTATGGGTGTTAGTCTGTGATAGCCAGTAGAGCATTATTGTCAAACTTTAAAAACAACTTTCAGCTATGCCTATAAACTCATAGACTGTTTTAGCATAAAATTACAAACACACTGTATGGATCTAGTATAAAACCAAAGTATTATCTAAGAATCCTTTTTGATTTCTTTACATTATATAAAATATAATATAATAATACTTTGGCTTTTTTTTTTCTAATCATTGAAATTAGTCCAAATTAGTTTAACATGGACTACATATTATTTTTTTTCTTTTTTTTTAATGAGAATCTAAACACTGATAGTAAGTGGTGATAGCATCTAGATCTATATTATATAGGTCTATACTTATCAAGTTATAGTCTATATAATATATGCATCGACCATCGACTAGCTAGATCTAGAATAGACTATTATATACCGGTACAATTCTAGACTCTATTGTCTCTATTGTTATCAACTTACCCACTGGGCAGCCAGAACTATTTCTGTCAACAGAATGGGTGGGGGTAGTTTAAAAAAAACAACTTATGGTCACTTAGAGAACAAAAAAAGTGCACTGTATGATGAACCACCGGCTGAGCCACAAAATGTGAACTATCTGTCGTCTGTTCAACCAACGGGAATATCAAAAGCTTTCTCGTTTTCCGCCCTACTTTTGAACAAGCTGTGACGTCACGGAGTGAGAGAGCTGACCTGGTGACCCAGATTTTTGTCCCGTATTCTGCACTAAAATAGATAAAATAGGAATGCTATTTAGTTTTTATGTAACACACTTGATAAATATTTCCTTGAATTATTTTTCTAGCAGAAGAGTTTCTTATACGTATGTTTTTATGAAAATAAGTTTAGATGCAAAGCAAATGTATGCAATGACTTTCACCCATTACAGGACAGCGTGGCCTACTTATCTATTTTTACTCAATCGACTCGGTTTCAAATCTTGTTTCACGTTTTTGCACTAAACACTTACGGCGACATATTTGTATGTTTACCCAGTAAAAAAGATCCCTCTAGTTTTTGAAATAGATTGCTCTTTGCTGTGGAATTCTTAAATAATTGTTATAAACTGGTTAAACTAATGAGTATAAGATCTAGATATATCTATTCTTTTATTACTTATTTTATCGCACACACATAATTTTGAAAAAAAAAATATTTTTATCGTTGAAATTCTTGTATTATATAATGGTTGATAACCTAAATAGACACCGCACAAAAAGAACTTTAACGAGTACTGTACTATAATTTATGTAACTCAGTTAGCATCCTTATGTCCTGCCGATTTATTTGTTACTTGTAATTTTATCATTATCCTTTCAGTTTTTATTTTATTATGGTTCGATAAAAAAATTATCTCTTTGTATATTTAAAAACATATACATTCTAAATAGAAAACATTTGAATGATTTGAAGACATCGAATAGAAGAAAGGGTGAAAAAGGCAGTGTAAGACAGTCAAGGTAAAGTTCAGTTTGAATAGAGGCTGTATTGCTAGTTCGCTACCATACTGACGTCTGCCGGCTCTTCGTGTCTTGAAACTGTGTCAAAACAGGCGAACCATTTTATTCCATCAGTGTAGTTGACATTCCAAGGTCAATGAACGTTGTTTAGTGCTGCTGTGTTATATAAACACATCAATAGGTCTAGTCTTGTTTTTTTTTATTGTAGGTCTATTTTTGAAAGTATTCTTTTGCTCTCTCAAGCATCGCGTGCATTTTTGCCACTCGGCGCGGAACATAAATTGCCCCCCCCCCCATTTTCTCCAGAGGCGTCGCAAGGCGTTTGCGAGTTTTGGCGACAGAACACAGCCTCAAGGTTCGATGGGTATCGCACCTAAAGGGTTAATCTATTAGTAAAAGTGGTGGATCTGGTAGAATAGAATCATTTGAATCCACTACTGACTACTTCAACCTCTGTTTTGAAATATGGACCATCAGATGTTAAAAGGAGGCACAGATGGATTGATTCGTAGAAGAAAAGAGGCAATTTTTTTTTAAAAATCAAAAGCGCTTCATAAAAATTCAACAAATGTCAGTTAACTTGAGTTTTGTCATAGGCAACATGGGCGTAGCCAGGATTTTTTTTCGGGAGGGGTTTGGGGGGGGGATTTCCCCCCCCCCCCCCGATAGTTCGTAGCGCTCCCCCAGCACGGGGCGAAGCCCCGCCGCCGAGCACTATTTCTGGTATTGAAAGCCAACAAAATGCATATTCTGAGGTTTCTACAGTGCATTATCTTGCTATTAAAAAGTTTTATTTCAAAAACCTAATGTGCTATTCTTATTGACTTAGACCCTCTCGCGCCGTTCGGCGCATTTTCCGGCAAGCTGTTTCCGCAACTCTTATTTTGCGTAATTCATTTTGTCGGAGAACATGTCCCGCAAAACCTCATGCGACGCTCTGTCACAACCTTACTAAGGATTCTACTCCCAGTTCGGCATATGATTTCTTTGATTTAGACCCGATCTCTATAACTGACTCCTAAAATCTGTCTTAGCCATCTTTGTTGAGCCACATTTAATGTTTTTCAATTTCGGCAGAAGACTATTCACACTTTATTAATGGAGCCCAAGCCACTGGTAGAAATGTGTAACCTTTCTTGACTACGCTCTTGGAATTACATGCCTGTATTTCGCTTTAGATTTTATATCGAAAAGGAAAGTTTTTTCGTCAAATCATCAGTTGAGGGGTTTTAAACTAAGAAATCTCTGGAGTTTTTTTGTTTTGTTTTTAATTCAAAACCCCATTTAGCTACGATCATAGCATTTGGTGACTGTAGTTTGCTTTAAAATAATATTGAAGAGAGAGGTTTTCAACTCTAAACGCTCTGTATGGGGAATTTTAAACTCAAAACCATCTGGAGGGGTTTTAAACTTTAAAGATAAAGCCATCTGGAGGAGGGGGATTTAAACTCAAAACTCCTTTGGCTACGCTCATAGCTTTTATAGTGTGTAATTTGCTTTTTTTTAATATTGAAGAGGTACTTTTTAGCTTCAAACCCGAACTGGAGGGGGGGGGGTTAAACTCAAAACCCCTTTGGCTACGCTCATAGAATTTTGAGTGTGTAATTTGCTTTTTTTATATTGAAGAGGGGGTTTATCGTAAATTTTGGAGGGGGTTTTAAAATCAAAATCTTCCTTAACTGTGCTGTTGGAATTTGGGGATTGTTGATTGTTTGATTGTTTTTTTGTTTTGTTTTATAGAAGAGGGGGATTTAACCTCTGGTAGGGGGTTTAATATTCAAAACCCCCTGTATGGGGGGTTTAAACTCAAAGCCCCCTGGTAGAGGGATTTGTATCTAAAAACCCCCTGATAGGGTTTTTTTAAATCTGAAAACCCCCAGGTAGGGTGATTTAAACTCAAAACCCCCTGGTAGAGGGTTTTTAACTCACAACCCCCTCGGCTTTGCTGTGGTAAGTGATGATTTAGTATTAAAATCTCACCTAAAATAAACAAAATGAAAGCAAAAATCAGTCACTTAATTCCGTCCCCCCCCCCGGGGGGGGGGTTTGAACCCCAAGAACCCCCCCCCCTGGCTACGCCCATGATAGGCAACATCAACCGTCGCGTTAATAGCAGGGGTTGGCAGCCTGCGCCTCGAGAGCCACATGCGGCTCTTTGTATGTTAAGCTGCGGCTCTTTAGTTCCCTTCGCGAATATTAATTATTTTATCAATAAAAAAAAAATAATCGTCTGATTCTATTAACGAGGATTAGGCACCGATTCTATCTCTAAGCAACTTGTACTTGCTTTTCAGCGCACCCCACCACCACTTGTTGAAATGTAACATATTTGCTGGTGGAAGAATTCAACTTTCTTCTGTCTTGTCACTTGATATAGATGAGTCTCGCGACATAAAAGACACGACACAAGTTAACCTATTTGTCAGATATATGTCTTCCCATGGATTGCTACTGCTTTCGTGACAAACTAGAGGAGAAGATACAACTAAATGTCGTGAAAAATACCTTGAAGACAATATAATCGATATAAATAAAATCGTTTCTAAGCAACTGATGGAGACAGAAGAATGACAGGAAAAAAAAAGGGGGGGGGGTGGCAACTACGATTCTTTGGCGCAAAATAAACCACTAAATTCTAACGTTTCACTGCATAATGCCCAAGAAGCACTTTGTGCCCAAACATTGCCGGCCGAAATAGTTGAGGTCACGAATTTGGTAATCAAAATTTTTAGCAGCATCTTTTTTAAAAGCACTCTAGCATCGTTAGTTTAAAGAATTCTTAAAGAAATGGAGACTCAGTATTCCGACCTCCTTCTTTACAATAAAGTGCGTTTGTTTTGAAGAAAAATGTATTCTTTTTGCAGAAGATATTCAGAGCGGTCAATTGCTTCATTTTCAATTTGTAAAGCAACTGTTGACACGAGTTACTTCACGGCACAGTTATAAAGAAAAATTAAAGATAATTTTATTGACAGATTTGAGCAATTCAAAACGAACAAACGATTGTAGCATTTATTTTAAAAATCCTCTCAACACAAATAGTACCGAAATCCACATCGAGCCATTTGGAAATGATACTGGATCTCTAGACATGCAATGGATCGATTTAAAAAATAAAGCTTTGTGTGGTGGACAATTTACAGAGTTGAACATCAGGTTATAAGAGTTGAAGGTCCAGAAATGTATCGCAACAAAAGAGGACAGCTTTTAAAGAAATGCCGCGAGATTAGGCACTTATATTCGACACATGGAATAGTCGTTCCAAATTGCTAGTCACATTTGGCATTTGGAAGGCTGACTATCGTCGGATCGGCATATTTGTGCAATCAAGCGTTCTCTTGCATGAATATAATTTAAAAGTAAACCATAGTAAACCATTGAATTGTTTGCTCTTTGTTATTGAAGTACAAAGTTAGTGTTGTATGTAAATGTTTACATTTTATTTTTTTTTTACTTGCATAATAAGTATTTATCTAATAATACCATATGTTGTGAAAAACACTATTTAAATAAACATAAATTGATATTTTTTCTTATGAATAAATTGATTCGTTTTTTTTTAAATAAAAAAAACTCTATTTATGCGAGTACTATTTATTGTTTGGAAGAAAAAATATCTTGTGGCTAATTAAAAACCTTGAAATTTTGTAAATTGTAATTTTATGCTCTCCCGACTCAAAAGGTTGCCGACCCCTGGTAAATAGTAGAGTTTAGTGTGGAACATTCTGAGTTAAAAAGTATTGTAAAAAAACAGCAAATAGTCGCTACGAGCTGGAGAGAGCAGTAATTTCCAACCTTTTGAATCATAGGAAGAATTTCAAATCCTGTTAATACAATATAAGATGTTTAAAAAATACTGTAAAAATTGAATGAAATTTACTCTTAAATGTACATTGACATTCTAATCTTGTTACAGATACATGCACCTACAGCCTCAGCTAAAAGGAAAGTGAAATGAAAAAAATACAATGAGTTAGGAAAGACTTTAAGCTTAGCAGCAATCGTTAAAGCAGAGAACATCTAGCCCAGCGGTTCTCAACCTTTCTAGTTCCGCAACCCCCTAATACGAATCCCCCAATCGTAATTTTTTTTTATAATATGCATAGGTAAATGGAAATTTGCTAATGTTATAAAGTCGTTATCGTAATGTATATTTTTGATTTATTACACATGTATTCTCATTGGTAGAATTGGAAAACAGCAAAAGCTTTATGTAATTGTAATTAGTGTAAAATAAATGTATTTTTTTTAAATTGAATTTCTAACAAACAGTTTATCTTTATGACTTGCATTTATTAACTTTTCTATTGCGTATTCACCATATTCATGGGCACAGACTTGTGTGACAATGTGAAAAGTATGTCGAAACATGGAGGGTGATATTAAATCAAGTCAACTCCATGGCTACACATTTGTAAATACGCCATAACGTTAGTGCGAAGTTTGGATTCTTGTGGGAGTCTTTGTAAGAGCACAATGAATGCCATCTTCAGCATCAAGTCTACTACTTTATTTAGACTTGATAACAAGCGGAAAACCCTGCTTCACAACGATATAAGCCTACTGTTAGAAATGGACGAAGATGGCGCAACACAATTTCAGAATGGGATAAGACTGCAAACACGTGATCCTGAATTGTGTGACTGACATTTATAAGCAATAATTTTTAGCTGCATCGCTTTTGATGAGCTCAATAAACTCTTTCTGTCTCCGGAACATCTTCTACTTTGACTTTTAGAAAGTGTTAACATGATGTCATGTAGATTTGACACTTGTACTAATGTTACATTACCATTGTAGTCGGTCTCTCAGATTCAATGCCCTTTTTTCCTCATAGAAACCAGATAAAGTTAGCAAGCTATAAGGTTTAATTTCATTTAGTTTTATTTGCAAAAGATGAAGTTACATTTGGACGAACAGATATGTTCTAACAAATCAAGGAATAATGTAAAATGTAAAAAGGGCATCATAAATTACACTCACAACATTACCAAATTGAAAGGAACTTTTTGAACA
The DNA here is from genome assembly GCF_947242115.1 of Biomphalaria glabrata. Taxonomy (NCBI): domain Eukaryota; kingdom Metazoa; phylum Mollusca; class Gastropoda; family Planorbidae; genus Biomphalaria; species Biomphalaria glabrata. Next base: position 28,894,270 of record NC_074717.1, read on the forward strand.
AAAGTGTCTAAGAAAAATCGAAAAAATCTTGGCAGACAACGGCCACCCGCTCCATCATAACTACGTCAGGTCATCGCGAAGTGAGCGACTGCTGTCAATCAAAACAAGAACAGAGCGGTACAAAAACTCGTTCGTACCTCACTCGGTCAGACTATATCAACGCCACTCGTTGATCAGGAAACATGAAAAGGACCAAGATGTCTGTGTGTAGTCGCTGAATCTTTAAGTTGTGTCTGTTGTAGTTATGTGTATGTTTCTGTCTTTATATGAGAAAAGAGTCCTTTTAATCACAACAAATTTCAAAAGGATCAATATTAAAGCAGTCTTAGTCTTTGATACTTACATTGAAACATTTAATTATTCAACGATGACAAAGATGTTTACCAGGACGACTATTTTCGGTGCTTTCTGGTAAAAAAAAACTTCTCGAAAATTAAAAAAAAAATTAGAACTTTGCCTCTCGACAACTAGGTCACATCAGTGTGAAATGGCAGAACTCGTTGAACGCTTCAAACTCAGTACAAAGTTGTAACTCTCTATGAAAAAAACAACAACATGTCTACCTTTAAACAATGATGTTACGACTCACTAACTCAAAGTGTATTCTTTATCCTCTGGTAAAATCTCTCTCTTCTTCAGTATGTCACCCTCACTTTTCATCTTATTAAATAATTGTTTGACGATCGTTTCATAATTTGTCAAATGAAAATCAATATGAGTAATGTCCCTTTGTTTTGTTGTCAGATAGGACAATTGTATACTAGCTATGGTGCAGACATGCATGCTAGAAACAAACAAAAAAATATTCCGATTACTAAAAACACGAATTTCCGATGGTCTCAGGACGTTCCGATATTGAAGCATTTTCTTGCAATCAGAGCGCACTATTCAATCAAGCTAGAAAAAAAAAGTAAAAGTGAAGCTAAGACTAATAAAGAAGGAGTCAATATTTGGTCAATTCTGTTATGCAAGGGTTAATCGAACTACACATAGCGAACGTATGTCCGCAGTGGGCATGATGGTCTTAAGATCATTTTCTTGTTCAGTAAGAACTTACGCAGCGAAGCATTAAATTTTTGTCACACAAAAGTCGTCAAAATAACGACATTCAACAGTTGTGAGAACTTCTGGCCTAAGAAAGACATTTAACTGGATTAACACTATACGTAGATTAATAATTACATCAAAAATACAACTTTTAAATTTTACCCTTGAAAAAAAAATTAAAAGGCTTCGCCCCATCCACATTTGTCCTACCTTCCACAGTTTGAGAACTACTGCAAGTTTTAAATGGGCTTGATCGTCATTTCATCAAATTTAGCTAAAGGACTTATAGAAGATTTCATATATCATATGTCAATAGTACGAGTGTACGTCAGTCGAGAGAAATGTATCAGCTCTGCCATAAGAAGGTAGAAGACATTAGAATCACGTTGTTAACAACGCATTAAAAACAAACACGCTTGTTATTAGAGTTAATGGAGAAAGGTTCAAGTTATAATAATTTAATTTCTTTTATTTTGGCAATAATGCCGTTTTTACTTGATTAATAATTAAATTTTAAAGAATTACAATACCAATGCAACCGACTTTTTGTCCTTAAAAGAAAGACCACCTTTGCGTCCCCATTTTCAACACTTAGCTTTTGGACATTTGTAGGCCTACCAAAAATAAAGTAAATTAAAATATATCTATCAAAGTATGTTTCGGTATCTAGCAAATCACTTACTTTTGTATATAAGTTGTCTACTTTTTTTTTTAAAGTACAATTCATTTCCACTTGGATGTCATCCTCTGGTGGGTGTCGCCAGGTGCGGACCGCACCCCCCCCCCGCACCTGCCTATTGACGCCACTGTCTTCTACACAATATCATACTGGGAAAACAATCAAAGGCACTTTTTTTTTTCAACTTTGGTGTCACCCCATGGGCTCACGTGGGCTTCAATTGATCTCGAATCATGGACCCAACGCAATGAAACCCCAACAAACCATGGCTTTTCGTCACAAGCTGTGGGCACCTAATGGTCATGGGTTCATTGAACCCCTTCGCGCCATGGATGCTACGCCACTGCCTCATATTCACTGCGATAATTTCTTTACCTCATACACATGAATGGGGGTGCTTCGGCTTTGAAAGAATAACATACATATCTAGATCTGTGTAGAATGAAAGGATGAGTCAGTCAAAGAGTCAATCAGTTCAAGTAGAGGATGTGGAAGAGAAGAAGACGAAGCTGAAATTGTAATACAGGAAGTGTTAAGAAGCTGAAGATCTATCACTGAGCATGCGTGTGTTTATGTTTACAACATGGCGTCTCAGCTATTTGACTCCGACAGTGAAGATGAATTACCTCCAGGATGGGAGGAGCGAGTAACTACAGACGGCAAAGTGTATTACGCTAAGTAATGGAGCTAACTAGATCTAGATATAGAGATATATACTCTAACTGGAATTTACACTATGCTTCCTAGACTCTATCTATAATTAGATCTAGGTTTGGATCTACTAGATTCTACGTACTTCAGACTTCACTTGATAACTTACTTCTTAATTTGACGAAATCATTCATTTAGTGAAATTTAGTCATTATGATAAAATTAAAAATGATTATCATGTCATATGACATATAATGTATATCACTATATGTGATCTAGATTATTCTTAGAAGACTTAGTATTCTACAAATCTAGATATTGATCTAGAGTAGATTCTATATTTAGTTAGAATAGTTAGGGTTACTGAATCTACTCATATAATTATATAATTATAATATAAAATTAATATTATATTTTTATAGAACTAGATTCTTATCAGATTATTTTATAGTTATAGATCTAGATCTAAATTATTTTTAATCTAGATCTAGTTGAGTTCTAGTAGATTAGATTACGAGGTATTAGTTTAGGTGACTAGATTATAGATACACATAATCAGGTTTCACTTATATTTTAAGAATACGCAGAAAAAAATACATATATTACAAATTTGATTTCTCCAGAGATAAATAGTTTTTAAAATATTTATATTTTTAAGTTTAATTTCTTATTACCGTATATTGTCATTGGAAATACGCCATCTCCATTAAGTTAATTGCCAACTTTTTTCTGTTTGTATTTTGTCTTTGTTTCTAACAGCTATTAGATCTAATAGTGAAACTCATTTAAAATGCAAATAAGCTTTTGTACTTTAAGCAATAACTAAAGATAAATTATGTAATAAAAGTAATAACATAGATCTACAAAGCCAAAGAGAAAATTAATAGAAAAAAATATTCACATTAAATATATGGCCTCATACTTTAAGCTTGACATGTTGTAGTCATAGTGTAATTTAATCTTCATTGTTTTTATAAATATAAAAACAATATTTATACCACCACATCATTCAAGTATTATTTCTTTCACTTGTTCGATTCCAAACAAAATAATTAATTACCAATGGTTAGTAAACTAATTGGCTAATTTTAAATGACTGCTTTTTAATGCATAGGGTTAATTAGATATACAGGTAGGCCTGACACACACAAACCCAAATAGAATAAAGAGAAATAAACCAACTATTGAATGTAAAACAGTGAACAATATAAAAATAAGCAATATCTACAACAAAGTTGAGAAAGTCATGACTGGATTGTGGCATGGAAGGGAAGATTCGGGAAATGTTACAATGGCATCGATGTTAGTAACCTTGTGATGGCTCCAAATAGAGACTGGACTTTATTAAATCTCTTCAATGAGATGAAAGAGCAGCAAGATGAAATAGTATGAGTGTTACTACTTCTCTGGACCAAATAGAGGAGGGGGGAGAGACACTGTGACAAGCAGCTACCAAGGGGGCTTGAGGTACGACACCCAACACAAGCAGAGTTGTGTTTACTGAACGCCTAAAGCAGCACAGAAAACTTTCTCCCAGATACCCCCTCCTCCCACTGGTACACAAATGAGATTGGACCATAGCGCTGTGAGCATGCTATAAGCATGAACGCTATATAAAAGCTATAATTTATTTTATTTATGAGTGTTATTACTTCTCTGTACCAAATAGCGGAGAGGGAGGAGGCACTATGACAAGCAGAGTGTATGTGTCATACATAACTGCTTATTGAAGCTGGTCGACAATTTTGGATCCAACCATGGGAGTTTTTTGTCGTACATAATGATCTATAAGCTAGCCGACCTAGAGGATCCAACCTAGAGAGTTTTGGCCGGGACATTGCTTATGTTACGTCACATTTTAGTCCTAGTCTCGACTTAGACCTCAGTTGAAGGGTATGTCGGTGATCTAACAAAGAAAGTGAACGACTGATCAGTATTGACCAAGGTAACTCACTGTACCTTGCCCTTCCCCTTTACTAGCATACCTGTGATCCTAACAGTAACTGACGTAATACGGCGCTGGTAAAGCTCCGAATAGGGAAAGGTGATTACATCACACCTAGTTCTGCCGTGAAAACTACGATTGTATGTGTCAGCGCATGTTAAAAGGTATGGAAGAAGAAAGGGAGAAAAAATCACAGGTACAGTTCTGATGGGAAAACTGTCTCGGGACTCCGTAACAGAATGTAATACTAGTGGATTTATGAAAAGAGAGGGGGGAGCGGTAGGTGTAATCGCTAATCACACGCAACCACACATTGTTAAACAAATTTAGTGTAAGAGAGGAGCATGTTGTTTTTTTTCTTGATCAAGTCACAGACTTTTTCATTGATAACTCTGCCTCTATTAATGGATTTGCACATTGGTACAAAAAGAAATTAGCTTATAAGGTCACAATGGAAAAATATTATAGGCTTAATTATTATTAAATAATTTTTTTTTTCATTTATTACATTAATTAGTAACATACTTATTGAAATAGGTTGTTGTTTTTTTAATTTCCGAACATTCACTTCAATTCTAAGTCTATAAAACATTTTTATATTACAAGTAATTACTTCTTTATGGAGCATTTGAACTAAATCATTAATGAAATCCTGATCTAAATAGAAATCTAATTTTAACAATTCTATAAAAATCTAAAAGATCTAAATAATGAACATAGATAATTTTAATAATAAACGTGTTAGAGCCTTAATGACCTATTTATATGTTATCAATCAGAATTAGATATAGACTAAATTTGGATAGATCTGTTGGGCCAAAGTCTGATTAAATAATATTGTTGCCTCTAAAATTGATGTAACCGCTCCTTAATTATGGGATCTCAAATTCAAAAGATAAAACGAGTGAATATTTTTAAAAAATTCCATTTTAATCGCATTTGTATAGTGCAACTTTCATGCTAATGCATGCTCAGTGCACTGTAGTCCATTATCTTATGTGATACTGTTAGGGTGGGATATCTGGGATGTTTCAGCACTGTCTTTTAGGAGCTTAATTAACAGGTCTGCTTTCAAGGAAGCTTGAGTTCAAATCCTGATTCCAGAATTTGTTTGTTTGTTAATTTTTGTATTTTATAGCAGCCTTCTTACAATGATAAATTGTTATTAGTTGTATCATCTATCTGTCAGTCTGCCACGATTTGATTAAAAAAAAAATAGAAGAGATATTGAAAAACTGATTTCTCCTATAGGCCTAAAAAAAAATGAATCAATGTAATATTTGTCTAAAAAATCCTTTGACATTGTTCTTCTGACTTATATTATTACATCTAGTATTCTTATCAAAAGATCTAAAGTCTTATTATTGATGGTGGGTTGTCCGGTTTGCTTTTAAGTAAAAAAAAAAATGCCCTATGATGTTATGAAATTTTATTACCTTAAATGATCCAAACTAAAACATGGCTTGAATATTCCTGGTCCATGCAGGGGCTGCATCTGGGTTTATGTGATAACACAAACACTTTTGTAACCTTGTTGATTCTAAAAGAGACCTACACCTGTGTTATTTCTGGTGTAATTACTCTGCTAGTTACAATGTCTTGTGTTTATGACAATGTGTCAATGTGAATAAAAAAAACAAAAAAAAAACATGTTTTTAATATGATTCTAGATTATAATTCAGTGAATGATGCATGGTAAAACTGGATTCCATCTTCTATATTTTTATATATAGGGTTATGTCCTCTGTCTGGCTGGCATTGGCCTAAATTGTGAAAATTTTACAGCTTTCACTGTTGACATTAATCAACCTCAACAGATGTTCGTATATCAGAGACTATTCAAATGAAACAAAGAGAGAAATAGATTTTCTTATTAACTCACTGAGAGGATTTTTTTTTTACAAAATACTATCAGAAGAATTTGACCATTATCTATTTCTGCACAAATTATGCACTAGTATAAAAAGTCAGAGAAATATGTTATTTATTATACAAATCTGATAGACAAAATTTAAGCTTGAGGTTAACTAACTTGAAAGGACATGAAAAGGTTGTGCTCACTGTCTTCTGATGCACCAAACCTACAAGTCCATGTCCATTTCAGTTGCCTATAGCCCCTCATACTCAAATGGCTCATTAAGAAACAGACTACTGTCATAAAAACCAGTATTTATTTTATGGCCTTCATCTCACATCTCTGGCAGTCTTTTATACATTTGTGCATAGATCTCAAACATTTAGCTGCTTTGTAATTACAATTATGAAAGGGAGGTAACCCATTCATATTAAAACACTTATTCACAGTATCAGTTATCCTGATTATAACATGATTATAGGCATATGTTTAGAAATATTAACATCTATTTTAAAATAAAAATACATGTACTATTCTACTTTTGATCTTTTGAATTGAAATAATGACTACAATTTGGCAGTCTGATCTACATACTAGATACATAGAAGTCATGTTCATTTCCCTGACACCTAAAATCTTATCACTTACGTCTAGCTTCAGTGTTTTATGACCTTTTGTGTATGTTGTATGGTGGTTGTACTAAGGGCTGAGAGATATGATATCACCACATTCATCTTTTATTCAAAACTTTTCTGTATTTTGAACATAGTTTTGATTCTATTTATATTTTTATATTTTTTTTGTAGTCATGAAACAAAAAATACACAATGGAAGCATCCAGTCACTGGCAAGAAAAAAGTCGTCAAAGGAGGTTTGTTGCTAGAAGTGATGTCATTTCTTTTATTTTTGTGTATAGCTATAATGTTTTAAAAAATATACATTGATCCCTTGTCAGACCACACTGCAGCTTTTATGGCTTCACTATTTCACTGGTTTTTATAGAGAAATAAATGGGAGAAATTATTCATGGATCTTCACATTTTTTGTGAATTTTCCTGTGTAATTTGATCTGTGGAAAATATAAAAATAAACTATGAATTTTTACATGAAAAAATCCCAAAATGTGTAAAAATAAAAATACTTATATTAATTCTAACAATAGAGAAATTTAATAAATAATAAAAAATGAATTGCAGTAAATAGTGCTTAAGCACAGTATAATATGTTAGTTCCATTATTTACTGAACAGTACTATTATTAGATGTGTTAATATCATTTACTAATCAGACCACTGAGTTAATATTTTGTCTACTGAATGTATGTACAGGATTTATTTAGCCTTAATTTAGTGTATAAATACTATTATGGCACGATTAGGAATTATTTGTTTTGGAAATTAGGGAAGTTTTGATGTAGAGACAATTACGTGACTAGTAAAAACAAGAATAGGTTTTAAACAGAACAAAATATCAGTCGACGTAAACAGACTACTTCTAGGCATTTTATGAATGTATAGTGTTAGCTGATATTTGACAGTTCCTTTCATTGCTATTAAACTTGTTTGACATTCAGTATCAGCGTCAAATAACTTTTATTGATTGTTGGGCCTATGGCCAGTGTTATTGGATTACGCGTTGAGTTGGATTACGTTGAGTGCTACCTCTATTTGCTTTATTTGCATTAGACACTGTGGAAACGCCTAACAATACATAATAAATTTATCATTTCTATTTAGTGGATTCTGGGTTATCGCAGGTGGGCATCTCCTTTGATAAATGAGGAATCACTGTATTACAATTGGTGTTGTACTACTGAAACTTTATCTTACACTCTATTAGTTATATTAATTTTTGTTTAAATCTTTTATGATAATTTATAAATTAATCACATTTTTTAATTTAAAAAAAGTTTAATGCTTTTTTTTTTTAATATGCTTGTATATATTTATATTATATATATTTGTAGATTTGCCGTTTGGATGGGAAAAAAATATAACGGAAGATGGAACAGTATTTTATGTTGAGTAAGCATACTTTTTTTTCATCAAAAACATTTGATTTTGTTAGATGTGATAGCATGTTGTCCTACAGAGAACTCTGCTGGGATTTAAGAAGTTTCAATTAAAGAAAGAGACAATGTGGTAAATAGCAATAAATTGACTGAGTTGAGCCTATATGAGAGTTAAGAAGAGCAGAGTGACAAGCTAAGCTTGAGATGCTCAAAGTAGAAGCAATGATAAACTTTATGACACAAAGAAGTTTTTTAACATAATAGCTTCAAAGAGAAAAGTTTTGATGTTGTGCATGGGAAAGTAAATGTAACTAAAATCTTACCCTAAGCCAAAAAAATGAAGTATGCTCACAGATAAGTTTTGTCATTTACAGCATTTGGAGTTGGAAAACTTATCTGTTTGTGCTTGCATTTTATCCTTATTCTTTATATAATTCATTTATATATTTTAATATGGTTTAAGTTGTGTTTATTGCTTATTTTCTAACTAAAATGAATGAATTCCTTCAAAGTTGTTTTTTTTTTTTTGGTCATTTTATATAACATACTTGTAACTTAAAAAAAATTTATTCTAGTCATGTCAATCAGAAAACTACATATACTGACCCCCGACTGGCATTCGCTGAAGAAGTTAAAGATAATCCAATGGATTTCAGGCAAAAGTTTGATGGAAGTAGTACTGCTCTGCAAGTTCTTCATGGACGAGACTTGACTGGAAGGTTTGCTTTGATCACTGGAGCCAATTGTGGCATTGGTAGGCTCATTATTTTATTTTTTCTGATTATATGGTGATGAATATTATATTGATGCATACACAGAGGAGACTACTTATATTTAACTAGCCGGGCATTACCCGTGACCTGCAGGCCTTAGTTTGTGTTTACTAATCTAGCGGATTGGATTTAGATGTATTTTAAACTTAGCCAATGATCCTTTCAAGTATTTCTCTTTCGCTACGAAAATAAAAGTAGTTTTGCGAAAAGGGGTTTACCCGAAGCCAATACATTCATATGTATTAAAAACGAAAGAAGCGTTAGATGAATAGGATATAAAGTACAATTAAAACGGGCGTACCCGATTTGTTAAATGAATGGAACTATAAACTAAGTCAGGACGCCTGAATTCACAAATATATGGAACGAATTTATCTAAAAATGCTTTTGAAACACAAAATTGAAGATTAATTTTATTACGTAATGAAATCAATAGACTATCTTTTGTATTTTCATGTGTCAAAGTAAAAAACTATCTGCACAAAGTGTAGTTCTTAAAAATTAGATCTAGATATAGATCCTTTCAATCTTTTCTCATGTAAATATGGCCTAGATCGATGAAGTTATAATGCTTTCATAGAGTTGGTCACCTTTTTTTTTTTTTTGGAGGGTCTTAAGTGTGTTTTAGGGCTACAATACATACTCTACGGTCTAAGTTAGTACCCAAGGAACATTTCTGCCAAGTTTAATCAAGATTGGTCAAGAGGTTTTGATTTCTATTTGTATCATACATACATACACCTTACTTTCTTCTTTATAATGTAGATTTATAATCTTATTAAGAACAAAAATACATGAAAGTATGAGTATGTTGTTTTTTCTTTTCGTAAAAAAAAAACTGTTACCATATAAAGCAATGATTTAAAAAAAAATTGTATCACTTATTTCCAAATAAAAAAAAAAAATTTCCCTTTCAGACCTGGTGGTTTTAGGGCAAATGATGTATAGGCCATCTGTTTCTGTGGCCTATTGTTAATGAGGGTGTCATGTGGCCAGCACAACGACCAACCGCCTTTACTTTTTCCTAACTAATGTCAGGAACCTATTAGAGCTGGGTGGACTCAGAGGTGCCAGAAGATCCCGAAATGAAAAAAAAAACAGTCTTCACCAGGATTTGAACCTGGGACCCCCAGTTTGGAGGCCAATCGCTTTACCACTCAGCCACTGTGCCTCTACTTATTTCCATTCTTAGACTTATTTATTTTAATTATCTAGATCAGTTCAGTATTTTCTGTTCAAAGATGAATTTTGACATAAGTCTTGTGTAATTTTGTTTTTACCTCATACTGTCTGATAGTCCATGAGAATAATTAGAGATGTCATTTATGTATCAGTCACATTTATTTCATGCTCCCATTAACACTAGCAACCCTTAGTCCCTACACCAAACTTTAGTGTCTTTCTCTGATAGATAACATGAGCAAATGAAACCAGTGCTACTGCTAGAAATAATCCACCAATGATCTATGTTTTGAAAGTACAAATTATGTCAAATTGAAGGCAAAGCTAAATCTTCATCATCACCCTATGAACACTCTTACTAAAATGAATAAAATCTAGTCTTCTGATTCATTTACAATAGTTCATGAACTTGAAGTTATTTAAGTTTATGAGCTTGGAACTATTATAGTTCATGAATTTGAAATTATTTAAGTTTATGAGCTTGGAACTATTATAGTTCATGAATTTGAAATTATTTAAGTTTATGAGCTTGGAACTATTATAGTTCATGAATTTGAAATTATTTAAGTTTATGAGCTTGGAACTATTATAGTTCATGAATTTGAAATTATTTAAGTTTATGAGCTTGGAACTATTATAGTTCATGAATTTGAAATTATTTAAGTTTATGAGCTTGGAACTATTATAGTTCATGGATTTGAAATTATTTAAGTTTATGAGCTTGGAACTATTATAGTTCATGAATTTGAAATTATTTAAGTTTATGAGCTTGGAACTATTATAGTTCATGAATTTGAAATTATTTAAGTTTATGAACTTGGAACTATTATAGTTCATGAATTTGAAACTGTTATAGCCCATGAACTTGAAATGTTTAAAGTGTATGAACTTACAACTTTAGAAGAGAACAGAATACCTTCTCTGTCAATGATTCTGATCTATTAATTGACTTCTACTCAATTAAGTCTATAGAGATGACTGAACACTAGAAGATGTTTCCAAAGGCAGCTCATCAACTGGCAACTTTAATTAATACTTAAGGACTAACTTTTAACTGAAGAAAATATTCAATGTTCACATCAGGCATAAAAGCCTAAAGTTCATTGTTGGAATGTTAAAGTTACTAAGCAATACATTGTGTGGCATGGTGAAAGCCAGCTTATGTATATAATAGTTTTATATAAAACAGTTGACTCACAATACAGGAGCTCAATACAATCACTGCTTATGAATTTTCCAAACATGTTTACAATTTTTTCTGCAGAACAAAAGTGTTGGTTACCTAAAAACAGAATTTTAGAGTGCCCCATAAATAAGTGCAACTTTTCTCATTTACTTACAAACTGACAATAAGATATTTATTTTTTAGCATGATTTTCAGCCTTTTAATATTTTTATTAAAATTCAAAACTTCATATAAAATACTGTACAAGTTTCATATTAAAACAAAGCTTTTTTTTTTCTCTTTTAATTAGGATTTGAAACAGCGAGATCATTGGCAATCCATGGTGCAACTGTAATCATGGCATGTCGCAATCTATTGGCTGCTCATGAAGCTAGAGCCAAGATTTTACAGGAGCAAGCCTCTGCTAAAGTAGAGGTCATGCATTTAGATTTAACTTCTCTAATGAGTGTCAGAAAGATGGCAGAGGAGTATGAAGAGAAGGCATGGTAAGTTTGTAATGAGAGCTGCCTTGAAGATTTCAGTGACACAATGTAGGTAAAAGATAATATGAATAATAAACAGACTAGATGACCTCATATATTAAGTTGCATGAGAAAGTCAACTAAGTCTTTGTAAAACTTCATTCTCTAATCTGTTGTAAGATAATAAATATAATGTCAAATTGCAACAAAAAAAAATTGTCTAACTTCAACCCTGTTAATTTTTTTTTATCTGGTTCTCCTATAAGTTGTCATTAACCAAAATCAAAGTAAATAAAGTTTAGAGGTCTTTCTGTAAAGGACATTTAAGGTTTTGTTTACAGTATATTATAATAGTAAAATAATGATTTACTTGTTGATTATGTGTAAAATTTTATTGATAAAAGAGTGAATAAAGAACAGAATATTGATTTTAAAAAGTTATGGTATTTTAACACAGGAACTGATAGAATTTACATGCGTTGAGTTTAAAAGATTTAGTCTCCAATTAAAGTGCACCAATATTTTTATCTATGGAGCCAAGCTTGTGGAAATGAAAGCAAAGCTTAATTTAATTCATATCTTTCATTCTGAAGACATAATGTTTTGTAAAGCACTATGACAGTTTGTTGTTCTATTCTCAGGCCACTCCATATCCTGATATTAAATGCTGGTGTGTTTGGAGCTGGCTATACTCTGACAGAGGACAATTTAGAGATGACATTCCAAGTGAACCACCTGTCTCATTTTTATCTGACCAAGTTGTTAGTCAACACCTTGATGAAGTCAGCTCCTGCTCGTGTTGTGGTTGTGTCCAGCGAGTCCCACTGGTCAGTCTTTCATTTAGTGATCAAATAGAAATGAGAAAAGAAGCAACAAATAGGGAAACACATTTTTTCATTGAGCTTTGGGGTGTTCAGGTCAGACTAGAACTTGTCAGGGAACATAGAGACAGATAGAAGGGGAAGGTTCCCATGTCACTACAGTGTCAGCAGGGGGGGTTCTGGTGATAGCTCAAGGGAGTCAGCCCTTCTGATCATTTGAGACACTCTAATATATAGACAACAAATTGATGAGGACACTCACTGGTTGTTATGTAAAAAAATATGATGAAAGTAAACCACCGGAGATGTGTGTGTTTATAACAAGTTGTATTCTAAAGATTGACTTTTCATTGTTTGTTAAGACTTACTGAAGAACTTATTTGATTTAAATATGCTGCAGGAAAATCCAACTGTAAACATCAGTAGATGTTACATGTCTGTAAGTTTTGTTACTGATTAATTTGTAACATTATTTAGTAAAACTTTTTACTTATAAATTTTATATTATTATTATTATTATTAATAATTTTATATAATTCTCTTCATGGCTCAACAGTTTGGACTCCAAGAAGTAATGGAAAGATCACTCATTTTTCTTCAAGTTGGACTAGAGTTAGTGGCGAAAAAAAAGAGGGGGGGGGGGGGAGAACAAATAATATTCACCCGTCACTAAAAAGCACATAACCATTGTGACCAAGAAGTCATGGTCGCATAGGTAGCAGTGGCCTAAGACCGGCCCTGCAATATATGCTACGTCGCGGGCGTGGGTCGACTGGTTAATTTTATTTTAGATGAGTATACTTACCTTCTAAGCTAGAGCAGCCATCTACTACTATTTAACACTTAGTTCTGGAGACCATCAGTGTCTTACTGCCCAATACTATCTATGCATATACAGATTGGTTAGAATTTGTTGACTCTGAAATAGCCAATATTAACAGTCATTATGACCTCAAATAATTTACACCAACATTATGGTAACCTGGTGTGATGCAATGGGTACCAAGTTACATAGGTGTGACTGGTAATACCATTGCAGATTCTTGAGCTTAACACAAAAGGCAAACACCAGTCATCGAGCAGCTCATGAGCTTTTATCATGCTCTAGCAATCACTTGAAATAGAAAAATGTTTTGAGTGTTAGGAAAAATCCCAGAATGCCCATGAAATCTGGGAACAAATGAAGTGCCTTGATCTGGCCTCCTTGTGGTGGAGGCTACCCAGGCCTGAACCAGCTCTTATAGCAGGACAGGTCATTGTGGGTTAGTACTTTGCATGTTTATGCCAAATAAATTTTTACTCTTGGTGGCCCCCAGTGTTTTATATCCATCCTTTTTCTCTGCAACTGCTTAGTTTTGTCCAGGGCTTTAAGAAGAGAACATTTATGCCTCTCAAGCCATCGCTTGTACGTTAAAGATGATGATGATCCCTTTGTTTTATTTCTTAAATATTTGTATAGTAATATTTATGAACATTGAAAGATTATTGATAGAATTAAGTTTTTCTCTTACAGATTCTCTCTTAAATAAATATACAATTAAGAAACTACAAAGATAGACTTAATTAAGTTTTTACATTTTTTTAAAATTCAGGTTCTATTATGTAAGCATATGAATGTTTCAATAGTGAATCTATTGAATTGTTTCCATCTTTTATTAAGCTGAGCATATCAAACAGTCAGTTTAATCACTAGTTTGAATCTGGTTTTCAGGTGTTAATATTTTTTGAAAAACCTATGTTTTTGATTATCAATAAATGAAATTCATATGCTTGCATAAAAAGTCAGTTTTTTAAAAAATAGTTAAATAAGTTTAAACTGTTCATGTCATAAGTTAAAATATCATGTGACATGATAAATGTATCAATTTTTTGTCATGGTTTTAGTAATGAATCCTTTATGATATAACTTTATTTTTTAAATTCCAGATTCAGTGATTTGAAAGAATCCAACATGTGCCAAGAGAAACTCTCTCCTAAGGTCAACAGTTTCTGGCACATGGGGGCCTACAATAATTCTAAACTGTGCAATATTTTATTTGCTAATGAGCTGAACTACAGGCTGTCTCCTCATGGCATTGTGGCCAACTCTGTCCATCCTGGCAACATGATGAGCTCTAGTATCACTCGCTACTGGTGGTTCTATAGGCTGATTTTTACCCTAGTCAGGCCATTTACAAAGTCCATGGTAAGATTTAAATTTAAATTATCTCATTTTACGAAGTACTATTAATGTTTGGACAGCAAAAATTTCTCCCTCTGAAAGCTATAAGTAAGAATAAATACTCTTATTAAGCAATAATTTTATTCAATACACAGTCATATTTTGTGACAGTATTATAAGAGTCAGTTATAAATGTAAAATATTACAAGAACAACAAATGATCTTAATTTGAGATTTGCTTAATGAAGAATGAATAAAGCTTTGATTATACCTCACATAGTCTCTGACAACCAGTCCAATTCCTGCTCTTTACATGTGGCTCAGATATTGGGTCGGTGGAACTAACAGAAGAGACAAAGGCGAGTAACCGGAGTCTAAACCAGTAAGCTTTAGGCAGGAGGGGATTGCTTGCCTTGGGTGGCTAGGAGAAGGAAAACTGAAACCTCTGCTGTCTTGCGGCTATACCTAAACATGGAAAAGCTTCGGGAGTCAATCTTGAGGAAAAATCAGGAGCTGTCGACCTTTAGGCAGTTTGGAGCACACAGAGCCTGCAATGCTGCTGATCCCAAACTGTAACAGCACTTGCCATTCCTTTGAACACATCAATGAAGTGGAGGGGGGGGGGGAAACTGCTGTGTGGGCGACATCGTTATGACCTTAGCTAATGCCCAGACATTCATCTCGTCACTTTGCAACAGGCCATACACATGTGATATTCAATGAAATAATGTTCTAACTAAACTCTCATACATTAAAACTCTTTCCATCAGACAGTCTTTATTGTCATTCTGAATTTTACAATTTACTTTCAAAATGTTGAACTCTTATAATGTACTGATTATGTATAGTACTGGCTGTATAGTACTGGCTCTGCATGGCTTAGAAAAATCTCTAGATTGACAAAGCAAGTTTGTTTACAAAATGTGTATTAAGATGCCTTTTTTTTAAATAATCAACTTTTTAGTGTTAACATTTCTTATTTAAAGGACAATGTCTATGCATCAAATAGAAATACAAATCGGAAATGGAAATTTGGCATTATTTAAAACTTGATTATTGTTGATAATTCTTAACATTATATAATGAATTACCTCCCTCTACCTGAGAAACTGCCCATTGATAATTTTTTGCTTTAAAGTTTTGAAAATAATTTTTGTTGGCATGTTACTTTCAATGATGATGATGTGGCCATCTTATGAGAAGCTATAAGTTGTCAATTAATGGATTATTTTGTTTTGTGAACATGTTAGCCTTCAACAGTGTGAGCTTATTTTTTTTTGTTTATCTAATGCATTGTGTATTTCAGCAACAAGGGGCAGCGACCACTGTGTACTGTGCTGTGGCAGAAGAACTGAACAACGTGGGAGGTCTTTACTTTAATAACTGCTGTCAATGTCAGCCCTCCAAACAGGCAGACAGTAAAATCCTGGCCGTTTCCTTGTGGACACTAAGTGAGCAGATATTGAACAAAAAGTTGAAGCTGGCTAAACCAAGGGTCAAAGAAGCACTCTGATGACTGATTCAAACTTGAGTCAGCTAGCCGTTTTATCTCTGATTTATATGTTGATCTAGTGTCAGACCATGGCATCATCAGTTGACATTTGGTGAAACACGGACCAAAGAAAATAAAATCAAGTATTACCAGAAAGAATATTTTATTGGCTTTTAGAAAATAATAATTGAGTGAAACTAAAAATCTGTTTGTCAGTCAGAGATGAGAAAACGTACACACAAGTCACTCTTAGGAATTGTTTTATATTATCTATTTATCTCATTATTTCTAAGGATGTTATTTCTTATAATACATTTGACTTGCCTCAGAAGGATGAGTTGAGGGTATAAAGCTCAAACCAAAGTTATGGGAAAAAAAATTTTTGGTAGTTTGCTTAAAAAGTTAGAAGTATAGTTGAATCCGATTAATCGGACCAGACATCTCTTCAGACCTAATCCTAAAGTACTGAAACAAACAAACAAGTTTGAAGTTACAGTCAAATAAAGGTCTGTTGATGTTCTGATCTTTGAGTAAAAGCTTTCTCTCTCAATGCAGTCAGTTACAACACAGCCTTCTTGTTAAACTAAAGCACTTAGCATTTTAGATTTTCTTTTGACTTTATACCTACTCTTTTCCTTTCACCTTTCTGGTGGTCTGAGGAAGTCTGCGAAATGTCTTAAATCTGATGGTTAGTATGAAGAAGTCTTGGCCTCTTAATCTCATGTAGACAAAGTCATTTACATTGGAATACAAAGTAACTCCCCCCCCCCCCAAATGTTTCTCAGTGCAGATTTTTTCTTGCTCGTGTTTCTTAGAAAGTAATTGATAACTAGTATAGCTGTATAGTAACATTGAGCTCTGAAGTTGCATATTTCACTGAGGAAACAAATAGATGTATCCTAAACAGAAACCACCAACTAGCCAGTGCTGTATGCTGTACAAAGAAGTGTCATATCCAAGTTAAAAACAAACATGAAACCCTTTATATCAGGTCAAAAATTGTTTGTGATTTTGAAAAACTTAATGCAAAAATTAAAATCTTACTCATATTGAGTGGAGATGATTCTTCCAGTTAAAATTTTACAAAAATATAAATATGTGCGTTCAAATATTTAGAGATTTAAATAATTCTATCCACCTCAAAAAGGCAATTGTTCTCATGTCTGTTGATAATGCACATGTTGGCTAATGGTAATGGAGGGCAGTATTTTGTTTCATTCTTTTGTTTTGAAATAAGTTAAAATATTATGGGTCATTTAACAGGAATTATTTCAATTAAAAATATGGTTTAATTACACCTAAAGCTGTTAGTTCAAATAAATTAGAATTTATATTTCATTCAGATACCGGTACTTATCTATTATACTATCTTACTTATCCAGATGACTATTAACTAATTAAGTTTTTTTTTTAATATCAAAAGTCTGAGACTGCAGCCATATTGAAACTCCTAAATGCTCTTCAGTGAAAGCAAATGTTATAAAGGAAACAAAAATCCATTTGGAACTGATGAATGTGGTTAAAGGCCCCAATCAATGTTTGAAATTGTTTTATACTGCAAGAAATAGAAAGATACACTTTGCACTTTAAATTAAGTTTCAACAATTATTTTTTTTTACCCTACAATGTTAGTGTGAAAATACTAACTACCCAAACCAGTACGCAGATTAAATTTCAAACAGAATATGTTTTTACTCATCTGTAAATGTTTGCTGTCAATTTTTGTTTCCTATTCAGGATTCACTAATGTATTGGCTTGTTTTCATACAAAATTCCCCTGTTAAATCTCATGTGAAGTTGTTGTCTTGATCGTGCAAGTGCAGTCATAGAAGTTTTCAGGTCACTGTGTAAAAAGCCTAAATACAATGGAAGTTCATACAAAATATTTATCCACTTCAAAGCTTGTCTGAGTTCACGTCTGCTTTGTAACTCACTAAGTAAACTAACAGCTTGTAAATCAAAAGTTTGGATCAATCATTTATCAGTTTTTGTTTTTTGTTGCTTCTGACTTGAAAATTGTGTCATTAACTCCCTAAAATGTGAAATATTGTGTGTAAAACAAAAAGCAAACAACAAATTAGTCTGAGAATGAGTCACAAGCCAAACTCTAGATCTTTCACTTCCTGAACATTTTCTGAACATTTTGTTGTTGTATGAATGTTGATTCTTTCAACGAAGATATTTACAAATGAATGTAAATTTCATTGGCTTTTCATTGTTTGATAACAATTGTATATGAAGCTAAGCATGTAGTTTCAGATTCAAAGTTTGTTGGTTGTGATTTGAACAAATAAAGTGTTCTCAATGTTGGCAGAATTGAATTCCAGTCCATGACAAAGATAATAATGTAATATTTGTCAGTTTTTATGTTTTTTTAAAATGATGTACATTTATTTAAAAGGCTGTGTCTTTGAAAATGAGATGTTTATTCAGAATAAATTATGTTGTTTTAGAAGAATGTGTGTCTATTTAGAATGAGGTATGTCTATTTAGAATGAGTTTTATCTATTAAGAATGAGGTATGTCTATTTAGCATGAGTTTTATCTATTTAGAATACAGTATGACTATTTAGAATGAGGTATATCTGTTAAGAATGAGGTAAATCTATGTAGAATGAGGTATATGAGTTTTGGTTGATGTATGTCTAAATGTTATTTCTTAAACTTAAAACAAGAAAAAAAGGCAATACAATTTTAAAAAATCTGATGTAAATTAATTTAGTTGAATGATTATTAATACATTATGAATCTGATTGGCACTCGTGTAGCTCTTCATTGTTGCAGGCCTAAAAACAAATTTATTTATTGATAACTGTCTATTTTATGATGACTAGAAATACATTCTAATAAAATACTTGACACAAAGTCTTAGAAAATTATACATTTGTGTATGTCTATGTTACAGATACCCCTGTTTTTTAGTTGTTAATAGTAATTATTTATTTATTTCTTTAGAAGAAGGTACAGCACTCGTCAATGTGTTTCATCTAGGTTTGACATGTCAAGCCTATCACTGTGTTGCATTGCAGTTCATCGGGGCCCATGATCTTTACAGGCTCACGATGATTCGAATTTCTTAAGGGGCGGGAGCACCATCCAGTTCTTGCACCTGGCCCCATGGGTATCTCGCTACACCGTCTGTTGCAATAGTGATTTTATTGCAGAATTTGTCAAACTTGTTCTCCGTGCAGAGAAAGGCCATTGAATTGTTGATTAACTTACCAAGTTTGTGTGTGTGTGTGTGTGTGTGGCAATGACACTGATCCATATACGTAAGTTCAAGGGCATGTCGTATATAATTATTGAAGATAATGTTGTTTTGTTTTGATGCTGTGATACTTGTGTGAGGATTTTGTTTGTTAATTTCCTAAAACTTTGTAGCACTTTCAGAAAAGGTCAGGCGGAATGACAGCTAGGAGCAGACGAACTTTGGGTTCATTTTAATTTAAAGATACATTAAAGGGAGATAATTTGTACAAGGTAGAAGTAAACTAGGCTGGTAACCTTATCTAGTTTTTATACTGAAGAGTTCCCATTTTAACTTTTTTTTTTTTCATAAAGTGAAAAGAAATGTTCGAGAGGTCAATGTTAAGGTCGTAGAACAGGGAAACACCCTGACAAGCTTCTGGTCCGACCTCTTCCTTTCCTTTCTTCCACCTTTTTGTGCCACCAACTTGTTTATGTCTACGTATTGTCTATTTTGTCTCACCAACTTGTTTATGTCTACGTATTGTCTATTTTGTCTCACCAACTTATTTATGTCTACGTATTGTCTATTTTGTCTCACCAACTTGTTTATGTCTACGTATTGTCTATTTTGTCTCACCAACTTATTTATGTCTACGTATTGTCTATTTTGTGCCACCAACTTATTTATGTCTACGTATTGTCTATTTTGTGCCACCAGAATACATTGAACATTGATTGCGTCCATCAGTTTAGCCCAATGTAGTTGCTGTGTCCTTGCTACATGTACAATACCTTCTCTCTGATCGCTTGTATCGTGTCTCTACTGCATCAGCCCGTAATCAAGAAGTAATCAAGTAGCCTACTAATCGAGAAGTAATCAAGTACTAATCCAGCCTACAAAGTCTTGCAGTATCCTAATGTATGTGTTTTGATTAGAAACAGACGACTTTCCCTCTCTATCACACGTTTAAAGACCAGGGTGTGAGGGTCTGTTATTCATGTTAGAACACCACGCGTCTACTGTTGAATTTCCTGATTTCCATATTGGTGTCCACAAATAATTTGTTTAGTTCTTTTCATATAATTCTTAAAGGTCCACGATTCTCTTTTTACGATTCATTTGCACTACGTAAGTCTAGACATGTCAAAACACAGTGTTACGTCGCAGAGGCTCTAGTGCTATTTCCGGTCGTTGACTAAATCACTCACTTAGGCCGTGAGCGTGTGGCCTCCAAAGAGAGAGAGAGAGAGAGACTTTATAGATTCGTGTATAAGACTTGTAGAGGTATAACTGGCCAACGTTAACATATTGACAGCAGACACACACACACACACACACATATTCCCGAGCCTAATGGCTTTAAAGGCTGAATCTATTATTAGACTGTATGTAATGCCTAACTTGTGAATGGCCTAGACAAGAGTGAAACTGCAGTACACTTGGGAACGTGCTGTCTGGGTTTTGTATTGGATTACACACTTCTTAAGGCGACAGTTTTAGCACACACCAAACCAGTGAGTCTCAACATGTACCGGTAATCCTCAACCACTCCACTTTTTCCTTCTTTTTTCAAAGGTTCTCAGTGGAG
This sequence comes from Biomphalaria glabrata, assembly GCF_947242115.1. Classification (NCBI taxonomy): domain Eukaryota; kingdom Metazoa; phylum Mollusca; class Gastropoda; family Planorbidae; genus Biomphalaria; species Biomphalaria glabrata. The sequence goes on from NC_074717.1 coordinate 28,915,311, forward strand.
TTGGATGGTAACAGCAGTGCCTCTTGTTCTTGTGTTCAGTTAACATTGACCCTGTTCTCAAAATTAAAATGGTGACATGATTCGTGCAGGTAATGTCAGTGAAAGACTTTCATAACGATGGAAGGAATCGATGAACAATGTTGATTCGTTCCTCGATTGGACAAGCAAGACATTGATCTTCCTCCAGTCACATCGGCGTCCTTAAGCATTGGTCAGATCGGGCCATGTGTGGTCTGGCGAGGGACTCTTGGACAAAAATAAGAATGTCAAGGTCTCTGAGAGGAGGCGCAACCTTAGAACAAAATTTTATGTGTGGATCTAAAGTTTTGGTTAGCGCAGGCCTCTCTTCAAGTGACGGGCTTTGAGTGGTCTTAGCAGCCCACAGCTCCACCACCTCCCCAAGCGTCTGTTCTGCAGTATGGGAACATATTGAACCTGTAGACCTATATGCACTACTGGGAGGTATGGTGTTTGAGAAAACAAAAAGGAGAGGGGGGGGGAGTTAGACAAATCACCAGAACTTTGGTCTTATAACATTTAAAGGCCCATATAGGCCTACTGTTGTAGGTGTCTGCTGTTACACACACTAGTGCCTACTAACATTCACGTAGGCAGGTCAAAATGGAATTACATTTTACTTGATTATTTATTGATTTCGGAAACTTTAACGTCCGATAATTCTTTAAAGTCGTTCTCAATATCTTCAGCCATAGCTCTGTTTAATACTAGCTTAAGAAGGTTTTGTTTTTTCTTTAAAAAAAAACACTCAATTCCTGTTATCTTATCTTACAGATGACAGACGTTACAACGTCCTACCCATGTGTCAATCTACTCTTGCGTGTTAATCAGTGACCTCAACTTTGCCAAGTCGTAGGTTTTCCTGGTTGATTCAGGCAACCCATTCTATGCTCTAACGGTACTAGGGAAGAAGCAGCTCTTGTACGAATTTGTCCTAGCATATGGAATAAGAAATATGCCTTTATCGTTGTATCTATCTGAGTATTTTATTAAGTTTTGTTTTTATATTTGTAATTTATGGTTCTTACGTGTTTTATGTAGAATTGCTACCTTACTTTGTATTCTTTTGTCCTGAAGTGTCTTCATATTTATTCATTTTACTAAAAGTGTTACTCTAATCAAATGTGATTTTTGTTCTTTTTTAAATCTCGCGGATTTATTTTGCGTCTGTTCTAGTTTCTTTCTGTTTTCTCAAGTTAAGTTGGTCCCAAACAGAGGATGAAGTGGTCTATTATTTCTCATTCTATTGATTTCTTGTAAAATGCGTTATTTCCAAGGTTGTCTGTCCAGTGAAGTTGGCTTTAGTTTTTCTCTGAACTGTCCAGCAAATGATTTCTACACAAGATGGTGCGCAAAATGTTCAGGAACTTCTATTTATTTATTCAACACTTTACTGACTATGAGTCGAGTGCTGTCATTGGTTTTGCAAAATAAAAAGCCATATTTAATTTTAAGACGATAATATTTTGAAAAATTATAACGGTCAAACCAGAGTTTTCACTGTGTAGCCAATTAATTTTGTTGTTGTTTTTTCATAAAGATACTTAAATTGTCAAATTTGTATGAAAACCGTTAGAGCTGTTTCCGAACTCCCCGTCCATTGTCCTCCAGTGAAGAGTTTGTAAGCTAATAGGAGGAATCGTAACAAGTAACATTTAAAAATACGTTGTTTTTTTTTTTAATCCATTCTTCCTTTAGGACGTTTATGAGTGTCAGTGATTTCTCAGTCTCTTTTTTTTTTATTTTTCATGTGATCCTTGAATATCGCACAGAGTATTTCCAGCGAGCTGATTTCGTTTCTAACTAGAGACGACATAGCAAGAATAAAAGATTTGATTAAGAAATTCTAAGAGACTGGTTTGGCATGGAACACAGTCGACCTGTACATATGTCTTAAGTATCGTAGTATTGTTCAAACATTCAAAACCAAAACGTGATAGATTTGATGCCAGTAAATACTGCTCGCGATCTAACGCACGCTTACTGGATTACTGTCATCTGTCCTGCTAGTTATCGGCCCCTTCATAGCGAGATATGTGCTCATTAGTTATCAACACAGTCTGAAGAAATCTCAGTACTGTAGTAGAAGTGTCTTTACTGGTACCCCGACAAAATAGCGCAAAAACAAAATATATATATATATATTTCAGTCATTTTGAAAGAACTACTTTAGATATCGTAAATTATGACTAGAGCCAATATGTTTTTGTTTTATTGTTATTATTATTTTTCAGTCATTTTGCAGGAAACACTTTAGATATCTTCAAACATAAATACGCAAACAGTAAGTAAAAATTATAATAAACTAAAATAAACAATTTCAAAATATATCATTTATTTACATTCCAAAAGTGTACTTTAAAAACAGGCAAAGATATTTGTCAGATTTATATAATAAGGCTAGTCTTCGAGTCCTAAGATTAGTGAGGAATGCAGTATTTCCCGTGGCTCCGCAGTCCCAGCTGTGACCTACATATTTTGCCACATTTAGGCAAGCATAACAATTGTCCGCAGGCGGTCGATTTAGATTTTCTTTTCGCCGTCTGCATTTGTCCCCGGCAGCAGATTTATATATATATATTGCTATAACTTAGCCAAATAACCTCAACGAAAGGATTATAAAATAACAAAATAGAATGTTTAATAACCAAATAGGAAACTAGATCTAGATCTAGAATTACACTAATCACATCACAAGCGTCGTTTTCATCTCTAATCATCGGCCATCTTGACTTCCTCTGTTCTCTATCGTGTCCTCTGGTACATAATGTCGCGCCATATGACCGTGCGCAATGTAGAGTCATAACACTGCCCCCTCCTTAGTTATGTTCGTCCCGAACAAGACCAGATTTTCGCCAGGGCTGAAGAATTGTCAGTGCAGATAAAGTTCTGGCAAGAAAGTTATAGTCCCACTGGAGGCCAGGTCATAAACACACTGTCATTTCAAGCCATCTCCAGAAGGTAGGCCTGTCTACACATGTCCATTAACCACATTATCAGTGTCCAGTTTCCGCTGAAATTGATTCATCTTTTACTCTGCTTTGTGAAGGCAGACGTACACACGTTTGTCAAGTCCAGACCTGTTGATGATTTTTCTGGTATTTGCATTGTTCATTCGAGGTGCCGCCCGTACAGTTCTTATTAAATTTCTGTCTGCAGTTAGTACTGGTAGCCAAACAGGAGTATTGGACACAGACCCAACTTTGTCTGATTTGGTCATGCCCATTGAAGCACTCATATCACGGACATCGAAAGCAATAGTTTCACTCTGCCTATAGGTCACTCCTCTAGTTTCTTCATCTAGCGTTTTCTTTTCGGGTCCGCGCTTATCGTTGAAAAGGTTGCCATTTTCTTTATCTTGAAAGCTAGACGCATCTGATGTGTCATTATGATAATCGACGGCGCTGCCACCACCAACACTTTCCTTGTAACTACCGGTATAGCCACAACAGTGATTGGTTGATGTTTCAATCTCCGCTCTTCTAGGATGTAGCTGGCCTTCCAGTTTGATCCACTTCAGTTTGTCCCTTTTATGATACCTGTTTACTGACAGATTAGACCATTTTGGTATGGTCGTATGTTCGATTCGTTTCACCTGAATGCCTTCCACACCATCATCAAGCAATGGGAACTCTATGTGTCCATATTGTACAGTTCCACTTCCAATGTTTAGAGATAAACCGAATTCCTGCATAAAATCCAGACCCAGGATGCAATCGTCGACAACATTGGCGATCAGAAAATCATGACTAAATGGTTGACTTCCTATTTCAAAATTAAGCCGTACCTGTCCTAATATAGGTAACAGTTCGCCACCTGCCGTTTCAAGAGTAGAGCCATTCACTCGTATTATTTCCCGATCACCAATCAGACTGGGTCCAACTATCGACCGCGTAGCCCCTGTGTCCAAGAGGAACCTATAAGAACCAGCGCCAATCTTTCCCTGCACTCTCAAGGTTCTGCTTTGTTCTAACACTCTGAAAGGAGTCTTTATTATCGGAGTTTCGACTTCCTGGGCTGCCCGTTCTTGCTCCCTAAGCCGCCCGTAGAATCGTAGCGGTTGACGTTCCGATGCACAGCCTTGGCCTTGGTACAACATGTTACAATTCCTCCGTAAATGACCGGGAGTGTTACAATTCCAACAACGAAAAGTCGTTCTACTAGGCCTTGAGGTCTGATAATGTTCCCGTTCATTTAAAACCTTTTCCACCATTCTTCGAATCCGCCTCGGCAGATCCTCCTCTTCCGCCACATTTAATGTCCGACAATAGTGTATGCTCCTCGCTGAAACTTCGGCCGCCTCGTAGGACAGGGCATAGATGAGGGCTTCGTTGATTTTCCGTTTTCCGCTTATTCGGATAGCTTTCTTAAGTTCCGAATCTCGCACTCCATCTATGAAAGCATCTGTGACCAGAACATCCAGAAGTTCCTGTGTTGCCGATGGGTAGGCAAGACGGGCGAGACGTTCTACGTCTGCTGCTAATTCCTGTAATGTCTCTCCGTTTTTCTGTTGTCGATTCTTTAATTGCATCCTGAAAACTTCCTGCAGGTGTTCATTGCCGTATCGTAGTTCCATTGTTTTGACCATGGCATCGTAGTCTGTCCGATCCGTCATAGTCTGTAACAATTCGGCTGCCTTGCCTCTGAGTGCCAACATGAGACCAGTTGCCCTATCTGCCTTGGTAACCCATCTGTTGACTTGCGCCGCCGCCTCGAATTGTAATCGATACGCCGACCAAGACACAGAGCCGTCAAACACCGGTGGTTTAATCTTCCCCGTCATTTCAGTCATAGTGGCTCCCACATCTTGTTTCTTTTCCAGCTCCGCCTTCATTTCATTTCGTAATTGTTGAATTTTAGAATCAACATCTCCCACCATTTGGGACCTTAATTCAGCGACCTCATTTCTTAATTGTTGTTTAAAACTGTCTATGCCATTTTTCAATTCGGTCACAAATGATTTTATAGAGCCCAGTTCATTACACATATCTTTTTTAAGTTCATCCTTTAATGATTTCATGTCTTCTTTCATCGAGTTCCCTAAGTCAGTGTTTGTTTTTCCTTGTTCTTGTATCATGTTCCAAAGCTCCATCATAGTCGGTTCTATTTCAAACTCATAGGTCTCCGGGTCCTGTTCTTCCTCTATCATGTTTTGCCTAAGACGCTCCATAAGTGCCTCCCTGTAGCCGCTCACCTTCAGCTCTCTACTTCTGAGTTCGTGTCTAAGTTCCTGTAATGACAGCTGAGTAAGTGTTTTCTTAGACGCCATCTAGTATTCAAACGTTGATCAACTAAAAACAAAACTTATGTTGATTTACCCGAAAATGGACTCGTTCAATGTCCCATACATAGATCTAGACCATCTTCTCCCCTTTCGTTGAGGATCCCACTATCTGACACCAATTGCTATAACTTAGCCAAATAACCTCAACGAAAGGATTATAAAATAACAAAATAGAATGTTTAATAACCAAATAGGAAACTAGATCTAGAATTACTCTAATCACATCACAAGCGTCGTTTTCATCTCTAATCATCGGCCATCTTAACTTCCTCTGTTCTCTATCGTGTCCTCTGGTACATAATGTCGCGCCATATGACCGTGCGCAATGTAGAGTCATAACAATATATATATATATATACACACACAAACTTTCACAAAGTTAAAATGTTGGAAATGTCACGCAGAAATTCCATAACTGACTTGTTTCCGTACATTGGCAATATAGCTGCAAGACGTCTGTGAAGAATAGTTAAGTTGGAGCTGTACTTTGTCTTGCTTGCAGCTTTACTTCGTTCTCCAGCATTGTACCTCAGAATCTTGTTCTCAGTGTTCTCCTGTTCTCTAATGAAGTGAGAGATTAACTTGAAGACATTGGGCTGAAGACCGTCAATAGACAGCTGAAATGCATGTGGCCACCCCTCCATGGATTGTTTGTTCTTAGTAGATTGACCTACTTCTAGATCTATTAAAATTGAAGAAGACAGAGATCTCAACAAAAATACTGCCCAGGACGTTCACTTACATAAATCCGGAACTTTTATACACATCATAGAGAAGTCCGCGCTATTTTGTCGGCGCTATTTTGTCGGGTCACCGTCTTGACTTGGTCATCACATTACTTAGACCTATAGTAATAACAGCTGTGTGAATAACAAAAACAAAAACTGATTGAAAATGACCAGGTACGTTACCAATAAAACTTGTGTCCTGTGTCCTGGAGCAGACAACTAGATGGTTGATGTTGTACAAAGGTCTGTTGAACTTGAAAAACAAGTTATTAGTTTAGTGAGGCAGGTCAGAGCTTAGGTGTGGATATTTGGTGTGCACTAAAAACAAACAATATTAGGGTGAAATTAGATTGCACTAGCGCTGTTTTAAAAACATATCTCTTTTCACTTGTCTGTCTGTTTTGTCTATTTGTCTGTCCAGTTTTTCGGACTAAACAGTGGCGTAGCAACCACGAGGCGAAGGGTCTCAGTGCGCTCAAGCCCACGACCAAATAGAGGCCCAAACAATAAAAGCTGAAATGCTTCAAATTCTTACATAATTTAACTTACACCAATGAATATTTATTGCTATTAAATTATATTTATATAAACAATGACTACATCACAAATAACTATGTTCTGCTGGAGGTCGGTGTAGACAGTATAGAAGCATTTATTGCCAATTGGTTCCAACATTAACCCCGCATGGGAGACGACCGCATGCCAAAAGCGATCTTTGGCAAGCTTAAAGGAGGACGGCGTAACAAACAGAGGTGCCCCCCCCCCCACCCGTAAGCGCTATGCCATAAACTCAGACGCCATTTCGCCCCCACTGGAAAAGAGGATAGTAGCTGGCAGCAGATAGCCTCTGAAAGAGACAGTTGAAGAGCTATCGCAAAGGTCACGTGACACACATTTGTTGACGACAGGCGCAGAAGACGAAAAGAAAAAAGAAAGACAACTTAAATAGACCGCCGGCGGACAACGGCTTTGTCTGCACGAGTTGTGGGAAAATATGCAGGTCTCAACTGGGGTTTCATAGTCATGTGAAACACTGCACACATCCTTAATCTTCAAACTCGAAGACATGACCATCATATCAAAAAGCGAGGGGGAAAAATCGATGTAAACCTTGTCACTGGAGGAAAATCAACTAAGAAATGGTAATGTAAACCTTGTCATTGGAGAAAAATCAACTAAGAAATGGTAATGTAAACCTTGTCACTGGAGGAAAATCAACTAAGAAATGGTCATGTAAACCTTGTCATTGGAGGAGAATCAACTAAAAAATGGTAATGTAAACCTTGTCATTGTAGACTAATCAACTAAAAAATGGTAATGTGAACCTTGTCACTGGAGACAAATCAACTAAAAAATGGTAATTTAAACCTTGTCACTGGAGGAAAATCAACTAAAAATGGTAATGTAAACCTTGTCACTGCAGAAAAATCAACTAAAAAATGGTAATGTAAACCTTGTCACTGGAGAAAAATCAACTAAAAAATGGTAATGTAAACCTTGTCACTGCAGAAAAATCAACTAAAAAATGGTAATGTAAACCTTGTCATTGGAGAAAAATCAACTAAAAAATGGTAATGTAAACCTTGTCACTGTGGAAAAATCAACTAAAAAATGGTAATGTAAACCTTGTCATTGGAGAAAAATCAACTAAAAAATGGTAATGTAAACCTTGTCATTGGAGAAAAATCAACTAAGAAATGGTAATGTAAACCTTGTCACTGGAGAACTAAGAAATGGTCATGTAAACCTTGTCATTGGAGAAAAATCAACTAAAAATGTTAATGTGAACCTTGTCACTGGAGAAAAATCAACTAAAAAATGGTAATTTAAACCTTGTCACTGGAGACAAATCAACTAAAAAATGGTAATTTAAACCTTGTCACTGGAAGAAAATCAACTAAAAATGGTAATGTAAACCTTGTCATTGGAGTTAAATCAACTAAAAAATGGTAATGTAAACCTTGTCACTGCAGAAAAATCAACTAAAAAATGGTAATGTAAACCTTGTCATTGGAGAAAAATCAACTAAAAAATCGATGTAAACCTTGTCACTGGAGGAAAATCAACTAAAAAATGGTAATGTAAACCTTGTCATTGGAGAAAAATCAACTAAAAAATGGTAATGTAAACCTTGTCACTGGAAAAAAATCAACTAAAAAATGGTAATGTAAACCTTGTCATTGGAGAAAAATCAACTAAAAATGGTAATGTAAACCTTGTTACTGGAGAAAAATCAACTAAAAAATGGTAATGTAAACCTTGTCATTGGAGAAAAATCAACTAAAAATGGTAATGTAAACCTTGTCACTGGAGAAAAATCAACTAAAAATGGTAATGTAAACCTTGTTACTGGAGAAAAATCAACTAAGAAATGGTAATGTAAAACTTGTCATTGGAGAAAAATCAACTAAGAAATGGTCATGTAAACCTTGTCATTGGAGAAAAATCAACTAAGAAATGGTAATGTAAACCTTGTCACTGGAGAAAAATCAACTAAAAAATGGTAATGTAAACCTTGTCACTGGAAAAAAATCAACTAAAAAATGGTAATGTAAACCTTGTCATTGGAGAAAAATCAACTAAAAATGGTAATGTAAAACTTGTCATTGGAGAAAAATCAACTAAGAAATGGTAATGTAAACCTTGTCACTGGAGAAAAATCAACTAAAAAATGGTAATGTAAACCTTGTCACTGGAGAAAAATCAACTAAAAATGGTAATGTAAACCTTGTCACTGGAGAAAAATCAACTAAGAAATGGTCATGTAAACCTTGTCATTGGAGAAAAATCAACTAAAAATGGTAATGTAAACCTTGTCACTGGAGAAAAATCAACTAAGAAATGGTAATGTAAACCTTGTCATTGGAGAAAAATCAACTAAAAAATGGTAATGTAAACCTTGTCACTGGAAAAAAATCAACTAAAAAATGGTAATGTAAACCTTGTCATTGGAGAAAAATCAACTAAAAAATCGATGTAAACCTTGTCACTGGAGGAAAATCAACTAAAAAATGGTAATGTAAACCTTGTCATTGGAGAAAAATCAACTAAAAATGGTAATGTAAACCTTGTCACTGGAGAAAAATCAACTAAAAATGGTAATGTAAAACTTGTCATTGGAGAAAAATCAACTAAGAAATGGTCATGTAAACCTTGTCATTGGAGAAAAATCAACTAAGAAATGGTAATGTAAACCTTGTCACTGGAGAAAAATCAACTAAAAAATGGTAATGTAAACCTTGTCACTGGAAAAAAATTAACTAAAAAACTGTAATGTAAACCTTGTCATTGGAGAAAAATCAACTAAAAATGGTAATGTAAAACTTGTCATTGGAGAAAAATCAACTAAGAAATGGTAATGTAAACCTTGTCACTGGAGAAAAATCAACTAAAAAATGGTAATGTAAACCTTGTCACTGGAGAAAAATCAACTAAAAATGGTAATGTAAACCTTGTCACTGGAGAAAAATCAACTAAGAAATGGTCATGTAAACCTTGTCATTGGAGAAAAATCAACTAAAAATGGTAATGTAAACCTTGTCACTGGAGAAAAATCAACTAAAAAATGGTAATGTAAACCTTGTCATTGGAGAAAAATCAACTAAAAAATGGTAATGTAAACCTTGTCACTGGAAAAAAATCAACTAAAAAATGGTAATGTAAACCTTGTCATTGGAGAAAAATCAACTAAAAAATCGATGTAAACCTTGTCACTGGAGGAAAATCAACTAAAAAATGGTAATGTAAACCTTGTCATTGGAGAAAAATCAACTAAAAATGGTAATGTAAACCTTGTTACTGGAGAAAAATCAACTAAAAAATGGTAATGTAAACCTTGTCATTGGAGAAAAATCAACTAAAAATGGTAATGTAAACCTTGTCACTGGAGAAAAATCAACTAAAAATGGTAATGTAAACCTTGTTACTGGAGAAAAATCAACTAAGAAATGGTAATGTAAACCTTGTCATTGGAGAAAAATCAACTAAAAATGGTAATGTAAACCTTGTCACTGGAGAAAAATCAACTAAAAATGGTAATGTAAAACTTGTCATTGGAGAAAAATCAACTAAGAAATGGTCATGTAAACCTTGTCATTGGAGAAAAATCAACTAAGAAATGGTAATGTAAACCTTGTCACTGGAGAAAAATCAACTAAAAAATGGTAATGTAAACCTTGTCACTGGAAAAAAATCAACTAAAAAATGGTAATGTAAACCTTGTCATTGGAGAAAAATCAACTAAAAATGGTAATGTAAAACTTGTCATTGGAGAAAAATCAACTAAAAATGGTAATGTAAAACTTGTCATTGGAGAAAAATCAACTAAAAAATGGTAATGTAAACCTTGTCACTGGAGAAAAATCAACTAAAAAATGGTAATGTAAACCTTGTCACTGGAAAAAAATCAACTAAAAAATGGTAATGTAAACCTTGTCACTGGAGAAAAATCAACTAAAAAATAGTAAATTTGCAATTGTCACTACAGAGTTTCCTGAAACATGAACGTGTTAGATTTTCAATGATGACAGTGATAATAGTAATACTACAAATAAATAAACAATTTGAAAGTACTCTACTAGATAAACACTTTAAAGACCAGCTTTGGCACCATCTTGCATTAACTTACGGAACGAGACAGCTGGAGATCACTTACAAAGGCCGCGAGATACACATGTTGAGGACAAAAGGAAATCCGCTGCCCAAGACAGACGTAGACGGCGAAAAGAAAATGTAAATTATTTTGTAAATCGACCAAATATCGCATTGAGGAAGCTAAAAGCATGAAATTGCGTTAATCAAAAACAATTTAAAAAATATATCTAATGGCAATGATTTATTATTGTTATTCTAGATCTATTACACATTTAATGACATGACTGATCCAAACTAAAAGCTTTTATTTTTTTGTTCATGTGAAACTGAAGTGATGTTGTGTTTCAAAACCTGTTTTGTCTAACCATTAGAGATTTTCATCTATTGCCTTTTTGGGTGTATCCGGTGTACAGACGAAAGGAAGTGTTGATACGCTAGGTGTTTTTTGTTTTGTTGTTTTCCAAAAGCTCTTCCAGTTTGTAGCTCAGCCTTTTGTTTCTAGAGTTGGCAAGTTCCATTGAGCGTCCTTGACCCTCCAATAATTAATTGCTTTCAAACTTCGATTTTTCCCGCCAGTATTAAACAGTATGAACAATAATACTAAGATTGTCTTCGAGTCCGAAGATAAATGAGGAGTGCAGTATTTGCCATGGCTACGCAGCCCCAGCCGCGACCCACGAATTGGAGATACATAAATAAAAAGTATATTTTTAAAACTGCTCGAACATGGACTGCACTGAGTACTGGCGGATCCAGGGGGGGGGGCGGTAGGGGCGATCGCCCCCCCCCCCACTCGGCCGACCCCCCCCCCGGGGGGCGGACGAATTATAGTATAGAATTCACACAATTTGTATGCGAATTTATTACTTATATTAATAATATATACTAATTATTTATATTTCAACCTATTTTTAGATTATTTCGCCCCCCCCTTCTAGTATTTTGGCCGATTTGGTAGGGTCGGGAGGGGGCGATGGCATCAATCCGCCCCCCCTACCATAAACTTTCGAGTGGGGGGGCGGTCCTATTTATTTGTAGAAATCACAGCTTGCTAACAGAATCAATTATTATTATTATTATCTATATGATTAAAACTTGTTATTGGTATTTTAACCGGTCTTTATATAATTTCGTTGGCCGATTGGAAGGGGAAGAGCGAATACCTCCACCACCCTTCCCATCTAAACCCTTTGAGTGGGGGGGGCGGTCCTACTTTTAGTCGAATTAGTCGAATATCTATATAATATAAACAGGTGGAAGTGCGATACATGCAATCCCCTTCCCCCATCGGACAAATCAATACTTTTTCTTTTTGTATTATAGTAAGAAATTACAAAATTTAAAAAATCTGTCACTAATATAATTTATATATGCTATAAAGTAAATTCTTATATCGAGTCGCCCAACCCCTATTCTTTAATGCAAAATGCAATCAATAGCAGAAATTATAAAAAGAGCGAGAATTAATAGTTTTCATTTTATCGGCCATTCAAACGAAATTTTTCAATATAACAGTCACGGTTGAGATGAGTTCCAAGCCAGATAATCTTTTCCTAGTCGACTTTTTCCAACCTTTACTCTATCTCATATTTTTCTAGTTAAATAAATTTAAGACTATAACTCACAATGTATGCTAGAATTTTATTGAATATTATTAATCGAATATTTTTTTTTCGGCGGCGATCCTCAAAATCTTAATCTAAATATGTGGGGTATCTAATCTTTTCAAAGAACAAATCGGTTTTATTTGCAATGTATTAAGGGATTATACATTCATATTAGAATATTTTTCTCATTATTCAAAAGGCATTTTATAATAGAATGAATAATGAGCTGTAGGGCACGAGAATGCGTTACTGCAGTGAAGAATGCCAGAAAACGCTTTTAGCGTCAAGGCTTCGCCAAGAACCTCACTGATGAATAATAAGCTGTAGATGTCAGGAGAATGCGTTTCTACAGTGAGAAATGCAAGAAAACGCTTTTAGCGTTGGGGCTTCGCCCCGAACCCCACTGATAAATAATGAGCTGTAGATGTCAGAAGAATGCGTTTCTGCAGTGAAAAATGCAAGAAAACGCTTTTAGCGTCAAGGCTTCGCCAAGAACCTCACTGATGAATAATAAGCTGTAGATGTCAGGAGAATGCGTTTCTACAGTGAGAAATGCAAGAAAACGCTTTTAGCGTTGGGGCTTCGCCCCGAACCCCACTGATAAATAATGAGCTGTAGATGTCAGAAGAATGCGTTTCTGCAGTGAAAAATGCAAGAAAACGCTTTTAGCGTCAAGGCTTCGCCAAGAACCTCACTGATGAATAATAAGCTGTAGATGTCAGGAGAATGCGTTTCTACAGTGAGAAATGCAAGAAAACGCTTTTAGCGTTGGGGCTTCGCCCCGAACCCCACTGATAAATAATGAGCTGTAGATGTCAGAAGAATGCGTTTCTGCAGTGAAAAATGCAAGAAAACGCTTCTGGCGTCGGGGCTTCGCCCCGAACCCCACTGATAAATAATGAGCTGTAGATGTCAGAAGAATGCGTTTCTGCAGTGAAAAATGCAAGAAAACGCTTTTAGCGTTGGGGCTTCGCCCCGAACCCCACTGATAAATAATGAGCTGTAGATGTCAGAAGAATGCGTTTCTGCAGTGAAAAATGCAAGAAAACGCTTCTGGCGTCGGGGCTTCGCCCCGAACACCACTAATAAGTAATGAGCTGTAGATGTCAGGAGAATGCGTTTCTGCCGTGAAAAATGCAAGAAAACGCTTCTGGCGTCGGGGCTTCGCCCCGAACCCCACTGATAAATAATGAGCTGTAGATGTCAGAAGAATGCGTTTATGCAGAGAAAAATGCAAGAAAACGCTTTTGGGCGTCGGGGCTCCGCCCCGAACCCCACTGAAGAAGCTTACAGCGCTCTCCCAGACCCCCAAGCTTGCAAGAGAAAGACTGTTTTTTTTTCTGTTTTTTTCGCCGAAGATTGAGAAACAGTCTTATTTTATTCTCATATATCGAATATATATATATATATATATATATATATATATATGCTGTACGCACGTTTATGCATAGGGTTAGGGTTTACTGGGCGTTAGGGTTTGGAAAAAAATCGCCCCCCCCCCACTCCAAAGTTCTGGATCCGCCAGTGGCACTGAGTTGGGAATCGGCCGCTTGAACTAAAAAAATATGTGATCTATAAGCAGTCGCTAAAGCAAAGGAAACATTGAGAATTATATCTAGGCCTGTGTATGTAGCTCCTATGATTGTTTGAGAAATAAAATGTTACAAAAAATATTTTCTTGTCCCCGATACACGAAGCCTCTAGATCAGCGGTTCTCAACCTTTTATTGTAGGCCTTTTTTACAATCCCCCACTCTGCCGCGACCCCCTCCCACACACACACACACACATACAGCAATAGAAGAATAGACAATAACAATCCATATTTTCGATGCTCTTAGGCGACCCATAGCAAATCGTCAATCGACCCCCAAGGGCCCCGACCCACAGGTTGAGAACCCCTGCTCTAGATTTCTGTGCGTATTGTCTTCTATGTAGGACTAATGAAACATAAATGGAGTTAGAAGCTGGAAACTCTTCTGTTTTGTGTTTTAGTTTTGTTACTGCTGCGGCCTCTAAGCTGTCCATATGTTATGTCTTTGTTTGTCTTTGGAAGAAGCCTCGGGCTCCAATATGTGTTAACCCTAAATATAGAATTGTTTGTGGGGACTTATTTGGCTCCTATGTGGGCGAGCTCTGGGTGGGGGCGTGTAACCAAGTGGCCCTAGGTGATGATGAGAGACCAAATAACTATACTCGTTTGAACGCTCTTTAGAGAGCAGGATGGTGAAAGTGAATGTTAGTTTGGTACCTGGTCGCTGCTAGGCGGGGTTGGAGTCTAGGGTTCGAGTCCCCGTCTGAGTCTGCCTATGTTTCGCCATATTTGTTTTCACCTTCTCTTATAACCTGGATACCTTAGTGCTGCTAATACTCTACATGTAACATCTCATGTTTATTATATATAAGACTAATAAGGCTTAGGGTATATTCACATAAAAAAAAAGGTTTGAATATTTCATTTTTAAACTGTAATGAAGACCAACGAGGAAGTCGGATTTCCGACGTCTTTTTCACTGTCAGGCTTTCGAGGATATATGAAAAACAAAAACTAAAAAAACAAACAAGGCAGCTTAATATTACACATTGATTGAACTAACGCGAAGCTCGATGACCACTGTGAGAAGAGAGTTTCCATTTCTGCACTTAGAGCTGTGCCAGGTTCATAAACAAGATTCCTCTTGGGAGGCTTGCCTCTGAGGAGTCCTTTATTCAATTATTCAACTCTACGCCCTTAGCTTTTTTTTTTTTTACACTAACATGTTTTTTGGCACGTAGTTTCAGGAATTGTATATTTTCGATTCTGATGATGTCTTCGTCTTCTATTCTAGCTACTGTTTGTTACAACAGGCCTATATAATTGTTTAATATTATAGTTGGAGTTGGAGAAGCTAGATGTAGGTGTTTAGTAGTCAAATCTTGGTGTGTAGCTAGGTGAAATAGCTAAATCTAGATGTGTAGCTAGGCGAGTAGTAGCTAAATCTAGATGTGTAGCTAGATGTATTGCATCTAAATCTAGATGTGTAGCTAGGTGTGTATTCGTGTGTCAGCTGTCTTCTCTCTCTCTCTCTCTCTCTCTCTCTCTCTCTCTCTCTCTCTCTCTCTCTCTCTCTCTGCCTCATAACCTCAACTCGCCTGTTCTTCCATCTTTACCTCTGTAAACATGTCTTTGTATCTAGACTCAGAAGGACAGCGCTGCGTCTACGTGGACATAGCGTTTTAAAAGTGTGATGGGTTTGGAAAATGCAAAAGAAAAATGTTGGAGATTATAACAAAAAAAAAAAAAAAAAAGAAAATTGGGTGATATTTGTGCTTGGTTCAGGTTCAAACGAATGATATGAGTCTTTTCTAACGCCAGTGAGAGTAGTTAGAATTGTGCCATTTCAATGGTGAGGCCCCAGTGACACGACCCTTAATTTTCACATAAAGCAGGTTTACCCTCTCCAACGGAACATTTTTTTTACGCCATACTCGAAGGCCTAAGCAGTTTTGACTTTTACTAGTTTAACTTTCGCAATGTTGTTTCTTTTGGTCAAAAACAGTCTCGATGTGTTGTGTGGTCGCACGATATGTTCTTCTTTAGTTTGAGTACAGAGTTAGTTGGCTAGGTTCCAATTATGTCCCCTGTAATTGTTTCGGAAAACGTTTATAGTTTTCACTTATTGAATTCTTTTTTTTTAATTCCCATTTGCATATAATAGTAAGGTATAAAACAAAGGCAAGCATTCTTCGTATGTGCCAAATGTGGTCTCGCCAACTTCGAAATGTTTTTGAACCCCACTCTTACTCCCGCTGCGGCTGTTTTGCTCGCTTTCTGTTTGTGTTTGTTCAGCTGCTGGACGCTGGCTTACATTTAACGGAGGATCACGTGGTTGATTACAGAAACACAAATAAGTTGATTGCTAATAAACAACAAAATAAAACAATACTTGTGTTCAAAACGATACCTGTAGCGGTAGTGTCCCTTGGTAACAACAATAGCCTCGAGCTTAATGAAATAGGAGTAGCGCCCTTTATTTTAATATAAACATGTTTGAAGCTAACAATAGATAACTATAAAACCTTCTAATTTCAAAAGCTATTCGCAGGCTCAGTGGTTAGTGTATTGGCTTGAGAAGGCTTCAGTCTTTGAGTTCGAATTCAGGTCGTTAATTTTTGTTTAATAAATTCATTTAAAAAGCAATCACCCAGATACCCCTTTCTTTCTCTCCCTACCTCTTTCCAACAGGTCCAGACACGTGAAAGGATCATAGCGTATTGAGTAAGCTAAAAGCATGAAATAGCGCAAAACAAAAGCAATTCTTGTATATATATTTATATATATATATATATTTTTTTTTTTCGAAAACGGCTATAACGATTTTCTTTAAAATTTCACGGTATGTGCATAATAGTGAGAAAAAAATTCTCAACTCATTGGCCAAATCGGGAAAACTCGAAGTCGACCGTTATATCGGTTAGGAAATGGCTCATTATCGAAAAATTGATTTTGGCTAGAATGCTTTATGAATGAAATTTTCTATATGACGTCAATGGGAAAAAAACTTGACACCGCTTACGTCACTAGGCTCACAGCAGTACACTAAGACATTTCTTCGCAAACAAGAAAAAGTTTTAAAGATTCAATAGGCGTAATTAAACATTTGCGCACCATCTTATTGAACATTGATCCATAATGAAACTATGGAAGAAAAATAATGAAATTAAATATCTTTATGTAAGATTAGTTATTGTGTTTTAAAGGCTTTATAAATTGTTTACACTTTAATTGCGTACACCCGTAGGTAGCTTTTACTTTGTTATTATTTTGCTGGTGAATTATTGCAATGTGTTTAAGCTTCGAAGTCTACTGTCCCAAACCAAAACATAGGAAATGGTCATAACACAGCTTATCTATGCCTTTCTTGTACAACCAGGGCCGGCCCTAACATTTGCGGGGCCCTATGTGAAATAGATTGCGCGCGGACCAGTAAGGGTAGGGATAATTAAAATTAAGATTTTGTATTAGAAAATAAATTCGTATTTGCATTATATTTTTATTAAATGAAAGCTGACGATGCCTGTCACAGATGCCATTATAGAATTATTTGTACATTTCACATTTAAAAGAAATATAAACCCTTGACTGAGCCTCAGGAATTACCCCAAAAATTTAGACCCTTGACAGCACCTCAGGTTTTACCCAAGACGTGATTATGATGTTGCAAATCTATTGGTTGATTTGAAATTAAACAATGACTTTTTTTTTAAAGAGTTAGCGCCAGAGAATTGGCGAGAGCAGAAAGAACGCCAGTCGATAAAATATTTTGATAGTAGTCAGTCGGTCTTCTAAGAGCTCTGTTTTAAAAGCCTTTGTGATATTTTGTGTTGATTGATCTGTAATTTGTACATAAGCTGTACTTACGTTTTATATTTAAATAAAGTTCCAGAGTTTTGTTTTAACAAAGAATCTTTTATTGTGATTCTAGATCGTCATTTATTCAACTATTTTTAATTCAAGTAAAATCCCCGGCATCACAACACATTGTGACATCTTGTGTGTGAGTGTTGTGACATATCTGGCACTCTCCGACTAATAAAAGTTTATGGACAACTTCTAACGAAATTTATTCAAGATCTAGGACCAATTTCTAAACTCTTCAAAGGAACTTCATTCTTATTTAACGGAGGACAGAATTTCTATGTTTAACAGGTCAGTTGGTTATCGATAATTCTTTTATAAAGATTTTCGTTAGAGTTACGTCTAACTCACGAAATCTATTATTATATGTAATTGGCAAAAGGAATAAGACCAATATACATAATAACTGGCAATATAAAAGACCAGTAAATCAAATAACTGGCATTATAAAAAAGACCAGTAAAGCAAATAACTGGCAATATAAAAGACCAGTAAAGCAAATAACTGGCATTATAGTCATTATAAAGAAGACCAGTAAATAATCCTTTGTCTGGCACAAAGTAAACAGAAGACCAGATTTAACCAACTGTTAAACCAGTAAAAAGTACTCGGCTCAATAGATCTATATATTCAATCATACGACTCCAGTAACTACAAGTTTACTGTCAAGAATTTATTAGCAAATTGAGGCTTCAAGAACTTTGTCATTATATTATTATTATATCTGAGATAAAGCCAAAATCCAGATATTGAACATTTTGCTCCAATACAAGAAACTAAAAAAAAAAAAAAAAATTAAATATGGCTTCCGGTTCTAGAACACAACGATTCTTCGAATTGATAGAATTAGCAGAGAAACAAGAAGAGAAAGAATATCAAAAGCGAGAATCTGAAAAACGAATGCAATTAGAAGAAAAAAAATTACAAGACGCCGAGAAACAAAGGCAAGACGCCGAAAAGCAAAGGCAAGAAGCTGAAAAACAAAGGCAACATGAAAAAGAAAAAATGGAATTCGAAAAACAAAATAAAGAAAATAAAGAAATCATTCCAACTCAAGGTCACTCAAATATGTTTGACAAATACAGATTAATGAACAAAATATCGGCTTTCAACGAAAACATTGACAATATGGACTCGTATCTCATAAGATTTGAAGAAATAGCTACAACATCCGGTATACCTGAAGCACATTGGTCGAGCTCACTCCTCACCCTATTGACTGGCAAAGCTGTCAACATTTGCTCACAACTGTCCATCAATGAACGCAGCACTTACTCTGATATCAAGGAAGCTCTACTGCGCCAATACGGAGCAACTTCAGCCAACTATAGAAAGAAATTCTATAATGAAAGGCCACAGCAAAATGATGATCCTCAAATTTTTGTAGCTAATATGTCAATGTGGTTTGATAGATGGGTATCCATGGCCAAAATAGAAGAAAGTTACCAAGCTCTTCGTCAACATATTATTATCGACATCACCCATGCTCACTCAGAAGATATTCAATCCTACATTATAGAGAGAAATCCTACTGATATCCAGACATTAACCAAGATCATCAGACAATATAAAGCAGCCTATCCAAACAAGTCAGTCAAACCATCTGTTGAAGAAAATTTTGTCTGCTTTGCTCAAGACAAAAATGCAAGATATAAGTCAGATGACAAAATCAAATGCAACAAATGTCATAAACTAGGGCATTTCACGTCTCAATGCCGCAGCAGAACCACAGAATGTTCATATTGCCATAAAAAGGGTCACCAAACTCATGAATGTTGGAAAAAACAGGCAGTCTCCAAAAATCAAAATTTTGATAGACCCACATCACCAACTCAAAGATACAGCAATAGAGAGCAATACAATCTCAACAAAGCACCTGGAAATAATAAACTAGATAACAAACCTCGCTACAGAAGTCATTCACAGGACTCCAGACCACAATATATGCCAAACAGAAGCCAATATAACAGAAGCTATTACAATGAGCATTCAACTATGACAGTCATTGCAAAATCCAATGGTCTCAAATTTTATCCAGGCTTTGTAGGAGACAAGAAGGTGGAAGTTCTTCGTGACACCGGAAGCACGTCCACATTAGTACATGAACGCTTCGTACACGCAAACCGTTTCACAGACAACCACGTCCAAGCCACTGCCTTCAACGGAACTGTCAGCAAATTACCTGAAGCCATCATTTATGTTACTACACCATTCTTCAGTGGTCAAACAAAAGCATTAGTAACACCCAATCTACCAGTGGACCTAATCATTGGAAACATAGAAGGAGTTAAAGAATGCACTCCTCAAGAACTTACTGAATGGACAAATGCCATAGAGCAAGGTCAAAAATGTTTGGCAGTAATGACAAGATCCATGTCCAGACAACAAGAACATTTGGCACCTGAACAAGTTAGCCTAAATAATCACATGGCTACCTCAGTTACTCAAGTTATGCAGAATGCAACAGAACCAGTTACTAGTCCAGTAGCCAGCAACAATCAAGAACATTCAACATGGACACCCCCAGTTACATCAAGCCCATCCCTACCGGTCATAAGTCCACCTCCAATTCCCGAATGTCCATTGTTGAACTTTGAAGAAGGTACCACAAGCCCAGAACAAAATGAAAGAGCCATATCATGTCTTGCAGTCATACCAGAAGAAGATGAAAATGACACGTCTGAATTTGACGACATCAATATGCCACAAACAACTACCAAACAAACTGAATTTTGGCTAGACATCAAACTCAATTCAATGACACCGCAAAAGCAGAAAGAACTGACTACCATTCTCAAAGAAAATTCAGACATATTTACAGATGTTCCAGGCAAAACGTCAATTGCGGAACACAATATAATACTTACTGATTCCAAGCCTACAAAAGCAAGACCTTATCCATTACCAGTACACTACAGAGACTTTCTTAAACAAGAAATTAACCAACTATTAGAGCAAGGAATCATTGAACATTCCAACTCTCCATATGCTGCACCAATAGTTCTTGTCAAACGGAAGCAAACGACAACTCCAAGAATGTGTGTCGACTTCAGACAGTTGAATAAAATAACCCAACTCGACTCATATCCTATGCCAAATCCTGAAGATCTTATGACCAAATTTTCAGAGGCAAAGTTCTTCACCAAAATAGACCTGTCCAGAGGTTATTACCAAATACCAGTCAGACAAGAATGCAAACAGTTTACGGCATTCACCACAGCTTATGGACTATTCCATTTCAACTTCATGCCATTTGGTCTAGTCAACGCCAGCAGCACCTTTAATAGAGCCATTCACAGCATACTAGGCAATCGCTCTGACACAGTGTCATATATAGATGACATTTGCATATTCCATAAGACATGAAACGAACATATCAAAGGACTACAAGAAGTTTTCAGCATACTGAAACAACATGGTTTTACCATAAAGCCTAGTAAGGTAGAACTAGCCATGTCAGAAATATCCTTCCTGGGTTATAGAGTCAGCTACAATTCGCTGAGACCACAAGAGAACATTATTCAAAGCATACTAGACATCAAAGTCCCCACCAATAAAAAGCAAGTGAGAAGTATTTTGGGTCTGTGTAATTTCTACAGACATTTCATACCAGGTTACACAGCACTCATAGCTCCATTGATTGAACTCACTAAGAAAGGACAGCCAACGAAGATTCCATGGTCTACAAAGTTACATACCACTATTGAGAACATTAAAGCTGAATTCTCAAGAGACACTATTCTCAAACTTCCGAATCCAGAGAAGCAATTTTACCACTCCACAGATGCTTCATCTTCAGCTATAGGTGCATGCCTAATGCAGAAATATGAAGACACTTCACAGAAATGCCAAGAGACTTTGCACCCAGTATTTTTCATCAGCAGGAAGTTGTCAACAGCTGAAACCAGATACTCAACCATCGAACGTGAATGTCTAGCCATTGTATGGGCCATAGCCAAGTTCTCCAGATATCTACTAGGTGCTCATTTCACACTCCTAACTGATCATGCACCACTAGCATTTCTGAACTCAAAGAAGTTAGCGAACAGTCGTTTAACTTGTTGGAGTCTACAACTCACAGACTACCAATTTGAGGTCAAGACAATTCCTGGACGTGAGAATGTCTTCGCTGACACACTTTCCAGATGTATTTAATTCTTTACATAATTGTGTATATATTTTTCTTCCACAGGTGTAGTATATCAGTTTTGTATTGTCATATTTTACTTTCATCATAAAGCACCATGAAGAGAAGTAACTTATTCAATTCAAGATTTGATTTATTCAAGTATTATGCTTTATACAACTTTGTTCATGACAAGCATTGTCTCATTTTCATAACCACTTGAATAGTGAAAAGGGTGTTCAAAGTCATCAATAATTTTATTCTCATATACCTGACACTGCATTTACATTTTTTTTTATTGTTATCTCCAAGTTGACTGTATTTTTCAGAGCATTGTCATATGTTACCTCAACCATTTTTCTATAATTTCATGTATGGTATTTTGTGTATATTTAAATAATTTAAATACATATGAGCATTTCTATTACCATACAAATGCTAAATGGAAGGGGGGGGGGGTAATATGTCACAGATGCCATTATAGAATTATTTGTACATTTCACATTTAAAAGAAATATAAACCCTTGACTGAGCCTCAGGAATTACCCCAAAAATTTAGACCCTTGACAGCACCTCAGGTTTTACCCAAGACGTGATTATGATGTTGCAAATCTATTGGTTGATTTGAAATTAAACAAAGACATTTTTTTAAAGAGTTAGCGCCAGAGAATTGGCGAGAGCAGAAAGAACGCCAGTCGATAAAATATTTTGATAGTAGTCAGTCGGTCTTCTAAGAGCTCTGTTTTAAAAGCCTTTGTGATATTTTGTGTTGATTGATCTGTAATTTGTACATAAGCTGTACTTACGTTTTATATTTAAATAAAGTTCCAGAGTTTTGTTTTAACAAAGAATCTTTTATTGTGATTCTAGATCGTCATTTATTCAACTATTTTTAATTCAAGTAAAATCCCCGGCATCACAACACATTGTGACATCTTGTGTGTGAGTGTTGTGACAATGCCGTTTTTCTTTAATATCACGCGTAGGACTGGCGTTTACCATATTGATTGACACCCCAAAATGACAATTTTGTCTTTTTAAGGACATTTTTATGAGTTTCATGAGATTTCCAGGCGCTCCTTGAAAACAAAGAGACCACGGGAACCCTATTATAAATTATAATGGTTTAATTTAATAATTTACACCTAGAATTAGCGCGGGGCTTTTGAACCTTCGGGGTCCACTGCGCAGCATAGGCCTAAGGCTGGCCCTGATGATATTCAGCTCGCGGTCAACGAATTTTCATCACACTGCTGCTTTTTTTGGTTAACCTATAAACCTCGGTAAAACAGAAGTCATGTTCCAGAAGTCACCCAATAAAACCTACTCAGCCCAAAGATCACCGCGCATAGACATTCCTTAAAGTGGTAGATAACTTCACATTTCTGGGAAGCATAGTATCAAATGACGCATTGCTTTAAAGAGAGGTTGATGTGTGATCAGGGATAGTCGTGCTTTTGGACGCCTCCAAGTGAGAGTGTGGCGAAATAAATCGCTCAACCTGTCTACAAAAATCAGTGTCAACCAGTGATTCTGTCAACCCCTCTATGTGGATCTGAGACATGAGTACTTTATAGAAAGCAACTAAGACTTCTTGAACGACTTCACCAAAGACCGCAATACAAACAGCGATATTCTAGCAAAATGGTATGAACTTCTTATAATCCGACAGTCACGCTTTGCAGGGCACTTATTCCGTATGGGTTGGGGGGGGGACGAACATATTTTTGGCAATCTTTTTTTTTAGTAAGCTGAAAGGTTGTCGGAGTAACAGAGATGCCTCACAATAACGCTTCTTTAGAATACTAACGCGATGTTTTTAAGTCTCTTAGGAAAAAAAGCGCGATTTTCCTTTGTTACTAATTGCACGTTTTACACTATAACGTAGAGATTTTGCATCACTTGATGATTCTTACTAAAGCCATAATAATAAGGCTTGTCTTCGAGTCCAAATATTAGTAAGGAAAGCAGTATTTCCCGTGGCTGCGCAGCCCAGCTGTGACCTACATATTTTGCCACATCCAGGGCAAGCATAACCATTGTCCGCAGGTGGTCGATTTAGATTTTCTTTTCGCCGTCTGCGTTTGTCCTCGGCAGCAGATTTTCTTTTGGTCTCAAATGTGTATCACGCGGCCTTCGTGAGTGACCTCCAGCTGTCTCGTTCGGAGGCCGCATACAACCAGGTGCTCTCTTCTATGTCAGCCAAGGAAAGTTGTCGCCTAATTTGGTCTTTGAAGCGTTTCTGTGGGGTGCCTCTGTTACTTCGACCACCTTGTAGCTCACCAAAAAAAAAAGACTGCCTTTGGCATACGTTCGTTTACTATACGGGATACGTGCCCTACCCAGTGCAACTGTCGCACCATAAGAAGTCCCTCTATACTGTCCATACCGGCGTTGGTAAGGACATCGCTGTTTGTAGTGCGGTCCTGCCACCGTATGTCCAAGATGGAGCGCAAGCATCTTTGGTGAAAGCTCTCAAGAAGTCTTAGTTGTTTTCTGTAAAGTGTCCATGTCTTAGAGCCATAATGAATATATTGATTGCAATATTAAATGTCAGAAAGTAATCATTTTAGAAGTTACACTACAAAGACTTTTTTTCCAAGCCTATAATAACTCAATAGTTTAATGCGAAAGAAGCAATGTAAAACGTTAAGACGTGAGCTGTGGTTTTCTATAGGCCTGCTGTTGGGGGGACTTTCTATTCTAATCACCATGTACAATTACATTGAGAACTGACAGAACGAAAAAGCAACTCTTCAGATTGATAGTCTTATCCGATCGTTCATTTTCATAATTACAACAATATTCCCAACATGACTTCGGGTATATATCCTTCCTTAACAAATTACCCATACGAGCGAGGCTCGGTCACTTGATATTATTTCTAATCGCGCACATTTATTATTGTTAGCCTAGATATAGGTCTATTACAAATGTAATGACATGACTGATCCAAACTAATTGATACAACTACACTGAATTTAAGCTTTGTTTCTTTGATTGTATTTGTATGTTTTTCTTGTTCTATTACAAAGCTTCTATTAACTCCCTTCGTCTGTCTGTCTGGTACACAGTTTGTACACGTTTTGTTTTCTCCCACTTCCCATTCTCGGATCAAGTTGAACTTTTGCACAATTATTCATAATCGATGACAATACATGTACATTATTCAGTCAAAAGATTAAATGGTTAAGTAATCAATTAGTGGTTATTAATTATGAGTGATGGCAGTGAGTTTGCTGTTCTTCCCTTTAGATAAGTATTGTTTTTTTTTTTTTTAAGTTTTAAAATATTTTACCTTTTAATTTTAGTTTTTATATTTTGTTTATTTGTTGTTGTTTTTATATTCGTTCTGGCCTCTTGTGGATCTTGTATTTGTAAAGAGTAAAGGGTCCTAATAAGCTGTCTAGTTTACCTTCATGAAGAAAATATCACCGCATCGATGGATGAATTGTAAATGGAAGGTCTACTTTTGAGTTTAAAAAATAATTTTGCATTAAAAATCTATTTCCAAGTGTTGTCAATGAAATTCAGGAGACGAAAAGAGAGAGGGAGAAAGAGACAGAGAAAGTGAGCGAGAGCTAGAGAGAAAGAAGAAGAAGAGAGAGAGAGAGAGAAAGCGAGAGAGAGAGAGAGAGAGAGAGAAAGATAAGCAGACAGGCACAGATTCAGAATACAACAGAGGTGTAACTGTGATTGGGTGTCACCAGATGCGGTTAGCACAAAGTGTCACCCCCACCCTAGTAGGTCTCAAAAAAAATAAATTCCAATAATGAGTTTAGTTGGTTTGTATTGTTTCTACCGCTGTGTCGCCCCCTAAAATGCCACCCCTTAGTGACACCACTGGTCCACATGCAATCAACTGAAATGTAGTTTCGCAATCCACTGGTTTCACAACAATAATTGTCTGGTTCTTTGCGGATCTCTACAATGGGACATCAGTGAGTCATCGGCTTCATCTTTTACTGAATTGGTGTGTGTTTGTTTTAATATCTTTGTCTCAATCTCCTCTTTCTCTCATATCTCCCTATCTTGCACTCCATCCCTCAATTACACACTCCTCATCTCGCCCTCTCTTCTCTCTCCTGCTCTAACCATATCCGAGGAGGCAGAAGGATTGCGATAGATCATTAAAATCGTGAGATAATTAGGTCTATATTTATAATTTTTTTAGAATTACTTCCTATTATCTCGTAAATAGGTATATATTTATAATTTTTAGATCTGTTTTCTATAATCTCGTAACTAGGTCTATAGGCCTATTTATAATTTTTTAGATCTACTTTCTATTATCTCGTAACTAGGTCTATATTATAATTTTTAGATCTATTTTCTATAATCTCGTAGCCCGGTCTATATTTATAATTTTTAGATCTATTTTTTTATAATCTAAAAGTCCAAGAATTTCTTTTTATCTAAAATGCCATTTAATGAAAAATGTGTGGGAAAAAATAAGTCGGAAGTAGCTGCTGGGTAATAGATAAATAAAGTATTTTATAAAACTAAATGCAAAAAAATATGCACCCTGAAACAGAAAGCCATTCAATGTGACACCTGCGATGAATGGTACCATGCATCATGTCTCCATATGAATACACCTGTGTATTATGCCTTAGGCAACAAAGACGCATCATGGCACTGTGTACCGTGTGGGTTACCTCAGTTTACATCAGGACTGTTTGATTCCTTTGATGCGGACACTTCTAACCCATACAACATCCTAAACACCATCCCGAACCAAACTCACCAACCACTAGCCAGATCCACTCCTGTTAAACCTAAATCTACTAAAATTAATACAACAGCCTCACTAAACAAACCTACTAAAGAAGTAATACCAAAATACCTTAAAACCTTAGTTATAAATTTTCAAAGCATTAGGAACAAAACAGCACACTTAAAAATTTTATTAGAATGTGAGAAACCAGACATAATTGCAGGAACAGAAACTTGGCTGCATCCTGAAATTTATAATGCAGAAATTTTCAATAGTAATTATGAAATTTTTAGAAAAGATAGGGCTGATAATCATGGAGGAGTTCTTTTAGCAATAAAAAACACTCTTATAGCAGAAGAAATTACCTTACCTAACTCAAAAAATGTAGAATTAACATTTTGTAAAATTAATACCACCTCAACATCCCTAATAATAGGCAGCATTTACAGACCACCAAATTCTAGTTTAGAATACATGCAGGAACTATGTAATCAGATTACTACTCTTAAAGAGACAAATAAAAATGCAGTTTTTTGGATTATGGGTGATTTCAACCTACCTGATATAAATTGGAAAACACTAACCATAGATAAACACCAAAACCTTAAGGACATAAATGAGCTTTTCATAGAAACTTTACACAACCTAAGTTTAGATCAAATCATTAAAAAGCCAACTAGATTAAACAACACATTAGATCTCTTCTTAACCAACAGACCTGGATTAGTAGTTGATTATGAAATTATCCCTGGTTTATCAGACCATGAGATCATAAAAATACACAGTCAGATAAAAGCAGTAGCCAATACAAAGCCCAAAAGACAAATCTTACTCTGGAATAAATGTAACCTAACACAACTACTCCAAGCTGCACTAAACTTTCAACAAACATTCTTATTAGAAAAAGACATTAACCAACCAGTCGATGACCTCTGGAATTTCATTAAAAACCATCTTAAAAGCATAATAGAAAATCATATACCAACTAAATACAAATCAAACAAAATAAATAAATGCTGGTTTAATAATAGACTAAAGAAGCTTTGTAAACAGAAGGAAAACCTATATAGAAAATTTAAAGAAACTAATGCAGAAAGAGTTTACAAAAAGTATATAAAAATTAAACACTTAACCCAAAAAGTAAGCAGACAGCTGCAGAGTGAATACATAAACAATGTAATATCTAAAGATAACAACAAAAACCTATGGTCATACATTAAGTCTAAGAAAATGGAAACAACAGGCGTAGCGCCATTAAAAGATGAACATAACATAATACATAATGATAATGAAACTAAAGCAAACATTCTAAACAAATACTTTGCATCAGCATTCTCAGCCCCAGGAGACAAAGACATATTACTGAATTTGAACCAAGTAGACAACATAGAAGATATAGTAGTACAAGAAAATGGAATTCAAAAACTATTAGCCAACACCAAACCAAATAAAGCTTCTGGACCTGATGATATTCCAGCTAGATTACTCAAAGAACTAAGTAATGAGCTAGCCCCAGTGTTCAAAATACTCTTTCAGGCTTCACTTAACCAGGGCAGAGTACCAAAGGACTGGAAAGAAGCTAATGTCACCCCCCTATTTAAAAAAGGAGAAAAATCTGACCCAGGGAACTACAGACCAGTATCACTTACCAGCATCACATGTAAAATCCTAGAACACATAATATGTAGCAACATCATAAACCACTTAGACAAACATAATGTCCTCACACCATACCAACATGGCTTTAGGAAATATAGATCACGTGAAACACAACTAATAGGACTAATTGATGATTTTTCAAAAGGTTTAGATAATAGTGAACAAATAGATGCTATCTTACTAGATTTTTCTAAGGCTTTTGACAAAGTTCACCACCATAGTTTGCTTAAAAAATTAAAATATTTCGGCATTAATGGTCCACTGCATCAGTGGATTAAAGACTTTCTAATAGGGAGAGAACAAACTGTAATAATAAATGGCTCTAAATCAACACCGATAACAGTAAACTCAGGTGTACCTCAAGGTACAGTCTTGGGTCCACTACTATTTTTAATTTACATAAATGATTTACCAAATTGCATTAGTTCAGGAACAAAAGTCAGATTATTTGCAGACGATTGCATAATATATAGAACAATAAAAACAACACAAGACACAGATATTTTACAAAGAGAATTAGATGAATTACAGAAATGGGAATCAAATTGGAGCATGTCTTTCCACCCAGAAAAATGTCAGTTGTTAAGAGTAACAAAAAAACTAAAGCAAATTAATTCCACTTATCTTATTCATGGCAAACCAGTATCACAGACTAAAAACGCAAAATACCTAGGTGTTATAATAAATGAAAAACTATCATGGAATCCACATATTGATGAAACTACAAAAAAATCAAACAAAGCATTAGGATTTATTAAAAGAAATTTCTATAAATCAAATAAGAACATAAAACTAAAATGTTACTTAACCTTGGTTAGGCCAATAATAGAATATGCATCCTCCGTTTGGGACCCCTCAACTCAAGAAAACATTAAGAAACTGGAACAGACACAAAATAGAGCAGTGAGATTCATAACAAACGAATATTCACATTTGACTAGAGTAACACCTTTAGTAAAATCACTACATTTAGAAAGCCTTCAGGACAGAAGGCTCAAAAGTAAAGTAGCAATCATACATAAAACACTGAACCATAATCTTCAAATACAAAAACAAAATTTAATAAAATACTCTGAAAGACACAAAGATAAAGGCACATTCCTCGTCCCATATGCTAGGACAAATTTGTACAAATACTCCTTCTTCCCTAGTGCTATTAGAGCATGGAATGGGTTGCCTGAGCTAGCCAGGAAAACCAGTGACTTGGCAGAATTTAAGTCATTGGTTAATATGCATGACTAAATGCATGACGCGTAGGACGTAATCATCTTCTTTTTTGAAGTAACGTCTGTATTATATAAGATAAGAAATGTTTTTTTCTCTCTCTCTCTCTCTCTTTTTCACTCTCTCCACGCACGCATATAGTGTGTGTGTGTGTACATAAAACCGTAAGTGACGAAGCATTGCAGATGTAGTGGCTCACGTCTTGAAGATGTGTTAGCGCTGTGAGAAGTCAATCTTAGTGATTGCAATTCGAGTATGTGTGTAGATCCGTTCTGCTCACCTGACCTATATAACATCAGCCGATTGTTGTGTGCGCCGGCCGTGCTTCGGCTCACAAGTTCTCGGGAGGTGTACGTGCCACCCTAACCTACAGGTATCACCCCACGCAGGTGGTACAGGTGGGTGGAGCCATGGAGCAGCTTTCAAGAACCCAGATTACCTTTCTATTTCACAAGAGCGAAACGTTTTAGGTGCCGGCTACAATCCGAGTCCAATATGCAGATGTACATGGCCGGACTTTACATTCGGAGCCCATTTTGTTTTTTCAAGGAACCTGAGTCCGGAACCTTTGCGTATTGACTCCTGTTGCAGACTGAATTATGTCTCGTGGGAGGGTGGGGGGAGGAAGAGAACGTGCCTCCTTTCTAACCCTTATTCCACCCTAAAACACACACACACACATACACACACAGCGCCATGCAAGTGCTACTCAGCGCCAAAGCATCTTTCCAAAGTATTTTATAGACATGTTATAGTCAAGGTATTGAAATAAAAGGGAGGGGGTGGTGTGTATGAGGATGATGTAATCACACACCACGTGCAAGGGCTACAGCCACGATGTAATCGAGTATTGTGAAGTTGGTTGCTTGATACGAGCAGGGCCGGATTTAAAGGAGGGAAGGTGGGGTTACTGTCCAGGGGTCTCCACAAAATGGAGGAAAAAAACACATTTTGACGGATTTACGGTTTGCATGTTTAATATTTTTTTTACCGACACTACTTTAAATGTTACAATTGGCAACACTGTCACGTGGTTACCGAGTGTCCGCTTCTAGTTTGAGCGTAATATACAACAATAGCTCCGCATTGACCACATTGCGTAAACCTTCAACATTCACTTTGTTTGTTACCAAGATATACATATTAAATCATTTTTTTTTTAGTTGACGAAGAAAAATGTAATTTAATTTACACTCTCTTTAGTATAAAAGCTTTTAGATATAAGTTTGGGGTTGATTTTTTTGTTAATAGGTGGTTTTTTATTCAAGCTTTCGAAAAAGTGTTGGGGGCCTCCACACAAAGTCTGCTCCGGGGCCCTGGATACGTGTTTCGGAATGTAGATTAGGAAAATGATTACAGAGATCTTAAAAGATGTGTACATGACATTAGAGATGTCTCATTCTGTTGTTTAGTAAAACAAAGGGAAGACAAAAGGAGTTGAATACTAGGGGCTGCAACCAGTGTATCGAGTTTGTAATTTAATATTGGGAATAAATAAGAAAACTCGTATTTGGGTCATTTTAATTGGATCACTTCAAGCCATTGATGCAGCCACAAGGTGTAGGTAAGTGATCCTCCATTCCCCCCCCCCCCCCCCGGTCCCATCACCAGATCGCCCTGGAATCTGTATGAAGTGAAGAAATGTCATGGAGAGATTCGAACAAAAATAAAAAACAACTCTTTTGTTTTTAGCGCTCAATATTTCTAGTATACAACTAGGTTCTAAGAAGCATAAAAAAAACAACACTTTTTATTGTTACAGTGACCTAATAAGTGAATAAACAGGTAGGAGTTTTTTTTTGTTTTTTTTTTGTCCGGATGAAATATGGTTAAGTCCAAAATGATTTCTATTTGTAATGAGTTGATCATGAAGTCATACATTTAAGTGAGTTTATGTTGCTATATGTGTTTGTGCGGGTGAGTCTGGAGTTGTGTCGGTGTGCGTGCAGCAGTGGGTACATGTTTGTGTGTGTGAGAGAGAGAGAGAGAGAGAGAGTATTTGCACCCATAAGTAATGAATTAAGATTGTTCACATCTTGAGTTGAACCAACAGGTTAAAAAATCGGAGCAGAGAAAACAAGTTATCATTTAAGTTAGCGTCTGGGTGGACGTGACCTTACATAATTAACATTGTTTCGTTTCCGGTGGAAGCCATACTTTTACTTTAGGTGTGTGTTCTAAAACTCGATTGGAGAAAAAGAACTGAAACTATTATCGTTAGTTCAGAAGATCCCACTGGAACTAAAAAAAATGATTGTCCTTGTCAAAATTTTTTATGTCCTTTGTCCAATATCAAAGCGTCAGCAAAACTCAGGAACAGATCAAGAATTTTGGAGATTTTTTTTTTAAAGTTTAAACGCGATACCTTTATATCGCAACACTATTAAGGCTTGTCTTCGAGTCCGAAGATGAATGAGGAATGCAGTGTTATCTCAACACTATATAAAAGTATATCACCATTCCCTTTTGATGCACGGCCGCAGGGAGGTGGGCTGGAGGGGAGTAACTGCTAGAGAAGGTATCGCCCCTAATATATATTTCCTAATAATATCTAGATTTCTTTATCAGCTGCAGACCTGCTCCCACACTCAATCCCCAGAAGCAATGTAATCTAATAATAAAGATAAATTGCGTAATTTTTCCACATAAAAATAGCCATCCTTAACTTTGTGTTTGAGTGGGGGGGGGGGGGTCGGTCGAGAGTGTGTAGGAGCAGGGGGGTGATCCCCCAGATACGCCTGTGCCTGGACATCAAATGTTGATGACGAACAAGATGGGCAATGTGTTCAACTTACTAGATGTCCTCAGAATTGTCCTAGTTTGTGTGCGATGTTGTGACGTCTTCAATATCACCATATCATCGACATGACAAGAAAAGGGACGCGCCTATTAGAAGCTATTTCGACATGACAAGAAAAGGGACGCGCCTGTTAGAAGCTATTTCGACATGACAAGAAAAGGGACGCGCCTATTAGAAGCTATTTCGACATGACAAACGTATCATTTTTCGACAGAACACAACAGAATGAGACAACATATGTACCGGAAGCTAAAAGTCGAGACTTGCGAAACCTGCTCTTGTGGAGCATCACCAGAGAATGATGACCATGTCCTTCAAAGCTGCATACTATATCAAGAAGCCCGAACCAGACTCTGGCCCCAAAACCTTCCTACAGAACAAAAACTATACGGAGAACTGCCTGATCTGGGAACCCCTGCCCGGTTCATCTCAGATCTAGGATTACTGATCTGAACAGCCTGATCTGGGAACCCCTGCCCGGTTCATCTTAGATCTAGGATTACTGACCTGAACTGCCTGATCTGGGAACCCCTGCCCGGTTCATCTCAGATCTAGGATTACTGACCTGAACTGCCTGATTTGGGAACCCCTGCCCGGTTCATCTTAGATCTAGGATTACTGACCTGAACTGCCTGATCTGGGAACCCCTGCCCGGTTCATCTTAGATCTAGGATTACTGACCTGAACTGCCTGATCTGGGAACCCCTGCCCGGTTCATCTTAGATCTAGGATTACTGACCTGAACTGCCTGATCTGGGAACCCCTGCCCGGTTCATCTTAGATCTAGGATTACTGACCTGAACTGCCTGATCTGGGAACCCCTTCCCGGTTCATCTTAGATCTAGGATTACTGACCTGAACTGCCTGATCTGGGAACCCCTGCCCGGTTCATCTTAGATCTAGGATTACTGACCTGAACTGCCTGATCTGGGAACCCCTGCCCGGTTCATCTTAGATCTAGGATTACTGACCTGAACTGCCTGATCTGGGAACCCCTGCCCGGTTCATCTCAGATCTAGGATGACTGATCTGAACCCTGGGACATGTCAACTGAGAACGAGTAAGAAGAAGAGAGTCGAAGACATTTCGTTGGTTCTATGAAGTTATTTACTAACCATCTCTTATATAGGTCAGAAACAAAATGACAAACCAGATCATTACGAACCAAGTTCATTATCAAAGTAACTCTCTGTCAAATCAACTCACAGTCACTGTTAAACCATCGTGAAACAACTTACTGTCAAACCAATCATGAAAACAACTTACTGTCAAACCAATTGTGAAACAACTAACTCAAATCAATTGTGAAACAACTTACTGTCAAACCAATTGTGAAACAACTTACTGTCAAACCAATTGTGAAACAACTAACTGTCAAATATATTGTGAAACAACTTACTGTCAAACCAATTGTGAAACAACTTACTGTCAAACCAATTGTGAAACAACTTACTGTCAAACAAATTGTGAAACAACTTACTGTCAAACCAATTGTGAAACAACTTACTGTCAAACGTACACTCTAACGTCTTAATTTTTTTAGGCATCAGTTTTTTGCTTGACTTATAAGTGTGATAAGAAAGAGAGAGAGGGGGAGAGAGTGAGAGGGAGAGGAAGAGAGAGAGAGGGAGGGAGGGAGA
Source organism: Biomphalaria glabrata (assembly GCF_947242115.1). NCBI lineage: Eukaryota > Metazoa > Mollusca > Gastropoda > Planorbidae > Biomphalaria > Biomphalaria glabrata. Next base: position 28,949,104 of record NC_074717.1, read on the forward strand.
GAGAGGGAGAGAAGGTGGGAGAGAGAGGGAGAGAAAGAGGGAGAGAGAGAACTGTGAAACGATTCTCAAATTGCTATTATCTTATCGCAAACAAATCCTCCCATGACAGAAAGGTGGAAACATCCGTTCCCAATGTCTTAGAAGTTCATCTTAAGACCCAATGCTCTCAGAGTTGTCTTTCTTTTTTGTTTTGATCTAAAAATGATTTCTGCGTTTTCTAATGCAAATGAACATGTGTGTATTGATACAAGGAAAGTAAAAACAAATTGTTGGCTTGCGTTCATCGTCCGCTCATTGCTAAATGAGGTCGCTTTGACCTTTCTCCCCCCCCTCCTTTTTTGTTTTTTCTTTTCCAAACAAGATTTCTCAGGTCCCTTTGACAGACACTGCAATACTAATTGAATCTAACATTTTCCAAACAAGATTTCTCAGGTTCCTTTGACAGACACTGCAATACTAATTGAATCTAACATTTTCCAAACAAGATTTCTCTTTGACAGACACTGCAATACTAATTGAATCTAACATTTTCCAAACAAGATTTCTCAGGTTCCTTTGACAGACACTGCAATACTAATTGAATCTAACATTTTCCAAACAAGATTTCTCTTTGACAGACACTGCAATACTAATTGAATCTAACATTTTCCAAACAAGATTTCTCAGGTTCCTTTGACAGACACTGCAATACTAATTGAATCTAACATTTTCCAAACAAGATTTCTCTTTGACAGACACTGCAATACTAATTGAATCTAACATTTTCCAAACAAGATTTCTCAGGTTCCTTTGACAGACACTGCAATACTAATTGAATCTAACATTTTCCAAACAAGATTTCTCTTTGACAGACACTGCAATACTAATTGAATCAAACATTTTCCAAACAAGATTTCTCAGGTTCCTTTGACAGACACTGCAATACTAATTGAATCTAACATTTTCCAAAAGAATGTAATAGCCTACACCCGTAGACAGTGATACTAGCACGCTTTATCCTTCTAGAGCCTACGCATTTAGCCATTAAAAAGTAACATATATTTCTTATAAAGATTCAGAGCAAACGTACATTCTCAAACTCTATAGTTCTGAGGACTGGTAGGCCTAGAATTGGATTCCATCATATGACATACAATTTGTGGGCCGGGTGGTATAGAAATGCCGATTTTAACACCCAGTCCGTCACTGCTGGGTGATATCATGTGCAGGGCTCAGCATATTTAAAGTTAGTACCAGGTCTTTTTAGAATCATGTCCTTTTTAAATTACCAAATAAGTAATTTAAAAAAAAAATGGAGATTTGCCGAAGACATAAAAAAGTCATGGCGTGGGAAAAAAAAAGACAAAAGCATTCGTCTTTTCCTAACACCTATTTCAGCTCGATATGTTCTGAGTTGTAGTCGACTGTAGATAGGTTTCACCAGTCACAAGCGGAGATGCAGAAATGCAGAAGTCATCAACTATAATGGACGAGCTTCATAATGAAAAAAACACATTTATGTCAATAAGCAAAATCAAAAAAATTAAAATCTTAAAAAAAACAAACAAAAACCAAAGCTTATCTAAAGGGGAAGAACTCCATCTTTTCAACAGGATCTACCAATAATGTACAAGCTATTTCATGGACGTAGCCAGGATTGTTTTAGGGGGGTGGGGGTGGGGGAATCGCGAAAAACAATACATATTTTTTTTATATTGAAGAGGTATTTTTTTTAGCTCCAAACCCCACTGGAGGGAGATTTAAACTCAAAACCCCCTTTGGCTACACTCATAGAATTTTGAGTGTATTATTTGTATAATATGAGGGGGATTTCATTTCGGCCCCCCCCCCATTGGCTACGCTCATGAGCTATTTCCCTTATTCGGTATCAAACAAAATAACTAATTACCAATAATTAATTCACTAATTAAGTAGGCTATACTTGTTTATTGATCGTGTTTTGTTAGGTACAATAAATAATTGTTTAAAGTATCAATTTGATCGGAGAATGCGTGAGCTAGAAATAGCGTTAACAATGATTTAGCCATATTTGTTGCTAAATAACCATTTACCAGTAATTAATTGTTTGATTAGGTACTTTTTTAAAATTGATTCCTGTCTTGTTTATGTCAATGAATAATTGTGCCACGTTTCAGCTTGACCAGAGAATGGGTATGGGAGAAATAACGTGTACACACTTTTTACCAGACAGACACAGTGAGTAGATATAAGCTTTTTTAAAAAAATAGGATTGGAGATTTTCAAGATAAACTAAGCAATGCCGAGGACGACAACTGAACATCAATGTTGTCAACTAAAAATAAATAGAGCTAAGACTGTATCCTGACGTCAGTCGTCCTAACAATACAGCAGTATTGGCAACACTTCTCTTTTGTACTGGCGGAAGTAGGGTTGTTAATAGTTGGCAGCTCATAGCTTCAGATATTCATGCTGAAAATATTGAAACCTGCCTTTTTACCTGCCTAAATGGATTATTATGGGGGCCGATTTGTGTTTCGACACGAGAAAAATGTCCAGCAGATACAACATGGATGCTATTTCCATTCATAACAGGGATGTCCGGGGGGAAATGTCTGTAAGAGTCCACATCGGTGTATGAAGACATGTCTGCCCATTCACTTTGCATGCTACAAGTTGGATACTTCTAGTGCAAACGGTAATGCATGGCTGATTTGCTTTAGAAAACTAATGAAGCCTTGTTTTGAAAACGAGGCTTGCACATTGTTAAAGACTCTCCACGAATTCAGACAACCAGGTGATATAAGAGGGACTTTATTCCATGCTGGTCCTGTTATACCATCTCTCTTTCTTTATTGACCTTGACCTTGTCAAGGCTAGCAAACCACCAACGATTACAATTAAATGGAAGGGAAAAAAAAGAAAAGCGGTTTTTCTCCCTTGACTTCTTGTAACAAAGGTAGACCATTTTCCTTTGACCTTTAGCAAAACCTTCGCAAACGTCAATAAAACTTAAGAACGGCTATTGACTCAAGGGAAGATAATTACGCTCATTCGCTTGTAGAGCCTGTGGATTTATCGAACTTGACACAATGTCGAAATCAATGAACCTCCCCTTCCCCTTATCTACAAAGTGGGATCTATATTTTAAGCTATCCCTCTCTTTCTGTCTCTCTCTCTCTCTCTCGCTTTATCTCTTTTCTCTCTTTGGTTCAATGTCGGTTTCTCTCTCTCTCTTTGTCTCTTTTTCTTTTTTTGACTCTTTCTCTCTCTCTTTGACCAACCCACTTTCAAACCAGCTCACTGTCAGATTAACCTCTGTTTTGTCCTCTCTCTCATTCTCTCTATCCAACCTCTGTCTCTCTCAGTATCTCTCTCTCTCTCTCTCTCTCTCTCTCTCTCTCTGTATCTCTCTCCTGTTTGCCTCTCATAATTATATAATTTTTGAATAAATTTAATATTGCTTACATTTGTTATTTAAAACAATGTCACCAATGCGATCACCATGGCAACTATTTGCATTTCGTTGTACAGCAAAGTTTCATTGCTAAGCTGTCATGATCACGTGACACTGTGATTGCTGTGCACTGTGTACTTGTACGTCTAATGAACCTTTCATAGCAGCGTATACACAGTCTTATGAATTGCATGTAAATCTTCAACGAACACAGTAAACACACGTAGAGGTCAAGGTGCAAGGTAGAGTGGTAGGAAGGGGGAGGGATTCTACTTAGTTTTCTATGCATGACGCTTGTACCAATCTGAACAGATCACTTTGACCTGACCACATTTCTCCTGTGACCTGAAAGCCGTGCTCCTGTGACCTGAACGTCGTGCTCCTGTGACCTTTCCAACATGTTCTTGTGACCTGATCGCCGTGCTACTGTGACCTGACCGTCGTGCTTCTGTGACCTGAACGCCGTGCTCCTGTGACCTGACCGCCGTGCTCTTGTGACCTGACCGCCGTGCTCTTGTGACCTGAACGCCGTGCTCCTGTGACCTGACCGCCGTGCTCTTGTGACCTGACCGCCGTGCTCTTGTGACCTGACCGTGGTGCTTCTGTGACCTGAACGCCGTGCTCCTGTGACCTGAACGTTGTGCTCCTGTGACCTGAACGCCGTGCTCCTGTGACCTTTCCAACATGTTCTTGTGACCTGATCGCCGTGCTACTGTGACCTGACCGTCGTGCTTCTGTGACCTGAACGCCGTGCTCCTGTGACCTGAACGTTGTGCTTCTGTGACCTGAACGTCGTGCTCCTGTGACCTGAACGCCGTGCTCCTGTGACCTTTCCAACATGTTCTTGTGACCTGATCGCCGTGCTACTGTGACCTGACTGTCGTGCTTCTGTGACCTGAACGCCGTGCTCCTGTGACCTGAATGTTGTGCTATTGTGACCTGACCGTCGTGCTTCTGTGACCTGAACGCCGTGCTCCTGTGACCTGAACGTTGTGCTTCTGTGACCTGAACGCCGTGCTCCTGTGACCTGAACGCCGTGCTCCTGTGACCTGAACGTTGTGCTCCTGTGACCTGAACGCCGTGCTCCTGTGACCTGAACGTCGTTCTCCTGTGACCTTTCCAACATCTTCTTGTGACCTGACCGTCGTGCTCTTGTGACCTGAATGCCGTGCTCCTGTGACCTGAACGCCGTGCTCCTGTGACCTGAACGCCTTGCTCCTGTGACCTGACCGCCGTGCTCTTGTGACCTGAACGCCGTGCTCCTGTGACCTGAACGCCGTGCTCCTGTGACCTGACTGTAATGTATTCTATTAGAACAGACATGATCCAGTTGAACTGATTCTGAAAGTTTTCAAGGCAGCTGTTTTGAAGTCAGCGAGTTTCACTTCATCAAGTTTCCCTTCATCGAGTTTCACTTCATCAAGTTTCACTTCATCAAGTTTCACTTCATCAAGTTTTACTTCATCGAGTTTCACTTCATCAAGTTTCACTTCATCAAGTTTCACTTCATCGAGTTTCACTTCATCAAGTTTCACTTCATCAAGTTTCACTTCATCAAGTTTCACTTCATCAAGTTTCACTTCATCGAGTTTCACCTGGACTTAAGTTGTCTTTATAATGCTCCTATTAATTGAAGATGTCACATTGAATATGCTCTGGAAAAAGAGGTACATCTAAGTAGTGGCGTCACTAGAGTGGGTGTCACCCGGTGCGGAAATAAATAATTCACGAAGATAGATGGAATCATGGAACAATTTGTCAGTTCGCGCTATTGAACGTGATCTTTGTGGAAACAGAATTTTGATGCTCTTCTGTATGAGGTTCGCTAAACGCAAGGCTCTTAAAGTAAAGTTAATTTGATCGTGAATTTGTACTTAGTAAAGATTAAATAAAATGCTAAGACGAATTATTTTCTATAAAAAAAATCTTTATTTTCACTTATTTTCTTTATCCCTGCACAGACTGGCCCCACACAATCCGTTTCATATGGGGCCCCACAATTGTTAAAACCGGCCCTGGCCCTAAGCTACACTTTGTATAACTGAAATGTAAATCCTGCACAGAGATTCTCTCATTACGGGGACAAGTCAGCACGGAAAACTTTCATATTGTTAGCGCTGGACGACCTACGTCTAGGACAAGGGTTTCAATGTGTTAGCGTTGGACGACCTACGTCTAGAACAAGGGCTTCAATGTGTTAGCGCTGGACGACCTACGTCTAGAACAAGGGCTTCAATGTGTTAGCGCTGGACGACCTACGTCTAGAACAAGGGCTTCAATGTGTTAGCGTTGGACGACCTACGTCTAGAACAAGGGTTTCAATGTGTTAGCGTTGGACGATCTACGTCTAGAACAAGGGCTTCAATGTGTTAGCGCTGGACGCCCTACGTCTAGGACGAGGGTTTCAATGTGTTAGCGCTGGTCGACCTACGTCTAGAACAAGGGCTTCAATGTGTTAGCGCTGGACGACCTACGTCTAGGACGAGGGTTTCAATGTGTTAGCGCTGGTCGACCTACGTCTAGAACAAGGGCTTCAATGTGTTAGCGCTGGACGACCTACGTCTAGGACAAGGGCTTCAATGTGTTAGCGCTGGACGACCTACGTCTAGGACAAGGGCTTCAATGTGTTAGCGCTGGACGACCTACGTCTAGGACAAGGGCTTCAATGTGTTAGCGCTGGACGACCTACGTCTAGGACAAGGGCTTCAATGTGTTAGCGTTGGACGACCTACGTCTAGGACAAGGGCTTCAATGTGTTAGCGTTGGACGACCTACGTCTAGGACAAGGGCTTCAATGTGTTAGCGTTGGACGACCTACGTCTAGGACAAGGGCTTCAATGTGTTAGCGTTGGACGACCTACGTCTAGGACAAGGGCTTCAATGTGTTAGCGCTGGACGACCTACGTCTAGAACAAGGGCTTCAATGTGTTAGCGTTGGACGACCTACGTCTAGGACAAGGGCTTCAATGTGTTAGCGCTGGACGACCTACGTCTAGAACAAGGGCTTCAATGTGTTAGCGCTGGACGACCTACGTCTAGGACAAGGGCTTCAATGTGTTAGCGCTGGACGACCTACGTCTAGGGTGAAGGCTTCAATGTGTTAGCGCTGGACGACCTACGTCTATCGCGAGGGCCTCAATGTGTTAGCGTTGGACGACCTACGTCTAGGGCAAGGGTTTCAATGTGTTAGCGCTGGACGACCTACGTCTAGGGCGAGGGCCTCAATGTGTTAGCGCTGGACGACCTACGTCTAGGGCGAGGGCTTCAATGTGTTAGTCTAGGGCGAGGGCTTCAATGGCCTGGCATTAGCTGACATTAGGATCTATTTCTTCTGTCTAATCTTGTTGACCGTAGTCAGAGTAGCCATATGTTGACCTACACCTATACTAGCTTGTACTGATCCTATAACAACTTCATTGTCAACTCTAGAAAGTAAATACACTTTGGAGACAGACAGGAAATGGATCCTTATTTTATATCCTGAAATATCTCGTCTGCGTCGCACAGTTCAAGGTTACTAATTCCAGAGACCTAGCGTTCTGTTTCAGGTCAAGGTTGGTGTCTCACCTAGTCAAGATCTCTCTAGGTAAACCCCTGCCAGTATTGTCCTGTACATTTCTGTGTCAACTCGCCTATTTCGTTTATAACCTCCATCTTTGATGAATAATTATGGACCTACTATTGTCGCACCAGTAGCTTCTTGTATTATATAACAAACTTTTAGTTTAAATCTGGCATCTGATGCAAATTTAAAATTTTAGTAAAAAATTGCATAAGAAAATCAGTATGGCTTGTAATGTGGTGTGCGACTCAAACTGTCAAGGACTTGATAATTCTCCTTTCTGAAGAAATGTCTTAAACCTGTAAACAACCGAAACCTTAATGAAATCTAGGCTTTGAAAATCTATCAGGTCTAATTTTAACAAGAATTAATACATTTTTTAAAGTCATATTATTTGCCCATGGCATTGCGGAATCTAATGTAGGTAACTTATGAGTCGGCTCCCTTTACGTATGACTATAAGTTTATTTTATTTGGTTAAATATTAGATTTTGAAAGGGAATGCATTCCACGAACTATTTACTCATATAATCGGAGAGAAAGCTGTACCATTGAAGCTGTACTAGTGATGCTATGTGGAGGCTGTACTAATGATGTTATGTGGAGGCTGTACTAGTGATGTTGTGTGGAGGCTGTACTAGTGATGTTGTGTGGAGGCTGTACTAGTGATGTTGTGTGGAGGCTGTACTAGTGATGTTGTGCGGAGGCTGTACTAGTGATGTTGTCTGGAGGCTGTACTAGTGATGTTGTCTGGAGGCTGTACTAGTGATGTTGTGTGGAGGCTTTACTAGTGATGTTGTCTGGAGGCTGTACTAGTGATGTTGTCTGGAGGCTGTACTAGTGATGTTGTCTGGAGGCTGTACAAGTGATGTTGTCTGGAGGCTGTACTAGTGATGTTGTGTGAAGGCTGTACTAGTGATGTTGTCTGGAGGCTGTACTAGTGATGTTGTCTGGAGGCTGTACTAGTGATGTTGTGTGAAGGCTGTACTAGTGATATTGTGTGGAGGCTGTACTAATGATGTTGTCTGGAGGCTGTACTAATGATGTTATGTGGAGGCTGTACTAATGATGTTGTGTGGAGGCTGTACTAGTGATGTTGTGTGGAGGCTGTACTAGTGATGTTGTCTGGAGGCTGTACTAATGATGTTATGTGAAGGCTGTACTAATGACGTTGTGTGGAGGCTGTACTAGTGATATTGTCTGGAGGCTGTACTAATGATGTTATGTGGAGGCTGTACTAATGATGTTGTGTGGAGGCTGTACTAGTGATGTTGTGTGGAGGCTGTACTAGTGATGTTGTCTGGAGGCTGTACTAATGATGTTATGTGAAGGCTGTACTAATGACGTGTGGAGGCTGTACTAGTGATATTGTCTGGAGGCTGTACTAATGATGTTATGTGGAGGCTGTACTAATGATGTTGTGTGGAGGCTGTACTAGTGATGTTGTGTGAAGGCTGTACTAGTAATGTTGTCTGGAGGCTGTACTGGTGATGTTGTGTGGAGGCTGTACTTGTAATGTGTGGAGGCTGTATTAGTGATGTTGTGTGGAGGCTGTACTAGAGATGTTGTCTGGAGTCTGTACTAGTGATGTCTGGAGGCTGTACTGTATTGGAGCAGTAAATGTTAATCTATATTTTGTGTTTCTTGTGTAATATTTCACTAAAAACGAGACAGTGTCACTCCTAGACCATTCTTTTTTTCATGTCAACTTATACTCTTAACATCTTTATGTCCTATTTCTTTGTTTTTTAATCTTTATGCCTATAAAGCAGAGCACAGTATTTCACAAATATTGAGACTCCTGTGTAGATAGCTAAGATAAACGTCTGATACTTACGCCCTGGGCTTAACACGCGTGTACTTTTTTTTTTATTAGTATACAGTTTTATTAGCCTATGTCAATAATAATGAATGGTGCATGGCGCCCTACGGCGTCTCTCTACCAACCCTTGGAAAGTTGTGTTAGGGTTCTTTTGCGGGCTGCGAATCCTTCTTGTCGATACGCGTGTAGACTAATCGATAGTAAATGCCGGGTAAAAACCCCTTGAACGAGATCAATTAACTTGAGGGTCCCTGCGATTATCTTGGCTTATTATCAGCTTATCATGGCTGTTATGCTATGAGGGAGCTGTCGGGGGGGGGGGGGATAGTTTGTGTGCGTATGCGTGCCTAAGGAGGAACAATTAAACGAGGTTACTGACTTTGTAGAGGCAGAAGTATACGTAATTGATGGTTCTCAATCTTTTTTTCCCCCATGGGCGTTGCCAGCTTTACACATGAGGTAAGATGTCATTGAAAAAAGTATGTTAAATTTTCTTTCCAATAATTTTGTTGTATTTGGAGATTTCCTTTTGATGGAGAATCTTGACAATGAATCTTAACCAAGAAGGAAGCGTGAGAGAGCTCCTATCTTTATATTTTGTGCTTCTTTTCCTATCGTTCGCTAAAAAAACTCTTTAGTTGAGGCAGTGTGGCTCCTAGACTAAAACTGAGACCATTCTTTAGGTTCGGTCAACATCTACGCCTTGAAAACAACATATCCTTTCTTCCTGGTGATAGAGAATCAAAGGGCTCGACTGGAAGGAAGCCGTGGGAGGATTTGGGGTGAAAATATTATTAACGTTGGCTTAAAGACATTAAATTTGCGTTGCACCAAATTGTCAACACATAGAGCTGGTCGTTAGGACACGAATGCAGACATTTTCACAGCCTCGCACAAAATTCACCACCTTGACGGTGCGTTCATGTGTAATGACAAAGATCACGGCCCTAGTGGTTAATGAATAGTGACAAAGATCACGGCCCTAGTGGTTAATGAATAGTGACAAAGATCACGGCCTTGACAGTTCATATGTAATGACAAAGATGATGGCTCTAGTGGTCAATGTGTAATGGCAAAGATCACGGTCTTTATGATTAATGTGTAATGGTAAGATCAAGGTCTGTAATTTAAAATATCAAGGTCCTGACGGTTAATGTGTTTTGAAAAAGATCACGGCGCTGGTAGTTAGTGTGTAATGGCAAAGATCACGGTCCTGACGGTTAATGTGTAATTACAAACATCGCTGCCCTGACGGTTCATATGTAATGACAAAGATGACGGCTCTATGGTCAGTGTGTAATAGCAAAGATCACGGTCCTGACAGTTAATATGTAATTACAAAGATCACGGGGCTGGTGGTTAATATGTAATGACAATTTCACGGTAATGACACTTAATGTATAATGGCAAAAATCACAAACCTGACAGTTAATGTGTAATGACAAAGATGACGGACCTGAAAATTAATGTGTAATGAAAAGATGACGGACCTGACAGTTAATGTGTAATGAAAATATCACGGACCTGACAGTTAATGTGTAATGACAAATATCACGGACCTGACAGTTAATGTGTAATGACAAATATCACGGACATGACAGTTAATGTGTAATGACAAATATTACGGACCTGACAGTTAATGTCTAATGACAAATATTACGGTCCTGACGGTTAATGTGTAATGAAAAGATCACGGTCCTGACGGTCAATGTGTAATGAAAATATCACGGTCCTGACGGTCAATGTGTAATGAAAAGATCACGGTCCTGACAGTTAATGTGTAATGAAAAGATCACGGTCCTGACAGTTAATGTGTAATGAAAAGATCACGGTCCTGACAGTTAATGTGTAATGAAAAGATCACGGTCCTGACAGTCAATGTGTAATGAAAAGATCACGGTCCTGACGGTCAATGTGTAATGAAAAGATCACGGTCCTGACGGTCAATGTGTAATGACAAAGATCACGGCGCTGTTGGTGCCTAAATGTATCATATCAAAGATCAATGTTCTGGCGTTAATATGTAATGACAAAGACCATATTATTTCTCATGCTTCACAAGATGTCCTGACCTATCCTGTCAAAAGCTTCTGTTTGTAAGCACTATTATTAAAGAACATAGATCTAGTTTATTTCGACATAGCAAATTTAAACTGCTCTATGTTTTTTTTTAACTGTGTAACGGAGTAATTAGGTTTGTGTTGAGCACGCTATGGGAAACCAGAACATTCTTAGTGTCAAACTTGCCTTAAAACACACACACACACGCAACTGACTACACATGTAACCTCCCCCACAAAGAAACGTAGTATGAGTTTATGTAGTATACCTGGTTTAAGTCGACCGTTTTGGTTTTAGTGGGTCAATTTAAAAAAAAAAAGACGGCACAGTTTCTACAAGGTCATCGTGACTTAGTAAAAAAGGGGAAATTACCAAAACAAAGTAATCGAGTTCACTTAAGAGGGTTACATAGATCTGCTTGTTGACTTGGAGTGAGAAAGCAGCAAGACAGTGGCGTAGCGGGTCAAGGCGCTACCAGGCATCAAGTTATAGATGCAGAAATGTCAAGTCGCAGAAATGTAGTGCCATGCTTTGTTTCAAAGTTGACAAACAGTCTATTTGTTTTTTTAAGGAAACTTTATGTTTAAACTGGGAACCCGAACAATACGTATAAACTAAATCATCCCACAGGCAAACGTAGGTTTTAAATAATTGTATTTCTACAGAGTGACAACGGAAGAATACATGTCTCTCTATGTCTGTCTGTCTGTGTGTCTCTGTGTGTGTGTGTGTGTTGAGTGTTTTTAACAATTGAGGCATTATTCTAATTTCTTTCTTCACCACCAGCCGATGATCTCTAAGATAACTTTCTCTTGTACACAAATGATCACAATGCAAACAGATGATCACTAAGATAACTTTCTCTGATACACAGATGATCTCTAACATAAGTATCTCTAATAAACAGATGATCACTGACATAACTTTCTCTTATACACAGATGATCACTGACATAACTTTCTCTAATACATAGATGATCACTGACATAACTTTCTTTAATACATAGATGATCACTGACATAACTTTCTTTAATACATAGATGATCACTGACATAAATTTCTCTAAAACATAGATGATCACTGACATAAATTTCTCTAATAAACAGATGATCACTGACAGAACCTTCTCTAATACACATATGATCACTGACATAAATTTCTCTAATAAACAGATGATCACTGACATAACTTTCTCTAATACACAAATGATCACTGACATAACGTTCTCTAATACACAGATGATCACTGAAATAAATTTCTCTAATAAACAGATGATCACTGACATAACTTTCTCTAATACACATATGATCACTGACATAAATTTCTCTAATAAACAGATGATCACTGACATAACTTTCTCTAATACACAGATGATCACTGACATAACTTTCTCTAATACACAGATGATCACTGACATAACGTTCTCTAATACACAGATGATCACTGACATAACGTTCTCTAATACATAGATGATCACTAAAATAACTTTCTCTAATACATAGATGATCACTGAGATAACTTTATCTAATACACAGATGATCACTGAGATAACTTTATCTAATACATAGATGATCACTGAGATAACTTTATCTAATACACATATGATCACTGACATAACGTTCTCTAATACATAGATGATCACTAAAATAACTTTCTCTAATACATAGATGATCACTGAGATATATTTCTCTAATACACAGATGATCACTGACACAACTTTCTCCAATACATAGATGATCATTGACATAACTTTCTCTAATACATAGATGATCACTGAGATAACTTTATCTAATACACGGATGTTAGGCCCAAACAGTGACTTTAAATGAACACTTGTCAGACAATGGTTGAAAGAGATGTTTCAAAATAGGCCATTGCTGGGTTTTTGTAGCATTTGAAATGTGCATTAGTCCTTAATCTTCAGACCCTACTTATTGTTATTATTATAAATAAATTTTCATTCTCTTGCACTGCCAGGGTCGATCTTCGTTAATTAGGAAACAAAATTCATTGTAGTCTCTTAAGCAATGTTCACATGCTGTGGTAGGTCTGCACCAGTACTACCCTCTGACTGGATGCTCTAAGATCCTCTGGCAGGTCTGCACCAGTACTACCCTCTGTCTGGATGCTCTAAGATCCTGTGGCAGGTCTGCACCAGTACTACCCTCTGTCTGGATGCTCTAAGATCCTCTGGCAGGTCTGCACCAGTACTACCCTCTGTCTGGATGCTCTAAGATCCTCTGGCAGGTCTGCACCAGTACTACCCTCTGTCTGGATGCTCTAAGATCCTCTGGCAGGTCTGCACCAGTACTACCCTCTGACTGGATGCTCTAAGATCCTCTGTTAGGTCTGCACCAGTACTACCCTCTGACTGGATGCTCTAAGATCCTCTGGCAGGTCTGCACCAGTACTACCCTCTGACTGGATGCTCTAGGATCCTCTGTTAGGTCTGCACCAGTACTACCCTCTGTCTGGATGCTCTAAGATCCTCTGTTAGGTCTGGACCAGTACTACCCTCTGACTGGATGCTCTAAGATCCTCTGGCAGGTCTGCACCAGTACTACCCTCTGACTGGATGCTCTAAGATCCTCTGTTAGGTCTGGACCAGTACTACCCTCTGACTGGATGCTCTAAGATCCTCTGGTTGGTCTGCAACAGTACTACCCTCTGACTGGATGCTCTAAGATCCTCTGTTAGGTCTGGACCAGTACTACCCTCTGACTGAATGCTCTAGGATCCTCTGGTTGGTCTGCAACAGTACTACCCTCTGACTGGATGCTCTAAGATCCCCTGGCAGGTCTGCACCAGTACTACCTTCGTACTGGATGCTCTAAGATTCTCTGGTAGGTCTGCAACAGTACTACCCTCTGACTGGATGCTCTAGAATCCTCTGGTTGGTCTGCAACAGTACTACCCTCTGACTGAATGCTCTAGGATCCTCTGGTTGGTCTGCAACAGAACTACCCTCTGACTGGATGCTCTAAGATCCTCTGGTAGGTCTGGACCAGTACTACCTTCTGACTGGATGCTCTAAGATCCTCTGTTAGGTCTGGACCAGTACTACCCTCTGTTTGGATGCTCTAAGATCCTCTGTTAGGTCTGCAACAGTACTACCCTCTGACTGGATGCTCTAAGATCCTCTGGTTGGTCTGCAACAGTACTACCCTCTGACTGGATGCTCTAAGATCCTCTGTTAGGTCTGGACCAGTACTACCCTCTGACTGGATGCTCTAAGATCCTTTGGTAGGTCTGCAACAGTACTACCCTCTGACTGGATGCTCTAAGATCCTCTGTTAGGTCTGGACCAGTACTACCCTCTGTCTGGATGCTCTAAGATCCCCTGGCAGGTCTGCACCAGTACTACCTTCTGACTGGATGCTCTAAGATCCTCTGTTAGGTCTGGACCAGTACTACCCTCTGACTGGATGCTCTAAGATCCTCTGTTAGGTCTGGACCAGTACTACCCTCTGTCTGGATGCTCTAAGATCCCCTGGCAGGTCTGCACCAGTACTACCTTCTGACTGGATGCTCTAAGATCCTCTGGTAGGTCTGCAACAGTACTACCCTCTGACTGGATGCTCTAAGATCCTCTGGCAGGTCTGCACCAGTACTACCCTCTGACTGGATGCTCTAAGATCCTCTGGCAGGTCTGCACCAGTACTACCCTCTGACTGGATGCTCTAAGATCCTCTGGTAGGTCTGGACCAGTACTACCCTCTGACTGGATGCTCTAAGATCCTCTGTTAGGTCTGGACCAGTACTACCCTCTGACTGGATGCTCTAAGATCCTCTGTTAGGTCTGGACCAGTACTACCCTCTGTCTGGATGCTCTAAGATCCCCTGGCAGGTCTGCACCAGTACTACCTTCTGACTGGATGCTCTAAGATCCTCTGGTAGGTCTGCAACAGTACTACCCTCTGACTGGATGCTCTAAGATCCTCTGGCAGGTCTGCACCAGTACTACCCTCTGACTGGATGCTCTAAGATCCTCTGGCAGGTCTGCACCAGTACTACCCTCTGACTGGATGCTCTAAGATCCTCTGGTTGGTCTGCAACAGTACTACCCTCTGACTGGATGCTCTAAGATCCTCTGGCAGGTCTGCACCAGTACTACCCTCTGACTGGATGCTCTAAGATCCTCTGGCAGGTCTGCAACAGTACTACCCTCTGACTGGATGCTCTAAGATCCTCTGGCAGGTCTGCACCAGTACTACCCTCTGACTGGATGCTCTAAGATCCTCTGGTAGGTCTGCAACAGTACTACCCTCTGACTAGATGCTCTAAGATCCTCTGGCAGGTCTGCACCAGTACTACCCTCTGACTGGATGCTCTAAGATACTCTGGTAGGTCTGCACCAGTACTACCTTCTGACTGGATGCTCTAAGATCCTCTGGTAGGTCTGCACCAGTACTACCCTCTGACTGGATGCTCTAAGATCCTCTGTTAGGTCTGGACCAGTACTACCCTCTGACTGGATGCTCTAAGATCCTCTGGCAGGTCTGCACCAGTACTACCCTCTGACTGGATGCTCTAGAATCCTCTGGTTGGTCTGCAACAGTACTACCCTCTGACTGAATGCTCTAGGATCCTCTGGTTGGTCTGATTCAGTACTACCCTCTGACTGGATGCTCTAAGATCCTCTGGTAGGTCTGGACCAGTACTACCCTCTGACTGGATGCTCTAAGATCCTCTGTTAGGTCTGGACCAGTACTACCCTCTGACTGGATGCTCTAAGATCCTCTGTTAGGTCTGGACCAGTACTACCCTCTGTCTGGATGCTCTAAGATCCCCTGGCAGGTCTGCACCAGTACTACCTTCTGACTGGATGCTCTAAGATCCTCTGGTAGGTCTGCAACAGTACTACCCTCTGACTGGATGCTCTAAGATCCTCTGGCAGGTCTGCACCAGTACTACCCTCTGACTGGATGCTCTAAGATCCTCTGGCAGGTCTGCACCAGTACTACCCTCTGACTGGATGCTCTAAGATCCTCTGGTTGGTCTGCAACAGTACTACCCTCTGACTGGATGCTCTAAGATCCTCTGGCAGGTCTGCACCAGTACTACCCTCTGACTGGATGCTCTAAGATCCTCTGGCAGGTCTGCAACAGTACTACCCTCTGACTGGATGCTCTAAGATCCTCTGGCAGGTCTGCACCAGTACTACCCTCTGACTGGATGCTCTAAGATCCTCTGGTAGGTCTGGACCAGTACTACCTTCTGACTGGATGCTCTAAGATCCTCTGTTAGGTCTGGACCAGTACTACCCTCTGACTGGATGCTCTAAGATCATCTGGTTGGTCTGCAACAGTACTACCCTCTGACTGGATGCTCTAAGATCCTCTGGCAGGTCTGCACCAGTACTACCCTCTGACTGGATGCTCTAAGATACTCTGGTAGGTCTGCACCAGTACTACCTTCTGACTGGATGCTCTAAGATCCTCTGGTAGGTCTGCACCAGTACTACCCTCTGACTGGATGCTCTAAGATCCTCTGTTAGGTCTGGACCAGTACTACCCTCTGACTGGATGCTCTAAGATCCTCTGGCAGGTCTGCACCAGTACTACCCTCTGACTGGATGCTCTAGAATCCTCTGGTTGGTCTGCAACAGTACTACCCTCTGACTGAATGCTCTAGGATCCTCTGGTTGGTCTGCAACAGTACTACCCTCTGACTGGATGCTCTAAGATCCTCTGGTAGGTCTGGACCAGTACTACCCTCTGACTGGATGCTCTAAGATCCTCTGTTAGGTCTGGACCAGTACTACCCTCTGACTGGATGCTCTAAGATCCTCTGTTAGGTCTGGACCAGTACTATTCTCTGTCTGGATGCTCTAAGATCCCCTGGCAGGTCTGCACCAGTACTACCTTCTGACTGGATGCTCTAAGATCCTTTGGTAGGTCTGCAACAGTACTACCCTCTGACTGGATGCTCTAAGATCCTCTGGCAGGTCTGCATCAGTACTACCCTCTGACTGGATGCTCTAAGATCCTCTGGCAGGTCTGCACCAGTACTACCCTCTGACTGGATGCTCTAAGATCCTCTGGTTGGTCTGCAACAGTACTACCCTCTGACTGGATGCTCTAAGATCCTCTGGCAGGTCTGCACCAGTACTACCCTCTGACTGGATGCTCTAAGATCCTCTGGCAGGTCTGCAACAGTACTACCCTCTGACTGGATGCTCTAAGATCCTCTGGCAGGTCTGCACCAGTACTACCCTCTGACTGGATGCTCTAAGATCCTCTGGTAGGTCTGCAACAGTACTACCCTCTGACTGGATGCTCTAAGATCCTCTGGCAGGTCTGCACCAGTACTACCCTCTGACTGGATGCTCTAGGATCCTCTGGTTGGTCTGCAACAGTACTACCCTCTGCTTGGATACTCTTGGACCCTTTAAGGAATATTATGGCTTCGAATATGTCTGCGAGGTCAGTGGCCATTTTTCCCTCGATTGATATAACAACAGAGTGTATTGTTATTTTTTTTTTCAGAAGTGACGTCTAATAAGAGGACTGACAATTCAAAGTATTTTTTGTAACCAGTCTGGCTCTAAGATGCTATTAATAATTTAAACTGTTTTCTATTTCAATAACCAGATGATGAAAGATCAGAGAAAAGCTACGTTAGCAATAACAAGTTTACTTAGAATCACTTGAACATATAAACTCTCTCCAGTACACTGTAGCTGATAATACTACAGAATAAGGGCAATGTCTTGGATTCCAATGATTAAGGATGAGGACTGAGTTTTACAAGACTATGCAGACCCAGTTGTGACCTACACATTTTCCCGCATCAGATGCAGACAAAGCCGTTGTCCGCTGGGGTCTATTTAAGTTTTCTTGACGTCTTCTGAGCCTCTCTACTACAAGGGCTTTTCTTTGGGCCTCAACTGTGTGTCCAGATGCCTAAATGAGAGCAACTCAGGCGCCATTTCGCCCTCACTGGCATAGAGGAAAGTAGGCAGCAGAACATTGAAGAGAAAACCAACAAAACAAAATATGTGACGCTCCTGACAACAAAATGATTTTCCCCCGGGTCAAATAGTTCTGGGAGAATAAAGTTGAATTGCGTTGTTTTTTTTTCTTTTGCGTGTTATTTTTTTTTTTGTTCTTCTCATGGTTTCGAGGCCACGAAAGTCCACATAGGTCAAACTAAAATTAGCATCATGATGGTTGGTGCTGCCTCGAAGCGCCCTGGGCTGACGCGTAAAGAGGCTTCGAAAGAAAAATCGTCTTTTTGTATCCGAAGCAGCTCGAGTCTGAAGTTGAACTGGCCAAAGGTGTCTATTGATACAGCCTCTGAGCCATTTAGTCTTTCGGTCGTAAGTGTTTCACACCACACGACCCGAGTTATCTTCCCCTTGTTTCAAGCTGCTCTACATTTTTTTTACTACTCAACATTCGTACCAAACCGTTCTCACGCCATCAACTAAAAGAGAGAAAACTACAAGTCAAGGGAGGTAATAACAAGTCATGGAAAAACCCATCTCTCTCCTTTTTTTTTTTATTGTTGTGATGGCAATGCATTCATCTATCATCGGATATTTGTTTTTTGATGTTTTTCTAAGAGGTTTTTTTTTTTTTTTTTGGTATCAACTTCCCCTTTCCACACATACACAAACACGCACACACACACACACACAAACACACACATTGTGTCTACTCAAAAAAAGCAAAAACAAAAAAAAATCAAGAAATGTAAAATTGTCAGGATAACCACAGATTTCCTGCCAACCAAATATATCTGTAAGTGTTTCACTTATTCACATATAAGTAATGCATGTGATTGCCACGCAGGTGTTGTGTTTTACACGCTGTCGTGGCTCTAGATCTAAGTCTAGTAACTCCATGCCGGCAATGCTTCTGGAAGAAAGCCCCCAAACAAAGGCAAGAACCATTCCACTTTCCACGCAACGTTCCTCAAACGGACCGTTTTACGACGGACACCTGCATGGCTGATGTGCTACAGAGAAGGAGTATGGGGAAGTTTCCCCGGGTGTGTTCGCCTTCGGCCTCGCATCTAACCCGAGCATCTTAGGATAAGAGCCATCGGTAATAGCGATGAAACAAATTACCTTGATCCCTCTCAGTTGCTCAGACAGACTGATGATCCATGGGCCGAGAGTTCTTGGACTCAACTGTCAGGACAATCAAAAAGCAACAAAATGCACTGCTTGGTGCAGGTCCGTTGGAATAAAACGTAGAAACAGTCTGAACAAGGAATGTCATGTCCTGTACAGAAACAGTCTGAACAAGGAATGTCATGTCCTGTACAGAAACAGTCTGAACAAGGAATGTCATGTCCTGTACAGAAACAGTCTGAACAAGGAATGTCATGTCCTGTACAGAAACAGTCTGAACAAGGAATGTCATGTCCTGTACAGAAACAGTCTGAACAAGGAATGTCATGTCCTGTACAGAAACAGTCTCAACAAGGAACGTCATGTCCTGTACAGAAACAGTCTCAACAAGGAATGTCATGTCCTGTACAGAAACAGTCTCAACAAGGAATGTCATGTCCTGTACAGAAACAGTCTCAACAAGGAACGTCATGTCCTGTACAGAAACAGTCTCAACAAGGAATGTCATGTCCTGTACAGAAACAGTCTCAACAAAGAATGTCATGACCTGTACAGAAAAAGTCTCAACAAGGAATGTCTTGTCCTGTATAGTGAATAGAAGAGAGCATTCACGCAATTGGTTTTGTTGTTTTCTAAAAAAAAAACGTTTTAAAAATATTTGTATTAAATTTAGTGTTTCCTGATTGCAATGCATTTATATTATAGATTAACGGTTTTATTTTAAATGAGAAAAAATGCATTTAGTCTATACATTAGTCTAGTACAATTAAAAACAACATTTAATACGCAGTATTTTATATTGCATATGAATATATCACTATGCAACAAAAAATACACACTTCTACAAATAATCAAACGGAAACGTTTCCTATTTGAGGCCTTGAGTTGAGATAGTGGCCCTTTACAAAACCATTAATCAGATAATCATTCAATAACACCAGTCTGGCCAGGTTCATATCTCCGCAATAATCAGTTTATTGAATACATATGAATATTAACAATGTAACAATACTAACATTAATACAGTTCCTTATCATGTGGTATCATGATATCATATTATCAGTCGGACTAGCAATACAATAGTATCTGCAACACTTTCAATACCGTCACGTTTCTTTATGTATTGGGGGAGGGTAGGGTTGTGGTTGTTGGAAGTTTGTAGTTTATAGCTTCATGATGTGTGTACATTGTCCCCCAGAGAAAGATGTACGCAGTTCAACTCAGGCAGGCATTCCGAGACAAATTTCATTTACTGCTGATAATTGACTTCAGCATCTTTGGCGTCTGCGCAGTCAGATCTGAGAGCGCGGACTAATTTTAGACCGCTAAAAAACCCAAGGTAACTGGTCTAGAGAAGATAAAGGACAAAATACTGACAATCTAGTCTGTCTTCAATGTTATCATTTGTATCGGGCCATTCAGGGGACTTCGATTCTAAAACAAATGAAAAAAAAATCGTCAGTAATGTTTTTTTTTAGAGAATCTTTTACATGTTTAGAAAATGTTTCTTTTTAAAAAAATAAAAAGATACATAAAAAAAAAGCTTATATTAAGCATAGTTGGATCAATTAATTTGGATCAGTCATGGACCAGATGGGGAAAAAAAGGAGGAGGGAGAAAGAAGGGGGTATCTGCGTGAATGCTACCCTGATCGCTTTTTAAATGCATTTATAAAAAAAAAAGTTGAACAACCTGAATTCGAACTCGAGGACTAAAACCTTCTCAAGACTCCTCAAGCCAACACACTAGCCACTGTGCCAAGGAATTTCTTATGAAAATAGAAGGTTTAATAGTTATCTATTGTTAGTTTCAAACTTTTTTCTCTACAAAGTAAAAAGGGGACTAATTCGGATTATACCGCCACATCAGTCCAGTACAATTTCTTTCCCTTGTTCAAAATACCAAACAAATAATTAATTCCCAATTGATTAACTGATTGGTAATTTTTTTTTATTGATTCTTTTTTTTTTTGTCAGATAAAAGAAATAATTATGCAAAATTTCAGCTTGATCCGAGATTGTGTGTGGGAGAAATAACGTGTACAAAATTCTTATCAGACATACAGACAGAGTGAGGTAGTGAGGTGATAGGCTATAAACTTTGAAAAAAAAACAACGAGCTTGTAGGAACAATACAGTTTTCCACTTTAACATGTTGAAAAAAGTTTGATTAGTTCGAATCTTGCTAATGCTATTATCATCTTCGATCGTCATTTTTTTATGAGAGGTGAAAGGGGTAAAAAACATACAAAAGTGTGAAACAATTGTAGAGCGTATTTATTAGACGACTACATTTCATGAAACATCATACAAAACAATTTCATGCACATCTCTTTTTTTGTAATCTCATTCTTTTTAAGTAAAGATTATCTATCTATCTATCTATCTATCTATCTATCTATCTATCTATCTATCTATCTATCTATCTATCTATCTATCTATCTATCTATCTATCTGTCTGTCTGTCTGTCTGTCTGTCTGTCTATCTATCTATCTATCTATTTGTCTGTCTGTCTGTCTGTCTGTCTGTCTATCTCAAGGATTCTCAAAACTCAATACCAGCAAACCTCTGTGAACCTTATTGGTTTAAAAGAATATTTTCAATCTGAGGACTGTTAAATCTGCCTTGCCTTCATGCTTCTCATGACGAGTCCTATGGCCTATACATTAACATATTAAATCTATCTATCTATCTATCTATCTATCTATCTATCTATCTATCTATCTATCTATCTATCTATCTATCTATCTATCTATCTATCTATCTATCTATCTATCTATCTATCTATCTATCTGTCTATATGTCTGTCTTTCTGTCTATCTATCTATCTATCTATCTATCTATCTATCTATCTATCTATCTATCTATCTATCTATCTATCTATCTATCTATCTGTCTGTCTATCTATCTGTCTATATGTCTGTCTTTCTGTCTATCTATTTATCTATCTATCTATCTATCTATCTATCTATCTATCTATCTATCTATCTATCTATCTATCTATCTATCTATCTATCTATCTATCTATCTATCTATCTATCTATCTATTGTTATGACATGATTAGGATTTAGTTATTTGTTTCGGGAATAAGGGGAAAGTTTGACTTAGTGACAAGTGACGTGAGAGATCTTTAAAACAACAAGAACGCTCAAAGTGACGCTACAAAGAAGACGCTTCGTATAGAGCAGTACAATAGATATACGGATTTACGGACATAGTTGACATCGGACGATTCCCTTCTTGGTGATTAAATATATTTGTAGAACAACATCAGCGTCGACTACATATTTGATTGTTTCAGCCTTTCGCCGGTGTTACTGAAGTAGTTCGAGTTCAGCATTACTTCCAGTCAGACGAAGATCTACACTAGATATATTTTCAAGAATCAACACCGCGCGGAAGCCTTAACACTATCTATCTATCTATCTATCTATCTATCTATCTATCTATCTATCTATCTATCTATCTATCTATCTATCTATCTATCTATCTATCTATCTATAAATCAAAGAAAATGGAGCCTTTTGTCTGATTGATTTCTTTGTCATTTTGTACACAATACCTGGCGCTGATTTATTACTCTTAGTTCTCTTGCTTTATTATCTGACACTCCAAGACTGCAAATGTATCAATTGTTTTATTACCAGACAATCCAAGACTGCAAATCTATCAATTGTTTTATTACCAGACAATCCAAGACTACAAATCTATCAATTGTTTTATTACCAGACAATCCAAGACTACAAATCTATCAATTGTTTTATTATCTGACAATCCAAGACTACAAATCTATCAATTGTTTTATTACCAGACAATCCAAGACTGCAAATCTATCAATTGTTTTATTACCAGACAATCCAATACTGCAAA
This sequence comes from Biomphalaria glabrata, assembly GCF_947242115.1. Lineage (NCBI taxonomy): Eukaryota > Metazoa > Mollusca > Gastropoda > Planorbidae > Biomphalaria > Biomphalaria glabrata. The sequence goes on from NC_074717.1 coordinate 28,971,914, forward strand.
TCTATCAATTGTTTTATTACCTGACAATCCAAGACTACAAATCTATCAATTGTTTTATTATCTGACAATCCAAGACTACAAATCTATCAATTGTTTTATTATCTGACAATCCAAGACTACAAATCTATCAATTGTTTTATTACCAGACAATCCAAGACTGCAAATCTATCAATTGTTTTATTACCAGACAATCCAATACTGCAAATCTATCAATTGTTTTATTACAAGACAATCCAAGACTACAAATCTATCAATTGTTTTATTATCTGACAATCCAAGACTACAAATCTATCAATTGTTTTATTATCTGACAATCCAAGACTGCAAATCTATCAATTGTTTTATTACCAGACAATCCAAGACTGCAAATCTATCAATTGTTTTATTACCAGACAATCCAAGACTACAAATCTATCAATTGTTTTATTACCTGACAATCCAAGACTACAAATCTTTCAATTGTTTTATTACCAGACAATCCAAGACTGCAAATCTATCAATTGTTTTATTACCAGACAATCCAAGACTACAAATCTATCAATTGTTTTATTACCAGACAATCCAAGACTGCAAATCTTTCAATTGTTTTATTACCAGACAATCCAAGACTGCAAATCTATCATTTGTTTTATTACCTGACAATCCAAGACTACAAATCTATCAATTGTTTTATTACCAGACAATCCAAGACTACAAATCTATCAATTGTTTTATTATCTGACAATCCAAGACTACAAATCTATCAATTGTTTTATTACCAGACAATCCAAGACTGCAAATCTATCAATTGTTTTATTACCAGACAATCCAAGACTGCAAATCTATCAATTGTTTTATTACCAGACAATCCAAGACTACAAATCTATCAGATGTTTTATTATATGACAATCCAAGACTGCAAATCTATCAATTGTTTTATTACCAGACAATCCAAGACTGCAAATCTATCAATTGTTTTATTACCTGACAATCCAAGACTGCAAATCTATCAATTGTTTTATTACCAGACAATCCAAGACTGCAAATCTATCATTTGTTTTATTACCTGACATTCCAAGACTACAAATCTATCAATTGTTTTATTACCTGACAATCCAAGACTACAAATCTATCAATTGTTTTATTACCAGACAATCCAAGACTGCAAATGTATCAATTGTTTTATTACCAGACAATCCAAAACTGCAAATCTATCAATTGTTTTATTACCAGACAATCCAAGACTGCAAATCTATCAATTGTTTTATTATCTGACAATCCAAGACTGCAAATCTATCAATTGTTTTATTACCAGACAATCCAAAACTGCAAATCTATCAATTGTTTTATTACCAGACAATCCAAGACTGCAAATCTATCAATTGTTTTATTATCTGACAATCCAAGACTGCAAATCTATCAATTGTTTTATTACCAGACAATCCAAGACTGCAAATCTATCAATTGTTTTATTACCAGACAATCCAAGACTGCAAATCTATCAATTGTTTTATTACCAGACAATCCAAGACTGCAAATCTATCAATTGTTTTATTACCAGACAATCCAAGACTACAAATCTATCAATTGTTTTATTACCAGACAATCCAAGACTGCAAATCTATCAATTGTTTTATTACCAGACAATCCAAGACTGCAAATCTATCAATTGTTTTATTACCAGACAATCCAAGACTGCAAATCTATCAATGGTTTTATTACCAGACAATCCAAGACTACAAATCTATCAGATGTTTTATTATCTGACAATCCAAGACTACAAATCTATCAATTGTTTTATTACCAGACAATCCAAGACTGCAAATCTATCAATTGTTTTATTACCTGACAATTCAAGACTGCAAATCTATCAATTGTTTTATTACCAGACAATCCGAGACTGCAAATCTATCTATTGTTTTATTACCTGACAATCCAAGACTGCAAATCTATCAATTGTTTTATTACCTGACAATCCAAGACTGCAAATCTATCAATTGTTTTATTACCTGACAATCCAAGATTACAAATCTATCAATTGTTTTATTACCTGACAATCCAAGACTACAAATCTATCAATTGTTTTATTACCTGAAAATCCAAGATTACAAATCTTTCAATTGTTTTATTACCAGACAATCCAAGACTACAAATCTATCAATTGTTTTATTAACAGACAATCCAAGATAACAAATCTATTAATTGCTTTATTATCTGACAATCCAAGACTACAAATCGATCAATTGCTTTATTATCTGACAATCCAAGACTACAAATCTATCAATTGCTTAATTATCAGACAATTTAAGAATACAAATCTATCAATTGTTTTATTACCAGACAATCCAAGAATACAAATGTATCAATTGCTTTATTATCAGACAATCCAAGACTGCAAATCTATCAATTGTTTTATTACCAGATAATACTGCAAAGGTATCATTTGTTTTATTACCAGACAATGTAAGACTACAAATCTATCAATTGTTTTATTACCAGACAATACTGCAAATCTATCAATTGTTTTATTACCAGACAATCCAAGACTGCAAATCTATCATTTGTTTTATTACCTGACATTCCAAGACTACAAATCTATCAATTGTTTTTTTACCTGACAATCCAAGACTGCAAATCTATCAATTGTTTTATTACCAGACAATCCAAGACTGCAAATCTATCATTGGTTTTATTATCTGACAATCCAAGACTACAAATGTATCAATTGTTTTATTACCTGACAATCCAAGACTGCAAATCTATCAATTGTTTTATTACCAGACAATCCAAGACTACAAATCTATCAATTGTTTTATTATCTGACAATCCAAGACTGCAAATCTATCAATTGTTTTATTATCTGACAATCCAAGACTGCAAATCTATCAATTGTTTTATTACCAGACAATCCAAGACTGCAAATCTTTCAATTGTTTTATTACCAGACAATCCAAGACTACAAATCTATCAATTGTTTTATTACCTGACAATCCAAGACTACAAATCTTTCAATTGTTTTATTACCAGACAATCCAAGACTGCAAATCTATCAATTGTTTTATTACCAGACAATCCAAGACTACAAATCTATCAATTGTTTTATTACCAGACAATCCAAGACTACAAATCTTTCAATTGTTTTATTACCAGACAATCCAAGACTGCAAATCTATCAATTGTTTTATTACCAGACAATCCAAGACTGCAAATCTTTCAATTGTTTTATTACCAGACAATCCAAGACTGCAAATCTATCATTTGTTCTATTACCTGACAATCCAAGACTACAAATCTATCAATTGTTTTATTACCAGACAATCCAAGACTACAAATCTATCAATTGTTTTATTATCTGACAATCCAAGACTACAAATCTATCAATTGTTTTATTACCAGACAATCCAAGACTGCAAATCTATCAATTGTTTTATTACCAGACAATCCAAGACTGCAAATCTATCAATTGTTTTATTACCAGACAATCCAAGATTACAAATCTATCAGATGTTTTATTATCTGACAATCCAAGACTGCAAATCTATCAATTGTTTTATTACCAGACAATCCAAGACTGCAAATCTATCAATTGTTTTATTACCTGACAATCCAAGACTGCAAATCTATCAATTGTTTTATTACCAGACAATCCAAGACTGCAAATCTATCATTTGTTTTATTACCTGACATTCCAAGACTACAAATCTATCAATTGTTTTATTACCTGACAATCCAAGACTACAAATCTATCAATTGTTTTATTACCAGACAATCCAAGACTGCAAATGTATCAATTGTTTTATTACCAGACAATCCAAGACTGCAAATCTATCATTTGTTTTATTACCTGACAATCCAAGACTACAAATCTATCAATTGTTTTATTACCTGACAATCCAAGACTGCAAATGTATCAATTGTTTTATTACCAGACAATCCAAAACTGCAAATCTATCAATTGTTTTATTACCAGACAATCCAAGACTGCAAATCTATCAATTGTTTTATTATCTGACAATCCAAGACTGCAAATCTATCAATTGTTTTATTACCAGACAATCCAAAACTGCAAATCTATCAATTGTTTTATTACCAGACAATCCAAGACTGCAAATCTATCAATTGTTTTATTATCTGACAATCCAAGACTGCAAATCTATCAATTGTTTTATTACCAGACAATCCAAGACTGCAAATCAATTAATTGTTTTATTACCAGACAATACTGCAAATGTATCAATTGTTTTATTACCAGACAATCCAAGACTGCAAATCTATCAATTGTTTTATTACCAGACAATCCAAGACTGCAAATCTATCAATTGTTTTATTACCAGACAATCCAAGACTGCAAATCTATCAATTGTTTTATTATCTGACAATCCAAGACTGCAAATCTATCAATTGTTTTATTACCAGACAATCCAAGACTGCAAATCTATCATTTGTTTTATTACCAGACAATCCAAGACTGCAAATCTTTCAATTGTTTTATTACCAGACAATCCAAGACTGCAAATCTATCAATTGTTTTATTACCAGACAATCCAAGACTACAAATCTATCAGATGTTTTTTTATCTGACAATCCAAGACTGCAAATCTATCAATTGTTTTATTACCAGACAATCACAGACTGCAAATCTATCATTTGTTTTATTACCAGACAATCCAAGACTGCAAATCTATCAATTGTTTTATTACCAGACAATCCAAGACTGCAAATCTATCAATTGTTTTATTACCAGACAATCCAAGACTACAAATCTATCAGATGTTTTATTATCTGACAATCCAAGACTGCAAATCTATCAATTGTTTTATTACCAGACAATCCAAGACTGCAAATCTATCAATTGTTTTATTACCTGACAATCCAAGACTGCAAATCTATCAATTGTTTTATTACCAGACAATCCAAGACTGCAAATCTATCTATTGTTTTATTATCTGACAATCCAAGACTGCAAATCTATCAATTGTTTTATTACCTGACAATCCAAGACTGCAAATCTATCAATTGTTTTATTACCTGACAATCCAAGACTACAAATCTATCAATTGTTTTATTACCTGACAATCCAAGATTACAAATCTATCAATTGTTTTATTACCTGACAATCCAAGACTACAAATCTATCAATTGTTTTATTACCTGAAAATCCAAGATTACAAATCTTTCAATTGTTTTATTACCAGACAATCCAAGACTACAAATCTATCAATTGTTTTATTAACAGATAATCCAAGATAACAAATCTATTAATTGCTTTATTATCTGACAATCCAAGACTACAAATCGATCAATTGCTTTATTATCTGACAATCCAAGACTACAAATCTATCAATTGCTTTATTATCAGACAATTTAAGAATACAAATCTATCAATTGTTTTATTACCAGACAATCCAAGAATACAAATGTATCAATTGTTTTATTACCAGACAATCCAAGACTGCAAATCTATCAATTGTTTTATTACCAGATAATACTGCAAAGGTATCATTTGTTTTATTACCAGACAATGTAAGACTACAAATCTATCAATTGTTTTATTACCAGACAATACTGCAAATCTATCAATTGTTTTATTACCAGACAATCCAAGACTGCAAATCTATCATTTGTTTTATTACCTGACATTCCAAGACTACAAATCTATCAATTGTTTTATTACCTGACAATCCAAGACTGCAAATCTATCAATTGTTTTATTACCAGACAATCCAAGACTGCAAATCTATCATTTGTTTTATTATCTGACAATCCAAGACTACAAATGTATCAATTGTTTTATTACCTGACAATCCAAGACTGCAAATCTATCAATTGTTTTATTACCAGACAATCCAAGACTACAAATCTATCAATTGTTTTATTATCTGACAATCCAAGACTACAAATCTATCAATTGTTTTATTATCTGACAATCCAAGACTGCAAATCTATCAATTGTTTTATTACCAGACAATCCAAGACTGCAAATCTATCAATTGTTTTATTACCAGACAATCCAAGACTACAAATCTATCAATTGTTTTATTACCAGACAATCCAAGACTGCAAATCTATCATTTGTTTTATTACCTGACATTCCAAGACTACAAATCTATCAATTGTTTTATTACCAGACAATCCAAGACTGCAAATGTATCAATTGTTTTATTACCAGACAATCCAAGACTGCAAATCTATCATTTGTTTTATTACCTGACAATCCAAGACTACAAATCTATCAATTGTTTTATTACCTGACAATCCAAGACTGCAAATGTATCAATTGTTTTATTACCAGACAATCCAAAACTGCAAATCTATCAATTGTTTTATTACCAGACAATCCAAGACTGCAAATCTATCGATTGTTTTATTATCTAACAATCCAAGACTGCAAATCTATCAATTGTTTTATTACCAGACAATCCAAAACTGCAAATCTATCAATTGTTTTATTACCAGACAATCCAAGACTGCAAATCTATCAATTGTTTTATTATCTGACAATCCAAGACTGCAAATCTATCAATTGTTTTATTACCAGACAATCCAAGACTGCAAATCAATTAATTGTTTTATTACCAGACAATACTGCAAATGTATCAATTGTTTTATTACCAGACAATCCAAGACTGCAAATCTATCAATTGTTTTATTACCAGACAATCCAAGACTGCAAATCTATCAATTGTTTTATTACCAGACAATCCAAGACTGCAAATCTATCAATTGTTTTATTATCTGACAATCCAAGACTGCAAATCTATCAATTGTTTTATTACCAGACAATCCAAGACTGCAAATCTATCATTTGTTTTATTACCAGACAATCCAAGACTGCAAATCTTTCAATTTTTTTATTACCAGACAATCCAAGACTGCAAATCTATAAATTGTTTTATTACCAGACAATCCAAGACTACAAATCTATCAATTGTTTTATTACCTGACAATCCAAGACTACAAATCTTTTAATTGTTTTATTACCAGACAATCCAAGACTGCAAATCTATCAATTGTTTTATTACCAGACAATCCAAGACTGCAAATCTATCAATTGTTTTATTATCTGACAATCCAAGACTGCAAATCTATCAATTGTTTTATTACCAGATAATCCAAGACTGCAAATCTATCATTTGTTTTATTACCAGACAATCCAAGACTGCAAATCTTTCAATTTTTTTATTACCAGACAATCCAAGACTGCAAATCTATCAATTGTTTTATTACCAGACAATCCAAGACTACAAATCTATCAATTGTTTTATTACCTGACAATCCAAGACTACAAATCTTTCAATTGTTTTATTACCAGACAATCCAAGACTGCAAATCTATCAATTGTTTTATTACCAGACAATCCAAGACTGCAAATCTATCAATTGTTTTATTATCTGACAATCCAAGACTGCAAATCTATCAATTGTTTTATTACCAGACAATCCAAGACTGCAAATCTTTCAATTTTTTTATTACCAGACAATCCAAGACTGCAAATCTATCATTTGTTTTATTACCTGACATTCCAAGACTACAAATCTATCAATTGTTTTATTACCTGACAATCCAAGACTGCAAATCTATCAATTGTTTTATTACCAGACAATCCAAGACTGCAAATCTATCATTTGTTTTATTATCTAACAATCCAAGACTACAAATGTATCAATTGTTTTATTACCTGACAATCCAAGACTGCAAATCTATCAATTGTTTTATTACCAGACAATCCAAGACTGCAAATCTATCAATTGTTTTATTATCTGACAATCCAAGACTACAAATCTTTCAATTGTTTTATTACCTTACAATCCAAGACTACAAATCTATCAATTGTTTTATTACCTGACAATCCAAGATTACAAATCTATCAATTATTTTATTACCTGACAATCCAAGACTGCAGATCTATCAATTGTTTTATTACCAGACAATCCAAGACTACAAATCTATCAATTGTTTTATTATCTGACAATCCAAGACTACAAATCTATCAATTGTTTTATTACCAGACAATCCAAGACAGCAAATGTATCAATTGTTTTATTACCAGATAATACTGCGAATGTATCAATTGTTTTATTACCTGACAATCCAAGACTACAAATCTATCAATTGTTTTATTAACAGACAATCCAAGACTGCAAATCTATCAATTGTTTTATTACCAGACAATCCAAGACTACAAATCTATCAATTGTTTTATTATCTGACAATCCAAGACTGCAAATCTATCAATTGTTTTATTACCAGACAATCCAAGACTGCAAATCTATCAATTGTTTTATTACCAGACAATACTGCAAATGTATCAATTGTTTTATAACCAGACAATCCAAGACTGCAAATCTATCAATTGTTTCATTACCAGACAATCCAAGACTGCAAATCTATCAATTGTTTTATTACCAGACAATCCAAGACTGCAAATCTATCAATTGTTTTATTATCTGACAATCCAAGACTGCAAATCTATCAATTGTTTTATTACCAGACAATCCAAGACTGCAAATCTATCATTTGTTTTATTACCAGAAAATCCAAAACTGCAAATCTATCAATTGTTTTATTACCAGACAATCCAAGACTGCAAATCTATCAATTGTTTTATTACCAGACAATCCAAGACTGCAAATCTATCAATTGTTTTATTACCAGACAATCCAAGACTACAAATCTATCAATTGTTTTATTACCAGACAATCCAAGACTGCAAATCTATTATTTGTTTTATTACCAGACAATCCAAGACTACAAATCTATCAATTGTTTTATTACCAGACAATCCAAGACTGCAAATCTATCAATTGTTTTATTACCAGACATTCCAAGACTGCAAATGTATCAATTGTTTTTTTACCAGACAATCCAAGACTGCAAATCTATCAATTGTTTTATTACCAGACAATCCAAGACTGCAAATCTATCAATTGTTTTATTACCAGACAATCCAAGACTACAAATCTATCAATTGTTTTATTACCAGACAATCCAAGACTGCAAATCTATTATTTGTTTTATTACCAGACAATCCAAGACTACAAATCTATCAATTGTTTTATTACCAGACAATCCAAGACTGCAAATCTATCAATTGTTTTATTACCAGACAATCCAAGACTGCAAATGTATCAATTGTTTTTTTACCAGACAATCCAAGACTGCAAATGTATCAATTGTTTTATTACCAGACAATCCAAGACTGCAAATCTATCAATTGTTTTATTACCAGACAATACTGCAAATGTATCAATTGTTTTATTACCAGACAATCCAAGACTGCAAATCTATCATCTGTTTTATTACCAGACAATCCAAGACTGCAAATCTATCAATTGTTTTATTACCAGACAATCCAAGACTGCAAATCTATCAATTGTTTTATTACCAGACAATCCAAGACTGCAAATGTATCAATTGTTTTATTACCAGACAATCCAAGACAGCAAATGTATCAATTGTTTTATTACCAGATAATACTGCGAATGTATCAATTGTTTTATTACCTGACAATCCAAGACTACAAGACTATCAATTGTTTTATTAACAGACAATCCAAGACTGCAAATCTATCAATTGTTTTATTACCAGACAATCCAAGACTACAAATCTATCAATTGTTTTATTATCTGACAATCCAAGACTGCAAATCTATCAATTGTTTTATTACCAGACAATCCAAGACTGCAAATCTATCAATTGTTTTATTATCTGACAATCCAAGACTGCAAATCTATCAATTGTTTTATTACCAGACAATCCAAGACTGCAAATCTATCATTTGTTTTATTACCAGACAATCCAAGACTGCAAATCTATCAATTGTTTTATTACCAGACAATCCAAGACTGCAAATCTATCAATTGTTTTATTACCAGACAATCCAAGACTGCAAATGTATCAATTGTTTTATTACCAGACAATCCAAGACTACAAATCTATCAATTGTTTTATTACCAGACAATCCAAGACTGCAAATCTATTATTTGTTTTATTACCAGACAATCCAAGACTACAAATCTATCAATTGTTTTATTATTAGACAATCCAAGACTGCAAATCTATCAATTGTTTTATTACCAGACAATCCAAGACTGCAAATGTATCAATTGTTTTTTTACCAGAGAATCCAAGACTGCAAATCTATCAATTGTTTTATTACCAGACAATCCAAGACTGCAAATCTATCAATTGTTTTATTACCAGACAATCCAAGACTACAAATCTATCAATTGTTTTATTACCAGACAATCCAAGACTGCAAATCTATTATTTGTTTTTTTACTAGACAATCCAAGACTACAAATCTATCAATTGTTTTATTACCAGACAATCCAAGACTGCAAATCTATCAATTGTTTTATTACCAGACAATCCAAGACTGCAAATGTATCAATTGTTTTTTTACCAGACAATCCAAGACTGCAAATGTATCAATTGTTTTATTACCAGACAATCCAAGACAGCAAATGTATCAATTGTTTTATTACCAGATAATACTGCGAATGTATCAATTGTTTTATTACCTGACAATCCAAGACTACAAATCTATCAATTGTTTTATTAACAGACAATCCAAGACTGCAAATCTATCAATTGTTTTATTACCAGACAATCCAAGACTACAAATCTATCAATTGTTTTATTATCTGACAATCCAAGACTGCAAATCTATCAATTGTTTTATTACCAGACAATCCAAGACTGCAAATCTATCAATTGTTTTATTACCTGACAATCCAAGACTACAAATCTATCAATTGTTTTATTACCAGACAATCCAAGACTACAAATCTATCAATTGTTTTATTACCAGACAATCCAAGACTGCAAATCTATCAATTGTTTTATTACCTGACAATCCAAGACTGCAAATCTATCAATTGTTTTATTACCTGACAATCCAAGACTACAAATCTATCAATTGTTTTTTTACCTGACAATCCAAGATTACAAATCTATCAATTGTTTTATTACCTGACAATCCAAGACTACAAATCTATCAATTGTTTTATTACCTGACAATCCAAGATTACAAATCTATCAATTGTTTTATTACCAGACAATCCAAGACTGCAAATCTATCAATTGTTTTATTAACAGACAATCCAAGATTACAAATCTATTAATTGCTTTATTATCTGACAATCCAAGACTACAAATTGATCAATTGCTTTATTATCTGACAATCCAAGACTACAAATCTATCAATTGCTTTATTATCAGACAATTTAAGAATACAAATCTATCAATTGTTTTATTACCAGACAATCATAGAATACAAATCTATCAATTGTTTTATTACCAGACAATCCAAGACTGCAAATCTATCAATTGTTTTATTACCAGATAATACTGCAAAGGTATCATTTGTTTTATTACCAGACAATCTAAGACTACAAATCTATCAATTGTTTTATTACCAGACAATACTGCAAATCTATCAATTGTTTTATTACCAGACAATCCAAGACTGCAAATCTATCATTTGTTTTATTACCTGACATTCCAAGACTACAAATCTATCAATTGATTTTATTACCTGACAATCCAAGACTGCAAATCTATCAATTGTTTTATTACCAGACAATCCAAGACTGCAAATCTATCAATTGTTTTATTATCTGACAATCCAAGACTACAAATCTTTCAATTGTTTTATTACCTGACAATCCAAGACTACAAATCTATCAATTGTTTTATTACCTGACAATCCAAGATTACAAATCTATCAATTGTTTTATTACCTGACAATCCAAGACTGCAGATCTATCAATTGTTTTATTACCAGACAATCCAAGACTACAAATCTATCAATTGTTTTATTATCTGACAATCCAAGACTACAAATCTATCAATTGTTTTATTACCAGACAATCCAAGACTGCAAATCTATCAATTGTTTTATTACCAGACAATCCAATACTGCAAATCTATCAATTGTTTTATTACCAGACAATCCAAGACTGCAAATCTATCAATTGTTTTATTACCAGACAATACTGCAAATGTATCAATTGTTTTATTACCAGACAATCCAAGACTGCAAATCTATCAATTGTTTCATTACCAGACAATCCAAGACTGCAAATCTATCAATTGTTTTATTACCAGACAATCCAAGACTGCAAATCTATCAATTGTTTTATTACCAGACAATCCAAGACTACAAATCTATCAATTGTTTTATTACCAGACAATCCAAGACTGCAAATCTATCAATTGTTTTATTACCAGACAATCCAAGACTGCAAATCTATCATTTGTTTTATTACCTGACATTCCAAGACTACAAATCTATCAATTGTTTTATTACCTGACAATCCAAGACTACAAATCTTTCAATTGTTTTATTACCAGACAATCCAAGACTGCAAATCTATCATTTGTTTTATTACCTGACATTCCAAGACTACAAATCTATCAATTGTTTTATTACCTGACAATCCAAGACTACAAATCTTTCAATTGTTTTATTACCAGACAATCCAAGACTGCAAATCTATCAATTGTTTTATTACCAGACAATCCAAGACTGCAAATCTATCAATTGTTTTATTACCAGACAATCCAAGACTGCAAATCTATCAATTGTTTTATTACCAGACAATCCAAGACTGCAAATCTATCATTTCTTTTATTATCTGACAATCCAAGATTACAAATCTATCAATTGTTTTATTACCTGACAATCCAAGACTGCAAATCTTTCAATTGTTTTATTACCAGACAATCCAAGACTGAAAATCTATCAATTGTTTTATTACCTGACAATCCAAGACTACAAATCTATCAATTGTTTTATTACCTGACAATCCAAGATTACAAATCTATCAATTGTTTTATTACCTGACAATCCAAGACTGCAAAGGTATCAATTGTTTTATTACCAGACCATATAAGACTGCAAATCTATCAATTGTTTTATTACCTGACAATCCAAGACTGCAAATCATCAATTGTTTTATTACCTGACAATCCAAGACTACAAATCTATCAATTGTTTTATTACCAGACAATCCAAGACTGCAAATGTATCAATTGTTTTATTACCTGACATTCCAAGACTACAAATCTATCAATTGTTTTATTACCTGACAATCCAAGACTGCAAATCTATCAATTGTTTTATTACCTGACAATCCAAGACTACAAATCTATCAATTGTTTTATTACCAGACAATCCAAGACTGCAAATGTATCAATTGTTTTATTACCAGACATTCCAAGACTACAAATCTATCAATTGTTTTATTACCTGACAATCCAAGACTGCAAATCTATCAATTGTTTTATTACCTGACAATCCAAGACTACAAATCTATCAATTGTTTTATTACCAGACAATCCAAGACTGCAAATGTATCAATTGTTTTATTACCAGACAATCCAAGACTGCAAATGTATCAATTGTTTTATTACCAGACAATCCAAGACTGCAAATGTATCAATTGTTTTATTACCAGACAATCCAAGACTGCAAATGTATCAATTGTTTTATTACCAGATAATACTGCGAATGTATCAATTGTTTTATTACCTGACAATCCAAGACTACAAATCTATCAATTGTTTTATTACCAGACAATCCAAGACTGCAAATGTATCAATTGTTTTATTACCAGACAATCCAAGACTGCAAATCTATCAATTGTTTTATTACCAGACAATCCAAGACTACAAATCTATCAATTGTTTTATTACCAGACAATCCAAGACTGCAAATCTATCAATTGTTTTATTATCAGACAATCCAATACTACAAATCGATCAATTGCTTTATTATCAGACAATCCAAGAATACAAATCTATCAATTGCTTTATTATCAGTCAATCCAAGACTGCAAATCTATCAATTGTTTTATTATCTGACAATCCAAGACTACAAATCTATCAATTGCTTTATTATCAGACAATCCAAGACTACAAATCTATCAATTGTTTTATTATCTGACAATCCAAGACTACAAATCTATCAATTGCTTTATTATCAGACAATCCAAGACTGCAAATCTTTCAATGGCTTTATAATCAGACAATCCAAGACTACAAATCTTTCTATTGCTTTGATTAAAATCTTATACTTAACTCGAAATTGGCTAAAGTAACTGTCTATTGATGGGGCTGGTCTGCAAGAGTTCTGTTCTCTGTCAGGTAGTAGGACGCCTTAGTGTTTTTTCAGGTTTTTGAAGATGTCTGCGAGGTCGGTGGTCCACACCCTTACACCTTACATTTGGGAATAGTGTAATTTTAGTTTACTTGGGTAATTTTACTAAACTTCCATAGTTCTAGTTGAGTTTGGTTAATGTTATGGTATTGAGTTTACTTCCGTAGTCACTTGACCTTCTAGGGTTGAGTTTGGTTGATGCTATGGTATTGCAATGTCCATCGTTAGTGCAATTTTACAATGTTGTGTCAATAAAAAGTAGATCTAGTTGATTGAAATTCACTGACTTGTCTGCAGAAAGTATTATTATTATTATATATATTTTTATTATTATAATAATAATAATATTATAATAATAATGATTATTATAAAAACGAACTAATAATTATTCTGTGGCACTGCCAGAGTCGAGCTTAGTTAGAGAGAAACAAAATTTATTGTAATCCCTTTTACAGTGTCTACAGAGAAATTTTCTGGTGATGTGGCAGGTCTGCAGCAGTACCACCCTCTGACAGGCAACGAGAATGTTCCTTGAATTATTATTATTATTATTATTGCTATTGCATTTAAAAAAATCACCAACGCCAAGAAAAAAAAATGACATTCACAATGTTTTTATTGAATGATAGTTTTGTAGATCTATCATGGCCGGCCTTAGATAATTGGAGGCCCTAGGGGAAGTACATTTGGTGGCCCTAAATGAAATAGAAGAATAAAAATTAAAAAAACAGCGAAACAAAAAACTAAAATTCAATTTATTCAAAACCTAGTTTACTGCATGTTATGAAGTGTATGTGTTTGTGTTTATATGGTGACGGTGGTAAGAGTTTAGCGATTGGTTGTGAGTGATGCAACATAGGTGGCATTGTCGTCACTAGGTCTTAGGACAGACGACTCCAGAACGTGAGACTGATAGGTTGTGTTATTGCAGTGAGTTAGATTTCGTTAAAGGAAATTATTACTAAAGTCTAGTACATTGATTTTATTTCATATTCACTTGTTTTGTCTATGTTATAAATAAAGTTCTATTTAGTTTTGTTCACAAAAGGAAGTTAGTCAAGTTTTTTGGTTCAGTTTATAAGTTAATATCTACTACGGTTACCACATTTAGTTGTCTTCCAGCAGTTTGGTTCAGTTTATAAGTTAATATCTACTACGGTTACCACATTTAGTTGTCTTCCAGCAGTTTGGTTCAGTTTATAAGTTAATATCTACTACGGTTACCAAATTTAGTTGTCTTCCAGCAGTTTGGTTCAGTTTATAAGTTACTATCTACTACGGTTACCACATTTAGTTGTCTTCCAGCAGTTTGGTGCTACTACTCCACGCCTGCTAACACTACTCCAGTTATAGGTCTGTGGAGAAGTTTGGCTATTTCTTCTATAAAAATTCTTTTTAGACCTCTGCGAAGCCCCCACCAACTCGCCCTAGGCCCGGGGTCGGCAACCTGTAGCTCGCGAGCCACATGCGGCTCTTTGGCTGTGAAGCTGCGGCTCTTTAGTTCCATTCGAAAATATTAATTATTTTATCGAAACATTTTTAAAAATAGTTCTGAAATGTTTTAAAGAGCATTAGGCACCGATTCTATTTCTCAGCCACTTGTACTCGCTTTTCACCACACCCCTTCCACGTGACACGCGTCGTCACTGTCGTCATTCCGTCGGAAGCTCTCGAATGACTCAGTCGTCGGATGTTTTTATGTAGGTTTCAATTCTCTTTCGACGAAAGACAAAATGGCACTTTCACCACTCGCTTTGGCTGTGACGTATAGTGTGTTGTTTTAAATAAATGAGTTTTAAGTACTTAGAAGGGATTATCTTCTCAAAGGTAGGAGCAATCTATCAGTAACGCTAATCTGGTAGACTTTGCGGTACCACTGGAAATTGCACAAAAAGGCAACCCATTTACAGATGGTGAGTATGTCAAGACTGCTTCCTGCAGGCATCTGAAGAACTGTTTCGTGATTTCAAAAAACAAACCATAAATCTTGAAAAAAAAAAAAGATTTGCCACTATTCGCTAAAACAGTGCAAGATAGAATATCTAAAATGTCTTCAAATGTAACATTTTCGAGGGTGGAAGATATTCAGCTTCTGTCTTATCACTTGCTGTGGATGAGTCTTGCGACATATACACAGGGTACAAGTTGCCCTTTCTGTCAGGAATATGTCTTCCCAAAGTCCAAAAGAAGAACTTCTAAGATTGCTACCACTCCCAAGACAAACTAAAGGGGAATATAGAATGCCGTGCAAGAATACATTGAAGACAATAAGATCGATTTAAATAAAATCATTTCAAAAGCAACTTATGGAGCCAGAATATGACAGGAAAAAAAAAGGGACAACAACGATTCTTCGAAGCAAAATAAACCATGGAATTCTTACATTTCACTACATAATACACCAAGTAGCGCTTTGTGCCCAAAACAATATCCACCGAAATAGTTAAGGTCATAAAATTGGTAATCAGGATTGTTAACAGCATCTTGTCAAACGCCTTCTACCATCGTCAGTTTCAAGACATCTTAAAAGAAATGGAGACTCGGAATTCAGACCTCCTTCTTCCCAATTAAGTGCGAGGGCTTTCCAAAGGTTGAAACGTTTTGCTTTGCCTTTGTGCTTGAATGAAATAAATACATTTCTAAATGAAAAAGGTGTTAACCACCTTGAATTAGAGAACGACTAATAGTTGCAAAAAGTTTACTTTATGGTGGATATAACAGAAAAGTTAAATAAGCTGAATCTAAAACTACAAGGAAAGGGAAACATAGCCTATGTTTTGGTAGAAGAAATTGTTGGGTTTTTTTTAAGAAAAAAAAATTTTTTTTTACAGAAGATATTCAGAGCGCTAAGTTACTTCATTTTCAATGTCTAAAGCAGTATCGCTATAAAATTAGTGCAGCTTTTGACACGAATTACTTTAGCACAGTTATAAAAAAAATCAAAGATGAATTTCTTGACAGAATTGAGCAGTTCAAAACCAACAAAACCATTCAAGCATTCCTGGTGCACCATCTCAACACAAATAGTAACGAAATCTACATCAACATATATGATTTGATGCTGGATCAAATGCAATTACTCGATTTAAAAAGTAAAGCTTTGTGGTGTAGAAAGTTTAGAGTTAAAAAGCAAGTTGGAAGTGTTGGAGGGCCAGAAATGTAGGTACGTAACGCAACAAAAAAAATGGACAGCTTTAAAAGGAATGCCGCGAGTTGATTCGGCGCATGGTATAATCTTCCAGATTTCTATAAAGTTGGTGAAGAAGTTGGCATTTGGAATGCTGGCTATCTTTGGATGGACATATTCGTGGCTGGAATATAATTAAAAGAGAAGTATGAAAACAACTAATACATGAAAATCCGGAGTTTCAAACTAAAAACAAGTTATGAGCCAAATTGATCCAAACTATCTAAAACCTTGCAAAGCCATGGCTCCCATTGCATTTATTTGCTCAATTGTTTTTTTTATTGAAGAATAAATAGTGTGAGTACTATTTATAGTTGGCAGGCGAGAAAAAACTTTTGTGGCTCTTTTAAAACTTTTAAATTTTGTAAATTGTACTTTTTGGCTCTTACGACTCAGAAGGTTGCCGACCCCTGCCCTAGGCGGCTGCGTAGTTTGCCTATGCCTAAGGCCGACCATGCTGCATGCACTAGTTCTAGCTTTGCACAAATGTTATCTGAGGACGGATGGAATCTTGGATTGAACTGTTGAACACTCACGTGCACTGGACATTGCACAAGAGGCATCAACCATGCAGAAGATGCCCCCCTCCACCCATCCACTAGAAGGCTGAGAGGGGGGGGGAGAAAGAGGCGTTAAAGTGGTCAGGCCAAAAAGTTCAATGACTAGTCTTGTCTATCTTATAACAAGTGTTCAAATCACATCTCTAGCTTTGAAAAGACAATAACAAGTGTTCAAATCACATCGCTTGCTTTGAAAAGACAAGAACAATTGCTATAATTTCTAACTTTGAAAAGACAAGAACAATTGCTATAATTTCTAACTTTGAAAAGACAAGAACAATTGCTATAATTTCTAACTTTGGAAAGACAAGAACAATTGCTATAATTTCTAACTTTGAAAAGACAAGAACAATTGCTATAATTTCTAACTTTGAAAAGACAAGAACAATTGCTATAATTTCTAACTTTGGAAAGACAAGAACAATTGCTATAATTTCTAACTTTGGAAAGACAAGAACAATTGCTATAATTTCTAACTTTGAAAAGACAAGAACAATTGCTATAATTTCTAACTTTGAAAAGACAAGAACAATTGCTATAATTTCTAACTTTGAAAAGACAAGAACAATTGCTATAATTTCTAACTTTGAAAAGACAAGAACAATTGCTATAATTTCTAACTTTGGAAAGACAAGAACAATTGCTATAATTTCTAACTTTGGAAAGACAAGAACAATTGCTATAATTTCTAACTTTGGAAAGACAAGAACAATTGCTATAATTTCTAACTTTGGAAAGACAAGAACAATTGCTATAATTTCTAACTTTGGAAAGACAAGAACAATTGCTATAATTTCTAACTTTGGAAAGACAAGAACAATTGCTATAATTTCTAACTTTGAAAAGACAAGAACAATTGCTATAATTTCTAACTTTGAAAAGACAAGAACAATTGCTATAATTTCTAACTTTGAAAAGACAAGAACAATTGCTATAATTTCTAACTTTGAAAAGACAAGAACAATTGCTATAATTTCTAACTTTGAAAAGACAAGAACAATTGCTATAATTTCTAACTTTGAAAAGACAAGAACAATTGCTATAATTTCTAACTTTGGAAAGACAAGAACAATTGCTATAATTTCTAACTTTGGAAAGACAAGAACAATTGCTATAATTTCTAACTTTGGAAAGACAAGAACAATTGCTATAATTTCTAACTTTGAAAAGACAAGAACAATTGCTATAATTTCTAACTTTGAAAAGACAAGAACAATTGCTATAATTTCTAACTTTGAAAAGACAAGAACAATTGCTATAATTTCTAACTTTGGAAAGACAAGAACAATTGCTATAATTTCTAACTTTGGAAAGACAAGAACAATTGCTATAATTTCTAACTTTGGAAAGACAAGAACAATTGCTATAATTTCTAACTTTGGAAAGACAAGAACAATTGCTATAATTTCTAACTTTGGAAAGACAGCTAGACATAATGTGGTGCGCCACTTGAACACATTGAGAAAATAGAACTTCTATTGGATAATGCAGGAAGTAGATTTTTAGGAGCTCTTCTATTTCTATGCTCCATTTGATCCTAATCAACTGTCTGCTTTCTAATCGTATTAGCTGGCCATTTTCAGAGTACGCAGACTCAGCTGAGAACGCTCAGGTGGGAAAAGGTTTGCGATGCCTGGAATCGCAGTCGTTAAAAAATATATTTAAACATTCTTATAAATAAAAACTTTACAATCTTGTTTCGAAAAAGGATTTATGTTTATGTTAAAACGTTTTCTACATTTCGTTTGGAAAAAAACAAAAAGGGTTATTTTCAGAAAACCATGAGTGACAACTCTATCAACAGAACGGCAATGCGCGATGGTGTAAACGAATTTAGACGTGAATAGCAGTCGGAAGCACAAACTTCACAGCTGTCTTCGGACGCAGCCAGGGCTGGATTTAAATGTGTGGAGGCTCGGGGAGGGGGGGCAGAAGTTTTGTAGAGACCCCTACAATTTTCAAAAGCTTTAATAACGAACCATTTAATAAATAATAATACTTATATCTAAAATCATGTTCTCGTTTAGAAGAAAGAAACAGAGCTCCAGTACATTTAATATCATTGTCCTTTTTTAAAAAATTTCAATATGCAAATTTTAGATTAAAAAAAATATTTTTTTCTTTTTTAGTTTGTGGAGGGTAATGCCTGCGGTAGATTCACAGCTCTATATCCGAAGCTGCAATTAGATATTACAAGCGTGCTACAAGCGAGCACTTCTTCAACGCAACAGTGTTGTCAGCCGGCTAAAGGTTTGAAGTGTTTGCGGTAAAAATACGAAAAGAAAGCTAGAAAATTACAACTTACAAGTTTTTATCTCTTTTGTGGAGGCCCATTCCTTGTGGATTCCCCAGGGCGTGCCCTCCCTTAAATCCGGCCCTTGGTGCCGCTAAAAACAGATGATCCACACTTCACTTTTGTTTTCACTTTTCTAATTAATAAAATTATTGCCAATAAATCATTGCGCCTACATGTCAACTAATCCTACAGCCTACATGTCCTACAGCCTACATGTCCTTCAGCCTACATGTCCTACAGCATACATGTCCTACAGCCTACATGTCCTACAGCCTACATGTCCTACAGCCTACATGTCCTACAGCCTACATGTCAACTAATCCTACAGCCTACATGTCAACTAATCCTACAGCCTACATGTCAACTAATCCTACAGCCTACATGTCAACTAATCCTACAGCCTACATGTCAACTAATCCTACAGCCTACATGTCAACTAATCCTACAGCCTACTCCTGTTTTTGGGCTGAGGGAATGTTGTAATTAGGTGAAGATAAGGTCGTCAAGCTGAAGAGAGAGAGAGAGAGAGAGAGCGAGAGAGAGAGACTCTATGAAAGAATAGAGATGAGGTAGGGGAGTGCAGCAAAACAATAAAAGTCATATTGAGTGCTGAATACATAATTCTGGTAATTTCTCTAAGATGTTTTCATTAGAAGGTGTTACAAATTACACGAAGGTAAGTTCAAGGATTCTTAAATTTCATGGGACAGACATCATTCAAGAGTTTAAAAAAAAAACGAATTTAAAAAACAGGTTTACTAAATAGACCTAGATCTTTCGCATGACACCATTGGGATCCAAACTAACGTTTGATTTATATTGTTTTCTCGTTTCATTTAAGACTTAGCGAATGTGATCATGCTTGGTTCCAAGTTCCTGTCCTTAAGATTTGGTAGAGCTTGTACAGAGGAGTGACGTGTTTGAATCTCGGTGAAGGTTGGGATTTTGAACTTTGGGATTTTGAACTTTGGGATTTTGAGCTTTGGGATTTTGAGTTCTGGGATTTAGACCTTTGGGATTTTGAGCTTTGGGATTTTGAATTTTGGGATTTTGAGCTTTAGGATTTTGAACTTTGGAATTTTGAGCGTTGGGATTTTGAACTTTGGGATTTTGAGCTTTGGAATTTTGAACTTTGGAATTTGGAACTTAGGGATTTTGAATTTTGGGATTTTGAGCTTTGGGATTTCGACCTTTGGAATTTTGAGCTTAGGGATTTTGAACTTTAGGATTTTGAGCTTTAGGATTTTGAACTTTGGGATTTTGAGCTTTGGGATTTTGAACTTTGGGATTATGAGGACGCCCATGAATCCTCCCAACTCTATTGGGTACCTGACATTAGTTGGGGAAAGTAAAAGTGGTTGGTCGTTGTGCTGGCTACATTTGTAACCGTCCACTATGGAAACAGATGTGATCTTTACATCATCTGCACTGTAGATTAACAGATTTGAAAGGGGTACCGGGACAAGTAAAATCTTAAAAGACGGAGAATATCATAAAAAAAAACAACAAATTAAATCAATATTCTCCATAGATATCGAATAAGTCACCTTTACAGACCAACATATATTATACCCAAACTGGAACAATTTCTTATCCGATAATGATCAGATCACAAATCTATATATATAGAGAGAGAGAGATTGGTACGTACGTAACTCTTTTTCAAGCTGTAAGGGAAGTCGCCCCGAATCTAGGAAAACCAATCTTTTCTGTCTTAGAAAAGTAATGATCTTTAGTTTTCAAAGTTTAAACATAAAGCAATACCATTTTGCGGATTTTAAAAAAAAATTTGAACGGGCTTTTAATCACAGATTTATATATTCAGACAAATATATTATACTAGACATATGTTACCCGCGACCCGCGGGTCTTTATTTGCGCATTACTGTCGATATAGTCACTGAGAGTGTTTTGTAAACAATTAAACGAAATAATAATGTAATAAGTAAAGCGAATGTGTCAATGTAAAAATAGTGTGAATGAAGCTATCAAATCAAAATAGCTAATAGGCTTAATTAAATCCATTTTTTTTTTCAAATTAAAACATTTGCTTGTAGGCCTACATATATTTGATTAAAATTTGAGATGAATAGACTAAATTTTGTATGTTCATGTGTATAAAGTATAAAGTAGATCTTGAGGTAGACGTAGATCTAAATCTACACTAATCTAGAGTTCTGTGCCGCGCATGCGTGAACTTTTTTTCATGAATGAATATAGGCCTATCTCAACACGGCTACGCAGCTTTAGCAAACAGCGAACGAATGTATTAAAAATGCTTTAGAAAAACAAATTTGAATGTTAATTTGATTAAAATATCAAATGAATGGACAATAATTAGTATGTTTATGTGTTAAAGCATAAAACTATCTTTGCGAAAAGA
This sequence comes from Biomphalaria glabrata, assembly GCF_947242115.1. Lineage (NCBI taxonomy): Eukaryota > Metazoa > Mollusca > Gastropoda > Planorbidae > Biomphalaria > Biomphalaria glabrata. The sequence goes on from NC_074717.1 coordinate 28,994,483, forward strand.
AGTTTTATCATCTTAGAGTTCAGTAAGAGTTTTAGACCTAGGCCTAGGAATAGACTCAGACCTCAGAAGAGAGATGTGTTAATGTGTAACCATTTGGTAATGTCTAATGAAAGAATGTTCGCCAGGAAATCTGTAGATATCAGGAACTAATTTATGTAAAAAATGCTTTTGAATAATCTAGTGGATTGGATTTATATGTATGTTAAACTTAGCTAATGATCCTTTCACGTTATTTCTCTTTCGCTACGAAAATAAAATTAGGTTTGCGAAAATGGGTTTACCCGAGGTCGATACATTCTTATCTATTAAAAACGAAAAGAGCGATAGCTTTGTTAAATGAATGGGATTATAAAGTGAACAATTAAACGAAATTATATTTAGTACGCGATTCATGAATGAATATAGATCTAGGCCTATCTCAACTCGGCTTCGCAGCATTCGTAGGCGTATGTAGCTTTAGAAAACCAAATTTGAATGTTTATTTGATCAAAATATGAAATGAATGGTCTTTAATTAATATGTTTTTGTGTTAAAGTATAAAACTATCTGTGCGAAGAGAAGTTTTATCATCTTAGAGTTGAATTAGAGTTTTAGATCTAGGGATGGGATTATAAAGTAAACAATTAAACGAATTAATATTTAGTACGCGATTCATTACGGAATTGTCTAATGAAAGAATGTTCGTCAGGAAATCTGTAATCACAGATATAAGGAACTAATTAATGTAAAAAATGCTTTTGAAACACAAAATTGAAGGTTAATTTTATTATATATTGAAATCAATGGATCTTCTTTTGTCTTTTCATGTGTCAAAGTAAAAAACTATCTGCGCAAAGTGTATTTCTTAAAATTAGATCTAGGTCTAAATCCTTTCTATCTTTTCTCATGTCAACATTGTAGACATGGCCTAGATCCATAAAATACTATAGCTGTAATAGAGTCGGACTTTATTTTTTTTGAGGGTCTTAAGTTTGTTTTAGGGCTACAATACATACATTACGGTCTAAGTTGGTACCCAAGGAACATTCCTGCCTAGTTTTATCAAGATTGGTCAAGCGGTTTTGATGTCTATAAGTAACATACATCCATACATACATACATACACCACACATTCTACTTTATAATATAGATAAAGACATTTCCATTGAGATAATGTTTCGAAAATCCTAGATCGAAATAATTCACGTCTGTTGATTTAAATCATCTTATGTACATTTAAATAGATTGATTACCTAGATTTTTCTAGATTATGTAACTAAAAATTGCAAAATAATAATTATGAGACGAGAATACTTTTATTTTTGATGTTCAATTACTTGGTTAAATTTGGTTTAGATCTAAACGTTAAATTCAATGTTACATGTATTTACTTCTTATAACTACTTGTCAAAACAACGCCTTGTTTCAGCTTTTTTGAAAATTTTCACGATATTTTTGTGTCCATGTCCAGTCTAAGGTATAATATATACATGTCTGTGGTCACCTTTAATTCATTTGGGGCCACCAAATTCACTTCGCCTAAGGCCTCCTATTATCTAAGGGCGGCCCTGGAGCGGAGCTGCAAAAGATTTAAAAGAACCCACTATCCTATTTGTACACGATGGACCACCAGCTTTATTAAGAACAAATCCAAGACTTGCCTTGTGTCCTGTGAAGTGTAGACTCCTTGACCTAGACTCTAAATCTAGTTGTGTGACCTGTCTAGCTGAAATAGGCCAAAGCTCTTGAGGCTCCAGGAACGTGTAATATTATTAAAGCTATACATTCTGCACCAGTAGAGATCTCTTTTATTTTCATGCTCACCCGACGCCTGGTTCAACTCAGTTCCAATTACTTCATTTATGAAATAGCTGATGTGGCTGATCAATATATACAATTGAAATTTCTCACTAAATGGTATTCGGGGTCAGATTAAACAGAGAAGGCCCACGGCCCACACACAAGAGTTTTGTTTGTTAGAATTTTGTTCGTAAGAGTTTTGTTTGTTAGACTTTTGTTTGTTAGACTTTTGATTGTCAGAGTTGTGTTTGTTGAGTTTTATTAGCGGTCCCCGAAAGGGGAAAAGACGCTATTAGTCTTGTGTGGCCTGTCTGTCCGTCCGTCTGTCCGTCCGTCCGTCCGTCCGTCTGTCCCGTTAAGATCTCGTAAACTAGAAAAGATAGTGAAAATCCGACATCACAATATTTTAGACCATTCAAAGTTCTGAAAGAGAAAATTCTAATTCTTAAAATCATTTATGCAAACAGTTTTTTTCATAAAAAAATATACCACTTTTACAACTATTCACTATTAATAGTAACAAACACTTCAGGCTCTTTGTTAGGGGAGCAGACAGTTTACCATATTTGTGACACATATATGCAAACGGTTGTAGATTTTTTATCAAATTTTTTTAAATATATTTAAGTTATGTAAGTTCTGTTATACTAAGTACTATATTTTCCAAAATTTAAAAGAGAAAAAATCTATTTAGTATGCATATAAGTCAGATATAATTTAAAACACAATGAATAAGTAGTTTTTCATATTATTACGTAAACTGCAACGTAGTATCTATCATGGAACACCGAAACAAAGAAAAAAATTTTTTTTAACGGGAATGTATTTTATTCTTGAGGAATAAGATATTGGCCCTTTACAAAACAATTAGATCAATTAGATATTCATTATAAGACATCAGTTAGGCCAGGTTCACATCTAACTTCACATTCACTTTCACCTATCCTTTGGTCTGCTGGACCGCTGGGGCACCACACAAGATCTGTTAACCTTTTTTTCTCCATTATTTTCTGTTATTTGTCTTTGATAGAATTTCATTCTGATAATATTGAAAACTGCCCTTTTACCAGCCTGGGTGGACCACTTCGGGGGGCGATTTTCAGTTTGTGTTTCCACACAAAATGTCTTTGTAACCTTGTTTGTTAGACTTTTGTCTATTGATATTGTAGCCAGCTATCTATGAAATAAAAAAAAAAAAAACAGAATGACTTTGGTTGATTTGAATACTCTTATAAAATTGTTCATTTTACTTACTTCATTATTTTTAACCACCTCCTGGCGCACAAGGCATCAAGATTCCAGTTCAAAACAAAACAAAATCCATCTAGACCTACTGCCTCACTCTCCCCATCCAAACACAACCGAAAAAAAAAATTCCTAATTGAGTGAGTCGTTTCTTTTTGTTATCCTTTTGATAACGTTCACCAACACCCGTACAAGATAAAGTAGCTAATAATAATAAAAATAATAACCTATAATGATAACATTTTTGCTGTCTATCAAGGAGACACTGCTTCTGCCACAGCAGTAGAAAATATTTCCACTATCAAGGGGAGACCAGTAAATTGAGTTGGAATCTCAAGCGAGACCAAACTTTATAGAAGGCCAGAACACTGACCTGCAACGTCACAACCTGTGGGCAGCTTAGACCAATAGCTGGTAGCCACGTCGTGCAGTACCAGGCCTTCTATAACGAATGGTCTCGTCTGAGGTCTAGCAGCGCCATCTAGTGACCATTAGGTTGTTTTCAAGTGTAAAAATGCAAAAATTGCGTTGCCACCGAATGATTGTAGAATTCTAGACTGCTCCTAAACTCTGTTTTGTACAAATATTTCTGCTATATATAATCCATTTCCCTTGACATTTTATATATCTATAATTGATTTGCGTTGTTTCCTTACAAGTGACTTTCTAGTCATTTGAATGATTGGCTGAATGGAATCTCCCTTAGCAACTGCAACTTCCGCTTTGCACTCTTTCATTTTCAATCTCTGAACCTTAGTTTTAATGTTTTCCCATTGAATTGCGTGGCAGTGGAAGATTTGAGGGAAGCATCTGGAAAAAAGTAAAACGAAAGTTCAACGACACAACATGACTTGATGCACGGACCAAGGACACAACATGACTTGATGCATGGACCAACGATACAACAGACCAAGAAGAATGACCTCCGACCAACATCTGAGATATTTACCGTACACAGCAAGAGGAATGACCTCCGACCAACATCTGAGATTTTTATCGTACAGAGCAAGAAGAATGACCTCCGACCAACATCTGAGATATTTACAGAACACAGCAAGAGGAATGACCTTGTCAATGAATGACATGACGAATACCAGAGACTGACTCAATGGTGTAATACTGGGTTCTTACTTCCTGAAGTGCTCTAGACACGTGACGAGACAAACACTATACGACTGACTCAATGGTGTAATACTGGGTTCTTACTTCCTGAAGTGCTCTAGACACGTGACGAGACAAACACTATACGACTGACTCAATGGTGTAATACTGGGTTCTTACTTCCTGAAGTGCTCTAGACACGTGACGAGACAAACACTATACGACTGACTCAATGGTGTAATACTGGGTTCTTACTTCCTGAAGTGCTCTAGACACGTGACGAGACAAACACTATACGACTGACTCAATGGTGTAATACTGGGTTCTTACTTCCTGAAGTGCTCTAGACACGTGACGAGACAAACACTATACGACTGACTCAATGGTGTAATACTGGGTTCTTACTTCCTGAAGTGCTCTAGACACGTGACGAGACAAACACTATACGACTGACTCAATGGTGTAATACTGGGTTCTTACTTCCTGAAGTGCTCTAGACACGTGACGAGACAAACACTATACGACTGACTCAATGGTGTAATACTGGGTTCTTACTTCCTGAAGTGCTCTAGACACGTGACGAGACAAACACTATACGACTGACTCAATGGTGTAATACTGGGTTCTTACTTCCTGAAGTGCTCTAGACACGTGACGAGACAAACACTATACGACTGACTCAATGGTGTAATACTGGGTTCTTACTTCCTGAAGTGCTCTAGACACGTGACGAGACAAACACTATACGACTGACTCAATGGTGTAATACTGGGTTCTTACTTCCTGAAGTGCTCTAGACACGTGACGAGACAAACACTATACGACTGACTCAATGGTGTAATACTGGGTTCTTACTTCCTGAAGTGCTCTAGACACGTGACGAGACAAACACTATACGACTGACTCAATGGTGTAATACTGGGTTCTTACTTCCTGAAGTGCTCTAGACACGTGACGAGACAAACACTATACGACTGACTCAATGGTGTAATACTGGGTTCTTACTTCCTGAAGTGCTCTAGACACGTGACGAGACAAACACTATACGACTGACTCAATGGTGTAATACTGGGTTCTTACTTCCTGAAGTGCTCTAGACACGTGACGAGACAAACACTATACGACTGACTCAATGGTGTAATACTGGGTTCTTACTTCCTGAAGTGCTCTAGACACGTGACGAGACAAACACTATACGACTGACTCAATGGTGTAATACTGGGTTCTTACTTCCTGAAGTGCTCTAGACACGTGACGAGACAAACACTATACGACTGACTCAATGGTGTAATACTGGGTTCTTACTTCCTGAAGTGCTCTAGACACGTGACGAGACAAACACTATACGACTGACTCAATGGTGTAATACTGGGTTCTTACTTCCTGAAGTGCTCTAGACACGTGACGAGACAAACACTATACGACTGACTCAATGGTGTAATACTGGGTTCTTACTTCCTGAAGTGCTCTAGACACGTGACGAGACAAACACTATACGACTGACTCAATGGTGTAATACTGGGTTCTTACTTCCTGAAGTGCTCTAGACACGTGACGAGACAAACACTATACGACTGACTCAATGGTGTAATACTGGGTTCTTACTTCCTGAAGTGCTCTAGACACGTGACGAGACAAACACTATACGACTGACTCAATGGTGTAATACTGGGTTCTTACTTCCTGAAGTGCTCTAGACACGTGACGAGACAAACACTATACGACTGACTCAATGGTGTAATACTGGGTTCTTACTTCCTGAAGTGCTCTAGACACGTGACGAGACAAACACTATACGACTGACTCAATGGTGTAATACTGGGTTCTTACTTCCTGAAGTGCTCTAGACACGTGACGAGACAAACACTATACGACTGACTCAATGGTGTAATACTGGGTTCTTACTTCCTGAAGTGCTCTAGACACGTGACGAGACAAACACTATACGACTGACTCAATGGTGTAATACTGGGTTCTTACTTCCTGAAGTGCTCTAGACACGTGACGAGACAAACACTATACGACTGACTCAATGGTGTAATACTGGGTTCTTACTTCCTGAAGTGCTCTAGACACGTGACGAGACAAACACTATACGACTGACTCAATGGTGTAATACTGGGTTCTTACTTCCTGAAGTGCTCTAGACACGTGACGAGACAAACACTATACGACTGACTCAATGGTGTAATACTGGGTTCTTACTTCCTGAAGTGCTCTAGACACGTGACGAGACAAACACTATACGACTGACTCAATGGTGTAATACTGGGTTCTTACTTCCTGAAGTGCTCTAGACACGTGACGAGACAAACACTATACGACTGACTCAATGGTGTAATACTGGGTTCTTACTTCCTGAAGTGCTCTAGACACGTGACGAGACAAACACTATACGACTGACTCAATGGTGTAATACTGGGTTCTTACTTCCTGAAGTGCTCTAGACACGTGACGAGACAAACACTATACGACTGACTCAATGGTGTAATACTGGGTTCTTACTTCCTGAAGTGCTCTAGACACGTGACGAGACAAACACTATACGACTGACTCAATGGTGTAATACTGGGTTCTTACTTCCTGAAGTGCTCTAGACACGTGACGAGACAAACACTATACGACTGACTCAATGGTGTAATACTGGGTTCTTACTTCCTGAAGTGCTCTAGACACGTGACGAGACAAACACTATACGACTGACTCAATGGTGTAATACTGGGTTCTTACTTCCTGAAGTGCTCTAGACACGTGACGAGACAAACACTATACGACTGACTCAATGGTGTAATACTGGGTTCTTACTTCCTGAAGTGCTCTAGACACGTGACGAGACAAACACTATACGACTGACTCAATGGTGTAATACTGGGTTCTTACTTCCTGAAGTGCTCTAGACACGTGACGAGACAAACACTATACGACTGACTCAATGGTGTAATACTGGGTTCTTACTTCCTGAAGTGCTCTAGACACGTGACGAGACAAACACTATACGACTGACTCAATGGTGTAATACTGGGTTCTTACTTCCTGAAGTGCTCTAGACACGTGACGAGACAAACACTATACGACTGACTCAATGGTGTAATACTGGGTTCTTACTTCCTGAAGTGCTCTAGACACGTGACGAGACAAACACTATACGACTGACTCAATGGTGTAATACTGGGTTCTTACTTCCTGAAGTGCTCTAGACACGTGACGAGACAAACACTATACGACTGACTCAATGGTGTAATACTGGGTTCTTACTTCCTGAAGTGCTCTAGACACGTGACGAGACAAACACTATACGACTGACTCAATGGTGTAATACTGGGTTCTTACTTCCTGAAGTGCTCTAGACACGTGACGAGACAAACACTATACGACTGACTCAATGGTGTAATACTGGGTTCTTACTTCCTGAAGTGCTCTAGACACGTGACGAGACAAACACTATACGACTGACTCAATGGTGTAATACTGGGTTCTTACTTCCTGAAGTGCTCTAGACACGTGACGAGACAAACACTATACGACTGACTCAATGGTGTAATACTGGGTTCTTACTTCCTGAAGTGCTCTAGACACGTGACGAGACAAACACTATACGACTGACTCAATGGTGTAATACTGGGTTCTTACTTCCTGAAGTGCTCTAGACACGTGACGAGACAAACACTATACGACTGACTCAATGGTGTAATACTGGGTTCTTACTTCCTGAAGTGCTCTAGACACGTGACGAGACAAACACTATACGACTGACTCAATGGTGTAATACTGGGTTCTTACTTCCTGAAGTGCTCTAGACACGTGACGAGACAAACACTATACGACTGACTCAATGGTGTAATACTGGGTTCTTACTTCCTGAAGTGCTCTAGACACGTGACGAGACAAACACTATACGACTGACTCAATGGTGTAATACTGGGTTCTTACTTCCTGAAGTGCTCTAGACACGTGACGAGACAAACACTATACGACTGACTCAATGGTGTAATACTGGGTTCTTACTTCCTGAAGTGCTCTAGACACGTGACGAGACAAACACTATACGACTGACTCAATGGTGTAATACTGGGTTCTTACTTCCTGAAGTGCTCTAGACACGTGACGAGACAAACACTATACGACTGACTCAATGGTGTAATACTGGGTTCTTACTTCCTGAAGTGCTCTAGACACGTGACGAGACAAACACTATACGACTGACTCAATGGTGTAATACTGGGTTCTTACTTCCTGAAGTGCTCTAGACACGTGACGAGACAAACACTATACGACTGACTCAATGGTGTAATACTGGGTTCTTACTTCCTGAAGTGCTCTAGACACGTGACGAGACAAACACTATACGACTGACTCAATGGTGTAATACTGGGTTCTTACTTCCTGAAGTGCTCTAGACACGTGACGAGACAAACACTATACGACTGACTCAATGGTGTAATACTGGGTTCTTACTTCCTGAAGTGCTCTAGACACGTGACGAGACAAACACTATACGACTGACTCAATGGTGTAATACTGGGTTCTTACTTCCTGAAGTGCTCTAGACACGTGACGAGACAAACACTATACGACTGACTCAATGGTGTAATACTGGGTTCTTACTTCCTGAAGTGCTCTAGACACGTGACGAGACAAACACTATACGACTGACTCAATGGTGTAATACTGGGTTCTTACTTCCTGAAGTGCTCTAGACACGTGACGAGACAAACACTATACGACTGACTCAATGGTGTAATACTGGGTTCTTACTTCCTGAAGTGCTCTAGACACGTGACGAGACAAACACTATACGACTGACTCAATGGTGTAATACTGGGTTCTTACTTCCTGAAGTGCTCTAGACACGTGACGAGACAAACACTATACGACTGACTCAATGGTGTAATACTGGGTTCTTACTTCCTGAAGTGCTCTAGACACGTGACGAGACAAACACTATACGACTGACTCAATGGTGTAATACTGGGTTCTTACTTCCTGAAGTGCTCTAGACACGTGACGAGACAAACACTATACGACTGACTCAATGGTGTAATACTGGGTTCTTACTTCCTGAAGTGCTCTAGACACGTGACGAGACAAACACTATACGACTGACTCAATGGTGTAATACTGGGTTCTTACTTCCTGAAGTGCTCTAGACACGTGACGAGACAAACACTATACGACTGACTCAATGGTGTAATACTGGGTTCTTACTTCCTGAAGTGCTCTAGACACGTGACGAGACAAACACTATACGACTGACTCAATGGTGTAATACTGGGTTCTTACTTCCTGAAGTGCTCTAGACACGTGACGAGACAAACACTATACGACTGACTCAATGGTGTAATACTGGGTTCTTACTTCCTGAAGTGCTCTAGACACGTGACGAGACAAACACTATACGACTGACTCAATGGTGTAATACTGGGTTCTTACTTCCTGAAGTGCTCTAGACACGTGACGAGACAAACACTATACGACTGACTCAATGGTGTAATACTGGGTTCTTACTTCCTGAAGTGCTCTAGACACGTGACGAGACAAACACTATACGACTGACTCAATGGTGTAATACTGGGTTCTTACTTCCTGAAGTGCTCTAGACACGTGACGAGACAAACACTATACGACTGACTCAATGGTGTAATACTGGGTTCTTACTTCCTGAAGTGCTCTAGACACGTGACGAGACAAACACTATACGACTGACTCAATGGTGTAATACTGGGTTCTTACTTCCTGAAGTGCTCTAGACACGTGACGAGACAAACACTATACGACTGACTCAATGGTGTAATACTGGGTTCTTACTTCCTGAAGTGCTCTAGACACGTGACGAGACAAACACTATACGACTGACTCAATGGTGTAATACTGGGTTCTTACTTCCTGAAGTGCTCTAGACACGTGACGAGACAAACACTATACGACTGACTCAATGGTGTAATACTGGGTTCTTACTTCCTGAAGTGCTCTAGACACGTGACGAGACAAACACTATACGACTGACTCAATGGTGTAATACTGGGTTCTTACTTCCTGAAGTGCTCTAGACACGTGACGAGACAAACACTATACGACTGACTCAATGGTGTAATACTGGGTTCTTACTTCCTGAAGTGCTCTAGACACGTGACGAGACAAACACTATACGACTGACTCAATGGTGTAATACTGGGTTCTTACTTCCTGAAGTGCTCTAGACACGTGACGAGACAAACACTATACGACTGACTCAATGGTGTAATACTGGGTTCTTACTTCCTGAAGTGCTCTAGACACGTGACGAGACAAACACTATACGACTGACTCAATGGTGTAATACTGGGTTCTTACTTCCTGAAGTGCTCTAGACACGTGACGAGACAAACACTATACGACTGACTCAATGGTGTAATACTGGGTTCTTACTTCCTGAAGTGCTCTAGACACGTGACGAGACAAACACTATACGACTGACTCAATGGTGTAATACTGGGTTCTTACTTCCTGAAGTGCTCTAGACACGTGACGAGACAAACACTATACGACTGACTCAATGGTGTAATACTGGGTTCTTACTTCCTGAAGTGCTCTAGACACGTGACGAGACAAACACTATACGACTGACTCAATGGTGTAATACTGGGTTCTTACTTCCTGAAGTGCTCTAGACACGTGACGAGACAAACACTATACGACTGACTCAATGGTGTAATACTGGGTTCTTACTTCCTGAAGTGCTCTAGACACGTGACGAGACAAACACTATACGACTGACTCAATGGTGTAATACTGGGTTCTTACTTCCTGAAGTGCTCTAGACACGTGACGAGACAAACACTATACGACTGACTCAATGGTGTAATACTGGGTTCTTACTTCCTGAAGTGCTCTAGACACGTGACGAGACAAACACTATACGACTGACTCAATGGTGTAATACTGGGTTCTTACTTCCTGAAGTGCTCTAGACACGTGACGAGACAAACACTATACGACTGACTCAATGGTGTAATACTGGGTTCTTACTTCCTGAAGTGCTCTAGACACGTGACGAGACAAACACTATACGACTGACTCAATGGTGTAATACTGGGTTCTTACTTCCTGAAGTGCTCTAGACACGTGACGAGACAAACACTATACGACTGACTCAATGGTGTAATACTGGGTTCTTACTTCCTGAAGTGCTCTAGACACGTGACGAGACAAACACTATACGACTGACTCAATGGTGTAATACTGGGTTCTTACTTCCTGAAGTGCTCTAGACACGTGACGAGACAAACACTATACGACTGACTCAATGGTGTAATACTGGGTTCTTACTTCCTGAAGTGCTCTAGACACGTGACGAGACAAACACTATACGACTGACTCAATGGTGTAATACTGGGTTCTTACTTCCTGAAGTGCTCTAGACACGTGACGAGACAAACACTATACGACTGACTCAATGGTGTAATACTGGGTTCTTACTTCCTGAAGTGCTCTAGACACGTGACGAGACAAACACTATACGACTGACTCAATGGTGTAATACTGGGTTCTTACTTCCTGAAGTGCTCTAGACACGTGACGAGACAAACACTATACGACTGACTCAATGGTGTAATACTGGGTTCTTACTTCCTGAAGTGCTCTAGACACGTGACGAGACAAACACTATACGACTGACTCAATGGTGTAATACTGGGTTCTTACTTCCTGAAGTGCTCTAGACACGTGACGAGACAAACACTATACGACTGACTCAATGGTGTAATACTGGGTTCTTACTTCCTGAAGTGCTCTAGACACGTGACGAGACAAACACTATACGACTGACTCAATGGTGTAATACTGGGTTCTTACTTCCTGAAGTGCTCTAGACACGTGACGAGACAAACACTATACGACTGACTCAATGGTGTAATACTGGGTTCTTACTTCCTGAAGTGCTCTAGACACGTGACGAGACAAACACTATACGACTGACTCAAGTCCGTTCAGCAGACAACATGAAGATTTTATTTACAACATAATAATAATATACTGCACTCCTTGTTAGTGCTACAAGTCAAGAAATAATAATCATATCCGCATAACAGCGGTATCAAAAGTATCCAATACGTTAACAACAAATCACGTCCGCATCTCAGCGGGTAACAATAAGAACAATTACTACTAGTGACACTGGAGCTTCAACTATAGATATCCATTGAAATACGAATAATACCTTAATATCCAATAAGCACATTATGAAATCAACTCTCAAATATTATTAATCAACAATGACTAGTCCTTTGACTTTCATGCTATATGCATACATATACAAGTGTCCAGGAAGAAACGTCCAACCTGCCTGGACCGGGAGCAAGACCTTACTGACTTGACTTGACTTGACTCAAAGTCAACTTTGTTCATTCTACTTCCTGTTTTCTACATCAGGAATTCCACGTGTCTTTTAAACTATTAACATGACGTGAACTTTAGATCATGCAATGTCAACTAAGACTGTGACATTACGCCCTTTCCCTCAAAAAAAAAGATTTTGTAAAAATCTTTTAAAATTTAAGTAATAATACTATTATATGTATAGTCACATCTATTGAGAAAAAAATAATCTATACAAATGTACAATGTGCTCTACAATCTCTTGCACATGTCTTATCATGCTATCAAAAAATTTGATGAGACTAATATATGGTCTCATTTGACCTTACAATATTTGAAAAAATATTTGTCTGTGTAGACAATACTCATAGTTGTCAACATTATTTGAAAAAGCAAGTTGTCTTGTTTTTGTTTTTTACACAAAATTTCAAAGTAAATTCTCAATTCATCAATAGAATGCTTTCAATATTTATTTTACAACAGAGTGAGCAGCCATGAAAAATGCTCGTATACAAATATACTTAGTTTATCCCATCAGGTTACATAGTCAGATGAAAAATATTGACAATGGTTACATGGTGAAATGAAAAATATTGACATACATGGTCAAATGAAAAATATTGACAATGTTCTTTTAAAATAAATCAATGCAAGTGAAATATCTCTATAATAAATATTTATGTTGTCTCAATGGTTTGTGTATGAAAATAATGACAATGTTTTATGGGGAACGTCTAAATCATCAAAGTCATAAGCATATTAAAGCGTGAAGGTCGATATCATGATATTCATTTGGCTCATATGTCTTACTGTGAACTCAAGTTGCTTTAACATATGTATAAGTTACAATCTTCTCTCGAAAAAATGAATCAGCTTTTCACATTATGTAACATCAAATATATTACTTCGAGCCATTAATAGTGCTCCAATAGTCTTCATCAATCAAATACAATGTTCTTTCAAAAATCAAATATATTACTTTGAGCCATTAATAATGCTCCATTAGTTTTCTCATATCCATTCAATATTCTTCTCAAAATTAGTGTTATCATCACATAATATCAAATATACTGCTTGAGCCATCAATAATACTCCAATAGTTAGTTTTCTCATTAAATACAATCTTCTCCAAAAAATCAGTGTTTACGACACACATCAAATGTATTGCTTCACGAGCCATCAATAATGCTCCAATAATTTTCTCATATTAAATACAATCATCTCAAATCAAATATACTGCTTGAGCCATCCATAATGCTCCATTAGTTTCTCATATTAAATACAATCTTCTCCTCAAAATTCAGTGTCTACATCACACATCAAATATATATTGCTTCACGAGCCATCAATAATGCTCCAATAAATTTCTCATCAAGTATATCGTTTCAAGCCTCGAATTAAGCTCAAATAGTCTTCAAAACTGATATGTGGGAAAAAATAAATTCATCAGTGAAGATCAATGTCACAATCAAATCTATACAATTTACAAAGGTTATGTACATTTGAAAAAATGAAAAATACATTTCAATAAATAGTGTCACATATTCAGGTTCCAATATGAATGAGTTCTGTTCAAATGGACTCATGAAAAAATAATTTACACATATGCAAAAATTTGGACACATATGACCTTTTGAAGTGTCATGTTTACAAATACAATCAAAGTTATATGTGAATATGGCATCAATAGATTCAATGGATGAGTAATCAATAGTGACAAGTGTTGTGACAAAATGTATCAACACAAAATGTGATCATAGTATGAGAAATGTATCAATACAAAATAGGTACAAGAGCTCAAAAAATAAGGCTCTAATTCAAGTGATAGTATATATGTACACAATATTATTACTTCAAATATATCTTTGTAACATGTTATATGTGCAGTGAAAAAATGAAAAAAAAAAATTAATGAGAGAATAAAGAGATAAATTAAAGGATAAGTGACGAACACAAAAACAATATAGATAACAATACAGTCTGCTTTAAAAGAAATCAATAAATAGAAGACTTTGACAGGAGAATCACAAATATGTAAATACAAGACTTACACAAACAAACAATATGGATACGAAGAGAAATTACACTACGATTGTACAAACAAAACTATATACGACTAAACAAAAAAATTCTAAATGATCTAGTAGTCCCTACCGAACAAGGCTGGTCTACTCGGACCTTATTAGGACTAGGAGAACAAAAAGAAAATCCCTAAAGATCCCTATCAGATGAAGTGAAATGGAACGGAACAAATAAATTGTGCCGCTTCAGTCTCAAAACATAAGACAGACCCACGCCGACCGCCCTTTAAGGTAACAAATATAAAAAATGAAAATCAGATTAATATGGTTCCAAGAGTTATCTATCACTAACTCTCTATATAATCAACTTCAATTACTGCTATACCACAGCAAAATCAATGTACTTTATTAATCATATATCCAATTCTTAATTATTACTTACAGATTCTTTCTTTTGTAGCTTGTCAAATACAAATACAGCTTGAGTAGTTCCATAATAATCCATGGGTAAGGTAACTAAGTAATCCGATTGAGAATACACATCAATGTGAGCATCAAAGTAGTAGTAAAATAATCCAGTCATATGCCATAAGATGGCTCAAATGCTCAAGTAATGTCAAAAAATATTTCCGCTTGACCTTTACAATTAACACAAGTCCAACAGGTAATCCAAATAATCCAATAAGATAATCCAAGAGTTAAGTGTAGTAATGCAGGCACGTGTTATTTCTTCGGCGTACAACGATGACTAGGAGAGCGCCAATGGGTACAAGTTAGTCCAACTTCAACGTCAAAGATCAATAATCCAAAAGTACTTGAACATTCGTATAAATAATCCAACAGTACTTAAGTGGAAAACTTCAGCTTAGATAATCCAAATATGTAACGTCTCTGAAAAAACAGAATGACCATAAGTGAACAGAGGTCTAAATGGAGGACCTTCTGTATAGCAATGTAAGGTGAAACCTCGACAATGCAGGAGCGTGTCAAAAGTTGGTGACGAGCGCTCACGTGGAAACGATGTATCATCTGTCTTCAGGCGACGCCTTGAATTTTTCACCCACACAAATGTATCAGCTGTCTTCGAGCGACGCCTTGAGTTTTTCACCCACACAAATGTATCAGCTGTCTTCGAGCGACGCCTTGAGTTTTTCACCCGCACAAATGTATCAGCTGTCTTCGAGCGACGCCTTGAGTTTTTCACCCACACAAATGTCAGCTGTCTTCGGTTTCTGCCGATGGTGATGTCACGCCGTGCTCAATCTCAATAAGCAATAAGCATTGACCAGGTTTAAATATACAAGCTATTGATATTAAGTTCGAATTGGTCAATGATAAAGTGGACTCTAGTAAATACGGGTCAGGTCAACCGGTGAAAAAGTGCAGGCTCAGGTTAGTTCAATGATGATCTACTTGAATACTTGTGACTGGTTTCGCTTGAGTGGTGTCTGAGTTGAGTCCGTGCGTGTCTAGCACACAACATACTGTCCACCAAAAATGTAAATGTACGAAAATAATGACAATGTTTTGACAATGCAACTAAATCATGAAAGTCAAGAAAATATATTCTTCAATGATGATTTATGGGGAACGTCTACCTCCGACCAACATCTGAGATGTTTACCGTACACAGCAAGAGGAATGACCTCCGACCAACATCTGAGATGTTTACAGTACAGAGCAAGAAGAATGACCTCCGACCAACATCTGAAATGTTTACCGTACACAGTAAGAAGAATGACCTCCGACCAAAATCTGAGATATTTACAGTACAGAGCAAGAAGAATGACCTCCGACCAACATCTGAGATGTTTACCGTACACAGCAAGAAGAATGACCTCCGACCAAAATCTGAGATATTTACAGTACAGAGCAAGAAGAATGACCTCCGACCAACATCTGAGATGTTTACCGTACACAGCAAGAAGAATGACCTCCGACCAACATCTGAGATGTTTACCGTACACAGCAAGAAGAATGACCTCCGACCAACATCTGAGATGTTTACCGTACACAGCAAGAAGAATGACCTCCGACCAACATCTGAGATGTTTACCGTACACAGCAAGAAGAATGACCTCCGACCAACATCTGAGATGTTTACCGTACACAGCAAGAAGAATGACCTCCGACCAACATCTGAGATGTTTACCGTACACAGCAAGAAGAATGACCTCCGACCAACATCTGAGATATTTACAGTACAGAGCAAGAAGAATGACCTCCGACCAACATCTGAGATGTTTACCGTACACAACAAGAAGAATGACCTCCGACCAACATCTGAGATTTTTACCGTACAGAGCAAGAAGAAAGGAAATGAATACTTGATGATGACTTTGTAATATTCAGGAATATTGACTCTTTCAATTTCTGCAGTTCTAAATAAACATTATTGGTCGACTATTCCAAAGTAAAGATTGGTCGTTGTGCTGGTCACATGACACCCTCGTTAACCGTGGGCCATAGAAACAGGTGACCTTAAGTTAAACGAGAATCGCTCTTCTAGGACACGCAAACACACAGCACATGTTTACATCAATTTAACAAGCAAAATAAAAAAAAAATGTTTCTTATAAAAGCTTATATGAAGTATAATTGTATCAGTTGTTTTGGATCAGTCATGTAATTAAATTTGTAGTAGACTAAAAAATTAATCTATGGGATTAGAAATATTTTTACCAATTGTATTTGTTTAGAGCTATTTAATGCGTTGTCAATACTAGATGATACTATCACATGACTGCGCCACTTGGGGAAGTGTGTGTGGGGGGAGGTGGAAGGTAGGGCGGGGGGAATCTGTGTAAAGGTTGCCGTGATCGCTTTTTAACACTCAAGCCTACTTAAGACAATACACTAACCCATGGGCGTAGCCAGGAATTTTTTTCGGGGGGGGGGGTGTCTCCCCCACCCACCGCGAAAAAAATATATTTATATGTATCTATGTGTGTGTGTGTACATAATCTTTATTACATTCTGACACATCATTCTTTCGTAAGACGTTTATTGTTCTTCCTGGAGTTAGTGAGAAAATTGTAGACTCCCTCGCCATTGCCAACAAAGGGGTCTGGGGGAGCGCTAGGAGCTCCCCCAGCGCGGGGCTCCGCCCCGCCGTCAAGCACTATTTCTGATACTGAAAGCCAACAAAATCCATATTCTGAGGTATCTACAGTGCATTTTCCTGCTATTAAAAAGTTTTATTTAAAAAATTTAATGTGCTATTCTTACTGACTTACACCCTCCCACGCCGTTCGGCGCATTTGCCGTCAAGAGTTTCCACAAAAATCTGTCACTGGTAATGTCTGAAGCCTCTTCCCACCTGCTCTGAGGACCTCCATGAATGTGTGGCGCCAAGTTGTACTAGGATGTCATCGCAACTCTTCTTATGCCTAATTCATTTTGTCGGAGAACATGTCCCGCAAACCTCATGCGACGCTCTGTCACAATCTTACTAAAGGGTCGACTCCCAGTTCGGCATAGGATTTCCTTGATTTACACCCGATCTCTATAACTGACTTCTAAAATCTGTTTTAGCCATCTTTGTTGAGCCACATTTAGTTAGTTTTTTTCAATTTCGGCAGATGACTATTCACTGTAATTTATTAATTGAGCCCCGCAACTGGTAGAAATGTGTAGCCTCTCTTGAATATGCTCTTGGAATTAAGTGACCGTAGTATGCTTTAGATTTTATATCGAAAAAAGTGAAGTTTTATCGTCAAAATCATCTGTTGGGGGTTTTAAACTAAAAAATCTCTGGAGTTATGTTTTTTTTTATAAAATTCAAAACCCCATTTAGCTACGGACATAGAATTTAGTAATTGTAGTTTGCTTTAGAATAATATTGAAGATAGAAGTTTTCCACCTAAAAACGCTCTATAGGGAGATTTTAAACTCAAAACCATCTGAAGGGGTTTTAAACTTTTAAAAAGGCCATCTGTAGGAGAGGAATTTAAACTAAAAACCCCCAATTGTCTTGGCTACGCTAAAATAATTTTAGTATGTAATTTGCTTTTTTTATATTGAAGAGGAATTTTTTAGCATCAAATCACTCTGAAGAGGGATTTAAACTCAAAACTTTTTTTGGCAACGCTCATAGCATTTTGAGTGCGTAATTTGCTTTTTTTCTTACATTGAAGATATATTTTTTAGCTTCAAACCCCGCTTGCGGAGGGTTTAAACTCAAAACCCCTTTGGCTACGCTCATAGATTTCTGAGTGTGTAATTTTCTTTTTTTTTAATATTGAAGAGGTATTTTTTAGCTTCAAACTCCACTGGAGGGGAATTTAAACTCAACAGCCCTTTGAATACACTCATAACATGTTGAGTGTATAATTTACTTTGTTTTTAATATTAAAGAGGTATTTTTTACCTTCAAACCCCACTGAGGGGGGGGGGGTGGTTTAAACTCAAAACTGAGTCTAAATCCATTTAGCTACCCTCATAACATTTTGAGTGCGTAATTTGCGTTTTTTTATACCGGGTATTGAAGACGTATTTTTTAGCTTCAAATCCTACTGAAGAGGGAGTGGGGGTTAACTCAAAACCCCTTTGGCTACGCTCATAGAGTTTGAGTATGTAATTTTCTTTTTTTAGATTGAAGAGGGGGTTTATCGTAAATTTTGGAGAGTGTTTAAAAATCAAAATCTTCATTAACTGTGCTCGTGAAATTTGGGGGTTTGTAGTTTGCATTTTTTTTATTTTGTGTTATAGAAGAGTGGAATTTAACTGTGAAAAACCCTGATAGGGGTTTTTAAACTCGAACCCCCCCTGGTAGCGGTTTTTAAACTCGAACCCCCTGGTAGGGGGTTTTAAACTCAAAACCCCCCTGGTAGGGGGTTTAAACTCAAACCCCCCCTGGTAGGGGTTTTAAACTCAACCCCCCCTGGTAGGGGTTTTAAACTCAACCCCCCCCCTGGTAGGGGTTTTAAACTCAAAACTTCCTTTGCTGTGCTAGGGCAAGTGATAGTTTAGTCTTAAAATCTCACTAAAATTGACAAAATCAAAGCAAAAAATCAGTCACTAAATTCCGATCTCTCTCCTGCGGGGGGGGGGGGGGAGATTTCATGCACTAACCACTGTGCCAGAGCAGTGATTATGAAAATAGAAGGTTTTATAGTTATTTATTTTTAGCTTCAATTATTTAAGCCAAGACCTACCTCTCTACACAAAGTATAAATAGGACTAATTCAACTTATGCCACCACATCTTTCAAGTACAATTTCTTTCCTCTGTTCGATACAAATTAAAATATTCAATTACCAATGTTAATTAATTAATTGATATTTTTTATTGACACTTGTTTTATTAAATACAAGAAATAATTTCGATAAATTTCAAGTTGATCCGAGATTGAGTCCAGGAGAAATAACGTGTACAAATTTTTTAACAGACATACATATTTGTTTACAGACAGACATACAAAGTGAGTTGATTTTGTTAGCTTTTTAAAAATACTAAATCATACGAATTTATACGAAACTATTTCGTGCGTGAGTCTCACCTATTGGAGGTTTTCAGGCTAAAGTTTTATCTGAGAAATCTGCTCATTCTTTAAGCAATAAAACAAAAAGAATGCTATATGAAGAAATGTGGTAGTAATATAATGAAACCTAAGGAAAAATGTAAGAATACAAAATGACTATTTGGAGACTATTTGAACAACAATTTTTAATGCTCTGTAGTGAATGGTAACCGTTACCGTCTGGAAAATAAAAATAAATTGTGTTATAAACATTTTAGTGCAAGACAATGCTAAAATGATTTTAAAAAACATTTGGATTAGCCTCGAAGTATTTCACTCAAATGTGTCTTACATTGTAGATAGTGTAAGACTCTAAAATATTTGATTGGTGGACACATGAGTTTACGATAAGAAGAAATAAATGTTTCAATAATTACGGATATTTATGTGTGTGTGTGTGGGGGGGGGTGTCTGATAACTTTCTTCCTTTATTGGATATTCAACATTCACGTGCATATAACCGATACCAACTCAGAAAACGAAACCATAACAAGTATGTGTGTATGTGTGGGTAGAATTGCTTTAATGTTAAGTGTGACCCATTAGTTCATAAGCTACGTGTCGGCTGCCTGGATGCTCGTTCGTCAGTAAGGAGTGTCTCTAGCTCTTTGAGCATTAGAATTTTCAGAGAGCTGTTACCACTCCTAAGTCTATGTGATTCATTGATCTGGACAGCAGATGATCCTTTAAAGCAGCGTTTCTCAAGCTGTGTGCTGCCCCTACCCCACGTACGCCTCTAACGAGAGACGACGGCAGCAATATGGGCTCAAAACTTTTTGAAGACATTTCAAACGTATTCGGTAACGTAATTCTTCTTGAGTCAGAATGGTCGAAATTCTCACGACTGTTGTGCATCGTAATTTGGACAACTTTTGTATGACGAACGAAAAAAAACAACTAGTCCGGTGAAATTGTTTACTTAACACGAAGCTGATCTTATTACGACCACGTCTATTACAAACGTATGGGCGATGTATGTACCTCGAACGTCTATTACAAACGTATGGGCGATGTATGTACCTCGAACGTCTATTACAAACGTATGGGCGATGTATGTACCTCGAATGTCGTTCGCATCTTGGCCAGAGCTGCCTCCTTTATTAATAAATTCGACCTGCGATTTTTCGATTAGGATGAATATTGTGCTCTGATTTTCTTAGAAAACACATCAATATAGGCCCGACCCACCCCCTTGTTACTTAAACCTTGTATGACATTCTGTATTCTTAATCTGAGAAAAAAATAACACCTATAGACGCCAGGAAAAAGAACTTCTAAAGACAGATGGTTGGAAAATGCTTGTCGTTTGTTTTTAAAAACAAAAAAAACTCTACATGCAAAAAGATTTAGGTCTGAAACCTCCCCGGCCCCAATGTAGGTAAAAAGCCGCCATTGTGTTTTCTAATATCTGTCTGTCCTGTCTGTCTGAGACACATCTAGATTTTAAAATGGCTAACGAAAATCCAATTTCAACATTAAAATGTTCAATAGTTATTTTGGTCTATAGAAAGCTTTCCTCCCTTTTTGTGACAAATCTATCAACTCACTCTGACGGGTCAAAGTTTAAACATGTTATTTCTCACACACCCATTCTCGGATCAAGTTGAAGCTTTGCACAATTATTTATTGTCGAAGACAATACAAAATTAATATTTTAAAAAAATAACCAATTAGTCAATTAATTACTAATAATTAATTATTTTGTTTGATGCCGACAACTGAAATTAATTCTTCATTATTTAGAGATATGGTAAAAATATTTGGGGTTTTGTCCCTTTAGATAATTGTACACGTTATTTCTCCCACAACCATTCTGGATCAAGTTGAAATTTGAAAAACAATTGTTTGTTGTACTTAACAAAACATGGAGCAATAAAAAAAAATTAGTCTATTAATCATTGGTAATTATTTGTATTGTTTGATGTCGGAAAAGGAAATAACTTCTTCATTATTGAGAGGTAAAGTTGTAAGTGTGAAGTTATTACCCTTTGATATTTTTCTTTTAGTATTTTTATATTTGGCTTATTTCAATTTAAGTATTTAAGTATTTATGATTTATATACACATCATCCGCTAGTCACCCACAAAATAAACACTCACCATCTATACAACATGCACACAAGGTTGTTTATGAGGTTTTATAAAGTCAAAAACGTGCTTAGTCAAGAAATAAAATATTCCTTTCAGACCTTGCATAATGTGTAAAGGTCTGTTTCTGTGACCCACTACGATCTACCGCCTTTATTTTTTTTTTCGCCAACTAATGACAAAGTACCCATTTAAGTTGGGTGGACTCAGGGGTGCCCTAAAAATACCGAAATTCAAAATTCCAGTCTTCTAGGATTCGAAGCCGAGACCTTTGGTTCAGCGCTCTACCACTCGGCAATCACGTGACCCTGCCCTAGAAACTTCTGACGAAATTTTTTTTGTTTTTCATTTCCGCCAAGTATTTGTAGATATGGTACCCACTCTGTATACATGTACACTGTCTAGCTATGTATGTCTGATCTATGGTACCCACTCTGTATACATGTACAATGTCTAGCTATGTATGTCTGATCTATGGTACCCACTCTGTATACATGTACACTGTCTAGCTATGTATGTCTGATCTATGGTACCCACTCTGTATACATGTACACTGTCTAGCTATGTATGTCTGATCTATGGTACCCACTCTGTATACATGTACACTGTCTAGCTATGTATGTCTGATCTATGGTACCCACTCTGTATACATGTACACTGTCTAGCTATGTATGTCTGATCTATGGTACCCACTCTGTATACATGTACACTGTCTAGCTATGTATGTCTCATCTATGGTACCCACTCTGTATACATGTACAATGTCTAGCTATGTATGTCTGATCTATGGTACACACTCTGTATACATGTATAATGTCTAGCTATGTATGTCTGATCTATGGTACACACTCTGCATACATGTACAATGTCTAGCTATGTATGTCTGATCTATAAACAGCTTTCGTTTGATGGTGTCTGTTACGAACAGAGGGAGGGGGGCGATTATGCAAGAAAATTTTAAAAATTCTATTGGTCAGTTCGTGGAAACTGTGAATGTGATTTAAGTGTGATATTTCCCAAACGTAATGTATCAGAACGACAGACGGTACAGACCCACTGGGGACGCCTACGAGTTTGTAAGCAGAACAAACTCCAACATAATTTCTGTTTTCACATTTCGGAAACAAAAATGTAAACAACAACAACAGTAGATTGTTATAAAATTGTCAAATCGAGAAAGGCAGGCACACGGGTGTGTGTTTACTGTCTGACCTTAGTGACCTGTAGGGAGCGACCATTCATGACAGACTGACTGGCTGAACTAATTAGAGTTGTTGATAGCATGATTTGGTAGAGAATTTTCTTGTTAACATTCGAATGAGTAATAAAACAGAACATGGAGGCCAAGAATATATCAACGTTTAGAGTCTATTAATAAAGTGAGTTGCTGTTAGCTGCTCACCTAGAAACAGAGTTCTTTTATTGAGTGGCAGGGTGTTGAGCTGATGTGTGGTAAGTTGATGTGTGGTGAGTTGCAGTGTGGTGAGTTGATGTGGGGTGAATTGCTGCGTAATGAGTTGCTGTGTGGTGAGCTGATGTGTGGTGAATAGTTGTGTGGTGAGTTGCTGTGTGGTGAGTTGATGTGGGGTGAATTTTTGTGTGGTGAGTTGTTATGTGGTGAGTTGATGTGGGGTGAATTGCTGTGTGGTGAGCTGATGTGTGGTGAATTGTTGTATGGTGAGCTGATGTGTGGTGAGCTGATGTGTGGTAAATTGTTGTGTGGTGAGTTGCTGTGTGGAGAGCTGCTGTGTGGTGACTTGTTGTGTGGTGAGCTGATGTGTGGTGAGCTGATGTGTGGTGAATTGTTGTGTGGTGAGTTGTTGTGTGGAGAGCTGCTGTGTGGTGAATTGTTGTGTGGTGAGCTGATGTGTGGTGAATTGTTGTGTGGTGAGTTGCAGTGTGGTGAGTTGATGTGGAGTGAATTGTTGTGTAATGAGTTGCTGTGTGGAGAGCTGCTGTGTGGTGAGTTGCTGTGTGGTGAGCTGATGTGTGGTGAATTTCTGTGTGGTGAGTTGCTGTGTGGTGAGCTGATGTGTGGTGAGTTGCTGTGTGGTGAATTGGTGTGTGGTGAGTTGCTGTGTGGTGACTGGGTGAAAGAAAGAAAACACCATGAACAGATTTACTTATATAGAAATGATTGAATTTATTTTTAAGAATGAAATAGAAGTCTAGTATCCAGCGGCTAGAACAAACATTTCTTTGTTTTTAACAACTCCGAAAGATCGCGGGCTTCCCATTGAGTATTTGTACCATTTGTTTGTGTGCACGAGAAAAAATGGAAGGTCACCTTGACACAAGACACCAGCAGATCATCCACAGCACGTGCGTTGTTAGGTCACCTTGACTTGTCTTAAAACTCCTCTCCGAGTTAAACAGCGTGACCTCCCACATCACTCCCCCCTCCCTGCCCCCCCCCCACCCCTCAAACCCCTGAAGTTAAAAGACCCAATACATGAAATCACTTTCTTTCTGAGTGAAACTCTACACATAGGCTTTGCGATTCCGGAAATCTCGAACAGGTTCCGCCGCCACGATTATTGATGAGAACCGGAACCTAATATGTAGTCCCAGTTGGAAAAGGGGGAGAGGGCGGAGTGCTTGTAATTTATTACATTAATTTTCCCAGCATTCACCTCTTGGTTTAAAAACTACACAGATTTGCTGCTGCAGAAGTGAACAACTGTCATAAAACTAAAAACTACAATAGACTTACTTTAATTACTTATAGGAAACTGCTGAACCAAAAGTAAAAAAAAACAACAACACAAAGTTTGGGTCAGGAGGCCTTCATCAGGTACAAGCCAATGAAAAAAGACAAACACTTGATACAAAGTAGGCCTTCAGTTCACATATCTGACCGATGTGCTCTTCTAACGAGTAGGAACAGAAAGGAGCATCCGCTGGAGAATAAAACCCAATAGATGTTGACTGCATTAGATCAGTTTTTCTCAAACTTCTTTATTAACGGAACACTTCGCACATTCTGAGTATTTAGCGTAACACTTGGCTTTTTTTTACAGCGATCATTTCACGTGGTAGCATACTAGATAATTATTCAGTAGTTAGAGGAACACCTATTGAGACCTCGTGGAACACTAGGAACATAACTTACATACTAATGCATTACATGATTGGCATGGTTTTCAGTATCTCTTCTTTCTCACTCATCAATCTCTTTTTTCTCACTCATCAATCTCTTTTTTCTCTCTCATCAATCTCTTTTTTCTCTCTCATCAATCTCTTTTTTCTCTCTCATCAATGTCTTCTTTCTCTCTCATCAATCTCTTTTTTTCTCTCTCATCAATTTCTTTTTTCTCACTTTTCTTTTCTTTCTGTTTCTCTTTTTCTCGTTGTCGTTCATTTTCTCATCGCTTTCAACGTCCATCTCCATCTCAAGGTCATCTTTGACTTCTGCTGTCTCTCTTTTGACTTTCTATCTGTTGTTGTCCATTCTCTATCAAAAATATCTTTTGTTCTCTCTCGCTCTTCAATCTGTCACGAACACATTCAAACACTCGTCATAGCTTCCCATGTAGACATTTCTCTGTGCTACACACACACACAGAGATGATATATACTTACACACATACACAAACACACACATTTTTGTAAAACACATATGAGTTGGGGCGGTGGAGGGTGCCCCACATCACTCCCCCCCCCACACACACTACAGTTACTGTGTGAGTACAAAAACACTCACCACCAACAGTTTCGTTACGACCTCAACTTTTCACCTCTCCTCCCCCCCCCCACTACAGTTGATTCTCATCCGACTTGATCTACTATCTCCCTCTGCTCCTAAACTAACATTTTGATTTGTGTTTATGTTGTTGGCACGTCCAGACTTTGCCCCGAACCTCGACATTATTTTCAGCGCTGAGAATGATTTGAAGCTGAAATGCCTCTTCATAGAGTAACTGCCCAACACCAGAGCCACATTTTACAAAGATTTGATTTTCTCTCAATGAATGATTCTAATAATTTGGCTTCAACTTGGACTCAAACATTGCACATGATACATGCAGTACATCTGTATATCTAATGGTGCTATGCACAAGACAAATATAGCGCATTGTCTCTAGGGCGCAGATAACATTTGAAGATAAGACAGTTCTAGCAAGATTAGTTGAATTTAGAGAGCGTGAGAATGGGAGAGAAATGATAAGAAGATAATCACTTGCCGAATAATATAATACAAGAAGAGTCGAGTCTAATGTTTGATTATAATCGAAACTGTAAAGATGTAGGCCTATATTGATTAAATCAAAAGAAACTGACAGATTCGAAGATTTACACAAATTGTTTTTTTCAATATCTTTGTATCCATGATGGATTGAAGCAGCTGTTTTCAATATCCACAGTATCCACATTTTGTTTTTGGTTTCTATTTTGTTTGTATTAATGACAGATCGCAACAGGTGCTACCAGACGAAAATAAGACGAAGCTAAGCACGTTTAGTGGGTCACTTCTGCAACCACAAGCTATAATTATCTTCCCCATGATTGTCGAATCCCGCGCTTCTTCTGAATTTCAAATATCTAGCCTGTTTTTTTTTCTTCTTACGATTGGCAGTGGAGGCGTGAAAAAAAAAACAGAGATTAACAACGCCTGTATTTTGTTGGCGCGCTTTACTTTGAATTTCTGGATTTTTTGGGGCGCCCTTGAGTCCACCCAGCTCTAATGGCTGACTTTAGTTTGGGAAGTAAAGGCGGTTGGTCGTTTTGCTGACCACATGAGACCCTGTTCGTTAACCGTTGGCTAAAGAAACAGATGACCTTAACATCATCAGCCCTATAGATCGTAGGGTCTGAAAGGAGAACGTGACTTTTTGCGTCCCCCCCCTGGCTTGATTCATTTCGGGTGTTTCTTCAGACATGAAGCTGATAACGTCCTGCAGGGATGGAAGCTGGCAGGGCTCGGGCTCGGGACCTTCATGGCGACAATCCGAAGAGCTATTACTCGCCCAGACAATGACTACCATCGCATTATTTTCTGACATACTCTAATGACGTCATTGAAAAGTGTGTTTAAATTTAAACATGGACACTTCCACAAAGAAAAGTGGAGTCATGGTGCTTCTAGTACATAACATGAGCTATTTAATCTGTACAATTTCAATATTTCTTATATATCAAACAAGACACATAATTTTGTTTTAAAAAGCGAATTTGAATTTAGGATTTTTCGTTTGGTAGCAATGACACAGTAAGTTACCTCTCTCTGGAGTCGTTGAGCACAATCTGCAACCTTTTGAACCCATTTTCAGCCCTTTGGGTATTTTGTTTGAATGCAGAAAAAGTTAGACCTAAATAAACACAAGGATTTTAAAATAGAAATAATACCCTTGAGAAAAAGATCACAGAGAAGGGCCAATGCTGTAACATGCGCTATTCTGGCTAGATGGGGGAGTGATGCTCTAGCTTTAGAGACGGAGTCATTGAAACAAATGTAAAAAACATTATTTCTGGAATCGATCTTCAGGCGCCCAGAGGAAATACATTGACAATAATTTCAGTTATTTTAAAAGTCATAGTAAATTTACGATTAAAAAAAAAAAATGTTTTTATGTTTCATTTTAGATCTTAGAAAGTAAACAAAATGTAATTTAAAATATAAAAATGTAAGCCATTAAGTGAGTTCAGATGTGCTTAAAAGAGCTTTCTTAAGACTTCTTCTATAAAGGGATTTCTTAAGACTTCTTCTGTAAAGGGATTTCTTAAGACTTCTTCTGTAAAGGGATTTCTTAAGACTTCTTCTATAAAGGGATTCTTACGACAGTCACAGCGACACAATGTGATGCAATGGAAACCAGGAAGAATGCTTGCGATTCACCGAGAAGACGTTTTGGGCAAGATACATTCAAACAAGAGAAAAAAAGCCTAAAAAAAAAAAAAAAGATTTTTTTTTCTCTACATTTTTAGATGGAAGCTAATCATAGCTTAATATCAGCCATAACCTTAACAATAACCCACCCACATTAAAAAACGGAAATAAATAATAAAACTTAGACCCATTTTTTTCAAAGCATGACGATTTCAACTAAGTTTCGCAGTTTTATATTGGCCCTATTGATCTGGCTACGGCCATGAATACCTCTCTGTAAACAACATATAAACCCTTTCTACCATCGCCCTGACACACAGAATTGACACCATCAATAAACAGTAGTGCCATGATGAATTGTCTCTAAAACTGTCAGTTCCTCGTGCCAGTGTTGTACTACTAGATCTATGGAGCATAGACCGGAATCTCCAACCGAGTCAGGGAAGTTGTGTTTTTTTTCCCTCCCCACATAATCTAGATCTAGTATGTACCTATGATAATGCCAGTCGCTATCACTTTTCAACGATACTTTTTTTTTCTTTTTTTTTTCCTCTACCTAGTACTATCAAGTAGAAGAGAGGTTCTTAAACTAATGTGATTAGAGTCTAGAAGTGAAGATGTTCTCACTCGATTGAGTGCTATTTGTTTACACTTTGTTATGATCCCGTTCTAAAAATATAACAAGAGATAAAGAAAAAAGAAAGCAATATGAGAAATGTGGTGGCTATATAATGAACATTGGGAGGATTCCTAAATAAAATACAACGTAGACTTAATATTTATTGTCAAAGACGCCATATTGCAAAATGAGTATTGCCAACTAGATAATATAACCCAATACGTACGTACACCGGAGAGACTTAGGCCTACTATTTTTTTAGATTTGTCTCCATGAAGGGAAAATCTACATTATCAATTACAGGTCAATTTAGGTATTAGATAGATAATTAGATAGATAGATAGATAGATAGATAGATAGATAGATAGATAGATAGATAGATAGATAGATAGATAGATAGATAGATAGATAGATAGATAGATAGATAGATAGATAGATAGATAGATTTAATATGTTAATGTATAGGCCATAGGACTCGTCATGAGAAGCATGAAGGCAAGGCAGATTTAACAGTCCTCAGATTGAAAATATTCTTTTAAACCAATAAGGTTCACAGAGGTTTGCTGGTATTGAGTTTTGAGAATCCTTGAGCTCCTTGTTTTCCAACTTTTCCCCACCAGAGCTTTAGTTTCTTGTTTTTTTTCCTTCCATATGGAACTCCATTTCGTTAGTCACGGCTCACTCCACGATTTAGTCGCACCATCACAAGTTGTTAAACTCTGTCTTGACCTAGATTGTACAGGTTGGCCCCAAACCTAGATTCCATTTTCGCTTTCTCTCTCTCTCTCTCTCTCGCCCTCTCTCTCTCGCCCTCTCTCTCTCTCTCTCTCTCTCTCTCTCTCTCTCGCCCTCTCTCTCTCTCCTTGCTCTTATATTTGGCTTATCTTGTTATTCCATATCATTCTCATTTTCTTCTCGCTCTCTCTCTCTCTCTCTCTATATATATATATATATTGTTACAAATGAACAGTGATAGGTAGAGGTCAACGTATGACCCCGGCGAGATGACACAGCAGCTAGTGTTCCCTGGAATCTACATGTATAAACAAAGACAGGATGTGACGTGTCCACACGTGTTGTTCCAGGGGACGAACAGATCTAAGTAGGGGGACAGTTACTAATGAACTGTGACAGATAAAGGTCACTACGTGTGACCCCGACTTGATGACACTGCAGCCGATGTTTTCTGGAATCTACGTGTATAAATAAAGACAGGATGTGACGTTTCCTGACATGTTATTCCAGAGGATACTAGGAGTGTTTGTGCATATTTTGAAGAAGCGATTAGGGACTCTATATAAGCCAGAAAGTTAATGTGAAAGTCAGTCGTATGGAGTCGTATGGAGTCGTGAGTGAGCCGTTACAGTCGATACAGACTATGTAAGACGTGTGCGGCTCTGTGGAAGAGAAATGTGTACGACTCGATGCAAGTTAACTAGGGTAGAGTTAACTGGAGTGGACTACTGTCGTTAAAGTCTATACAGCGAACTACAGTGGACTTGAGCCGTTACAGTCGATACAGTCGATGTAAGACGTGTGCGGCTCTGATTCGGTAGACTTGAGTACGACTTGGTTCAGCTTTGGGAGACCTGGAGCGACACTGGGAAGTGTGTCGTTGGTCTGTTCTGTGGAATACGGCTCGAGGAAAGTTGAGAAGAGATGAATTTCAACAAAGTATAGCTAACTGTAAACTGACAGATATTGTACAGTCTTCTACGCTACATGTTACAGTAACGAATTGTTAGAGTTAATAGTCATTAAAGTTATATGAAACTGAAAGTTTAGTCGTCAAGTTCTTTGCTGTGTTTTTATTTGTGTGCCAACTAATACATCTAGCCAGAAAATTCAGAAATACGTAACAATATATATATATATATATATATATATATATATATATATATATATATATATATATATATATATATATATATATATATATATATATATTTGCAACTAAAACTACGACCCGCGGCCTAATCCAGCCCTCGAAACTTGTTCCCCATGTAACGTAATGGACTTTGATGAATTTGTTGCGAGAATACGGCCCGTGTTTCATTTGTGTTCAATGTCGGCCTACATGGGCCTGCAGGCCGATAAAGAATGTGCATCAAGGAATGTGTTTCCTGAAACCATTTGTCATTATAACATGTCGTGATAGAAAACAACGACTAATATGATTATTGATACTTTTAGAGGCTGTCAGAACACAGAATGAAACAAGTTGTGGAAGTATTGGCCATTAAGTCATTTAGGCTAAGCTTAGAATGTAAAGCAATACCTGTGGAATACATGCCTCTCAGAAAAGTACCACAAAATAAGTTTCACAAGAGAAAAAGAGGCAAAGAGAAAAGGTAAAAGAGAGAGAGAGAGAGAGAGAGAGAAAGAGAGAGGAGAGCAAACAAGAAAAAATAGTGAGAACGAAAGAACCATCGAGAGAGAGTGTGGAAAAGAGAAAAATAAAGAAACAGAACTAAAAAAAAAACTATAGAGGAAAAAAGAGAAAAAAAGAGTGAAAAAAAGCTTCCGAAAGAAAGATATAGAATAGAGAGAGAGAGAAACAAAAATCTATCTGTATGATACAAAAAATGTAACAATTTTAAGACGTATGTGTGAGAGAGAGAGAGAGTTAGAGAGAGGAAGGGGAAGAGAGAGAGAGAGAGACAGGGAGAGAGAGAGACAGGGAGAGAGAGAGAGAGAAAGACAGGGGGAGAGAGAGAGACAGGGGGAGAGAAAGAGAGAGACAAGGGGAATAGAAATACAGAGAGAGACAGGGGGAGGGAGAGAGAGACAGGGGGAGGGAGAGAGAGACAGGGGGAGAGAGAGAGAGGGAGAGAGAGAGAGACAGGGGGAGGGGGAGAGAGAGACAGGGGGAGGGAGAGAGAGAGACAGGGGGAGAGAGAGACAGGGGAAGAGAGAGAGAGACAGGGAGAGAGAGGGAGACAGGGGGAGAGAGAGAGACAGGGGGGAGAGAAAGAGAGAGACAAGGGGAATAGAAATACAGAGAGAGAGACAGGGGGAGAGAGAGACAGGGGGAGAGAGAGACAGGGGGAATAGAAATACAGAGAGAGAGAGACAGGGGGAGAGAGAGACAGGGGGAGAGAGAGACAGGGGGAATAGAAATACAGAGAGAGAGACAGGGGGAGAGAGAGAGACAGGGGGAGGGAGAGAGAGACAGGGGGAGAGAGAGAGACATGGGGAGGGAGAGAGAGAGACAGGGGGAGAGAGAGAGAAACAGGGGGAATAGAAATACAGAGAGAGAGACAGGGGGAGAGAGAGACAGGGGGAATAGAAATACAGAGAGAGAGAGACAGGGGGAGAGAGAGAGAGACAGGGGGAGAGAGAGACAGGGGGAATAGAAATACAGAGAGAGGGAGAGAGAGAGACAGGGGAGAGAGAGAGACAGGGGGAATAGAAATACAGAGAGAGAGACAGGGGGAGAGAGAGACAGGGGGAGGGAGAGAGAGAGACAGGGGGAATAGAAATACAGAGAGAGAGAGACAGGGGGAGAGAGAGAGACAGGGGAGGGAGAGAGAGACAGGGGGAATAGAAATACAGAGAGAGAGAGAGACAGGGAGAGAGAGAGTGACAGGGGGAGAGAGAGAGACAGGGGAAGAGAGAGAGAGACAGGGAGAGAGAGGGTGACAGGGGGAGAGAGAGAGACAGGGGGGAGAGAAAGAGAGAGACAAGGGGAATAGAAATACAGAGAGAGAGACAGGGGGAGAGAGAGAGACAGGGGGAAAGAGAGAGGGGGGAATAGAAATACAGAGAGAGAGACAGGGGTAGAGAGAGACAGGGGGAGAGAGAGACAGGGGGAATAGAAATACAGAGAGAGAGAGACAGGGGGAGAGAGAGACAGGGGGAGAGAGAGACAGGGGGAATAGAAATACAGAGAGAGAGACAGGGGGAGGGAGAGAGAGACAGGGGGAGAGAGAGAGAAACAGGGGGAATAGAAATACAGAGAGAGAGAGACAGGGGGAGGGAGAGAGAGGGAGAGAGAGAGACAGGGGGAATAGAAATACAGAGAGAGAGAGACAGGGGGAGAGAGAGAGACAGGGAGAGAGAGAGACAGGGGGAGAGAGAGAGAGACAGGGGGAATAGAAATACAGAGAGAGAGAGACAGGGGGAGAGAGAGACAGGGGGAGAGAGAGACAGAGGGAATAGAAATACAGAGAGAGAGACAGGGGGAGAGAGAGAGACAGGGGGAGGGAGAGAGAGAGACAGGGGGAGAGAGAGAGACATGGGGAGGGAGAGAGAGAGACAGGGGGAGAGAGAGAGACACGGGGAATAGAAATACAGAGAGAGAGACAGGGGGAGGGAGAGAGGGGGAGAGAGAGAGACAGGGGGAATAGAAATACAGAGAGAGAGAGACAGGGGGAGAGAGAGAGAGACAGGGGGAGAGAGGGAGAGACAGGGGGAATAGAAATACAGAGAGAGGGAGAGAGAGAGACAGGGGAGAGAGAGAGACAGGGGGAGAGAGAGACAGGGGGAATAGAAATACAGAGAGAGAGAGACAGGGGAGAGAGAGAGAGACAGGGGGAATAGAAATACAGAGAGAGAGAGAGGGGAGAGAGAGACAGGGGGAGAGAGAGAGAGGGGAGAGAGAGACAGGGGGAGAGAGAGACAGGGGGAGAGAGAGAAAGAGGCAGAGAGAGAGAGAGAGAGAGAAACAGGGGGAATAGAAATACAGAGAGAGAGACGGGGGAGGGGGGAGAGAGACAGTCGTGGAAGCGTATCAGCTGGCAAATAAACATAAAGTCAGTATAAAATATCTAGTACAAGTCACGTATTTCCCAATCTCTTTCTCTCTTTCTCTCTCTCTGCCACCTTTTTTTTTTGTTCTAAACACGAACACTAATCTCTCTCTCTCTCTCTCTCTGTTATGATACTTTTACATTGTTTATGCGTTATTTCCAACAGTTAGCCTACTTTCTGAGCAGCCACCCAGAACTACTAGCAAGAAAAAAAACTTATTTAAAAACATAAAGATATCTACATCTCAATAACTGACAGGGAGAGCAACAGAAAAAAACAACTTAAATGTATTGTTGTTATTGTTTTAGGCCATGTCGAGCTGACAAGATGGGCATCAGTTACTCACAAGTCAAGTCAAACCTTTTTTTTTTATTAGACCAAAGTGTTAGGTGTTTTACATATATTATAGACGCACACACACACACACGAGTACTACAGTGCCAATGCCTAGTAGAATCACACACATCACACCGTATAGACATAACACACACACACACACTCACACAAAGTATAGACATTATACACACACACACACACACAAGTACTACAGTGTCTGTCACTGATAAGTAGAATCATACACAGTATAGACATTATACACACACACACACACACAAGTACTACAGTGTCTGTCACTGATAAGTAGAATCATACACAGTATAGACATTATACACACACACACACAAAGTATAGATATTATACATGCACACAAACATACAAGTACTACAATGTCACTGCCTAGTAGAAACACACACATTATAGACATTACGCACACACACACACACAAGTACTACAGTGTCACTGCCTAGTAGAATCACACTCAGTATATACATCATACATACACACATACAAGTACTGTAATGTCACTGCCTGGTAAAACCAGACACAGTATAGACATTATGCACACACACACACACAAGTACTACAGTGTCACTGCCTAGTAGAATCACACTCCAAATAGCCGCCATTCAGATAGTCGGTGAGTTAGCTTGGCCTTTGGACTTGTTCAGTTTTAGGAATTGACGATTTTTTGTTCACGTGACATCACTGCTACCTTTTGATGTGGGTATATAGATCTAATTTTTTTTTAGCGAGATAACGTTAATGCTAATAATAGCAATAATAATAATACTAATAATCTGTATTATCTATGAGTATTTTTCCCCACGTGTTTTCTCACTGAGACACTAGCTGGATTCAGTCGAGACCAGTCATTATAGAAGGCCTGAGTTGCAACGTCACAACCTATGTGCAGTTTAGACCAATAGCTCGTTGCCACGTCATAGATCTGTACGGCGTGGCAACGAGCTATTGGTCTCTAAACTTCCCACAGGTTATTACGTTGCAGGTCAGTGTTGAGGCCTTCTCTGTCGAATGGGGTCGATTCAGTAGAGACAATCTAGGCTTTTTTGTTTCCTTCCCACACTGACTTTTAGGAAGGGAATAATCTCCCCTTCAATGGATCTAAATTTGATGCATTAATAGCCAGGGCCGGGTGTAAGTATGTGGAGGCACATGGGCAGAAGTTTTATGGAGGCCCCTACACTTTTTCATAAGCTCGAATAAAAGATCCACTTATGAATAATAAATTAAAAGCATGCCATAATTTAGAAGAAAGAAATAGATAACTTGTACATTGAATCTTATTTTCCTTCTTAAAAATAATAAAAATTATTAAATGTGCTTTTTTTAGTAAAATAATGTATTGTGTATATTTTTAGGTTCACGTGACGACAATTAAGAGATTTCTTTATCAATTAGTGACAGGTATTTGGGGAATAGATATCAGATTCGATTAGATTAGTACTTAGGTACTTCTGAATTGGATGCTGTAAATAAAAAAATATAACAAATACAATTCTTATTAGATAAATAATAAGATCACTCTTCCAATAATAATGTGCAACATTTACTCGTGTCAAACAATGCACACTTTTTTAGGTCAGTGAGTTCATTGTAAAAACTCTATTAAGAAAATTTTTTAAAAATTAGGTTCCATTGTTTTCATCAGTAAACAATTGTGTACAACATGCAGAGAACGTTTTGTAATAAACTTCGCAACTCTAGAAAACATAGTTGTAGTTTTGTTTGCCTTTTTTTGAATGGTCTATAGATGTCGGTCAATAATTGATTGAAATCTATACATACAATTGAACTGATGAACAATCGAAAGAAGGTCAAACGTGTACTTTCGTGTTCATTTTCATTAGGCAAGTCTGGGGCCCATGTTACAACCACATCTTACAACCGCAGTTTGAGTTAAGTAACAACCCAATGCAGAGGTGTAGCTAGCCATGTGCGGGTGGTGCGGGCCTCTACAGAAGGATCCTGGGTATCATATTTAAAGATCGCATCACAAACGAAGAGATCAGAGACAGGGTGACTGCAGCCATTGGACCCCACGATCACCTGCTATACAAGGTCTTCGGGGGTTGCAAATGCTTTTCTTCAGGGAACAGTACCAGAAAAAAGACGAAGAGGGAGACAGAGAAAATGATGGGAAGACAACATCAAAGAATGGACAGGCCTGTCATTGAACGACGTTCTATCCAAGGCCAAAGACAGAGAAGAATGGAGAAAGACAAATCTTGTGTGGTGCCCCAACAGAATAAGGGATTGGTGAATAAACACTTAGAAAAATACCAATTACCTTTGTAAGCCAATCATCAACATCATCATCAAACTCCATTTGAGTGAGGGCTTGAGAGGCTCAAATCCTCTCTTGCAAAAGCCCTGGACAGAAACCCTGCTGTCTTGCGTACTGCATAAATGTCGCCATACAGGTCGAGAATTTTGGGTTTCCCAGACCTGTCGAGACGGAGATCAGCAAGTCTGGGGGAGTCAAACAGAATATGAGGCACGGTTTCCTCTTCTTCCCCGCAGCGGGGGCACCGTGAATCAAAATTTGGCCATAGCCGCGAGAAATTTGAGCCAACGGGACAGTGGCCTGTCCTGCACTGTGCTATAATAGCTTGCTCAGGCATGGACAGCCTCCACCACGGGGAAGTGCGGTCAGTGCGCCTCAGATTCCACGGGCTTTTTGGGACTTGTCCCAGCACTCAAACCACTTTTCCATTTCTCTTTTTTTGTATTATAGCCAGGGCTTGATGAAAGCTTACAGCCTGTTCAGTGGGTGGAATTAGCCCTCCCTGGTGGGCCAAAGAGTCTGCAATTGTGTCGCCAGTCACACCTATGTGACTCGGTACCTACAGGGGTGTTATAGCGTTGTTTAATGTTATGTAAAGCCATGATGACAGTGTTGATATTGGGGGGCCATGGTCCGGGGCTTTGCAAAGCCTGTAGTACAGATTTTGAGTCAGTGACCACAACAATCTGTGTTGCCCTCAAATGTCCCTCGCCGAGTTGAGAGTAAATGACTTTTAAGGCTTCACAGACTACCATGGTCTCCGCATCAAAACTGCAAACACTTACACATGGTCCAAATTTTTTGACTGTTTTTAGAGCCAAAAAAGACGATATAGGCTCCATAGTCTGCTCTTCCAGAATCTATTGATGCCGACCCATCAGTGTATGCAAAAATAGCACTGGGCTTAAAGGTATTAATGGTAAGCCAATAAATGTGTAGTTATTTCCAACTGGTGAGAAACGGAAAAGATTTAAAAATAAAATAACAACTCGACTTCCTGTCTTTTGGTTGACTCCTCGAGCTGTTCCAATATTGTTTTCCAGCCCAAAATTAAAAAAAAAAATATTTTACTTTTTTTTTCTTTAAAAAAAAAAAAAAAAAAAAAAGATGCTCATGAGATGAGGATGGTTGACTTTTTTCTAACTGTGACCCTTTTATTTTTAAATTAGTTTTTAGTCGAATAAAAAAAAATAGAAACAGATTCTTTTTTTCTTGTTTAATAATGAAATGGATTTGATTTCCATATGTCACGTTATAACTCATGTAGGCCTTATAAACGTAGTTTCGTGTAATGAGGATTCCCACTCGGTTTAAACGATTAAAAACCGTTTGCATAAGATGAAACAATGAACCAATATATAGGTTATTGGTAGGAAAATGAGGCTTTCTTTTCAATGTTTACAATCCAAATAGCACGCACTACTACATAAACTTTATATGTATAAACTTTATGTTTTTAATGAGTGCTTGTCAATTACTTTGTACTTTCAGTCAGCCCTACACTTAATTGTGTGTGGACCAACTTTTCTTTCATGCTTCATTGAGGAGACTAATTGTGAAAGGAGCATTCAGGGCTGTGGTATTGACGTGTGCACAGATGGCAGCACATGGCGATCTGATGTCACGTGACAGTTTGAGTTCAACGTCACTACGCGTTATTTTATGACTGAGAACTTTAGACAATTCGCGAATACACACTCGGCTTTGATAGATGAATGGAAGGATGGAGAGAGAGAGAGAGAAAAAAAATGTAGACTTAGGTGCTTTAATTTGTTTTCAATAACTTGATTGTTTGCTGTTAATTATTAAAACCATGAAATTCAGTATGATTAAAAAAGAATGCGCCAATATCATCACGCATTTATTCATTTCGAAAGCATTTGAATGGACTGAATTAGTGGTCATCTGAGACAGGAGTTATCCTTCTTTAACTTGGTGTCAATTTCAATTTGTCTAAGAAAGTCATTTGTTTGTTTACCCTCAAAATGGCGGCTCCTCCGCAGAAGGTGTTTTGTGTTTGAGTTGCCATTTTCACAGTGCAGCGACTTTTTCCTATTTTGGGGAGGGGGGTATGTTAAAGACAAAAGTTTTTGTTGCCAGTAAATATCAACGACATGAAAGATTGAATACAACGCAGTGGAAGAGGACACGGGAGGAACTTTCATGTCGACTTGATGTGCCGTTGGTAGTGGTTAAAGTGAGCACTTGTAAACCTTAAATAAAAACTTCTTCGCTCAGGAGTTTGGACGAGAAGAAGTAAAGGAAATATCACTCTCTTATTTCTGCAAGTCGGACGAACTAGAGTTGCGCCACGGATAATAAGTGAAATTTAAGAGTTTGTATTAAAAAATAAATTCTTTGCATTTTATTCATTCTTTACTATGTACAGAACTACTTTACGAGCCTTGCGTGTAGCGAAGTCATACTGTTTTCTAGATAGATCACGATCAATAGCAAGAATTACCAAATGTTTCAATCCATCTACGAGAATTGTTGAACCATGGTTGAACTAAAGTAATTCTTCATTAGTTTGAGGCGTGAGAAGCTTCTTTAACCAGATTCCAAAATTTCGGGATAATGCCTTTTTTTTTAATCGCGAGTAGGATTGGCCTTTTCCATATTGAATGACACCCCAAAATGACAATTTTTGTTTATATTATTCATGAGATTTGTATGAGTTTTTTAAATATTTTAATAATTTGCGGATATTTCCAGGATTTTACAATTTCAGGCGATTTCCAGGAGCTCCTGGTAAATCGACAGGAGGCCGCGTGAAGTCTGTTATAAGTTAAACAATGGTTTAATTTAATAGTTTATACACTTAGAATTAGCGCGGGTCCTATGAAAGTGCGGGTCCCACTGAGATCGCATAAATGCGAGCCCACTGCAGTCACCTAAGGCCGGCCATGCAAAATATCAGCGTATGCTACGCTGACGGTCGACTAGTTATTATCATTGAAATATGTGCGAGTATTTAGATATACGAATACGTGTTTAAAAATGTGTTAGCGTGGAGATGTGTCATTTTTGGGGTAAAAAGATGTATGATTGTTGGTATGGAGATCTATGACTTTGGATATGTAGATGTGAGTGTGGCTATGCAGATAAATGAGTGCGGGAGTGCTGTGGGGATGTTGTTTAGATGTATGTATTTGTACATGTGTGAACGACTGTTGGTTTATTGGGATGTGCCTGATTATGAATATTTATAAAATAATGATAAAAATTAAGATTTTATGAAAACATAGCTGACATTAAAAAAAAAGATAAGCTAATCTAAATAGGATTTGTATAAGTAAGTCTTAATGCTCCTTTTCAACCTAGTTAAACGTGGATTGTCTGGGTTCAAACTTCAATGTTGAGTCAGGTCCAAACATTTGCCTAGTATTCTCTAAAGGCTTGCAACCCGCGACAGAATAAGAGTTGAGGGCCGTAGAGAGCCGGGGGGACAGAAGTGATACCTTGAGCTGTAGGTGTGGCTGTGGGTTGGGCTATGTGGGGGACAGAAGTGATACCTTGAGCTGTAGGTGTGGCTGTAGGTTGGGCTATGTGGGGGACAGAAGTGATACCTTGAGCTGTAGGTGTGGCTGTGGGTTGGGCTATGTGGGGGACAGAAGTGATACCTTGAGCTGTAGGTGTGGCTTTGGGTTGGGCTATGTGGGGGACAGTAGTGATACCTTGAGCTGTAGGTGTGGCTGTGGGTTGGGCTATGTGGGGGACAGTAGTGATACCTTGAGCTGTAGGTGTGGCTGTGGGTTGGGCTATGTGGGGGACAGAAGTGATACCTTGAGCTGTAGGTGTGGCTGTGGGTTGGGCTATGTGGGGGACAGAAGTGATACCTTGAGCTGTAGGTGTGGCTGTGGGTTGGGCTATGTGGGGGACAGTAGTGATACCTTGAGCTGTA
The DNA here is from genome assembly GCF_947242115.1 of Biomphalaria glabrata. Classification (NCBI taxonomy): domain Eukaryota; kingdom Metazoa; phylum Mollusca; class Gastropoda; family Planorbidae; genus Biomphalaria; species Biomphalaria glabrata. Next base: position 29,034,336 of record NC_074717.1, read on the forward strand.
GGTGTGGCTGTGGGTTGGGCTATGTGGGGGACAGAAGTGATACCTTGAGCTGTAGGTGTGGCTGTGGGTTGGGCTATGTGGGGGACAGTAGTGATACCTTGAGCTGTAGGTGTGGCTGTGGGTTGGGCTATGTGGGGGACAGAAGTGATACCTTGAGCTGTAGGTGTGGCTGTGGGTTGGGCTATGTGGGGGACAGAAGTGATAGCTGACATTAAAAAAAAAGATAAGCTAATCTAAATAGGATTTGTATAAGTAAGTCTTAATGCTCCTTTTCAACCTAGTTAAACGTGGATTGTCTGGGTTCAAACTTCAATGTTGAGTCAGGTCCAAACATTTGCCTAGTATTCTCTAAAGGCTTGCAACCCGCGACAGAATAAGAGTTGAGGGCCGTAGAGAGCCGGGGGGACAGAAGTGATACCTTGAGCTGTAGGTGTGGCTGTGGGTTGGGCTATGTGGGGGACAGAAGTGATACCTTGAGCTGTAGGTGTGGCTGTAGGTTGGGCTATGTGGCGGACAGAAGTGATACCTTGAGCTGTAGGTGTGGCTGTGGGTTGGGCTATGTGGGGGACAGAAGTGATACCTTGAGCTGTAGGTGTGGCTGTGGGTTGGGCTATGTGGGGGACAGAAGTGATACCTTGAGCTGTAGGTGTGGCTTTGGGTTGGGCTATGTGGGGGACAGAAGTGATACCTTGAGCTGTAGGTGTGGCTGTGGGTTGGGCTATGTGGGGGACAGTAGTGATACCTTGAGCTGTAGGTGTGGCTGTGGGTTGGGCTATGTGGGGGACAGAAGTGATACCTTGCTGTAGGTGTGGCTGTGGGTTGGGCTATGTGGGGGACAGTAGTGATACCTTGAGCTGTAGGTGTGGCTGTGGGTTGGGCTATGTGGGGGACAGAAGTGATACCTTGAGCTGTAGGTGTGGCTGTGGGTTGGGCTATGTGGGGGACAGAAGTGATACCTTGAGCTGTAGGTGTGGCTGTGGGTTGGGCTATGTGGGGGACAGTAGTGATACCTGTGGGGATGTTGTTTAGATGTATGTATTTGTACATGTGTGAACGACTGTTGGTTTATTGGGATGTGCCTGATTATGAATATTTATAAAATAATGATAAAAATTAAGATTTTATGAAAACATAGCTGACATTAAAAAAAAAGATAAGCTAATCTAAATAGGATTTGTATAAGTAAGTCTTAATGCTCCTTTTCAACCTAGTTAAACGTGGATTGTCTGGGTTCAAACTTCAATGTTGAGTCAGGTCCAAACATTTGCCTAGTATTCTCTAAAGGCTTGCAACCCGCGACAGAATAAGAGTTGAGGGCCGTAGAGAGCCGGGGGGACAGAAGTGATACCTTGAGCTGTAGGTGTGGCTGTGGGTTGGGCTATGTGGGGGACAGAAGTGATACCTTGAGCTGTAGGTGTGGCTGTAGGTTGGGCTATGTGGGGGACAGAAGTGATACCTTGAGCTGTAGGTGTGGCTGTGGGTTGGGCTATGTGGGGGACAGAAGTGATACCTTGAGCTGTAGGTGTGGCTTTGGGTTGGGCTATGTGGGGGACAGTAGTGATACCTTGAGCTGTAGGTGTGGCTGTGGGTTGGGCTATGTGGGGGACAGTAGTGATACCTTGAGCTGTAGGTGTGGCTGTGGGTTGGGCTATGTGGGGGACAGAAGTGATACCTTGAGCTGTAGGTGTGGCTGTGGGTTGGGCTATGTGGGGGACAGAAGTGATACCTTGAGCTGTAGGTGTGGCTGTGGGTTGGGCTATGTGGGGGACAGTAGTGATACCTTGAGCTGTAGGTGTGGCTGTGGGTTGGGCTATGTGGGGGACAGAAGTGATACCTTGAGCTGTAGGTGTGGCTGTGGGTTGGGCTATGTGGGGGACAGAAGTGATACCTTGAGCTGTAGGTGTGGCTGTGGGTTGGGCTATGTGGGAGACAGAAGTGATACCTTGAGGTGTAGGTGTGGCTGTGGGTTGGGCTATGTGGGGGACAGAAGTGATACCTTGAGCTGTAGGTGTGGCTGTGGGTTGGGCTATGTGGGGGACAGAAGTGATACCTTGAGCTGTAGGTGTGGCTGTGGGTTGGGCTATGTGGGGGACAGAAGTGATACCTTGAGCTGTAGGTGTGGCTGTGGGTTGGGCTATGTGGGGGACAGAAGTGATACCTTGAGCTGTAGGTGTGGCTGTGGGTTGGGCTATGTGGGGGACAGAAGTGATACCTTGAGCTGTAGGTGTGGCTGTGGGTTGGGCTATGTGGGGGACAGAAGTGATACCTTGAGCTGTAGGTGTGGCTGTGGGTTGGGCTATGTGGGGGACAGAAGTGATACCTTGAGCTGTAGCTGTGGGTGTGTGTTGGGCTATGTGGGGGACAGAAGTGATACCTTGAGCTGTAGGTGTGGCTGTGGGTTGGGCTATGTGGGGGACAGAAGTGATACCTTGAGCTGTAGGTGTGGCTGTGGGTTGGGCTATGTGGGGGACAGAAGTGATACCTTGAGCTGTAGGTGTGGCTGTGGGTTGGGCTATGTGGGGGACAGAAGTGATACCTTGAGCTGTAGCTGTGGGTGTGTGTTGGGCTATGTGGGGGACAGAAGTGATACCTTGAGCTGTAGGTGTGGCTGTGGGTTGGGCTATGTGGGGGACAGAAGTGATACCTTGAGCTGTAGGTGTGGCTGTGGGTTGGGCTATGTTGGGGACAGAAGTGATACCTTGAGCTGTAGGTGTGGCTGTGGGTTGGGCTATGTGGGGGACAGTAGTGATACCTTGAGCTGTAGGTGTGGCTGTGGGTTGGGCTATGTGGGGGACAGAAGTGATACCTTGAGCTGTAGGTGTGGCTGTGGGTTGGGCTATGTGGGGGACAGAAGTGATACCTTGAGCTCTAGGTGTGGCTGTGGGTTTGGCTATGTGGGGGACAGAAGTGATACCTTGAGCTGTAGGTGTGGCTGTGGGTTGGGCTATGTGGGGGACAGAAGTGATACCTTGAGCTGTAGGTGTGGCTGTGGGTTGGGCTATGTGGGGGACAGAAGTGATACCTTGAGCTGTAGGTGTGGCTGTGGGTTGGGCTATGTGGGGGACAGAAGTGATACCTTGAGGTGTAGGTGTGGCTGTGGGTTGGGTTATGTGGGGGACAGAAGTGATACATTGAGCTGTAGGTGTGGCTGTGGGTTGGGCTATGTGGGGGACAGAAGTGATACCTTGAGCTGTAGGTGTGGCTGTGGGTTGGGCTATGTGGGGGACAGAAGTGATACCTTGAGGTGTAGGTGTGGCTGTGGGTTGGGCTATGTGGGTGGCAGAAGTGATACCTTGAGCTGTAGGTGTGGCTGTGGGTTGGGCTATGTGGGGGACAGAAGTGATACCTTGAGCTGTAGGTGTGGCTGTGGGTTGGGCTATGTGGGGGACAGAAGTGATACCTTGAGCTGTAGGTGTGGCTGTGGGTTGGACTATGTGGGGGACAGAAGTGATACCTTGAGCTGTAGGTGTGGCTGTGGGTTGGGCTATGTGGGGGACAGAAGTGATACCTTGAGCTGTAGGTGTGGCTGTGGGTTGGGCTATGTGGGGGACAGAAGTGATACCTTGAGCTGTAGGTGTGGCTGTGGGTTGGGCTATGTGGGGGACAGAAGTGATACCTTGAGCTGTAGGTGTGGCTGCGGGTTGGGCTATGTGGGGGACAGTAGTGATACCTTGAGCTGTAGGTGTGGCTGTGGGTTGGGCTATGTGGGGGACAGAAGTGATACCTTGAGCTGTAGGTGTGGATGTGGGTTGGGCTATGTGGGGGACAGAAGTGATACCTTGAGCTGTAGGTGTGGCTGTGGGTTGGGCTATGTGGGGGACAGAAGTGATACCTTGAGCTGTAGGTGTGGCTGTGGGTTGGGCTATGTGGGGGACAGAAGTGATACCTTGAGCTGTAGGTGTGGCTGTGGGTTGGGCTATGTGGGGGACAGAAGTGATACCTTGAGCTGTAGGTGTGGCTGTGGGTTGGGCTATGTGGGGGACAGAAGTGATACCTTGAGCTGTAGGTGTGGCTGTGGGTTGGGCTATGTGGGGGACAGAAGTGATACCTTGAGCTGTAGGTGTGGCTGTGGGTTGGGCTATGTGGCGGACAGAAGTGATACCTTGAGCTGTAGGTGTGGCTGTGGGTTGGGCTATGTGGGGGACAGAAGTGATACCTTGAGCTGTAGGTGTGGCTGTGGGTTGGGCTATGTGGGGGACAGAAGTGATACCTTGAGCTGTAGGTGTGGCTTTGGGTTGGGCTATGTGGGGGACAGAAGTGATACCTTGAGCTGTAGGTGTGGCTGTGGGTTGGGCTATGTGGGGGACAGTAGTGATACCTTGAGCTGTAGGTGTGGCTGTGGGTTGGGCTATGTGGGGGACAGAAGTGATACCTTGAGCTGTAGGTGTGGCTGTGGGTTGGGCTATGTGGGGGACAGAAGTGATACCTTGAGCTCTAGGTGTGGCTGTGGGTTTGGCTATGTGGGGGACAGAAGTGATACCTTGAGCTGTAGGTGTGGCTGTGGGTTGGGCTATGTGGGGGACAGAAGTGATACCTTGAGCTGTAGGTGTGGCTGTGGGTTGGGCTATGTGGGGGACAGAAGTGATACCTTGAGCTGTAGGTGTGGCTGTGGGTTGGGCTATGTGGGGGACAGAAGTGATACCTTGAGGTGTAGGTGTGGCTGTGGGTTGGGTTATGTGGGGGACAGAAGTGATACATTGAGCTGTAGGTGTGGCTGTGGGTTGGGCTATGTGGGGGACAGAAGTGATACCTTGAGCTGTAGGTGTGGCTGTGGGTTGGGCTATGTGGGGGACAGAAGTGATACCTTGAGCTGTAGGTGTGGCTGTGGGTTGGGCTATGTGGGGGACAGAAGTGATACCTTGAGCTGTAGGTGTGGCTGTGGGTTGGGCTATGTGGGGGACAGAAGTGATACCTTGAGCTGTAGGTGTGGCTGTGGGTTGGGCTATGTGGGGGACAGAAGTGATACCTTGAGGTGTAGGTGTGACTGTGGGTTGGGCTATGTGGGGGACAGAAGTGATACCTTGAGCTGTAGGTGTGGCTGTGGGTTGGGCTATGTGGGGGACAGAAGTGATACCTTGAGGTGTAGGTGTGACTGTGGGTTGGGCTATGTGGGGGACAGAAGTGATACCTTGAGGTGTAGGTGTGACTGTGGGTTGGGCTATGTGGGGGACAGAAGTGATACCTTGAGCTGTAGGTGTGGCTTTGGGTTGGGCTATGTGGGGGACAGAAGTGATACCTTGAGCTGTAGGTGTGGCTGTGGGTTGGGCTATGTGGGGGACAGAAGTGATACCTTGAGCTGTAGGTGTGGCTGTGGGTTGGGCTATGTGGGGGACAGAAGTGATACCTTGAGCTGTAGGTGTGGCTGTGGGTTGGGCTATGTGGGGGACAGAAGTGATACCTTGAGCTGTAGGTGTGGCTGTGGGTTGGGCTATGTGGGGGACAGAAGTGATACCTTGAGCTGTAGGTGTGGCTGTGGGTTGCGCTATGTGGGGGACAGAAGTGATACCTTGAGCTGTAGGTGTGGCTGTGGGTTGGGCTATGTGGGGGACAGAAGTGATACCTTGAGCTGTAGGTGTGGCTGTGGGTTGGGCTATGTGGGGGACAGAAGTGATACCTTGAGCTGTAGGTGTGGCTGTGGGTTGGGCTATGTGGGGGACAGAAGTGATACCTTGAGCTGTAGGTTTGGCTGTGGGTTGGGCTATGTGGGGGACAGAAGTGATACCTTGAGCTGTAGGTGTGGCTGTGGGTTGGGCTATGTGGGGGACAGAAGTGATACCTTGAGCTGTAGGTGTGGCTGTGGGTTGGGCTATGTGGGGGACAGAAGTGATACCTTGAGCTGTAGGTGTGGCTGTGGGTTGGGCTATGTGGGGGACAGAAGTGATACCTTGAGCTGTAGGTGTGGCTGTGGGTTGGGCTATGTGGGGGACAGAAGTGATACCTTGAGCTGTAGGTGTGGCTGTGGGTTGGGCTATGTGGGGGACAGAAGTGATACCTTGAGCTGTAGGTGTGGCTGTGGGTTGGGCTATGTGGGGGACAGAAGTGATACCTTGAGCTGTAGGTGTGGCTGTGGGTTGGGCTATGTGGAGGACAGAAGTGATACCTTGAGCTGTAGGTGTGGCTGTGGGTTGGGCTATGTGGCTGTGTGAAACTGTTCGTCAGCGACTGTTTTGGTTGAAGAGGGTAGGTGTGGGTGTGCCCTGGGTAAAGGAGAAAGGAAGAAGATTATCTGTCCAACAGCTTCTATATTGACGCTGCTTTTTTTAATTTGATACTTATCAATATCAATAAACATGAATGTTCTAACCCTTCCCAACTGTTTCATCCTTACTGCGGCCAATGTGTCAGAGCGTGGGAGAGACTGAGATACCAGGGGGGGTGAATCAATGCAACATAACAGGGGGGGGGTGAATCAATGCAACATAACAGGGGGGGAGCAACAACGTCTCGCCGCTGACCGCTTTGTTTTATTTATTGGGTCAGCGGCTCTCAGGGAATTTAGCCTTTCGCTTAATAGGAGAGTGAGAGACAGAGAGTGAGACCCGAGATAGAGAGATAATGATAGGAGAAAGTGAATGAGAAAAGAATGAGGGAAAGAGATGAAAAAAGGGAGAGAATGAAAGTGAGTGAGAAAGAGAGGAAAAGAGAGTGATGGTGTGAAAAGGAGAGGGGGAGAGAGAGAGAAAGATAGTGAGAGAGTGAGAGAAAGAGAGTTTATGATAAATAGAGCGAGTGTTAGAGACAGAGAGAGATAAAAAAGTGATAGAGATATAGAGAGAGGGATAGCGAGAAAGAGAGAGCGATAGAAAAATGTTTCACCTTCAAAAAAAAAAAGGGGAACAAGTTTTCCTATCACTGATGTTGTTTTACGGTTCTCCATTTCTCTTATCATCTAGAGAGCAGGTCAAGTTTTCCTATCACTGATGTTGTTTTACGATTCTCCATTTCTCTTATCATCTAGAGAGCAGGTCAAGTTTTCCTATCACTGATGTTGTTTTACGGTTCTCCATTTCTCTTATCATCTAGAGAGCAGGTCAAGTTTTCCTATCACTGATGTTGTTTTACGATTCTCCATTTCTCTTATCATCTAGAGAGCAGGTCAAGTTTTCCTATCACTGATGTTGTTTTACGGTTCTCCATTTCTCTTATCATCTAGAGAGCAGGTCAAGTTTTCCTATCACTGATGTTGTTTTACGGTTCTCCATTTCTCTTATCATCTAGAGAGCAGGTCAAGTTTTCCTATCACTGATGTTGTTTTACGGTTCTCCATTTCTCTTATCATCTAGAGAGCAGGTCAAGTTTTCCTATCACTGATGTTGTTTTACGATTCTTCATTTCTCTTATCATCTAGAGAGCAGGTCAAGTTTTCCTATCACTGATGTTGTTTTACGGTTCTCCATTTCTCTTATCATCTAGAGAGCAGGTCAAGTTTTCCTATTACTGATGTTGTTTTACGGTTCTCCATTTCTCTTATCATCTAGAGAGCAGGTCAAGTTTTCCTATCACTGATGTTGTTTTACGATTCTCCATTTCTCTTATCATCTAGAGAGCAGTTCAAGTTTTCCTATCACTGATGTTGTTTTACGGTTCTCCATTTCTCTTATCATCTAGAGAGCAGGTCAAGTTTTCCTATCACTGATGTTGTTTTACGGTTCTCCATTTCTCTTATCATCTAGAGAGCAGGTCAAGTTTTCCTATCACTGATGTTGTTTTACGGTTCTCCATTTCTCTTATCATCTAGAGAGCAGGTCAAGTTTTCCTATCACCGATGTTGTTTTACGATTGTCCATTTCTCTTATCATCTAGAGAGCAGGTCAAGTTTTCCTATCACTGATGTTGTTTTACGGTTCTCCATTTCTCTTATCATCTAGAGAGCAGGTCAAGTTTTCCTATCACTGATGTTGTTTTACGATTCTCCATTTCTCTTATCATCTAGAGAGCAGGTCAAGTTTTCCTATTACTGATGTTGTTTTACGGTTCTCCATTTCTCTTATCATCTAGAGAGCAGGTCAAGTTTTCCTATCACTGATGTTGTTTTACGGTTCTCCATTTCTCTTATCATCTAGAGAGCAGGTCAAGTTTTCCTATCACTGATGTTGTTTTACGGTTCTCCATTTCTCTTATCATCTAGAGAGCAGGTCAAGTTTTCCTATTACTGATGTTGTTTTACGGTTCTCCATTTCTCTTATCAACTAGAGAGCAGGTCAAGTTTTCCTATCACTGATGTTGTTTTACGGTTCTCCATTTCTCTTATCATCTAGAGAGCAGGTCAAGTTTTCCTATCACTGATGTTGTTTTACGGTTCTCCATTTCTCTTATCATCTAGAGAGCAGGTCAAGTTTTCCTATTACTGATGTTGTTTTACGGTTCTCCATTTCTCTTATCATCTAGAGAGCAGGTCAAGTTTTCCTATCACTGATGTTGTTTTACGGTTCTCCATTTCTCTTATCATCTAGAGAGCAGGTCAAGTTTTCCTATTACTGATGTTGTTTTACGATTCTCCATTTCTCTTATCATCTAGAGAGCAGGTCAAGTTTTCCTATCACTGATGTTGTTTTACGGTTCTCCATTTCTCTTATCATCTAGAGAGCAGGTCAAGTTTTCCTATCACTGATGTTGTTTTACGGTTCTCCATTTCTCTTATCATCTACAGAGCAGGTCAAGTTTTCCTATCACTGATGTTGTTTTACGGTTCTCCATTTCTCTTATCATCTAGAGAGCAGGTCAAGTTTTCCTATTGCTGATGTTGTTTTACGGTTCTCCATTTCTCTTATCATCTAGAGAGCAGGTCAAGTTTTCCTATCACTGATGTTGTTTTAAGGTTCTCCATTTCTCTTATCATCTAGAGAGCAGGTCAAGTTTTGGTATTGGTTACTTTAAAATACACGTGCAAGCTACTCACCTAGATCTAACAACCAACCCAACTCTTGGACCTCGACAGTTTCTACTGCGAGCAACTGGCGCCTTATCCAGAAAGCCTCCTTGGATGGTCTCGTAAACCTTGGCTTCTACCCACTTTGGAGAAGGAAATCCCTGATTCTTTGAGGCTAAACGCAAACATGGAATAGTTCAGGAGTGAGCCCTGAGGAGGAGCCGGTGACGTAGAATACAATTAAATTTCAATACATTGACTAGAGTGGCTGATGTCTCCTCCTCGAAACTAAATGTTCCTGTCATTATTTACTCAGTTATTGCATAATGTCGGTAAACTTTGTCTGACAGTTCCATGGTCTGACTACTCCATGTCTTTTTTATTGAATAATTCCAATGATAGGCCTTTAAATCTAGACTTAAAAGAGCGCAACATTTTCGTGAACATTCATTTATTAAACTGTTGAATCAATAATATCGTGCATTCAGACATTCCCGAAAGCAGTAGTCCTTTCAAAACCAATATTGGCTCTAGATCTAAGTCTAGTAATGAAGCCTAATTTACATTTATTAATTTTTTACTTTGAAAAATTATAACGGTCAAACTAGAGTTCTCCCCCCATGTGGCCAACGAGCTAGTAATTCTGTTCTTAGCGATTTACATCAACTGTTAAATTTCTAGGAAAATATATATATTTTGGGGTTTTATATTCCACAATGAGGCTACTATTAGGGCACTTCGCAGTGTATAGTTTAAATTATATGTGAGGAGGATAGTCTTACCATTTTTACAGTATCTACATATTTATATTTAGTTCATTCTGATACAATGGCAACGAAAAACGAATTCAATGTTTTGATATTGAATTAAGAAGCCGAAGAAAAGTCAAAGATTGTAAGATTAACTATTTGGTTGGGGGAGGGGGTGGGAGGGTAAATTGAATATTCATGCCAAAAGAGTGTGCGTGTGGTGGGGGGAGGGGCCTAATAAAACGGGCTGTTCCAAATCAAGTCAAAAGTCTATGTTGGCGAGCATTACGCGTGCGCAGGTTAAAAAAAACGTGGGGTGGGTTCCAGAAAGAGAGAGAAAGGGAGAGACAGAAGGAGAGAGAGAGACAGACAGACAGAAGGAAAGAGAGAAGAAGAGACAGACAGACAGACAGACAGAAGGAGAGAGAGAAGAAGAGAGAGAGACAGACAGAAGGAGAGAGAGAGAAGAAGAGAGAGAAAGAGAGAAAGCGCGGGCCGTTCCAATTCATCGAAACAAATACTAGAATTCATGGGCTTAAAATTTTGTTAGATGCTAGCGTTACAATGTGGGACATTTTATTGGCAGCGCAAAAAACAGAAAAAGGGATGGGAGATTCCGATCAAAATAAACAAAATCTAGCTTGGGAACAAATCAACGGGCGTAGCCGGTGTGTAATTGTAGTTAGTTTATAAAAACAGGATACACTCTGACTAGATTTGTATCCGTTAGAACAAAGAGCTTTCTACACACAACAAAACGAAGTCGCTAGTAAGATGGCTAGAGTCTAGGATCACATTGGAAAGATGCATTGAAATGTCTTTTCAAAAGAACGCTTTGAATCGATCTGGTTTCAGTGTCACTTTTCTGAAAAACTAAATGAGAGCTCTTACTTAAAAGAACCAGAAGCTTCGCTTAATTAATTTTTTTTTTACTATTGGTAATGACATTTTTACTTGACTAATATTCAAATATGTAAATACAACTTTCTTTTTCAAAAAAAAAAGGAACGCCTTTATGCCTCAAAATTTGAGAAACCATCTTCCACTTGTCCGACCACCCCTCCCACATCCAAGTTGTGGTACTGACATAATGTGGTGCAGGCAGCAAGAGTGTGGTAGGCCTACTAACAGGCTGAGTGTGGTACTGACATAATGTGGTGCAGGCAGGAAGAGTGTGGTAGGCCTATTAGCAGGCTGAGTGTGGTACTGACATAATGTGGTGCAGGCAGGAAAAGTGTGGTAGGCCTACTAGCAGGCTGAGTGTGGTACTGACATAATGTGGTGCAGGCAGGAAGAGTGTGGTAGGCCTACTAGCAGGCTGAGTGTGGTACTGACATAATGTGGTGCAGGCAGGAAGAGTGTGGTAGGCCTACTAGCAGGCTGAGTGTGGTACTGACATAATGTGGTGCAGGCAGGAAGAGTGTGGTAGGCCTACTAGCAGGCTGAGTGTGGTACTGACATAATGTGGTGCAGGCAGGAAGAGTGTGGTAGGCCTACTAGCAGGCTGAGTGTGGTACTGACATAATGTGGTGCAGGCAGGAAGAGTGTGGTAGGCCTACTAGCAGGCTGAGTGTGGTACTGACATAATGTGGTGCAGGCAGGAAGAGTGTGGTAGGCCTACTACCAGGCTGAGTGTGGTACTGACATAATGTGGTGCAGGCAGGAAAAGTGTGGTAGGCCTACTAGCAGGCTGAGTGTGGTACTGACATAATGTGGTGCAGGCAGGAAGAGTGTGGTAGGCCTACTAGCAGGCTGAGTGTGGTACTGACATAATGTGGTGCAGGCAGGAAGAGTGTGGTAGGCCTACTAGCAGGCTGAGTGTGGTACTGACATAATGTGGTGCAGGCAGGAAGAGTGTGGTAGGCCTACTAGCAGGCTGAGTGTGGTACTGACATAATGTGGTGCAGGCAGGAAGAGTGTGGTAGGCCTACTAGCAGGCTGAGTGTGGTACTGACATAATGTGGTGCAGGCAGGAAGAGTGTGGTAGGCCTACTAGCAGGCTGAGTGTGGTACTGACATAATGTGGTGCAGGCAGGAAGAGTGTGGTAGGCCTACTAGCAGGCTGAGTGTGGTACTGACATAATGTGGTGCAGGCAGGAAGAGTGTGGTAGGCCTACTAGCAGGCTGAGTGTGGTACTGACATAATGTGGTGCAGGCAGGAAGAGTGTGGTAGGCCTACTAGCAGGCTGAGTGTGGTACTGACATAATGTGGTGCAGGCAGGAAGAGTGTGGTAGGCCTACTAGCAGGCTGAGTGTGGTACTGACATAATGTGGTGCAGGCAGGAAGAGTGTGGTAGGCCTACTAGCAGGCTGAGTGTGGTACTGACATAATGTGGTGCAGGCAGGAAGAGTGTGGTAGGCCTACTAGCAGGCTGAGTGTGGTACTGACATAATGTGGTGCAGGCAGGAAGAGTGTGGTAGGCCTACTAGCAGGCTGAGTGTGGTACTGACATAATGTGGTGCAGGCAGGAAGAGTGTGGTAGGCCTACTAGCAGGCTGAGTGTGGTACTGACATAATGTGGTGCAGGCAGGAAGAGTGTGGTAGGCCTACTAGCAGGCTGAGTGTGGTACTGACATAATGTGGTGCAGGCAGGAAGAGTGTGGTAGGCCTACTAGCAGGCTGAGTGTGGTACTGACATAATGTGGTGCAGGCAGGAAGAGTGTGGTAGGCCTACTAGCAGGCTGAGTGTGGTACTGACATAATGTGGTGCAGGCAGGAAGAGTGTGGTAGGCCTACTAGCAGGCTGAGTGTGGTACTGACATAATGTGGTGCAGGCAGGAAGAGTGTGGTAGGCCTACTAGCAGGCTGAGTGTGGTACTGACATAATGTGGTGCAGGCAGGAAGAGTGTGGTAGGCCTACTAGCAGGCTGAGTGTGGTACTGACATAATGTGGTGCAGGCAGGAAGAGTGTGGTAGGCCTACTAGCAGGCTGAGTGTGGTACTGACATAATGTGGTGCAGGCAGGAAGAGTGTGGTAGGCCTACTAGCAGGCTGAGTGTGGTACTGGCAGAATCTAGGCTTTCAATTTCCTTCTTGTAATAAAGGCTGATGAGGAGCAGGCCCAATGCTTGGCTAATTTGACAACCGACGTGTAGGAATTGATCCCACAACTGTTGCCGGATCACTTGCCTAGTAACAAACAAGGGAAATCATTCAGAAGTAATAGATCTGTTATTGCTTCCCTTGTTAGCTTTTTTCCCCCCTGCCCGCAGAACAACGGCAAGGTAGAACAAAACGATTTTTTTGTGTCCTACTTCCTTTTTTTTTTCCCACCAGTAACAAAACAAAAGTTCGACCTAGTAGGGAAAAGGGGGGGGGGGGGATACAATAGTGTAGGTAAACAGTGGCGACAACTCTCCAATAGGTGTAGTCCCCACCCCCTCGGCCCTATCCTAAAATGGTTCAAATAGGAATGAGATTAATATTAACCTAAGTTTTAAAATGAATGAAAACATAAAAGATTAAAAGTTTAACTGAAATTCTTGCAATATAGTTTTTACACGCATACTTTCAGAGCTTGAACCATATCACTTTAGTATTACAGATTAGGTCTAAACTTTAAAAGGTTATTATCGCACCAGATGGTACTATCTTGTACTATTTATTCATGGATAAATAAATAAACTAGCTCAATGACCATTACAATTTCTGATGTGGGACATTAGAAGTTTCAGAGTTCATATCAAAGTCCAGATAGACATTTTCTGGTCATGTAAGTTGGAGGAGTGGGATATACTAAGGATGATCTAGAAATGACTGCATACTTTCATTAGAACTACATTGATTTTTCTCTTTTCATTTATAATTTGAACTGCATTCCAATAATTGTATGCATTTTTTCTTAATTGATTCACATTTCATTTAGTCTAGTAAAACAATTAGAGCTTTCAAAAATGTTGCTATAATAGAGCAAGTGTATTAGGACCAATGGAAGAGGAGTGAGGATCAACGAAACAATGGTAAAGTCGCAAACTAAATGAAACTATAAAAAAAATCAAACAAAGCATTAGGATTTATTCCAAGAAATGTCTAGAAATCAAATAAGAACATAAAACTAAAATGTTATTTAACCTTGGTTAGGCCAATAATAGAATATGCATCATCCGTTTGGGACCCCTCAACTCAAGAAAACATTAAGAAACTAGAAGAGAGGAGGATAGTCTTACCATTTTTACAGTATCTGAAAATTTATAGAGCAGTGAGATTCATAACAAACGAATATTCACATTTGACTAGAGTAACACCTTTAGTAGAATCACTAAAGAGCCTTCAGGACAGAAAACTCAAAAGTAAAGTAACATGGAATGGGTTGCCTGAGCTAACCAGGAAAACCAGTGACTTGGCAGAATTTAAGTCGTTGGTTAACATGCATGACTAGATGCATGACGTTTAAGAAGTAATCATCTACTTTTTTTGAAGTAACGTCTGTATTATATAAGATAAAATAAGAAAACATTTGAGCTACAAACAGAAGAGGTTTGAAACTTTGATTCTGTAGTGCTAAAACGTGCTCACTAATTATCATAGAATCAGTTTACACATGTAAGTGCATGTCTGTGCATGTCAATGCGTAGCGAGACATTTCCCCATGACGCCCTCCAAAAATAAATAATAAAATAATAATAAAACAGCGAAAAGTCATTTTTCTTAAATAATGTGTATTCATTTTTAAAGTTTTGTTAATTCACACCAAAAAAAAACAAAAAAAAACAACAAGGTTACAAAGACAGTTTGTGTGGAAACACAAACTCAAATTCGGCCCCCGAAGTGGTCCACCCAGGTAGGCTTCAATATTTTCAGAAAGAACATCCAAATGAAATTATATCAAAGACAAATGAGAGATAAGAATGGAGAAAGAAGGTTGACAGATCTTGTGTAGTGCCCCAACAGTCCAGCAGATCAAAGGATAGTTGCAAGTGAATGCAAAGTTAGATGTGAACCTGGCCTAACTAGTTCCCCTTTCAGACCTTGTGGTCTACAGGGAAGATGCTGTTAATTTAATCTGTTTTTTTTTTACCTACGGTTAACGAGGGTGTCATGTAGCCAGCACAACTACCAACCGCCTTTACTTTTCCCCATCAATGTTAGGTACCCATAAGAGCTGGGTGGACTCAGAGGCGCCCAAAGATTCCAAAGTTGAAAATCCTAGTCTTCACCAGGATTCGAACCTGGCACCCCCGGTTCGAAACCAAGCGCGTTACCGCTCAGATACCGCACCTCTCCTGGACTAAATGGTCTTAAATTTGATGTAATTGAAAAGGCTTAATCTCTATTCGAATGCTCAAAAAAAATTCTTTTATGCACTGTATATAAAATATCCACGAAAATGAAGTTTACAAGATTAGTATTCGTTTTAATTTAGCTCTAACTTATAATGCATACTAATTAGCTTTTTCTCTTTAAAAAACTGCTTGCATAACTAATTTTAAAAATTAGATTTTTTGCTTTCAGAAAAAAAAAAGTTGCCGTTGCATCAGAACTTTGAATGGTCTAAATTATTGTGATGTCGGATTTTCAATATCTTTTCTAGTTTACGAGATCTAAACGGGACGGACGGACAGACGGACAGACATTTCGAACAAAACTAATAGCGTCTTTTCCCCTTTAGGGGGCCGCTAAAAATGTACAGTAACTTAAAAAAAACTATCCATAATTTTATCGAATCCGAAATTTCCTACCAGCTTTTGTTCAATGTAAAAAATCGTCAAATTATTAAGACGTATATTTATCCTCGTTGATCGCAAGTTATTCTTGATCAACTGAATTCTCTCGCATGTGTCCACACTTACCGCAAGTATCAGAACTATGCGAAT
Source organism: Biomphalaria glabrata (assembly GCF_947242115.1). NCBI lineage: Eukaryota > Metazoa > Mollusca > Gastropoda > Planorbidae > Biomphalaria > Biomphalaria glabrata. Next base: position 29,049,768 of record NC_074717.1, read on the forward strand.
CACGAAGAAAATATTCGGGACTGAAACGTCTAGCCGAATTTTTCTTTCATAAAATTTAAGAGCTCAACAGCTCCTTCTTTGGAGCCTTCTTTCGCTCCATTTTAGTCAGTTTCGCAAGGAGAATGCCTACTATTGAGGATTCAGATGTTGAAAAGGTGAAAAAAAACATATTTTTTTCTGCCACATCATAAAGTTCCTCAAATCGAGTGTTTTTGTTTTTTTGAACTATCCAGGCCAATGAAGAATAAATTTCCTCCTGTTGCTCTTACCTTGTGTTTTAACCTTCACCTTTTTCACCTGGCATCTTTTTCTTGTGGTTTGCACTAATCTTCAGATCAGAGCACATGCTTTCAACAAAAATAATACTGGCTTCAGTGATGAATGTCTTTACTATTTTCAGGGGCTCACAACTCAAATTGGGTGAGAAAATGAAAAGTAAAAGACTTCATAGCAACTAACAATCAGATTGCTTCAGATCTAGCAGAAGAATTTATATCTATATTAGTCAATATCTCCAGAGTATTCATAATTTCTGGCGCTCCAACCAAGCGCATTAGTTTAGTTCTGGTTATTCACCCAGTCACGACCCAGTGATATGATGAAGTTTTTTTTTTCAGAAAAAAAAAGATGCCCAAGAAGTCGTGTGTACCGAAAATGTTACGGAATTGAATTCAGCTTCAGCAGCCCGAATTCCTGAGAATTCTAAGAATAGTTTGATGCAGTTCGAGCAGGCAATGAATTGTGCTTTATGATTGACTTCTCGAATGTGTTTTTGGACACCTTTGTGTTGACCTTTCATGACCGCTAAATAATCTTAGCCTTGACCTCTGCAATGCATCATGTTTGAAGCCGTCCAAACAGAGTTTCTCTAGAATCACAGCAGCGATTTCAGCGGCAGACTTGGCCTTAGTTCCCATGAAGTCCAAAAAGACTCACGAACTGGTACTTCGTCGTAACGTGCCGCTAATTTTGTTTGCTTTGAGATATCAGATGGCTTGTTGTATTTGTTGTAGGAGTTTCTTTCACATGATCACACAAAACTACAATACATTTGTTTGGTTATTGTTGGGTAATGTACATATTCGATCTGGAAGTACTGGAACTAAGATTGATTCGAAGCTATGTTTTGTCAGCATTGGATCGTACTATACTTCCAATTCTTCTTCGTCTAGTTTGCGATGCCCGGGGAGTGCCGGATTCTGCTTTGTGAGAAAACGATTGATGTCCAAGAGTCTTGACTAGAGTCTCTCCCCTTTTATTTTTACACATTTGATTAATTAAGTCTTGAGCCTTGCAGTCAATACTATTCACTTTTCGCATATAACAAGTCCCCCCCCCCCAAGCAAGGGGGGCTGAGTGACTGAGTGTAATATGGTTTTCAATGTTCGTCGATTACTTCCACCACTCATTGAATCAATCGTTGACTTTAAATGTAGATGTAGTGCTTGATCGTTTTTGAGAAAAATAAGCAAGGGAAGTAAGCAGGGGAAGCAAAATAAGGATTTTTTTTTTGACGAGCAATACATCCACTTTCTCGTCATTGGATATTGGCCGGAAGTACCAAGCCTTTCAAAGGTCCCTGGCCTTTTCTTTAATCTATTCTACAGTTGACATTTAATTTAAGAAAGAATAGAGGCGATTGGGAAAGCAGCCAAAGAAATCGAGTGTTAGATTACATTTCCAGTACAAACGTGTTCGTACATATATGATCGAAGTGTTTGTACTGAAGAGCCTAGGGGAACAGGAACTTAATACAAACTAGGGGACAAAATTTGATGCCCCTCACTACTTGATGCCTTGCACATTGCTATCTTCTTGAATATAACTTTTACGAAGCATAGCTTATTAACGTATCCTTTATTCTGTACACTGGACAAAATTAAGTAGTAATACTAAATAAAACTATATTTGTTCTCCTAATGTGTATTATTTAGTCATAAATTAATAAATTTGTATTTTCTCTAATGCACACTCCAAGGGAGACTGGATTATTGTTTGCTTGCGGTTGCCAACGTTTGACCAACACATGTTTAACCACTAGCAAAACAAACGATTATTTTGAAGTCTGAATGCAATTGATCTAAAGATGTAGCTATTTTCAATGTTTTAAAAGCATTTCTTTTTTGCTATAGTCAAACTTAAAACTTCACATAAACAAAGATAATAAATATATGAATATAAGATGGCATCGATTTCTTTTTAGCAGGTCATTATCATCCTCGACATTGTGTTCATATGGTGAAACGTTGGTGACACCAAGACCTATTGTGAAGTGTTGGTAAATTTGTTCGATTGGACACTTATAAGAAACCAGTTTTGAGAGTCACTGTGCGTCAAAGATTTCAGCATTGTGTGTGTGTGTGTTTCCCCAACCTCCGCAGATTGTCCTAATGTAAGGATTATAACGATCACGTAATAAGTGTCTGTGTAGAGGGAGATAATGTTCCCTCAGACACAGTGAATGTTCCTTGAACTATTGTGTATGATCTCCCGGTGTCTAGATCGACTTAAGTAATGGGTGGCTTTTGACTTCAGCTTCCAGCACAATTATTTCAAGTAGGAACCTCTTACCCCAATGCAAATATACAAATTTAAAATAAACATAACAACCCTTACAAATGTCTGGTACAAAAACGATTTCTTGAAATCAAGAATGTATACATTCATGATGGGGTTTGTGGCGTAGTTGCATGGGGCGTTGCTTCAAGGTAGAAGTTTTAGGTTAAAATCTCAGCGGAGGCTAGAAATAAAAATGTAAATAGCTCAGGCTAAAAGGTCAACTCTAACATATATACAACAGCTTCTATCATGAGACAGGACCAAAAAAGTCCTAATGTACCAGAGTGATATGAAAAGGCTCCAAACAAGGAATGCCAACTTGGATCCAGCTGAGCGCCTTATTGGTCTCATCTGCTGACTTGAGTGAGTTCTAAGCTATGAAGGGCAGGAACTGAAATGAACTAGTCTATAAAACATTTCATGTTCGCGAACCGATTGATAAATGGCATATAACTTACACTTATACTTGTTCGTTGTTGGCTCTAAACATCTGATAGAACTGATCGCAGAACACTTCCTAGCAATAAGTTAGAGATTGAGCCCCATTGCACGCAGTAGTTTTACAGACCACGAAAATGGAGTAGAAAACTTAGACTTTGAAATGCTACTGAAGCTAAACAATAGTGGCGTTCTGCGCAAACTTTCGGCGACGCCACTGCTGCTAGTCCATATTTTCTTAAGCTGATAGCCCTTCAGTATTTTTTCCAATTTCAATAAACTCCTTTGAATCAGATTAAATATTATACAATTCTCTATGCATGATGCACATTTGAATTAGCCATTTGAGATTTAGATAGCCTCCCTAAACAATAACTACTTCAAAATACTGAGGCGATTGTTATTGGTGTACATGAGCCCACAGTGGATTTTTAAAAATACAGCTATTTTTTTTTTAAATGTAAGAAAATAGTTCAAATCCCTGCAACAGCACTAGTCTATTATTTTCATGCCCTAAAACCCAATCATTCGCGCTTTATTCTAATCTAATAGCTGAAATTTTGGCCTACACTTAGACTTCACTAGCCAGGTAGGCTTGTCTCCATTGATCTGCATTTTCTTTAAACAGATCTGTCTACTAGACTCCATATTTTAATTTCCATTGTGGTCTCGAAAGTCTCTTTTCATTTGAACGTGAAATTAGAACTGATGAGAACTCTTTAAAGATTTCATGTAAAAATCTAGACGCATTTTCATTTTTCTGTTCCAAGCGGTCTTTTATTCATTGTGGCGCCTTTCGTTGTCAGAAACAAAGAATTAACCCTTGAGTAGCTGAAGATAATTCTAACAGTGTTAACCTTTTTTTTTTGTTTTGTTTTAGCCGAAAAAAAAATGTTATGACAGGAAGTGGCTAGGTTAAACTGACATTCAAATTTTTGAAAAAAAAGAAAGAGAAACTTTCTTTAAAGAGTTTTAAACGGCAGTACAACTGTGGGAAATTGAGGTAGTTCACATAGCCTATACATATGCAAAGATTTTGTATGTGTGTCATCTAATCTTGAAAATACTTTTTTTTTTTACTTTTTTTGAGGAGGTAGAACTATCTCTACCGAATTGGTGAATAAGGTAACTTTTGGATAGCAGTCGGCTCTAAATAGTTTTGCTCACTTGCAGTAGATGCATGTATTTCGTTTTGTGGTAATACTAGTATCTACAATGAATCTTAATCGACCACCGGCGGAAAATGGTTATTTTTGCCCTTTATGTGGCAAAATATGTAGGTCACAGCTGGCGCTGCGTAGCCACAGGAAATACTGCATTCCTCATTAATCTTCGGACTCGAAGACAATCCTTATTATTATTTACAACGAATGGAAAAACCTTATTTCAAATAACAAGATAATTAACTTTAGAATAATGTGTTAACAACAAGGCCGTATAGTGAAAAGGAAGGGGTGGGCTTTATAAGTTTAGACACGATGAGAATATGTATTTTTATCTTATCTTATCTTATATAATACAAACTTACTTCAAAAAAAGAATATGATTAGCTCCTACGCGTCATGCATTTAATCATGCATGTTAACCAATGACTTAAATTCTGCCAAGTCACTGGTTTTCCTGGCTAGCTCAGGCAACCCATTCCATGCTCTAATAGCGCTAGGGAAGAAGGAGCATTTGTACAAATTTGTCCTAGCATATGGAACGAGGAATGTGCCTGAGTATTCTAGAAGAAAAGTCATTACTATTTATTTTCCACTCAAGTCTCTTACAGAATCGATACTATGACAACTACAAATATCTCGAAATTTCATTCACGCTCCTCCCGGAAAGATACCTGATCTACCTTAAGGAAAAAAAGTTTTTTCCAAGTTTTTCCCATTCAGGCATATTTTTAAAAAATGAGTATATATCTCTATCTATCTATCTATCTATCTATCTATCTATCTATCTATCTATCTATCTATCTATCTATCTGTCTGTCTGTCTGTCTGTCTGTCTGTCTGTCTGTCTGCCTAATATCTAAATTGGCTATATGATATATATATATATATATATATATATATATATATATATATATATATATATATATATATATATATATATATATATATATATATCTAGAGAGAGAGAGAGAGAGAAAGATAGATAGATAGATAGATAGATAGATAGATAGATAGATAGATAGATAGATAGATAGATAGATAGATAGATAGATAGATAGATAGATAGATAGATAGATAGATAGACAGACAGACAGACAGACAGACAGACAGATAGATAGATAGATAGATAGATAGATAGATAGATAGATAGATAGATAGATAGATAGATAGATAGATAGATAGATAGATAGATAGATAGATAGATAGAAAGATAGAAAGATAGATAGATAGATAAATAGATAGATAGATAGATAGAACAACCATCAACACAGTCTCGAGCGAGCAGCTACAATTGACCACACAGTCTATTATCCTCTGATGTATGCAGCTTATGTGGCTGAGTGACCCCTTGTCTGAGTGGACAGGAGTACGTCTTGGATTTTACAATATGACGAGCTGAGTTTTGTTTGCCTAGCGACTAAATGCAGCATTGAAACCTTCTCCCCCACAGATTGATGACAAATTGCAAGAAGATCATGGGAAAGTGCTACACAACAAACAAAACAATATATAATGTCAATTGACTAAGCCTTCAGTATACCATATGCGTTTGAGGTAACCTGGGAGCATCGACTTTAAAGTAGACACGTGTGTAGTAGAATGCTGGTTGGTTGGGGATATGGATCGAACACATCGCTTTCTCGGGCGGGGGAATAATTGTGGGTGAAAAGCATTAGAGGGGGTCGGGGAGAAAAGTATGAGATCGAATATCGATGTTTGGTTCTCTACACATCCGGTGTCCTACACAACCACCCACGCTTTCCTACATGCTTACAGGTTCTCAGAATTCTTTCAAGGAATCAACAATCCAAGGTGATCATCCGTCCTTGTTTTATAGGGACGCACCATGGAGGTAATAACTGCTGTTCTTTTCTCTATTACCCCTCCCCATGAACCCAATCATTCTGTTCATCTCAATACATACGAATATCTTTCTTTTTTTTTTTTTTTACAATTTCTCTTATTAGCTTGAAAATTCATCGGTGGAACCTGGAAACTGGTACCTGGACATGGATTTCGAAAACGGTTCTAACTTTTCCTAGAGATTTGACTGTTTATGTATAAGCCTATCTTTTGGGAAGAAATACTTGCTATTCGGTAACAAGGTGAATACTCTGGTTTGACCGTTATGATATTTCAAAATATAATCATCTTAAAATTAAATTTGGTCGATTTTGAACACACGTCATTGGGAATTCCCGCATGTAATCAGTAAAGAGTTTAAAAGAGGTAAATAAATAAATGGACGTTTATGGACATTTTGCGCACGTGTTATGTAGAACTACTCTGCTATCATCAATTTGTGATAATACACAAATGTATATAATACTTATATAATTTATCAATACACAATAGCAATACTATATCTCTAATTAGATCCATCAAAATTATATCTCTAATTAGTCCCATCATTACTATATCTCTAACTAGATTCAGTCTGTCCAAAGGCTGTGTGAAGCTTCTAGTGTGGTAGCTTAACTTGCTGCCACCGCTGGCTAGCGTCTGTGAAAGGGGAGCAATTTTGTCTCTCTTGCCAGTACATAGCCTCTCCACAGCAAGTCCTATGCAGTACCTCCTCGTGGTGGCAGATGGAAACTGAGGCTGTGAAGCCTCAGGCCAAACTGCAAGGGTCTCGGAGGAGGTTTGGCCCCAAGATGTGAGGCGGGCATGGCCTGTCGGCGTGGGGACACGCCCTGCTGCCCACAAACCAAACCCCTAGCTATAGGTCAATAGCCGCACTGCCTTGTGTGTGTGTCCCTGTAAGGTCTAAGGCTAAGGGAGTAAACCCTAACAGAAAATCCGGTCCTGGAGCCCCGTAGGCGGGGGGACAGTAGTAAGACTACTGCTCTCTGGCAAACTCCTGCAGCCACCTGTCGCCAAATTGAGATGGCTTGCCATCCCTTTGGACCCGGTCATTATGGAAGAGAGGCGAGTGTTGACGTGTGAGCAGCCCAGCAAATTTACCGCCCAGGCTTTCCCCCAGCAATGGAGAAGTTGCAAAGGAAAAAGATCGTCTCTCGAGACGTAAAATCCTAATCCAGATTACAGTCTTTTAATGTTTTGAAGTCTGGATCTACATCAGCAAACTAAAATATTCTTTCCTCTGAGTAGATTTATACATGTGTGAAATCAGAATCTTTTTTTTTGGGGGGGGGGGGGGGGGGAGAGATTTGGGCGTGGTAGGCCTACACTTTTTTTTTTCAATTAATTGTACTTAAGTTATTGTGAGCGCAAAGTAATCGCTCTTACAAAAGGTTATCATCTTCATGAAGGAAAACTTTTTAAAAAATGTCTTTTCGTGTTAAGTGTTAAATGCATGGCTTTGTTGAGATATGAAATATTCCTGTGTCTAACAATGACTTAATATTTTCACGACTGAGAGCACTTTGCTCACTAGAGGCAATATAAAAGCCTTTGCTGAAATGATGATGAAATGGTCAAATTCAACTATACGCAAGTGTTGATCTGTACCTTAAGTCATAATTTTGAGATTCTATGCTCGGAGACTGTTTACATACTTATAGTAATAATTTTTGAGAATCGTTGCTAGGAGCATGTTTACATATAGTAATAATTTTTGAGAAACTTTGCTAGGAGCCTGTTTACATACTTATAGTAATAATTTTGAGAATCATTGCTAGGAGCCTGTTTACATACTTATAGTAATAATTTTTGAGAAACTTTGCTAGGAGCCTGTTTACATACTTATAGTAATAATTTTGAGCATCATTGCTAGGAGACTGTTTACATACTTATAGTAATAATTTTGAGAATCGTTGCTAGGAAACTGTTTACATATTTATTGTAATAATTTTGAGAATCGTTGCAAGGAGACTGTTTACATACTTATAGTAACTTACTACCAATCCATATCAATTTCTGGGTCACGTTTTAATTAGTAGTTGCTCCTCTCCTGTTACTTCGGACCAAAGTGTTTTATTTATCTGGTCAAGTGGACAACACGATTTTCAAAGGAGAGACAAAACACTTTTTAAACAAGGTGTGCCCCAAAAAAGAGCATGAGTATATTGGGCACACATGTAGAGGGCTTTCGTGTTGCTTTAGTACACATTTTCCTCATAGGCTACATGTTGCGATGTCGCCCTACTGCGAAATTTCGTACTGTTCGCTTTAGTCACAAGTTTAAAAACGTTTTATTCTGGTTAACCATAGAGCAGTCGAACTTCTTCAGAAATCTAAATATATTATACTAAAATAATGTGTTACTAAAAATATGGTCATATAGTATTAGTAGGCCTACTAGAAATGTAGACATGCGCGTACACACTGTAGTAGGCTTTGATAATACAAAATGTGGAACTAGAATGTGATCAAACACAATGTGGAACTAGAATGTGATCATACACAATGTGGTACTAAAATACTTGTAATCAAACACGATGTGTTAGTTCTACTAGAATTGCGATCATACACGACCTGGTTTAAAATATAACACACACAAGACTTCGAACTTTAACAATGTGATATTAAAGGAATTTTGTTAACAATTATAAAGAAGGGTGGCTCACCCATTATGCCGTTATAGAAAGCATAGGCAATAGTTTAGAAAATTCCTTTCCCACCCCACCCCCTCAAAAAAAAAAAAGACAATAGCTCAGCATCAAAAATTGGTTTACATGAAGAAGATGTGTCAAGGGTTCTCCAGCCAAAGGTAGACGTGGTGGTGAAAATAAGATCCACTTTCAAATATTCAACTCAAATGGGAAACAACGATGTTTCTGTTTTGTAGGACTGATGCAATCCATCAGATAGTTCAAGGAACTCTTGCTACTGCTTACTGGACGAAGGCTTAGATTTGTGAAATAAATGTCTCCTTTGAAACCTTCCGTTTTCAGGGTTACAACAACATCGAATTGGATTTAAGGATTTATAATGGTATTCTGTATAAAATATAAAGATATAAGTATTATAATTATAGCTCTATATTGTAGCAGGACTAATTTCGAAGTACTTAATTTTAAAAGTCTTTTTAAAGTTTCAAGATTGGTTCCTAGTGTTTTGTTTATGTTTCGATGTTGTCGTGCAAGACGTTACATATAGCTCACAACCTAAGAACCATTTGTAATCGAAACTTTCTTGTTAACCTATGTAGAGATCCACCCCCTCCATCTAATCGACCCAGTGGTCGCATCAAGAAGTAACACGCATCAATAATTGCTTTGGCGTACCTGCGTGTAGCAGTGGATGTAGTCTACGGAAAGCTGAGACAATAGATTTTCTACTTTCCATGCCTCCTCCAATACAATGCCATCTCTGAAGCCAAGACGTTCTTATGGTAAACTCCAACAAATAAACTCAAAAGCTCTATTGTTCCCATGGCAATTGAATCACAGACTAAAATCCAACTAACTAATGTAAATTTCACACGTAGCCTAACGTTGGAGTGAAACTGTGGTATGATCTATGTTTCTTTGTGATTTCAAAACAGTTCTTGATTTTTGACATGACATTAAAAATGCCTTATTATGTATAAAATAATCTGGTACGGTAAAAAAAAGGGAAGAATAATTTAAGTTGAGCATACATTGGGTTTACGTGATACAAAGCACACTAACAATGTATGTATTTTATAACATATTTAGATCTATTCTGTTCCTAAAGAATTAGGAGATCCAGAGTTAGGTCTACTATTTAAGTCCCTGCTGTAACCAACACCGACGACTATCGTATTCTTTGGTAGGAAGTAAAAAAGGGAAAATCATCAAACTAGAAGGAAATGAGAAGGCTGACAAACTCGCCAAGAGTGGGAGAACTAACTCACAAATAAACTCTATCCAGAAGAAATGAAGAAATTAATTGTAGATAAAATAAATGAGAAATGGACGAGCTCCCATCCAAATCACAAGAAAGATGACGCTTACTATAAGCTATCCCGACAAGACCAACGTCTAATCTTTCGACTCAGGACCGGACACAACAGAATGCGACAACACATTACCGGAAGCTTAAAATTGAAACTAGTGAAATCTGCCCATGTGGAGTATCACCAGAAAATGCCGACCACGTCCTCCAAAACTGCTCTCTTTACCAAGAGGCCCGTATAAGACATTGGCCCCAAATCACCCCAATAGAAAGAAAACTATATGGAGAGCTCCCAGCTCCCAAATATTTGGAAACCACTGCGCAGTTCATCTCATGTAGGCCTATTGGTCTAGTCATATGAACACTCCAACATAACAATGAGAACGATGAAGAAGAAGAAGATCAAAATAATTCTGCTAAAAGTATCACACTGTCAGCCTCGCCACCCGCAGCAAAGTCCTATTAAAAATTATACTACACAGCAGGGGCGGACTGGGTATCAAAATCGGCCCGGGCTTACCATATAAACCGGCCCACAAATGTCATATATTTTCGGTGGGTGTGTGTGTGGGGGGGATTTTAAACCTCTCCGCAATTTATATATATATATATATATATATATATATATATATATATATATATATATATATATATATATATATATTAGTGTGTGTCTATATGTAATTAATCTTCATTACATTCTTATCTTTCATTCTTTGAAACGTTTTTTCTACCCTAGAATACTCTCTTCCTATAATTAGTGAAGGGCAGTATACACCGCCAAGGGACTGCTAGGGAGTCTGGGGGAGCGCTGTAAGCTCCCTCAGTGGGGTCCGGGTCGAAGCCCCGGATCCAAGCATTATTTTCATTATTTTAAGCTTTAAAAAATGCATATTTTGAGGTATCTACAGTGCAATTAGCCTGCTATTCTTCCGCTAAAAAATCAAAAACTAAATCTTCTATTCAGTGGAGTGCAGCGACTGGTAGAAAAAGGTAAAATGCTTTAGTTTTTGTATTGGAGGTGGGGGGGGGACCAAAAACCCCTTTTGGCTACGCTCATGAAATTTGGTGACTGTAGTTTGCTTAAGTTGGCTGCACGGGGGCAGTAAGTAAAGTTTCCCTTTCAGACAATGAGATCTGAGGCCGGTGATGGTTTGAACTCCTCCCCTCTCGGCTATCATAGGTGTAAGCCTAATTCTATTCAAAATATATAAGGTTTGATAACGCATCGAAAACTGGATGTATGCTTTCGTAGGCTTACATAATGTATTCTATTTATACATGTATGTAGTCTGAAAACTATAAACACTACAATAGCAGCCTAATGAGTTTGAAGCTTTTTTGGTATTACTTATAGTTTACAGACGTTTCTTCAAAAAAAAAATAATAATAATTAGGTCCTACGCATTTCACGTGTCAATATAGTCATGCATGTTGTTCTGTGACTTAAAATATGCTTAGTCATTGGTTTTACTGGCTGACTCAGGCAACCCATTCCTTTAAAGTGGTATCACCACAAATACAAAACTAGGGGTTTATCTAGCCGTCGTCCTCCCTATATTGCTCTATGACTCAGAAACATGGATAGTGTACAGTTAACATGCAAAGAAACTGAATATCTACCACGACATGTCTGTGAAAAATACTGAATGTCAAATGGCAAGACAAAATACCAGATACTGAAGTCCTTCAAAGAGCGGGTCTGCAAAGCATCCACACAATACTGATGCAGTCCCAACTGCGATGGGCAGGACACGTATGCAGAATGGAAGACCACCGCTTAGTATGGCCAACTAAGCGAAGGAAAGCGCTCACAAGGTGGTCAAAGAAAGCGCTTCAGGGACACCCTCAAAGCTTCTCTGAAGGCGTTCAGCATAGACCCAGGCACCTGGGAGACAGAGACACATGACAGAGCATCATGGCGTCGCGCTGTGAAAACTGGCGCACAGGTTGCTGAATAAAAAAGAACAATGCTGGCAGAAGAAAAACGCCAGAAAAGAAAAGCAAGACAAACGACACTAGCTCCAGCTGGAATAACCTGCCCAGTGTGCGGCCGAACATTCCGGGCTCACATAGGTCTCACCAACCACATGAGGAGGCATAAAACCCCAGTGCAAAGCCCTCAGCCCCCTGGATGACAAAGTGGTCATCATCGAACCACGATGGACGAACTATAAATATATATATATATATAAGAACGGTTAGAGAGGTACTTCTAAATGTGAAAAGCTCTTGCTTCGTCCTAGTACATTCTTAAAAACGCGATTTGTATATGAATATATTATTTAAAATATAAATGATTCTAAATCTCCTTTAATTAAATATCGGATGTGACAGCGCTATATAAATTATTGTAATTATTGTAACAATTTTCATTAATGACTTCATACTAAGCATAAGTTTTCCATTAATCATAACGGTACATATATTAATTTCGATCTAGATTTATGTTTTAATTAAAAAATATTTTTTTTTGTAAGCCTTAAGTGTAGTATTTTTAGATCTATGTTATTACAAATAAACAACAAGAAACTTACTTTTTTCTTTTCAAATCGCAGAAACTAGAACTTTATACGGTTATCCCCATATTGACCTATGAATAAGTTGGGTGGTTTGCAATTTCGCGGCTGTGTGTATGTGTTTAAGTTAACTTCTATTAAGTTTTGTTAAAGAGCTAATTGTCTCCCCTTTTGCCGCGTTATATCAATGTTTTCTAACTTATCCTCTCCCATCCCTCTTTTTCGTAAATTTACAATGGAACCACCAAAAGACGGGTGAGGGAAGGAGCAAAACAAAAAATAGGAGTGCCATCAAAGGCCCATGCCGACCAGCAAAATGATCAGGCCAAACACAGTCTCGAAGACATCAAAGAAATGTTGAAGGCCATGCCGCTCATGCATAGCAGAAAGTACGGTCTAACGTTTTACAAATGATAACACGTACAGTGTAGACCCCTATAGTGTATTTTTCTTGATATTCTTGTTGAATTTCAAACAAAATTAATTGTAATAATAGTTTAAAAAAAAAAAAACGTGTTCGGGCCTTTGTGTCTTGCTGCTGTCACTTTTTTTAAAAGTTGTCTGCATTTAATTTTTTTTTTATTTGGTCGTGACCAGACCGGCCCATCGGGCATTTGCCCGTTTGCCCATATAGCCAGTCCGCCCCTGCTAAACAGTCTAAAACCGCTAGCAGACAAAATTATATCAGAGGAATAAACTGGTTTTAGACAGGACCCAAACAAATCCTAAAACTCAGGATACTCTGAAACACCAACAGAATCTCGTTCAAGCATTGTTGATTTCAATGAGCCTTTTGACAGAGTCTGCCATGGAGCACTATGGGCCACAATGAAAACATACTAGATCTATCTAAATAAAAATCTAATTAAAATAATCTAAAACTTGTACGTGCAGACCAATTCAACAATAACATTGGGGAATTATTTAAAACCACGTTTTGAGTGAGACAAGGCTGCTCTTTAACAAACACTTTTCAATATCTTCCTTGATATGATAATGGAGGATGCTATTGAAGGTTATAAATATATGTGTGTGTGTGTGCCTGTGTGTGTGCCTGTGTGTGTGTGCCTGTATGTGTGTGTACATAATTAATCTTTATTACATTCTGACCCTTCATTCTTTCGGAAGACGTTTATTGTATCCTAGAATAGGTTCTTCGTGGAAAAATTGTAGATTCCTCGCTCTCACTAGCACTATTTTCGGTATTGAAAGCCAATAAAATGCGTATTCTGAGGTATATACAGTGCATAATGCGCATTATCCTGCTATTAAAAAGCTTTATTTCAAAAACCTAATCTGCTATTCTTACTTAGATCATCCCGCGCGGTTCGGCGCATTGGGCGGCAGCCTGCTTCCACAAAAATCTGTCACTGGCAATGTCTGAAGCCTCTTCCCACAGGATCTAGGACCTCCAAAAAAGTGTGGCACCAAGTTGTACTAGGATGTCCCTGTTTGCGCTTTCCTCGAAATGGCCTCCATGTCATCGTAACTCTTATTATGCGTAATTCATTTTGAACATGTCCCGCAAACCTTATGCGACGCTCTGTCACAACTTTACTAAGGGGTCAACTCCCAGTTCGGCATAGGATTTCCTTGATTGAGATCCGATCTCTATAACTGACTTTTAAAATCCGTCTTAGCCATCTTTGTTGAGCCACATTTAGTCTTTTTCAATTTCGGCAGATGACAAATCACTGCACTTTGTTAATGGAGCCCAGCCACTGGTAAAAATGTATAACCTCTCTTGGCTACGCTCTTGGGATTAGGTGACTGCAGTGGCGTCAATAGGCGGGGGTGGGGGTGCTGGCCTCACTGGGTGACACCCACCAGGAAGTGACACCCAAGTCGGAAAAAAATGCACTTTTCCAAAAGTTTCTACCTCTAATGTCTCTCACAGTTTAGTATCAACATGTCCTGCTTAATTTCATTCTATTTGACGTGTAATCTTCCTAGTATGAGAAAAATAATGCGTTCTGTCACCACTTGCCTTAGACGGCGAATGCCTGTGCGGAAAAAGATTACATTATCTCGGTATGTTATTCGTGGGATCCTTCTCAGCCATCACTGCTCAGTCTCCTTTTAGCCTTCCACGTCTCGAAGTTAGATGGCCGTTGGGAAAATGATTGTATTGATTAGGGTAATTGCTTTGCTTTGCAAGACGGCTCAAGCTTTCCAATCCGACATGCAACGCCATGATATGCATCTCCATTACTTGACATAACACTGCCTAAATAGGTGAACTTTTCTATTTCTTCAGGATCTATATGACTAATGTTGATGGGATACTGGGTAACCTGCACCCAATATGCATAAGTTTGAGGGCGTCTTTAACCGTTATCTCGTGTATACATTTAATTGTATAAGTAATGCTATGTCGTCTGCAAAATCCAACTCGGTTTGGTTTACGCCATGGGAAGCCGAGTGCAGCCTGTTTATTTCGTTGACATCGTCGATAGCTACAAGAAGAGAAATGGGAATAAGATGCACCCTAATCTCATAACCGTCTCGATGTTGAAGAATTCCACCATCTGTTGTGACACAAAAGCTTGATTTGTTTGACATGTTGCTGAATTTGGACAAATTGTTGCGAGATGCCTTATTCTCTTGCTATTTTTCAGAGTGGTTCCGAAGGAAGCTATCAAACTTTTTTTTTACAAAATAGATCATAATCGTTTATTGTTATTCCAGGGTTTGCTTGACGATGTTTCGCAGGACATAAATCTGTTCAGTGCTTGATTTGTCTTTTCAGAAGCAGCTGAGAAACACTAGTATACTTTAAAACCTTTTCCGAGAGGAGCTCTTAAAAAATCTCTAATAAAAAAATAGGTTCAACTCAATTTTTCTCAATTCAATAATTGTACATTTTTAAATTTATATACTAACTTTTGATAAAATATGAAAGAAACAACATTTTAAAATAGAATCAAAAAACATTTTCGGGTTTAACCAGTTAATGAATTAGCTAAAAGTTTTATTGTTCAACGTAAAGAAGCAAAATAAACAATAGTTGTTTTTTAGGTGGAGGTTTTTATCCTGGGGGGGGGGGGGGTGACACCCTGAGCTTCCCGCACCGGGTGACACCGACCCTATAGTGACGCCACTGGGTGACTGCAGATTGCTTTAGATTTTATATCGAAAAGGGAAGTTTTATTGTCAAAATCATCTGTTGGGGGGGGAGGGGTTAAACTATAAAATCTCTGGAGTTTTTTTTTTTTTACAAATCCAAAAGCCTTCTTAGCTACGCTCATGGAATTTGGTGACTAGTTTGCTTTAGAATAATATTGAAGAGAGAGCTTTTCAACCTCAGAACTCTCTGTAGGGAGATTTTAAACTCAAAAATAACCTTGGCTTGGCTACGCTAATATAATTTTTAATGTATAATTTGCTTTTTTTATATTAAAGAGGTATTTTTAAGCATCAAACCACGCTGAAATCGGGGGGGGGGGGGGGTAAACTTAAAACCCCCTTTGGCTACGCTCATAGAATTTTGAGTAATTTGCTTTTTTATATGGAAGAGGTATTTTTGGCTTCAAACCCCGCTGAAGGCGAATTTGTACCCAGTCCGCCCCTGGTCACAGTATATGTATTAAATAGATATTTGTTTAATCCCGTCTATAAGGCCTATACGTTTATTATGGACTCATATTTTATTTGATATTTATAGGAAACAGATAGGCCTACTGATTAGGGCCTATTTAATTATATTTTTTAAAAAGTATTACACTCGACAGTGACGTCAGTGACCTATAATTTGATTGGATTTGTAGTACAGAAAGTAGGCTGTGTCCTTTCAGTCTATTCACTCAACCATGTGAAGCAAGTTGGATTAGAACTTTTGGCAAGCTTCACCATTTCATTGAGGTGTCAGAATTTTTCACTTTTGTTTGGATTCCAAAATGTAGGCCTAGATCTGAGTCATGTAGGCCTCTCACTAGTTACCTACTAGTGATGTAGGGCCTACGTAGATTTTACACTCATCTCCAGTTCAAGACTCTACAGTAGTAGCTTATTTTAAGTCATTTATTAACCAATTCATAAGCCTTCAGGTCTCTCCAACACTGATCTAGAACAAGATTCTAACTTACATAACAATATGATAAATAAGCCTAGGAGCAATTAAATTTTGGAATCCAATAAAAAAAAATGTTGCTAATAGATTTTTCAATCCTAGAACTGGATTCTTCCGTGTGTATTTTAAAGCTACTAGACATACATTGATTAGATATTTCAACAGTGGCGTAGCTAAGGAATTTGCGGGGGGGGGGGTGCTTGACCTCATGGGGACCCTGGATTTTGACATGATGATGATGATGACATGAGATAATGGCGTAATATTTAATATAAAAACAAATTTCGGACACTCTTTTGGGGACCATCAAGTGAGGGCCCGAAAGGGGGGGGGGTTGTCAAATTTTGAGCCCACCCCTTTTGATTCGTAATTCTTTTTTTAAACTTGTATTTTCTTAAGCTATTCTAGCTTAGGTCTATGTAAGGCTAAAAATAGATTTAATTTAATGTTATCCATCGGTGACAATCTATTTCGATAAACCCTAAAGCTTTGTTTAGAGTTTCACGAGTTTATTAACATGTGGACACCATAATAGCTTTTTAAGGATAGAAATATAATCTCCAATTCTATTCCTATTTTGCGAAATTCTTCGTAATATTTTTAACGCTTGTGCTGTTTTTATTGTTAAGTCAGACAAACAGGAGGGGGGGGGGGTCTCAATACCTTGAAGCGAATGAAGATGAGATGGTGTGACTCATACAGTCGAAATAACATAGAAACTGGTTGATCCACATTATGGGGTGTAATGGGCTGCATGTCTGTTGATACACTGATGAGATGGGATATGAATGAGAGTGGCGAAGAACTGGTTATCCACTGTTGCAGTCAAAGCTTAAATGATAATTATGAATGTTCTCATGGAGTCACTTCTGTAGAATTCATGAGAAACACTAGAAAATTGTGTTTGTTACAGTGTACTAAGTTCCTGTGGCTAATGTAGAACTTTATTGATTACTATGTTCTCTTTACCCATTAAGAAATGTAATGGATTGTCAAAACATTTATATTTCTTTAGTGTGGTCGGATGGAATACAATGCTTTAGAGAAGTCTAATGAAATGGTTATGATTACCAAAACTGTTTGACATTTCATCTAATAAACCATAGCCATATTGGGGTGGACTTTGAGCATTTGTAGCTGATGAGGGCCACGTGGCCCAAACTTCTTTGTTTTGCTTGGTCCGGCAGGGTCACACATATGCATGTTCATTGTACCGGTATTTTCTATAATTAAGTGAGCCTGACAAAAGTAGTTTGAATATTGGTGATAGCTCATTTATTAGTTCTTTCAGTGTCCTAATGGTCCATTTGGCTTTGTCATCTAGGGCAGATTACTTATCTTAAAGCATTTATTAGTATTCTCTTGTTTAATTATTATAATGAGTTATCATCCTCTAATTGGGTTGTAACAGTTACAGTTTTTGTGCCTTCATTAGTCATTATTGTTTACATAGCAGTTATGATGTTCAGGTTTGGGATTTGTTTTATTTTTTAAATATTTTTTTTTATACTCTTGCTTGTTATTTTGTCTCAAAAAGCTTTTTGAACAAAGTTCATGCTTCTTAAAGAATTTCTTTGGTTCAATGTAGAATCTAGTATTAAATTAGAATTTAAAGTTGTGTTTCTTTGACAATTGTTGAGACTAAATTATCATAATTTAACATATTCAACTGGATAATTTTTTTATTATGTCCTGTTGATTTGGTGCATTTATGTCAAATATTAATTTATTTTCCCCCTTAATTAGTGAATTACTTTAACACTGTTTTGCTAAGTTAGTTTAGGTTTAATGTTAATTAATTTGAGCACTTAATACTTTCTTACTAGTAAATTATTTTTATTCTTAAGAGAACCTTATAATTTCATAAGTCCTTACAAACAGTAATGACTTTTCACTTAAATATGTTATAAAATATTAATAAATATATATGTTGTATGCATTTTCAGATAAATACGTTATAACTTGCTGATATATATTGTTTTTTTTGTAACAGTACCATTTAACCAATAATAATATATGTGAATTATAGTGCTCAAATGTAATCATTCTAAAATCTGTTTACAAACAGTACTTTATGCAAAAAGTATTTCTTTTTGTCATGTAAAAAATGAATAAAACTTATAAAATTTTTTTTACCTTAATGTATTTGGTTCTATCAGGTGGATGTTAACATAAAACTATTTGTGTGTGTGTTTAAACTGAAAAATGTTCACCATTTACTATTTCTAATTGTTCATTAACAAAAAAATAGCAGTGAGACAAAAGTTTGAGACCCTTTCAAATTGTTAACTTATTTCTTGAATGGTTTACTTGACATAATTTCTTGAAATTCATTTGAATGACTCTTCAATATTTATGTTAAAACTCTGAAAAATAGGACTTTTTTGTCTTCTTCTTGATAACATGCTATTTACATCAAAATAACACCCAATACAGATTGTTATGGTAATCACTTCTTTCTTTGTTTAATTTAGAATTTATTTTAATTTGACGACTGACACTAATGGAGAAACAGTTTTTCCTACCAGCACATGGGGGATAACAAATCTCTAGCTTCTTGATGTATCAGGCGTACACCATGAAGGAAGTGGTGATGTCGAATGTATTTTATTATAAGATATCATTTTGTGTGCATTTCATTAGCACTGCAGAATCAAACGTTCTAAGGTCTTAGTTTTTGGCACAAAATAATTTCAATATTACGTTCACTAAACAACTTGAAACTTATCTAAAAAAATACAAAACAAATGGGCAACTAACTAGTGTTAATAAAGATATTTGATACTAAGATCAACTGCCACACACATTGGATATTGTTAAATCAAAGCTCAATTCTTTTTTTTTAATTTAGTATATCATTAAAATGTCAATAGCCATTCTAAGTATTGTACTGGTACTTTTGTACAAAAAAATTAGCCCATTAACATGTCAAAGTTGCTATTTAATGCATGTCCATATAATTGTATTAAGCACTTGTATTTAGGAAATACTATGTTTAGTGAAACACTGCACAACAAAAGTCAATTGTCTAAAAACAACCAAGAAAAGGTCATTCATGGTTTCAATTTCAATCCATCAGATTATTTTATTATTACTTCGAGAAAAACAAAATAAACAGCAACATAGAGATAAGAACCAAAACAACCACATGCTCGTGTCTGTGCAAGGAAGAACTCAATGAAACATATTTTTTTTGAGTTTTCCACTCTATTTTAAAAAGTTAATGAACAGTTGGTGTGCCAGTCTGGACTCACTCATCTCACTCACACAATTTCATGTTGAATTATTCCTTAGAAGAGGGGGGGGGGGGAATTGGCTCTCACTCAAAAAAGTTTATACCATAAAAAGAGTCAGACAACATACATTAGTGACAATGTTTGTATATGTTTATATAAAATGATTAAAATATATTTATTTATCATACAAACTGTACACAAATCATCAAAGACTTTTTTTTTTGCCTAGTACAATGTCTAACTGTGAGACAAAGGCACAGATAAGCTTATCACAAAGTTACAAGTGTACAATAACTCAATACAGCACAAGTCCTACTTTCAGAGCTGTGTAAGAGAGGAGGATGTACAGATCAAAGTCAAACAAACATGACCTATATATCAAATACAAATCAACAAGTGGATATATAAAACACGTTTTGTAGCTTTCATTCATAACATGACATGATAAAACTTTTTTTGTTTGTTTGTTATTTAAAAATGACTCTTGAGATTGAAAATGAACAAAACAATTTGCAGAGATTTAAATGAACAATTTTAAGAGCATAAAATGAACATTAATGAACAAAAAAATTGTTTACCCTATAAAAAGCACAGATGATTGAACAAACAAATGATATCACAACTAACAAGTCAATGCAAGTTTGACCTACCGAAAAAAAACAACAATAGTATTTTTCTTTAACTAATGTGTGTGTTACATTAATCCTATTCAGAAAAGAGTAAAGAACCAGAAAAGCTCTAGGTCTTCTATTATTAAAAAATTCTCTTACTAAAGACTACTTCAAAATTAAAATTAATATCAACCAATTCTTTTGCAGAAAATAATGTTTTAAAAAATTACAATTCCTTTAAAAAGAAAAAAATATTTTTTGCCAATTAGCTTTGTACTCTTTACACCAGAGAGAATGGATCACAAGCTAATTTGGAAAGACTTTTCCTTTATGATGGGGGGAAAAAAATGGGAATAAAAGCTTAATTGCATTAATTCCTTGGAAAGACACCTGAATACATTTCACATGTAAGTGTGGATATACAATTATTTATAGGGCCTATACTGTATAGACCAGTAGATTCAATGATAGCAAAATAAACCATTCGAATTATTTGCCAGTTTTGATTATGTCTATACAGTGTATATATATATATCGTTGAAAAAAAAAAAAAAGGATTCAAAGTTCTTTTGCAACTTACCGTACACAAAAAAAATGAGATCAAATAGTAATTTTTTTTTTAAATAATAATAAATACAATGCTAAAACTTAAAAATTAATTTTCCCATTAAACTTGCAGATTTGATAATAAAGGCTAAAACCATAATGTAACTTTTATATATAAAATATTTTTGTTTTATAATTCAATATAATTAGTTTTAAAAAAGATGATAGAACAGAAATGCAAGATGATGAACAAAATTCCTAGATAGTGAACTCTACACTTTCCAAGTAGCAAAGATTAAAAAAGCAGCCAATGAATGCTTCACAAATTAGCTGCCAGGTGTACGTACGTTACAACGCCAAATAGTAATCATCACACAGAAACAAAAATTGGTGAATATGTTTTTAAAAAATTGACAATGTTCTTGGAAAACTCAAAATATGTAAGGAATTGTTTTTCTCAAGTAAAACTATAATGTTTATTTTCTTTTTCAATTTCATATTAAAGTTGCAATTCATTCAGGGAGATCTTTTTAGCGCACACTAAAAACAGATAACCAGAAATTTATGTACCTTTAGAAATCTGTAACTCAATTGTTACATCAAGCTGGCACTAATTTCATTATAAAATCATCATAATCACAGTCCAAAAGTGACACGAGATTCATAGTAACAGTACATATTTTATATATGTATAATATAGAGAGAGAGCAAGGAAATTAAATTAAATTATTTACCTTTTCATATTCATTTTTCAGTAACAAATATTTTTCTTTTTATTTGTTGAAAATAAATGTTAAAAATTAAAAAAAAAAAAAATTCTCTAACAAACAATTAATTAAAAAAATGACCCTAACAATCATAAAAACTATCTAAATCTATATGGTATCTAATCATTATTTGTTACAGACAATCCTACTATTGAAAAGACAGGTATATGTAAATATAATTATATATATATATTTTTATATATATGCATAAATCTTAAACAATCTCCTATACACCAGTCAAAAAATAAAATTATTATACAAATTTGCTTTTCTGGTTAACGATTTGAGGTATATAGCATTGGTTTACCTGTAAAATATTGAAGGAAAGATTTTTTCGAAATAAAAAAAAAAAAAAACAAACACTGTGAAGTTTAGAAGTTTCACCATTCTGTCACCGTTCCATAGTCAGCAAAGTAACTATCACAGAGAGTTGCAAACAGTAACAAAAAGGGGCTTGAAAAAAAAAAAGAATTTGAAAATTAAATTTTATCAATGAATCGATATTGCAACAATTTGTTGTTTTTTTCTTCATAGTCAAAACCCTGAAAATATTATCAAAGCAAAGAGCAGAGAAGAGAGGGGTTATCAAAAATATAACAAACCTGCAGTTAGTTCTCAAGAATCAAAAAGTCAAACATATATATACGAGGGTTTACAAATTTGTGTATATATCTCAAGTAAAAAGATAACTTTTTTTTTATCACATGCTGACAATACAAATGTTAATTTTTTTTTTAGTTTATTTTAGATATTTACATGCATAAAAAATGAAATGGGTTACTGGTTGACGAAAGACTTTATAGTGTGCTTCTTAAGCGCAACAGTCTGATAAAACAAAAAAATAAACATAGGGAGGTCATGATCATAATTGTTCACATAATAACCATTCAAGCTGTCAATAGTATTGCGTAAACAGTTAAAAAAAAAGAGAAACAATATATAATATATTAAAAAAAACAAGCTTTAGAGTTTACACAAAAGCATTTTTGTTTAAATACTTCTCGTAATGCCATTTTAATGTTGGATGTACTAGTCAAACAAAGATGAGAATTGACTACTAAGTAAAATGATCATTATAATTTATTAAATAGTATTCATAGAATAAGTTATGAAAACTGTACAGTAATTTAATTGCTCAAAGGAAAGAATTCTTAAGAAAAACTTTCGGAATAAATTAATTTTTTGTGACAGTACAGATATCAGTTTCATCAAAATACCTATATCTATATCTTAGATGGAACTAAAAGAGTCTAAACTATAAGAGAACTGTTTTCTTTAATGAACCTCTCTCATGCACTACCATTAAATGTTGGAATTGAAAAAAAAATTTTTTAAACTAGTTAGTGTGAAATCTCAAATTAAATTGCTGCCTCTCTGACTTGAAGATAAAGAAACAAAGTGTCAATCGGTTACAAAAAAATAAAAAGCTTACATCAACTCAGTAAATGTATTGAAAATGACGCTGGGACATCTTTTCAACGTATGATGAGTGACAGGATAATTGACAAAAAATAGAAAAATATAAGTTTCCATGTTGCTGAGATTACAATCTTCCCGAATGAAATGAAAGGCATTTTTTAAGGGCAGTTTATCACTTGTACTGTTGATTAAATGCCAGGCAGCATTATCTAATTGGTGAATTTTCAAACGAGTTTTAATGCTTTTTATTTTTCATAGGTTTATATATTTTTGAAATAAATGCTAATAACCTAATGATCACAGGTGAATAACAACAGATAGCCTGCATTACAAACCGTCGACATATTTTGTGTACAAAGTACATTTTTTTTTGTCCCTTTACTTTTTCAAGTATAAGTTTTATATATAGATACCAATTATTCTTTAACAATGCTATATTCTACATCTTTATAATAGGTTTTAGATAAGAAAATTGTCCGTGCCATTCTGGGCTGCCTTAGAAGTTAGCACCTGCTGGCTATTGCTGGCACCATCTTCCTCTTTAATCCTAGCCATAAATTCAGCAAATCCAGGCTCCTTCTGCAAGTGTGAAACTGCAACACGAGACGCCCTGACAAGCTCTGTCTTAAGCAAATGACAGCGTTGCTTGTAGAAATCTCGCTCTCTTACTGAAGCACTCAGCTGGCGCTTCAGATCTGCTATCTGCTGCAAAAGAGACTTGTTAGTCGTTTCAAGCTCACTCTTTTGCTGCATTCGTTTTGAACGACAGTTCTGAGCATAGCCTCTATTTTTTAGAGTCCGTCTTTTCTGCTTAAGACGCTGAACTTCACTTTTGGGGCAACCTTGTAATCGCCTGTTCAACTCTCTAACTGGTAACGAGACCAAATCATCATCATCAATTAGAGAACTCTCAGGGGACAATGGAGAACTAGGGGAGTGGGCAGAACTTCTTCGAGATTGCTTGAAAGATGTAGCTGAGCTGCTGGCAACACTTTGAGAATCATCCTCCACATCCAATTCATTATCCTCATCATAGTCTAAGTCAAACTCATTATTGCCACGCCCTGATAAATCTTGACTTTCTGATTTGACTGAAGGCGAAACAGGGTTGTGGTGATTAGCTGGCTCTAATGATTTTAACAGTTCATCTAAAGTGTTTGTCTTACCGTCTAGTTTGCCAGTTTCTGAACACTGAGAACCTAACTTTAAAAACCAGTCCTCGAAATAGCCTCTGTCTCCAAAGGTGCTGCCAAAACTGGATAACGATCGGGTGGGGGAAGGAAGCGAGGTCTGAGATGAAGGGTGAGGAGTGCTAGGGGACGGTGGGATGGAGTTAATAGGGGTACTCTGGGTGCTGCTGAAGTTGCTGCCAGTAACAGCTGACAATGTCGGGCTGTGGGGGACGTGTAGTTGGCCGTTGACCTGACCCGTGACCCCAGCACCAGAACAAGTCTGCTGCTGCTGAGGGGTTGCCGCACCAGTGCAGAGACCCAGCTCAGTTTTAACAATGGTATTGTGCAACTGGTGCAAATCGTGACCTTCCATGAAAAGATCGAAGCTCTCGATGTAACTTTCTGCGAGCTCGTCCATGTTCTTTTAGTTAATTTACAAGAACTGTATAAAAAAAAGGTCCAGAAAAAAAAAAAAACCTGGTGGTTGCCTCGCTCCCAAGACTAGGTCACTGTTTCAACTGTTAAATAAAAAAAAAACAAGGTCACAAAACTTTCACTTCAAGAATTTGTATTGAATAACGGATGAAATCCCTCTTGTTTTAAGTTAAATAGAATATCACAATCAATGAATAAATTGAAGCTGTGGTTTAAAAACTAGATCAAGCTAGAGCCAATACAAATGAAAACGAAAGACACTAACGGTTTCTTCTACTAGCTGTACAGCTCGTTAGTACCGCTCTGTCTGAGAGCTAAGGCAACGACAGACCAGGAGGGGATCCCCGTCGACTTTTATACCGCCGGCAACGTCACCAGCAACTATTTCAGGATCGATGTTAAGTTCAACCAATCGTTGGGCTCAGAAAACAATATTTAAGGCGACTTGCTCAAGGCCTTACGCGATAACGAGGTTAAGGTGATATATGCTGGTTTTCACCGGTTCGAGATTTTAAGGCATAGGCTACATTCATGTAACTTTGTAGTTTAATTTAAGTCCAGTATTTGTATTCCTACAAAATTTAAACAGAAATATCTCAATTATAAATGTATCGCTAAATTTATTATTATTTTTTTAATACAAAATTTTTAAGTTGACCTCTCGCGTTGATAACGTTTAGAAAGGACCACGAAAGATATTTCGATTTTCTGTTTTACCTCGACTATGAAAACCAAAGAATGAAATATGTTAGCAATGTTTAGTGAACAATTTTAAAATCTATTTAAATAGTCGTATCTGATTTGAAAATTGATTTCTAGAGTAACCGGCAAAAAACACGTGCCTTTGGCATGCGAAGAAATACGGCCTTACCCCTTGGGGTCGGCTTCGTTGATTAATAGACTAGTGATGACAGGATCATAATCTAGTTTAATCTAATGTTGGTATATGAACATAACCATTCTATTAACGAAACATGGCCCACATTGTTTAATGTTTTATTTTTTTTTTTAACTTTCTAGAACAGATTCGAACATTCTAGTCCTGTGCTGTCCAGTATGCTAACACCAACAGATGGGATCTACTTTACAGGTCATCGCTATTTATAGATCTGATTCTGTAACCCCCAGCTGCCGGCTTCAAGCTTAGCCTTTGATTGTTGGTCACGAGGATTTTTAAAAAAATACAAATTTTATTCCACCAACCACCAGCATACACAAATTAGAGATGCACGAATGAACGAACTTTAGTGACTATTGTAAAAACAAGGCATCCATAGAGGTTTTATGTAGATCTAGCCTAGCGTAGTGAAGCAGGTCTACATATTGACATTGTTTACTTTAAAGACTGCCGTACATCACTGTTGTGCCCAACTTCTGTAAAAGTTTAGAAAAAGATTCGTTTACATTCATACATTTTACAAAATAAATAATTAATTAAAGATTTTTTTTTCCATGGCCTATTAAAGAGAACATGTAAGATGGTGGGAATAATGAAAGCAATTTCGGAAATACCCGATCACTCAACACATCAGGCAGTGAAAGGAGTCACACGACACAACACATTACACATTAACAACACAGTCAGTGTCAGTCGCCACTCGTGCTCTTTTTTTTTTTTTATTTATTAATTATTTTGTTTTGTAAAGGCGCGCAACGCCAATCTGGATCTAGAGAGATTTAGATCCCAATGATTTGAACGCTGTTTCTTGATATAATAAATAATGTTTCAAGCCGGCCTTTAGGGTAGGCCCTATTTACCAAGCAATACTTCAATGCGAAGTAACAGCTGCATTGATAAGACCATTTTGGGCGCATATCCAATAACAAATAATAAGCATATTGGCTTAACTACGCATGTATACCTCCACTCCATTGCGCTTTTGAAGCTTAGCGTAAAACGATACATACACGCATTTTTTATTTTAAAAAAAAGGGGGGGGGAATTGATTAGCTTGAATCCGTCTCTGTCACTTTCTGTATCAACAACAAAGACGAGCACACATAGCCTACAGAGAAAATGATGCTCTGTTGCTGTTTTAATGTTTCTTCTAAAACGCGTTCTTATTATATAGATCTAGTAATGTTTTACTATTTAAAAAAAAATAAATCTGAAAATTCGATTGTAATGTAAAACAGTTCTGTACTTTTCTTTTAAATATTATTTCATCCTCGAATCAGAAAGATCCACCATTTGAAACTAAGCTAAGCTAATAACCTATACCAGTATTACTATAAATATTTTAAAAATTTAGCTGTTACACATAAACAGTAGAGTAAAAATAATGTAGATTATACGGACTCTCAAAACTTATTTAACTACAATGCTAACCAGATCAAGATATTGTAATATAAATTCACAGTAATGACATTTATTCTCAGAACAGAACAGAGGAATGATGGACATGTAAAGATACAGAGTTATAGAAGCAAGGCCGACATTCAGTGATTGGAGGCCCTAGGCGAAGTGAATGTCATTGCTCCAAATGAAATATTAAATCGATGCGAACCAAAAATATAAAATTAAAGACTTTAAAAAAAAGTACGCAATTTATTAAAAACCTACCTGCAGGATATACAGCATATCTTATTTTTTCCTCTAAATATTTTTTTGAGTCCTGTGCGAGGCCCTTATCAATTGGATGCTCTAAGCGGATGCCTACTTTGCCTATGCCTGATTAGGTTATTGACAAAAAAATAAATAAATTAACAAATAGGTCAGTGGGATCGTTTTTTTTTAGTGTATGTAACCATTTCCATAGAGGTAATGCTATTTATTTTAAAAGCTTTGGTTTCATAGTCCTACTAAATAGAACACTTCAGTTGATTTATTACAATGCATTTTTTTTACTAAAAAAATCTGAAAAATGTAATTTTTAAATAATTTAACAAAACATTAGATGCATTAAAAATGTTAAGGGATGACATTATTGTGGTATTGTATTGCACCATTATTCTAGAAGTATGACCTCATTCTCATTTCAAAAACTGTCTTGCATTAAAAAAAACACTTTCCATTGGGATTATACAATATATCAGATATTGAAATCTTCATCTTGTGAACACATTTTTCAATAAGCATTGCTGAGTGGTTAAGATCTTGGCTTCCGAATCTGGGTTCGAATCTTGGTGAAGACTGGGATTTTGAATTTCAGGATTTTTAGGGTGCCCCTGAGTCTGCCCAACTCAAATGGGTACCTGACTTTAGTTGGAGAACGTAAAGGGAGTTGATCATTGTACTGGCCACATGACACCCTGCTCATTAACGGTTGGCCATAGAAACAGTTGACCTTAACATCATCTGCCCCATAGATTGCAAGGTCTGAAAGGGGAAACTTTAATTTTTTTTTTTTTTACTTGCTGATGTTATAACACTCTAAACATGTTCAATATTATAGTACACGCCTCATTGCTCCTGCAGAGACTATGATGACAATCTTAAAGATTCAACAAGTTGAAGATGGAACCAGTTCCAATAAACATTTATTTTGAATTTTGTTGTGTCCACTTTTGTTGTAACAATAGTCTGAATTTTAACTCTGACTGCTATCCTGCAGGAGGTTTGGGAATGAACACAATTTCTTAAGTGGCATTTTCATATTTAAAAACTCCCCAGCTTATTGTGAGAATTATAAAACCCAGTTAATTGTAAGAGTTATTTATACAGTTTGTATGCATGCTGCAGAGGAAAGCACAACTAAAAAAAATCTTTTTATTGTACAAAAAACAACATTGTAATTTGTTTCAAAAGAAGTAGTGTCCACCCAATTTACATAGGTTCTTGATAGGGAGTCCTGGAGACATATCAATCCTCAGGGTGACAAGAGTATTCATAGAAGGTACTTTTAACTTAAACGATTCTAAAAAAGTCTTTCCAGTATCTAGAAGGCATCAGAACTGTATGTGAAGGCACAAGATATTTGGGAGACCATTAAAAGACAACATAAGATTTTGACATCTGCCATTCATTACAACCAAAGTCAAATACAATTCAATTATTGATGTGTATTTTATTCATTTTTCCACTTTCTATAACTTTTTTTTATTCATTGTTTTTTATATATAAAAACATTTGATAAAACAAAACAAACATAACCATATGATTAGAATAGAACACTTTATATTTAAAAAGAAAAAAAAAACAAGCATCATAAGCTATTAAGTAACCATTGTGTCTGTTAAATGACCTTCAAGTCAGCTTCAGGTTGGAATACCTTGACTCACAGCTTGCTATCACCTGCTGTCAGTTCATGTTCATTTCATTGCTATTAGTACATGGGAAATCCAATCACCAGTGTTTTTTATGCAACTCTCACAAATGACCATATATCCACAGCTGATTTTAAACAGTCTATTTAATAATTCCATTGCAATAAAAGTTTCTATAAGACAATCTGGCTCTATGCTTGGTCAGGTACTAGAGCACACAAACAAATGATGTTGGACAAAGCTTGAAAAGAGTTGTAAGAAATGATGGCAGGATGCCTTGGATGAGCACTGATCTATCTTTCCTTTGACAGCCCTAGAAAAGTTTCTGCAAACTAAACTACAGTTTAAGTCTAAGTCGAGTGAAATCTAAGTTAGGCCTGCCTAAGTTTTAGTCCTATCATATGTTGGACCTGGATCATAGCAGAGTGTAGGAACAGTAAGTATGAAACACATGGCCAGTCAGCTAGTTGACCAGTGAAATACACTGAAACTATTAAAAGGGTAAAAAAATATGTCCTATCAAGTGTAAACAAAAAGTCTCCTATCAAGGGTTGATAGACAAGTTTTCAACCAAGTTCCTCCACAATATCTGAAAAGATTTCTGTGACCGATGTCTTCTAAATCATGCCCAGAGTCACCTAAACCCAAAAGTATTAAGTTCATATAAATAGATGAATACCACCAAACTGGTTTTAAAATAAATTTTTATGACAATAAATTAAAGAATTTTTATTTTAAAAAAGTCTGTCCTATCTTTGTAATGTTAAAGACTAATTCTTCAATGTTTTATGAAGTGGATATTATAATTTCAAAAGTACTTATGTCTAACTCATGGACCAGTCACCTTGATGTAAGTGGTTATCAAAGTCTATACATAAAAAAAAAAAGACTTTCTAAGCTTTGATTTCTAATTCTTTGGGCAAACAAACTCCTTTGCTTAGGATGATACAATGTGGAAAAGCTTAGCAACAATCTTGTCAAACCTAAGCTCACAGATGAGTGAATGAATGGATTAGGAGGAAGAAGACTCTATAGACTATCTTCAATACTGAACAGAAAAGCCTAAACTTTTATATTTCAACAAAAAGCTTACTATTCCCTTTCTTGTCTTTTAATATTCAAGCAAGTAGCAGGGTAATCAGTGCTAAAGTGTTCCATCAGATTCAATTCAGAATTAAGGTCCTGTGTTATTTTATCACCTGAGGACAACAGTATATCCTCTTTTGTCAGCTACTAAAACTATTCATAGAAATAAATATAATGCACTCATGGCTCAACATTTGAAGGCAGTCCACAAATGGTCCTTACATCAGACACTTAAGAATTATTTCTAAACAATATGGACAAAACAAAAATTCCTGAGTTGATATGATTTTGATAAGAGCTAAGGCATTAGGGAGTCATGAAACAAAATTATCAAGTAGAATTACATGTTCTATACAATCAAACCTGATTCGCTCAAACTTCATGAAAACAAATGCAGTTGTCTAAAATTCTATGAAGTTCAATACATTGAACAAGATGACCAACCTCCAAAACAAACTCATAACCCAGGTTGTGAAACATATTAAATATAAATGAGTTTGATTTAACTAGGTTTGATTGAAATAACAATCATGCTATATGCTTAGAAAGTTATGAAAAAAAAATGAAATCAAAAGAATGAATATTTGAAAACAACCATTGGTCTAAATATTAGAATCAATGTTAATACAGCTCCAAATAAATTGTATCTTTCATGAAATATAATTAATACTTACCTTACATTCCATGGTGAAACATTGTTAAAAGATAAGTCCACATTTTCTGTTCAGGTCCCTATTAAAGACTGGAAGCCTAAATAAAATCTAAGCACTAAGTTTAAAGCAACCACTGAATACTATTCTTCTTTTACCATTTTCAAAATGTAAAGAGTTGGCCAACCTACATAAGTATTTATGCCAAACTAACCTGATAAGGCCTTCACCTAACATGGTAAATGATAAAAAAAATTAAGTAAATAAAAAATATTTTCTAAAAAAGTAAAAGTACATGAGTTCAAGAGATACTATTAACTAGAAACAATGAAGATATTTTTCTGTTAGAAACAAATCAAGATTTGTGGTTTATTTAGTGAAGTATTCTCATTAACAAATCAAGATTTGTGGTTTATTTAGTGAAGTATTCTCATTAACAAATCAAGATTTGTGGTTTATTTAGTGAAGTATTCTCATTAACAAATCAAGATTTGTGGTTTATTTAGTGAAGTATTCTCATTGTTGTTGCACTACACCCTCAGTATTTATCTGAGAGACATAAGATGATTCAAGTTTTATAAGAAATGATATCAAAGACATGCCACTAAAGTTGATAGAATACAAACAGTTTTCAACAAGATATGACAAATGTCACAAGTTACACATATGTGCTAAAACTAGACATTACATTCTATAACATTTCATCTCAAATGATCTCTGTTGTTTTTAATTTTTCTTTCTTGAGTTTCAATCCTTGTTTTCATGCTTAATTTTTTAGTGACTGACAATAACAATGCATTTGTTTGTAATTAGTAGAAAAAAAAAATAAAAGAGGTATATACCGGTACTAAAATTTACAAAGCTGCCTACAAACTTATAGAATGGCTATCACAGTAAGATTTCATTTTGGTTTTCCAAAGTAAGCTGTGACAGTCTCGCTTCATTTTTACTTCATTCTTTTTGATAAGTTTGCTTAGAATGGAGGAAGGAAGGAGTTATTTTGACTGAAGTCACTGACTCATTGAAATGACTTGTGCCTAACAGGTTATTCTGCTGTGTATTACCACTGGTTCCTGTAGATTCAGGCTCAGATTCATGTCTTGCCTTGTCAGTTGTCTCAAAAGATATAAATGATAATTGAGATAATGTATGCTGCTTTTTTGGTTCTGTCAACAAAGACATTGCGGGGGTAATTAAAGTGATCTCCTGGTTGGTCAGAGGGATGACTGCTGACTTCCTAGTTAATGAGCTTAAACTTGATGAGCTAGTACAATGAGATTTAGTGCTTTGATTCAATTCAAGAGCTGCTGGAATTACTTGGTTGGAATCAATGGTAATGTTGGTCTTGTCAATAGACCCAAAAGATATAAATGATAACTGAGAATTCATTTTTGTTTTGTCCAGTGGTAAGGAAGTTGATGAAGCTGTCATGAGAGTATCTTGTTCAGTCACTGGGATACATGATTGTTGTGTATCTATTAAACTCAAACTTGAGGAAATGTTAGACTGAGTTTCATAGAGAGGTGAGAGAAATGCAGGCCTAATTCTAGTTGAGTCATTAGTAAGGCTGGCTGTAGGCCTGCTTAGCAAAGACAGAAGTGATGAATGAGCTAAAGTTTCAGGGTTTTTTTCTTGGGGTGACACTGATGAGTTTATGGTGACTCGGGAATTATCTTCTGTGGTAAGCGATATATAAGATGGCTGTGCAGCTATTGGCTCAGTCCTGACTCCAATGAAAGGTTTAATTTCTGAAGTCTTTGATTCTCTCTTGGCCGGCACACTGTAAATAAAAAAATGAATAGATTAAAAAAAAATAATTGTGTATTAAATAAAAAAAAATCTTTCTGTCCTCTATTTAAATCCTGTTACAATGATGTAACTTAAGTGATACTTGGTGACACTGAACCTGAACAGACTAAATAGTTTTGATGGAACATATACTACTAGATAACCATGATTAGCATGGCATACATTAAAAAAAACAAGTTTTGTATAAGGGATGGGGGTCACAGCAGCAAAGTAGTAGCACTTGGATTAGCCAGATAAAAGATTTTGTACATCAAACCATTTTGCTCTGATGTTTAAGACAATTAAGGAGGTTTGCAAGTTAATCATTGGTCAAAAATCTACTCAAATGTTCTACTAGGTGTCCAAAGTTGTTTTTTTTTTTACATTTTAACATGCTTGTTGAATTCTTAAGATTGGTGTTGGCCTTAGCTGCAATGTAAGAGACTGTGACAGAGGATAAGGTTGGGAGAACCAAATCTCTGCCTTGCAAGGGCACTTCATTTGTTCGTGTGTTTCTTCATTTGAAAATGTTAATTATATCGCCTGGTCCTAATGTGGTAAACATATTCAATTGGAGTTAAACAATCTACCAGAATTAGATCTAGAGCTCCCCCATTTGAGAGGCAAGCATTGCCTGCCTTACAAGTACTGGTGTGTTTACTTTGAAGTGATTAAAACTACTTTTCTTGAGTTTACTTCTTTTTTGTATTGCTGGTGATAATTGTGTCCTGTTGTTAGGCATGATATATCATTTTTTTTAAAGCATTCCTATCATTGGGACAGAAAGGAGTCATTTACAAAAAGAAATTGTAATCACTGAAAGGCCACTACATGATTACCTAATTGAAAACCCATAATCTTTGCCATTTTGTTTTACATACAATGATCATTTTTATACAATGTTATAACTGCACTTAAGAAGGTTGTTTATAACATAAAATTTATAGTGCACAAGAGCTATGCAGCACAAACTATTACTAGTGTAATGTATTGTAATACTGTGAATGACTTACTCTTTAAAATAACAACAACTCATATAAACAATGAGTAAAATAGAAAGACAGTCAAGAGAGAAAAAGAGAAAGTGAAATAAAAAAAAAAAAAGGAAAAAAAAGGGGGAGGGGCAGTAAAAAAAAAAAGAAATAAATAATAAAAAAAAAAAAAGAGAGATGGCGAAAGAGAATCCCCTAGTACTGATATTTTAAGGTTAATAGATGCTAGCAGCTGCTCCATTTGTTGACAAAATGTGTGTGTATGCTCCAGCTGCTGGCTAGACCTTTATTCTGAGAAACAATTATAACCAGCCCCTCCCACACACAAAAGACAACTTGAGCTGGAGTGCCATTGTCATCTCTTAACAATAAATCCTTTCTGCAGTTGCTATAAATGTAACAGAATTTTGTTGCTAATGAGGCATAGACTTCCATAATTTCACTCATTATTTTTTTTGTTAAAGAAACCAAATATTAGAGCATATAACTTAAATATTTTAGGCTGTATATAATTTTTTAAAAATCTATTTAACCCTCTTAAGACGGAGCAATTTAGCATGTCTTGTGCCAAAAAGACAGAGCACTATTTCCAGCCTTAACACTTCTCTTACAAAAAAATTCCTAACAAATAAACTAATTACTTTACATACACAAAGCTATATATATTATTGAAGAAAAATGAATGAACTAATTTAATCTTATGGAATTTATCTGAAATATTAACATTTATTGAATAAAGCCAAGCTTATTTGCATAATTTATGCGCATACAATTCCAAAACAATACAGAATTATAAAGGTAAGAGTTTTTTAAGAAGTTTTAGGCTTGAATAAGCCCTAATACATGTCTTTAGAGAGACAAGGCACATTGAGATCCTTCAGACACTTCTATCACATTATTTTACTACTTTTCTCTCCCCCCCCCCCGGGTACCATGGAAACAAACACCTTCATTATTGTCACAGTGACAGTCACCCATTTATGACCCAGGGATAGTTTTTTTTAGCTCTTTGTTGTTCAGAAAGTTGGCATCATATTTATTAGTCTCCCTGACAAATGTTTGAACTAAATTGATAGTAAAAAAAAGAGAATAAAACGGCATATTGGGTGCTAATCCCTTGGTTCTCTAATGGGTCTTCTCTATCCAGCTACCCACCCTTACCTCTAAACCATGTTACCAATAATAGACATCGTCAAACCATACTAGATCTAGTATTAGTGTAAACTTAGATCTAAAGTTTTCCTCAATTCTGCTCTTATTTTTATTAATTCTAGCATATTTAAAATAAAATCAGAGTCAGTGAGTTTGTTTTTATCAATATCAATGGCTGATATGTTAAAATTTTCACCTCTCACTAGCTTACTTCAAAAAATCAATTTAAAAAAATTATCGCATTAAAACAGCAAAGGAAGCCGCCATTACAGTCTACTAATGTGTAAAAATAGTAAGAACTAATCTGATTGGATGATACAAACACTGGCAAGCCAATCCTTTGGTTGGAAACATCGCGGCCGATATATCGGCCGGCTTGTCTTTTTCGCCAAATAGCCTTGGGCCGATATATCAGCCGCGTCGTCTTAAGAAGGTTAATTACAAATAGCTGTTTGAAAAAAAAAAACGTTTATTAGAACCCATGCTAGTCTAGTCAGTCATGTTAACTAGATAGACCTTGCACTGTCTTGGTAACTTGTTGTTATGTTGGAATGTCACCCTGAAAGAAATAATTCTTAGATGTTTCGAAGTCAACATAGTAGTTTTCTTTTTTACTTAACAGTGAAACCTGGAGGCATTGATTTGGTGTAACAACTATGCCTAAAAATTTAGTTGGTGAACATTACCAATTGTAATAGAGAAGTCTAATTAAAGGGCAGTTTCTTTTATTAGAATTTTTAACAAAGTCATCTGTCACAGCACAAAACATTAATTAATGGAGACATGATCCAATACTCAGAGTCTAAGCTGAGAACTTTAAAAGTTTAATTCATGATGATGGCTGTTTTTTTTTTTTTTTTTTTTAATTGAAATTATTGGACATCTAAAAGTACACCACGTTCAGAAAAGAGACTTATTAGGTAACATAAAAGCAGTTGATTCTTGTAATGACTACATGAAAGCATTGTTTCTAATTGACCACACAAATTTAAAAAAAAATCAGGAATGGAAAAGTAAGAGCATGCAGTAAGGGAAATATTGATGATCAAATAATCTAATATATTTGAATTGACATGCAGTAAACCCATCTCTGATGGCCACTTCTGCACTACAATGGTATTTTTATAATTTAAATAATTTTCAGTAGATGCTAATAGGTAAACGTTGTCTATAATTTCCAAGTCAATTTTTTTTTCTTAAAGGCATTTGCTTCTTTCTAGTCTATGGGTTCCTTACTCTGTTTATGTGACATGATTTTTATTATACATTTACAGTTGCCAAATATGAGTTAGGCTCTAAGGGAAGCCATTAAATGTTTACCAAGAGAATAGGCAAGCTCTACATTCTACATCATCTTCCTAAAAGAATTTGTTACAGCTTACCCAATTTAAAATCTTATTATTGGTTTTATGGTTTAAGTTGCCAAGGCAATTAAATAAATGAATATTTGTATATTTTATCTTATATAGCAATATGTTTGAGGACAATCTGCCAGAAAATATGGGCCAAAAACACAGCTAGAAGAATGGATCCAATCTTGAATTATTCCACTGCCCAAGAAAGGAAACTTGAGACAAAAGAAACTAGAACCTATAGAACAATAACTCCAAAAAAAGTTTTGACCAGGTTCGGCATGATGGCCTATGATGACAGAGTTCAACATTTATTAGAACACTATCAATGTTATCAAAGACCTATACCAAAATGTGAATAGCTCAGTAATTCTAAAAAAAAAACAAAAACAAATTAGAGAAAGTTTTAGGACATCCATAGGTGTGCAGCAAGGATGTATTCTCTCTCCAGTTCTTATTAACATATCTCTGGAGCATATCATGATGGAAACTCTAGCTAGAAGGATTTACTTCTATCTTGACCATAAGAGGGCGGCCAATTTCCACTCTTAGGTTTGCAGATTATATAGACCACATTGGAGAAAATTCAGACCAGGTACAAGATCTTCGTTCAAAACTACAACTGGTACTTGAATATGGTTTTGAAGTTGAACACTGAATAGTGAAGCTGAAAGAATCCAAGCTTTTGAGAGTAAATGCAGCAGGAAATTGCTGGGTTCAGATAACAGGAAAGGAAGACAAATGAGTTAATACTTTTACTAGAAAATTGTGTTGGTAGTGGAGCATTCTAATAGAGGTCGTTTGAGAAGTTAAGAGCGTTCTGAGCAAAATAAACATATATGCCAACTATTTAAACTGTAGTGTAGCATGGGTATCGGATAGTAGAACATTAAGACATAGAATAAACTAGATTTGAAAAATTTAAACATTGGACAGGGTGAGCAAAGTGACACCATAATAAGGGTTCTTGGAAAACAAACATTTGAAAAATAAATTCAGCCCAACTTGATTCAATTTATGACATGAGTAAAAAAAAATGGTTTCTGAATCAGCTTTTGTCAAAAGCTAAACTACTTCACAGAGTGTTTTTTTTTCTATGACAATATAGCTCAATTTTCTCATGCTGCCAAATTTTTAGATGTATAATATATATAAATAATACATTTATTTAGTTATTTAAAATATAAATAATATTTGAAAAATTAAAAGATTTACCTAATGGGAGCTTTTTGCTTGGTACTGACATCGTTTTGTCGCTGTCTATGTAACATTGGACAGTTCACACCTCTGCGACAGGAACCAGTGTAAGAATATGTTGGGCAAACAAAGGAATGCAGCCTCTTGCACTGCAAAAAATGGTTTGTATAAAAAAAATTAAGGGAATACTTTCATAAAGTAATTAAAAAAAATATTTAAAAAAAAAATTGTAGTTTTTCATTTCTTTCTTTGGTTTGACATTTTCAAACAAAGTATGAACAATTAATTAAACATCATGTTAAAAAAAAAAAATGAAAATGTGCAATTAAATTGGTGACTGTTGGATGAAAAAACAAAATGGGACAATTCAAGTAGTTCTAAACTTTGAACATCCAATTATTGTTAAGGGTTTTGTCTGTAACACTCTATGATCAAATGTTTGTTCTCAGCATTTGTCAGTTTCTGGTATTGTTGTGTATTTATGTTCTTGTTGTGTGTTGTGAACTGATCTGTTCTTGTGTGTCAAAATGTCTTGGTGTCCAGGTCAGCTTGTGTGTGTATGTGTACTGTGTTATCGATGTGAACTGTTTTGTCATTCTTGTTCAATAAAGCCTAGGGTCAAGACATGTCTTCTTGTAGTGTTTCATTAGGTCATTACAGGTATCTTGTAAGTTGATTAAATACCAGTAAAAAAATCAAGACTAAGTTCCTGTGTATCAAACTGAACTTTTAGAGTCATGCCTTTAAAAATTTGAACTGTATCAATAGAGGAACTTTACATCATCTTCCCTACAAGACCTGAAAGGGGTACTTTACTTTTTGTATGTCTTACAGTATGATACCAGGTCAAAAACAAAAAGGTGGAAACAAATGAGGAACAAGTTCATGAAGCACCAAGTCAGGAAACATCAAGTCATTGTAAGAGATTCTATTTTGTGATAACAGTGTTAAAAGTATTTACAAACGATCATAGAATCAAAATAGTGAGGTACCTTATCACCTAATGAACAGAAACCATTCAAAAAGTCTTTGCAGGTGGGTGCATCAGGATTGACTTTAACATGTAGGTAGGGACAATCATCTCGTGAGCATGCGCCTCTGAGGTAGTACATACACACTGGCATTTTGTGCACAGACGCTTTATGGGAGAATGGGCAATTCACAACATCACATCTGCCGCGCAAGAACCTGTAAATAAAGAAAATATTTTCTGTATTTGACAACGTACATAATATAAATTAACCGGCCCATCTAACATCAAGTCATTACAGTGATAATGTTAATAAGTTATTTCTTAATAGTCACATCTATTACATGTTTCAATTGTAAGCTTCAACTTCAGTAACTGTTTGATAAACAAGGAATTTTGAGGACAAGTATTTTAGTTCAAAATAAAATCTATGGATATTTTTCACTTAAAATTGAACTACTTATTAATGTAAATTGATCTTACTTTGAAAACAGAAGCAAAAATATAGGTCTTTCAACAATAAGCTTTAAATAAAATGTAGTTATTTACTTTGATCTTCAAATTTATTTATGCCAGCAAAATGTCAACATTTTCAGTTCAACATTCTCAACCTTAGTAAATTTAAAGTACTAACTAACAACCCTTTTTTTTTTTTTTAAATATATTATATCTTCAAGAAAAATTTTGAGCAGCACAATGTTAACAATTATAACCAAAAATTGTCAGTGTTTCTATTTTACCTGGTGCATACAGCTACTTTTTGTGGGTCATGTAGGTATGGACAGTTGTCCCCTCGAAAACATTTACCAAAACGACCAAAGAATATGCAATGCTGTTTCTGAATCTTCTTCTTGTTGTCTTTTTTAAACTTGACAGCAGCGATGGCAATACTCCGATAAACTGCACGACTGTGAAATTACAAAACCAGTTGTTTTTTTTAAAAAAGTATTTTCTAAAATCAAAAAGGCAGATGGAGTTCAGTTTCTATGGACAACATGTTATTATTGCAGTCAGTTTAGCTCAAATGTAACACACAAGTCAACAGTTGGCCAGGGAGATGAATGAAATCTGATTGCTTCAATGGACTTTTTATTCTCAAGAACATCTTAACTGTCCAGCATTTGTTGTTGACAATGGGATATGAGTGCCAAATTAGTGATTAAAACAAAAATCTTTTCAACCCTATACCAGGAATAGAATCAGATATTACTAACTGATGAGACTTGGTTATTAGGTCCTATCAATAAACCAACCTGGCAGCAAGTCTTGCATTTTCATCTGATCGCTTCTGATCCAATGCTATTTTGTTTACATGAGCAATACTTTCATTAGAGTTTGTACTACTTTCTGTGGAGAGTTCAGAAAAGCGTGTGACTATATACTTATTTTGTACAGAGTGACATTAAAATAGAAAAGAAATTGAAATTTGTTATAGCCTTCTAAGTCGTTAAAGTAAGACAGACACACACAAAAACACCACTAAGAGTTGTCTTACTGAAAACAGCTCGGCTTAATTTTTTGCCCTTTGAATCAACATTAAAATGAACACCTTGTAAAGAAATTAATTTCAATTTTTGCATCTTCCAACCTAAAATAAAGAGAACAAAATTATTTGAGAAACTTCAGACCAAATTTAGCTTTAAGTCTAAAAAATATATATATTGCAAAATTGCTCACTTCTTTGGGGTGTGTTATCTTTGAAACTATGTCTGCTGCTTGAGTCATGAACAGATGAGAATGAAGTTGACCTTTTAATTCTGGTGAGTTGCCTTGAATTGGATTTGTACAAGTGATCTCCAATCTTCACCAAACTTTTGTTGTTTCTCTTTTGTTTAAAGTTTAAAGCAGACGGCCATGAAGACTTGTTTATTTTAAAACTACAGACAATGAAAAAAAAATTAAAGTATCTCAATCAAAAAGTTTACATATGTAATAATTTATAACTATTTTTCTCTTTGTTCAATTTCACTCATATGTCAGGGGCTTGAAGAACAAGGGGTAAACTACTTGGCTTCCCAACTAAAGATCATAAATTTGATTTTCAATGGAGCTGTGATTATTAATTAGGGAGTAAAGTAGAGATGGGAATCGAACCCAACTTTTAAAGTTCGGGTTCGGTTTGGTCAGATTTAAGTTCGAGTTCAGTTTGGTGACGAGTATAGATCGGGTTCGGTTAGGTCTAAAGTTCGGGTTCGGCTCGGTTCGATGTTATAAAATTATGTAATAGCAAAATTAAGTTATAAGGTTTTATACAATTTATCAGATAAAACACTTTAAGTTTAATTTTTACATAAAACAAATACTTTGCAACATATAATAGGCCTATGGGCAATACTTTTTCCAAAATAATGTTGCCTACATACATTTTAAGCATTGTAAAAATTTCTTAATGGAGATAGAATTGAAGATGCGGCATGTTTTCGCTCAAGTCGGCAAGTGGTTTAATTCTGGGCATGACTCGGCGCTAAGCGTATTCTAACCTTTTTCTCTTAGTAAGAAGAGATATTTTTTAAAAAAGGCTAATATCGATGTGCTTTCTTTCAGAACGCACTATTCACATAATAAAAAAAACAAATATTCTTCGTGTAAAGACGTCTCTATCGAGGATTTTATTTTCACAAATAAGTCGTCACTATAATAAATTGCAATATACGGAAGAAATTCGACTATTCTGAGACAAAAAATGCAGAAGAATCTCAATAGCGGAGATGTTTTAAAATGTTTTCTTCAAAACGTTTTGACCCATATTGTGCATATGCGCCTAGCAAAAAGCAGTCTACAGTTGACAAGGTCTTATTGGAAGATAAAATGACATCTCCTACTTAATATATTTTAATTTTTAAACATGTAATTATACTAATATTCAGATAAATTAAACTAAAAATAAAACTTTTTTTTCGACGCCCCCTCTCCTTGTTAGTTGGTCGTTGGTTTGTCGCTGACAAACAGGTAGTACAATTGAACCAATAAAGGCGTTTTATATTTTTACCGGTAAGGATAGTTTAGAGGGACTTCTTATGGTCCGTCAGTTACGTTGGGCAGGGCACATATCTCGTATGGGAGACGAACATATGCCAAAGACAGTCTTATTTTTTTTTTTTTTGTGAGCTAAAAGGTGGCCGCCATAACAGAGGCGCCCCACGGAAACGCTTCAAAGACCAGCTTAGGCGTCAACTTTGCTTAGCTGACATAGAAGAGAGCACCTGGTTACATGCGGCTTCAGAACGAGTCAGTTGGAGTTCACTCCCGAAGGCCGCGGGATACACATTTGAGACCAAAAGAAAATCTGCTGCCGAGGACAAACGCAGACGCGAAAAGAAAAACTAAATGGACCACCTGCGGACAGTGGTTATGCTTGCCCTGGATGTGGCAAAATATGTAGGTCACATTTAGGAATGCGCAGCCATGGGAAAAACTGCATTCCTCACTAATCTTCGGACTCGAAGACAAGCCTTATAATAACATATAAACTTAATAAACTTTAAAATAAAGTTCTTATGTGAACAACTCAATATAGCCTAACTGTTATTACAATATTCACATATTTATCTTTTGATAGAGATGTAATATTAATGAAATATACTGATATTTAAACGAAATATAGGTCAACGTCTTTACTCTTTCATGTCTCAAGATTGTCTGCCACACACACACACTCTATGACACCCCTTTTTGTCAGGAAGTTGCATCTCCCCATCCCCAAATTCAAGGTACTCGCCATCCCCACCCACGGGGGAGGACCCAAAGTTTGAGAAACGCTGCATTAAAAATAGTGATGATCAATAATGCAAAACAAAATAATAGTAAAAATATTCAGGGGCGTTGCTAGGAATTTTTCATCATTTGGGGGCCCGGGAGGGGCTGGACCTCTTTGAGGGCCCCTGCATTTTGCGTAATATTGAATATTGTAAAAAAAAAAACATTTGGGGCCCCTCTCAAGTGGGGGCCCGGGGAGATTTTCCATTTCTCCCCCTTCTCCCTCACCCTTGCTACGCCACTGATAATATTCTAATATGGAATACTTCAAAATTTTGTAAAAATAAATCACTTAATAGAAGATAATTAAAATTTATTTTAAACTAAAACACAAATGAATTTATTGTAGATTTATATCTACACTCTCTAATCGGCAAAAACTATTCTACTCTCAACTAACAGCCATCTCAAATAAAAGTGACAATATTTTAATGTTGACTTTCTACTTACTAGGAACTAGAGTCTAGATCTAGATTAGAGGGCGGCTATTCAACTCAAAACCAATATTGCAAACAGCCCGCGAAAATTCAAGGCCAGGAGGGAGTCAGCACATACGGAAAAACCCATGGGAACCCCAGCGCGCCGCTTTTTTTTTTCTTTTTTGTTTTCAAAATACCCCCCCCCCAAATTTTTAAAGTATAATGGAATCATTAGAATTTAAATAAAATATTTAAGTAATTTTTTATATTTTTTTAAAGCATAAATAAAAAAAAAGGATGTACAAATTGCAAAATTAGTTCGGTTAAGAAAAGGAGGGTTCGTTCGGTTCGGTTCGTACCAAGCAGTTTCAAAGTTCGGGTTCGGTTCGGTCATAAGTGAGGTTCGAGTTCGGTTCGGTTCATTTCCCATCTCTAGAGTAAAGGTGATAAGTTCTAGTGCAGGCCACATTACATCCTCTTTAATCATGTCCATTCCCCTCAACTGCTCCATGGACATATTGGTTTTAATGTACATTTTAAAAATGTCTTTCTTTTATCACATGACACAAAAATGTTAATAATATACACTTTCATTATGATGACTGTGAAGTCTACAACATTTCTGGTTAATGTTTTCTGTACTGTCCTAATGAGAGGCACAAAATATGTCTTGTGAAAATCCCAATTTAATTGTTATTTAACCAATTATAACAACAACAAAAATTCATTAGCAATGGTATTTGGATTAAAGATTTAGATATTCACTTTAAAAGAATAAAAAAAAAATTGTCCTATTATTAGTAGTAATAAAGATTACCACATAATGCTAATATACAAGTTTTAAAGTTGATATTGCTCTTGACAAACATCCTATAGTACAACCATTAAAGAGGCTTCTAGGATTAGTTGTTACAGCAAACAAAAATAGTGAAGTCATTCATTTTGAATTTGCAAATGCAAGAAAACTTCTTGTCTTCTCTCAACACAGACAGTGACACTTACCTTGCATATCTATGAGTACCCATAAACCCTAACCTCAGTTTTTGTCTCATTTTCAGCCTCCAAAAGTTATTAGCTTGCAGTGTTGGCCTTGACCATTTATAAAAGGAACCTGTATTATAATCTGAGCAAGATATAGTCATTATGATGTTTTTGTACCAATAAA
Organism: Biomphalaria glabrata; assembly: GCF_947242115.1. NCBI lineage: Eukaryota > Metazoa > Mollusca > Gastropoda > Planorbidae > Biomphalaria > Biomphalaria glabrata. Next base: position 29,093,261 of record NC_074717.1, read on the forward strand.
TAATATGAATTTGATAGGATATGTCTAAGAGAAACTAAGATTATTAGACAATTGTTTTAACTATTTATATACAAAAAGTCAATTTTTTAAATTGTTTGAGGCATGAAGTCTTTTTATGCAAAAGATGCTAATCTAAATAGTACATTTATTTCAAGCAGACAAAGCAAATTCAATAAAGAAACTATAAGAAACAAATTTACTTACAAGAAAAAGGAGCAATTCTCTTAAATGACTGGTTCCCCTGTACTTTCTTGCTAGTGCTAGTAGTAACTCTTCTGTCCAACTTTATCAGACCTCTCCCTCTAGATGGATCACTTCTGATTTTCTCTGGATTTCTTTTGTCCAACTTTAACTTATTCTTGTTGAATTTTGTAAAAGTACTAGAACGCGGAAATGAAAATTTATGATGCTGACTGGATGTGCCTTGATAGAAAATTGGAGCCTTTTTCGATGCTGATGTTGGAGAAATTCTTTTCAACTTGTACTTGCTAACCAGCTTTGCAGCACTTTGTATGATCAAGGGAGATTTTTTGAAAGAAAAAAGGTTTTGCTTTTTGGAAGCTGGGGTGGCCATTAAAGAGTTAGAGCCAGACTGAGAGACAAATGAATCAGATTTAAGATGGCCATTGATGGAAGGTGCCATTTTTGGAGCAGATGTTGGAGAAAGATGCTTTATCTTGTACTTGCTGACCAGTTTGGATGCATTTTGGACATTTGCCATGGACACTTTCTTAAGTTGAGCAGTCTCTGACTGTGGTCTCAGTGATGTTGAAGTGGGTACAGTGTTATTTGAAACACTTGATTGAGCATCACCATTTGCTGCTTTACGTGATGAATTTTCAATATTTTTAACAAGTTTGAATCTACTGGTAGCCGTATTTGAATTATGAACTGTAGAATTTTGTTTACCAGCCATATAAGCAATGTTTTCTGGTGAGATACCTTGAAATAAAACTTTTCTTACTACTGGCACTGACTTAGTTAAGTCTTCAGAAGATTGGGAAGAGAAAATAACCTTCCTTTTATTAGGGGAAACATACACAGGCAACTGAGTCTTACTGCTGCCATTATTTGACTGGGCGTCTGACAGCAATGCAACCTGACTACTTTTTGAAATACTTTGTACAACTGCTGCTTGTATTCTATCCACTCTTTTTGAGGGTACCGCCTGATGGTTGTGAGATTCAGGAACCAAGGCAGGTGGAATTTTTTGTTTAACTTTTTCATGGGCATGTTTTTTGATATGCTGTTTGTATGATGCTTCCTCACCAGGATGGGTTCCAAAATTGTGTTTATGAGTCCTATTTACTAAAGTTTGTCTACTTTGATTTCGATTAAGTCCTAAGTTATTTCTTGCTGAGATTTGATTTTGTTTGAATTCTATGTCATTTTTCATGTAACGTATTTTGAGTTCCATTTCTTCCAAATAATCTAAATACTTAACAAATGTTTTGGAAGTTTCATTGGAATTTTTCAGAGATGAGTTTTCTTGAACAAATGTTTCTTTAGATGGTTTTGTTGATATCTGAAGTCCTAGAGGCTCTAGAATGTTTAGTTGAGAAGTATCAAAAGTGGTACCTTTATCTCCTAATAAAACCAATCTTGTAGGCTCTGCCACTGTAGTCATTCTGTCTCCTTCAAAGAAATGCAAAAAAATGGTATACACCAGGCTTAAATATTTCAGTAAAAACAAAATAATTATTCTTTCTTTTAAGAAAAAAATTTACTTACCCAACTGATGGCAGTTGTTTATAATCATTAAAAATGTATTTAATAAGGTATGTGCATGATACAAAATAATTACAATATTCTTAAACAAAGTTTAATGGAGTCAAAACTCATTAATTAAATCCTTCACTTGTTCAGGCATCTTGAAGTACCAAAACCATCTTGTAACAAAGACATCTGACCACTCTGTTTGTTAAAACCATAATGATTGCACCTCACAGTGGGTGTATAAACCAGAATTGACCAGTACAGTGATCCCTCACCACTCTGTACAATGATAAGTACACTTAACAAAAATGTTTACTTTATGTACTTTAGTGAATAAATACTTAAATAAATATACAATTTCTATTTTGCAGATTCTCTGTTATTGTGTGCGTTTCTGCAACACATCTCCCCCAATATATGAGGGATCACTGTAAATTATATATTTAAACTGAATTGATTATTGTTTTTAAAAGAAACTCATAAGACTTAAAAATACTTTTGCAGATCATGATTCATGTAAATGGTTTTCAAAGAAAGATGCTAATTGTATAATTTTATATATAAAAACTAAAAACTTATTAAAACAAAATCTATACTACTTTGTGGAGGAATAACAATTCTCTTGAGCACTTTATCACCATTTAAACTTGACACGGATGTTTTGGCCAAAGGTAAGACCAAGCGATTTGAATTGGGCAACACAGATTCCATATCCTCACAGCTGCTTCCTAGCGTCAAATCAGAATCAGAGTAGCCACAATCCAGAGTGTTGTACAAGTGACCAAAGTTGTGCTGGCTACTTGAAGAGAAGTTGGGAAGTGCATATAAATGTATGTTGTTAACCCTAGTTAGGTTTTATGCCTGAGGATCAACTATTTGCTGAGCTTCTTTGTGTAAAGATTCTTTTTTGTGTAGAGAATCATAATTATCTGGCATTTCTCACTTGTCACTGCTGAGAAGAAAAAAAAACTAACATAAGGGTATTGAAACTTTTTTTTTAAAGATTAATTATATATGTCGAGAGAGGATGTACCACTAAAATATTTTAGAGTAGAGAGCAGAAATATAAATAAATTCCAAATAACAAAATTGCTTGACGGATGGTTAATACAAAATGTTTTTTTTTGTCAAGCATTATTATGACAAAGACATTCAAAAAACAGACAAAAAAAAAATTTATGTATGCTGACAACCAGCTCAAAATATTTATCATAATAAATATGGCTAAATTTAATATTACAGAGAAGGAGGCTAACAAAACAAAATATTTCATTGAAGGAGGCTAAGGATAACAAATTTGGTAACCATGAAGATGAGCGTCTTAAAGTAATGGAAAACGAATTTTAGCAAAAATAATTTTAAATACATTTAAGTAATGTTTTTAATAGATTTGGTTATAAAAAAGAGAACCTTTTATTTTATAACACTCCAAAAATGACTTAGCCACTGATGATATGTGTGCTGCTATTTGTTGTCAATATTTTGTTTTTGTGTTGTCACTAACATAAAGTGTTTTTTTATTTTGGATATATTTTTTTTTCTTCATATTTTCTTACAAGAAAGGGAGGTGTGTTGACTGAGTGGTAAAACTCTAGGCTTCTGAACCGGGGGTCCCAGGTTCAAGTCCTGGTGAAGACTGCGATTTTTAAATTCAGGATCTTTGGCCCCTCTGAGTCAACCCAGCTCTAATGGGTACCTGACGTTAGTTGGGGAAAAGTAAAGGCGGTTGGTTGCTGTGCTAGCTACATCACACCCTTGTTTACCGTTGGCCACAGAAATAGATAACCTTTACATCATCTGCCCTATAGACCACAAGGTCTGAATGGGGAACTTTACTTTTACTTATAAGAAAGGTTGCTGTTAGCGTGTATTTAAACGTATACAATTTATATAATAATAATAAAGCTTGTCTTCCAGTCAGAAGATTAATGAGGAATGCAGTATTTCCAGTAGCTATGCAGCCGCAGCTGTGACCTACATATTTTGCTACATCTAGTGCAGGCATAACCATATCTGCCGGTGGTCGATCTAGATTTTCTTTTGGCCGTCTACATCTATCCTCAGCAGAGGAAATATAACTATTGAGTCAACAAAGCAGCATAATGCTTTTCCTTCCTGGGACCAGAGTTCCTTCCCTCCTATTAGAGACAGCATCGAAAGCATAACAAAAATATCCAATTCCAACCTAACAGCGCTCAAGGAATTAGTGAACTAATTTCTAAAATTCCATTACCCCAACAACCAATGGGTCAGAGTCTACACAAATGTATCCTCCCAAAAATCCAATACAAACGGAGGAGCTGGCATACTAACTGAATGGCCCAAATATGGAGAAAGACAGGAAAAGTCAAATGCAACTGGCGATCTCTCAGACAGCCAAAGAGCAGAAAGGCAAGCACTGGAACTAGCAGCTACCACACTAATAAACTACCCATGTACACCAAACAGCCAAATTGTCTTTCTGACCAATGCCAAAACAGTCCTTCAAAGCCTAAAAAAACTCAGATACTTCCTATATAAACATTAACATCAACAGCAAAGAAACTGTTCTTCAATGGATTCCAGTACACATTGAATTAGAAGGCAATGAAAAAGCTGACATACTGACCAAAGATGGAAGAATGAACAAGCAAACTAAAATCCCTCTCTACCCAAAAGAAATGATGAAAATAATAGTATAGAATAAATGGGAATTGGACCAATTGCAAGAAAAAGGACGCCTATTATAAGCTATCTTGACATGACCAATGCATAAATTTTCGACTCAGAACCAAACACAACAGAATGAGATAACAAAAGTTCCGGAAGCTTAAAGTCGGGACAAGCGAAAACCTGCCCTTGTGGAGCATAACCAGAGAATTTAGACCATGTCCTTTAAAGCTGCATATTATATCAAAAGGCCTGAACAAGACTCTGGCCCTAAATCCCTCCTATAAAACAAAAACTATAAGGAGAACTGCCTGATCTGGCAACCACTGCACGGTTCATCGAAGATATAGGATTACTGATCTGAACTCCCCAACATGTAAAATGAGAACTGAGAACGAAGAAAGAAGAGGCTTGCATTAAGATTAAAGGTTGGGTGTATTAGGATTAAAGGTTTAAAAACAAAATACCCAAACGGAGAAGGGGGGGGGGGGGTGAATCACTGGGCATTGAAATTTATATAAGATTTAATAGAGAAGCAGAAGAAAAGTCACAGTCAAATATCTAGATCTAGACCTCCCCTCCCCTCTAGATAAATCTAGAGTCTGGATATAATAATTCTATTATTAGTATTATTAGTATTAATTTTTTATCGACTATAGACAGTATAGATACACAATATTATTCAATATATTATATAGATATAGTACTCTAGTAGATCTATATATTTATGACTGTATGTCTAGATAGATCTTTGTTTGAATAGTGGCAGATAACTTTTTAGACGACTTTTTAGTAAATATAAATAACTAGCCATATGTTACCCGCGGCCAGCGGGTCTTAATTTGCGTATCACTTTCGATGTAGTCACAGAGCGTTTTGTAAACAATTAAACGAAATAATAATGTTATAAATAAAGCGAATGCGGAATACGTGAATGTAAAAATATTATGAATGGAGCTATTTAAACAGCTAATCGACCTAAATCCTTTTTTTTTTCAAATAAAAACATTTGCTTATAGGCCTACATATATTTGATTAAAGTATGAAATGAATAGAATAGACTTTATTTAGTACCAGTTTATCTGTGGGGTCAGTGCATTTGTCTTGGTCTAAGTGTAGACTGCTATTGAAGAAAGTATTTTTTTAAATTATTATGTATAAAGTGTACGTTAATAAGTAGATTGAATCTAGACTTGACTAAGATAAGTATCATCTAAAGGCTACATTGATGACAGAGATAGATAGTTTACCCAAGCGGAGAATGATTGTGTACAGATCTATATTCTAGACTCTAGATCTACTTTTAAAATAAATAAGTTTTTGTTTGTTTTTGTTTCCATTATGTAATCTATACGTAGACAAATAGTACCTACCGATAGAAGTTAAAATGTTTTTTGTATAATGGTGTAGATCTATAATTAGTAAAGATATAGATCTAGTATACGTTTACGTTTTATAAAATGTAAAGTAGATTTTAGATCTATTTTTAAAATGTGTATTCTTAAGTAAAAGTATAGTCAAGTGAGTAAAATATTGAACTCTCAATGATCTAAATATTACGCAAAATAGAGTTTATTCAATTGATTAGTCAAAAGCCAACATCTGTTTTTAATTTTATTTAGAGCTGAAAGTTCATGACCTCAATACACATTGCCTTGGTGCATACTGCAGGCATATAGGTGACAAAATGCAATAAATATATAAATTAATTTTATAATCAAATCGAACGTGTGAATATAATTGTTTATATTAGTTAGTTTAATTTGATGTAGCTCTAGATTCAGAATCTAAACAATTTAAATGCCACAGTAGTCTAATCAATAAATAAAAACTTTGAGCCTATTATAGTAAAAGACTATCAACACTGTGATGTGAGCTTGTGTCGACTTGTGTGACTTTTAAGACTTATTTTATGTTTGCATGATTAGATGTGTGTTGAATGTTTGTGTTTTTTGTTTATTCATTTAATAAATTTCTAATACAGATGATATTTTGTAGTATTATAGTATAGTACAGGTTAGGATGGCCATTCTTGCCTATATAGCTGAATCCTCTATATTCTCTCTTTATAAATCTAGATCTATCTAGAAGGTCTATATCTAGGCATTTTACTTCATTCAATGTACCAAGTTCACTCCAAACATTTGCCCATTTATTCTCTATAAAAAAACAACAACAACAAACAAACAAATATAATATAAGATCATTTACACTGATGTCCAAAACTGGCTGTCTGAAATAAATTTTGGTAAGAAAATCTTAATTTAATTTAACACCCTATTTAATTTTTTTTTTGTATGGAATCAAACAACTTGGCTTATGAATCAAATAAATCAGCTCCAAAACCAGAAAAAATATTGCGGGCTCATTAGCATAGACTTAAGCCAACCAAAAAAATATAGCCTTAACCCTAGGAAGAGGTACATGGTCATAGGAAAAAACAACAACCTGACTCTGACTTACAAATTTGAAATTCTTTTATTCTTACATAATCATGATAATGATGATAAAAAGATGGCTAAATGATGACTTGATGAAGGAAATTGGAATAGAATCATTGGAAAATGGACAAGCACATTATGATTATTTATTATGATTATACAGCGCATTAGTTTCATATTAAATATATATAAAAAAAGATTTAATGATAAATTAATGACCACGGCACAAAAACAGCGAGTGTCCGAAATCATGTAAAAATGTAATGTCCGGATTAAATAAACTAAAGTTAAAGAGTAAAGACACTAAAGTCTGTAGTAACAGTAGATCTAGAAATACTAGAATTAGATCTAGAATCTACATCTAGTACTCTACTACTTGAACTAGACTAGTCTATTATATTAAATTATTATATTTTAACAGTAATAAACAGTAAATTATACCCAGATTCTGTATTGATTAATTCTAAATCTAGATTTGTCAAGACAAACACCAATGTAGATCTAGATCTATAACTAGATCTATAATATATCTATCATTAAGTGTCATAGAGTCTATAATGATATAATCTATCATCTAAACTTCTAAACATATTGACAATAACTTGCAATGAAAACATTAAACAACGTAAAAAAACAACTTAAAATAGGCCAAGTTTTTTCAAATATAGGCTCTTGAATTGAATCGAAACAAACAAAAATAGATGAGAGCTGCTAGAGTAAAAAAAAAAAATCTTACACAGTATCTAGATCTTGCAAAATAAATAAATGAAACATTAAATGTGAAATAGTTCTAGATTAATTCACGTTCCATACTCATACTATGACTAATTTAAAAATCTAAATGAAAAGTTAAAGTTTAATTTAATTAAAATAGACCTAAATCTAGACCAGACTAAACCTTTAATTTTTATTCCGCATTTAAAACACACAAAGCATCCATACGTTGTAAACAAAAAAAAAAAAACAAAAAAAAAAAACACGACACCTGTATATTTATGGGGAAAAAATAATTCTTTGAGAATGTATAGATCTAGATTCTAAATCATTGAATGAACAGAAATAAATAATAAAATTATCAAAAGTATTTTTTTTCAATCCAAACGTATGCCCGTTGTCCTGACCTAAACTTTAAATGACTTTAATTTTATAAACTTTATTATTGTTGGTTCCCTTTGATAAAATATAAAGAATATATCTAATCATGCAGTCATATATATCTAATTGTGTTTGTTGAAGAAAAGGTTTGAACCAAAGTTATCATATTATCAGTATTTATTTTAAAGGGAATATAAAATTATAATGACAAAATAATATAAATGGCCTTTTATTTCATTTCGTTTCCAATAGCTGCACAGGACGCCGAAATGGCTGTTACATTCCTTCCGGGAAAATTCTTGTTAGGGTTGGATATAGATTTAAAAAATAATGAGTATCGTTTTGGAAGTGGGATATCTTTTTCGATTTGTATAATTTAATGACATGAATACAGTGAAATAAATATTCCACATGTGAATCTAGATTTTAATGGTAAATTATATATAATTGTAGATCTAAAGATATTTATATTTAAAAAAAAAACTACACAATTATTAGATCTAGATCTAATTACAAATTCACTGTAATTCAGACAATTCAGTGTACAGTGTACTGTAATTCATGTCTGAGCTTGAGCAATTGAAAAATAGATCTAGATCTACTATCTAGAGTCTGGATAAGTCTAGTCTAGAGTTTAGATCTAATGAAATGAATTTTATAGGGTCGATCAAGCTCTATTTTGTCTATTATTTTATTAGTAATCTGCATCATATAAACTTATCTAGTCCTAAGCCTAAGCTAAAAATACTAGACTCTTACTACACTGAAACACTCTACACTTCTACACACTTATTAGTCTTAGTCTCTTAGTCAGTCTTATTAGTCTTAATAAGTTTAATTATGACAATTGTCAATTTTAATTATGGCAGTTATGCTATAGTATATTGCTATAAGTATAATATTTAGTCTTAGATTTTTTTATCATAGAGTCTATTTACTTCTTGTCATTCTATAATCTAGTCAGACTACATCTTGTAGTAAACTAAATCTAGATCATGTAGAAGGAAATGATAGTGAATATAATTATAAATCTAGTGTAGTTACTATATTCACCAATAATATTTATAGCCTATAGCATTACACATGGGCTATGCCCGTTGATTTGTTCCCAGGCTTTATATTGTTATTATGACCAGAACACCCCCTCCTTTTCTTTTTTTTTTATTTTAATATACGGGCCACATTTTAATGATCCAGCTAACACACTTTTTAGCCCATGAATTAGTGTATCTGTTACAATGAAATTTAAAGGCCAGCTCTCTTTCCTTCTCTTTCTCTTTTTTTTTGCTTTCTGGAACCCCATTTTGTTTTGTCTTAACCTGCACATTGTAATTTCTCTGAATCGACTTTTGACTTGATTTGGAAAGACCTGCTATATCTTATCTTATGTTACAAAATACAGATATTACTTCAAAAAAGAAGATTACATCCTTCGTGTCATGCATCTAGTCATGCATGTTAACAATGACCTCAATACAAGAGATGGGAGCGGTCAGGGTTTGAATAAGCGCGCAAACTGCATGAGCAGTCAGCCATACTGCGCCCCTAACACATACACACACACATCCTTTGGGTCTGTGAATTCTAGTATCACTTTTATTTATCTGCTTCCACTCCACCGGCCTACAACTAAAAGGTTAGTCCTACATACAATCTGACTTTTCTATTTATACTTTATATATATATAGAATGCTGCCTTTTGGGGAAATACTGTAAATAAAATACAATAGTTTGATAGAAAGCTTGCGTTTTTTTTTTTTTTTTTTTTGTGGTGGTCAGATTACAAATCTGTCAAAACCGTTTCTTAATGAGCACATATAGGAGGTAAAAACAACCTGTGTATGAAAATACACGGGAAGTGGCAGTCACCGGTTATAAGCTCAAATGCTCAATTGACGTAGAGCAGGGCACCAGGGGCCACTTTCGTCGGTGGGAGGAATCCTAGGATTCCAATGGACAGCTACCGCCCGCCTCAAGCTGGGCAGCCCCCAGCCAATAAGGTGCTGTCTCGTCATGCCTGTCTTCCTCGTTTGGGTACACGAGAATAGGACAAAATCTGAAAAGCAGGCACAAAGCCAATGTACTAGTCGACATGAAGAAAAAAAAGAGGAGCTCCACTCTTAAACTGGCCTATGGAATGTGCATACTCTACAAACTGGACTTAATGAAAACTTGCCAGACATAGAAGATGTCAGAAAATCTGCAATAATAAACGATGAACTGTCCAGGCTCAAAGTAGACATTGCCGCCCTACAGGAAACTCGTTTAGCTGACTCTGGTTCAATCAAAGAAAAAGACTACTCCTTCTTCTAGCAAGGCAAAGCCGAAAGTGAAGTAAGGGAACATGGCGTTAGTTTCGCAGTTAAGAACACACTGCTGAACACAGTAGAGCTGAAGTGCAACGGTTCAAAAAGACTCCTATCACTACGCCTTAACACATCTATTGGACATGTGACTTTGATATGTGCCTACGCTTCTACTCTGAGTTCCACACCAGAGGCCAAAGATATGTTTTATGACAACCTTTCATCTGTTCTTAGCGAGATCCCAACTACGGAACAGGTTATCATCCTCAGAGACCTCAATGCACGTGTTGGATCTGACAACTCTGCATGCGACAGCTGTATTGGGCATTTTGGGGTCGGAAAAGTAAATGAAAATGGACAAAGGCTCCTCGAGGTTTGCTCACTACACTCCCTCTGTGTCACTAATACCTATTTCAAGACTAAACCACAGCACAGGGTATCTTGGCGGCATCCTCGCTCCAAATACTGGCACCAACTAGACCTAATCTTGGTAAGACAAAAGTGCTTAAAATTTGTCAAGCTTACCAGGTCCTATCACAGTGCAGACTGCGACACAGATCACTCCTTGGTATGTTGTAAGATCAATCTTCTCCCCCAAAAAATCCACCATACCAAGCAGATTGGAAGACCCCTATCGGATGTAAGCAAGATGTGTCACCCTGATCTCCAGATACAGTTTGCGGAATCTTTTGAACGCGAGTATAAAAATATCTCTGGAAATACAGCAACAGAAAAATGGGAACACCTCAAGTCCACCATACAAAAGACTTCCCTGGAAATCTTTGGAAGAAAAATTACAAAACAAAATGATTGGTTCGACTCTAAAGCAGCTATTTTAGCACCTGTCATCAGAGCGAAGAGAGATGCACTCGCTACTTACAAGGCAAAACCTACCCAACACAACCTGTTAAGTCTGAAAGAAGCTAGAGCCAATGCACAGAGGACAGCAAGGATCTGTGCCAATGAATACTGGGTAGAGCTCAGTGAGAATATTCAGCTCAAAAGCCCAAGTGGGCAACATAAAAGGGATGTACGAAGGAATCAAAAAGGCTCTCGGACCCTCCCAAAACAAGTCAGCACCTCTTAAATCAACCACTGGGGAAATTATCACAGACAAGTGCCAACAAATGCACAGGTGGGTTGAACATTACTCTGAGCTCTATGCCACAACAAGCTGAGTCTCTGACTCAGCCCTTAAGGCCATCATACAATTACCTACAATGAACGAGCTAGATGAAACACCCACCCTTTCAGAGCTCAACAAAGCCATAGGCAACATTGCTGCCCGCAAAGCCCCCGGATGCGATGGTATCCCCCCAGATCTTCTAAAACAATGCAAAACTACTCTAATCCAACCTCTACACGAACTGCTTTGCAAATGTTGGCAAGAAGGTGCTGTGCCACAAGACCTGCAGGATGCTAAAATCATTACACTATATAAGAACAAAGGTGACAGAAGCGACTGCAACAATTACAGGGGAATTTACCTCTTAAGTATTGTAGGCAAAGTCTTTGCTGGAGTGATACTTCCCAGGCTACAAAAACTCGCTGATCGGGTCTATCCTGAATCACAATGCGGCTTTCGCTCAGGGAGATCCACGATTGACATGATTTTCTCCATCCCCCAACTCCAGGAAAAGTGCAGAGAACAAAGGATGCCTTTATACATTGCGTTTATTGACCTGACAAAGGCCTTCGGTCTAGTTAGCAGAGATGGCCTCTTTAAAATTTTACAGATAATAGGCTTTTCACCCAAGCTACTAAATGTAATCATATCTTTCCACCAAAATATGATGGGTACAGTGCAATTCAATGGTGCCAGCTCTGAAAGTTTCAATATAAACAGCGGAGTTAAACAAGGATGTGTCCTGGCCCCTGGAATACTATTTTCACTGCTAATCCACAACACGTTTGACAAATCCACCAAAGGCATCTATCTCCATTCCAGATTTGATGGCAAACTCCTAAATATTGCCAGACTGAGGGCCAAAACTAAAATCAGAGCCACCCTCCTAAGAGATATGCTATTCGCGGATGATGCAGCGGTAGTGGCACACACGCAAGAGGAACTTCAGTCACTAATGTCCCGCTTCTCTCAGGCCTGTAAAGAATATGGCTTGACTATTAACACGAAGAAAACAAATGTTATGGGACCACCTGCTACAGCACCACCCACCATCCTCATTGTCAATAACAAGCTGGACGCCGTAAACGAATTCTGCTATCTGGGATCCACAATTACAGATGACCTGTCTCTAGAAGAGGAGATAAAAAAACGCATAGGGAAGGCTGCCTCAACCTTCGCTAGACTGAGGCCAAGAGTTTGGGAAAACCATAAGCTAACTTCGGTGACCAAAATGGAAGTCTACTAGGCATGCATTATGAGTACTTGGACCACCTATGCAAAGGAAGAGAGAAAACTGAACTCATTCCATTTGAGATGTCTCCGTAGGATCTTGAATGTCACATGGAAAGAAAAAGTGTGCAATACTGAGATTCTTGCGCGATCAGGTATTCCCAGCTCTCAGACAATGCCGCTTGCGCTGGCTTGGACATTTTCACCGGATGGAGGACAAGCGCATCCCAAAAGTCATCCTCTATGGTCAACTCGCGACTGGCACGAGAAAAACTGGTCTCCCCCACCTCCGTTACATAGATGTAATAAAACGTGACCTCAAATCAGTGAACATCAATACTGACAATTGGGAAGACATAGCTCTAGACCGCAACAGATGGAGAGAGACAGTGACCAAGAAAGCTATGGACAGTGAAAGTACATGAGTCTCAGCTCAGGAAGAAAAATGTACAATCCGAAAAACGGCCAGTAAAAGCCACCTTAACCTGCGCTATCTGTGGACGGGAGTGTCTCTCCAAAATAGGGCTCCACAGCCACATGAGGAAGTGTGCTCTGAGATGAACCATAGTCATTCTACGACTGAAGGAGGCCAATGATGATAGGAGGTAAAAACAACCTGTGTATGAAAATTTTATATGAATCCCTACTACAGTTGATGAGATCTCTTGATCAATCAGTGGCATTTTAACATTTATTGTAGATTAAACTAAATAGATCTAGGCTTCTACTTATAGTGTGTATTAAAAATAATTGAAATAGAGTTATCTAGACTAAATTAAATATTTAATATCGTTTCCCATATATCTCTTTCTCTCTGTGGCATTTTACGTCTCAAGAGATGATCTTTTCCTTTGCAACTTCCTTGATACACAGCTGGTGGCCTCTTTATTTTTAGTATATCAAACTTCTTTTTTATAAATTCTAGCAAGGTCTAAAAGGTGTACCTTTACCCTCCCTCCCCCCTACTGAAAAAAAACCCCTTTAGTGCTCCCCTTAACCATCAAGGGGTCTAGGGTGAGCTGTAGTTTCCACACTGGGTTCTGGAAAAAGTTTTTTTTATGTAATAAAAAAGAAAAGAAATTTATAAACATTTAATTATATTTTTTTCTTTTGGAAATTGTGTTTCATAGATAATTTTAAAGTATTTTGTGTTGGAGTGCACATACATGTGTGTGTTCATCATAAGATCATCATCTTGTTAAGTAACATATCTTGTTAAGTAACATATCTTGTTGAGGAATGTTTTCATCATTCAAAAGTCATCAAAAAAAATGATACAACATTTGGGAGTAATGTGTCCATTATGACATAGAAGAAAATCAAGAAACATTCTCCTAGTGGCATTGTTTTTAATTGTCTTCTTTAAAAAGTTGTGAGTTACCATTTAGTCTGCATGCTACAGTTTGTTTGTTTGTTTGATTTTTTTTCCAAATATTTTTGTCACATTTATCTCAAGAGTATTTTGGAAATATCTTTATGCATCAAGGATGCTTTGTAAATTTACTTATAAAAGCACTAGTGGGTTACTTAAAATTCCAACCAATTAGGCTCCATATAGTCAATACTATACTCCTTGGATCACTTGATATGATCATATTGAAATAACATAAGGGAGCATACTTCTTGGACAAAAGGGAGGTCATACAACAAGGGGAAGTCTGAATGGATGATAAATGTTTATTTATAGGTGATATATTAACATCACAAACATTCCACCTTCAACATTGTGTGTTCTTAGCTCCATTTTTTGGTTGGAACTCTGTTTTAAAACTCTAAACATTGCTTTTAAGTTCAGTCACTAACAGTGCACAAGCCAGTGTGCGCCTTATACACTATGAATCATAAGATAATTGAGCCCTCTTTGTAATTAAATACATTTCTTTCCTATAAAATCAAGATATAAACTGAGATTCCTTTATTTAATTTTTTACCATACTAACTAGTTTTTCATTTTCCTAGATGTGCTTGGATTAAAAAAAACATTTATTACTGTCTCATTTTTTTAAAATCAGGGACTGAACTGAAGTGTGAAAATAAAACTGTACTATAAAAATGGCGGATGATTTAATTCCTACCAAAGATATTAGCAACAATGCTAACCGCAATTTACCTAATGAAGGTAACTTTGTTTATATTCTTAGGAGAAAAATGTCTGCTTACTTTGATTTGTTTACTATTTATGATTGCTTGTAAAGTTACTTGTGATTTTTTTCAATGGCTTTCTAAACACTTTTTAAAAATATCTCTAGTGCTGTATGAATTTTTATTAAGTTTAAAAGAAATAGTTACTGCAATATGATCCTTATCCTAAAACAATGTCTTACGTTTAATTTGATAGTGAAGTAAAAATATCTTTTATAAATCTGAATAAAAACACTTTTAGAAATGCTTTAAATCCCCTATTATGACTGACAGTACATGAAAAGTTGAAGCTGAATCATTTTTAGAGTGTTTACATTAATACAAGTTTTTATGTTCAAACATAATATGATTGTTTTTTTTTTCAATAATCTATGAAATGTTTTGAGAATTTTTGTTTTGATTGCAACATGTTTTTATTTGATTAGCCATCCTGAAAAAGTCTCAGGTTAGTAAATATTCCCGTGATGAGCTTGAAGACAAGTTTCTGCGAATGTATGAAGAATATATCATTCTTAAGAAACATGCTCGCAAGCAAGAAGATAAAATCAAAAGGTAAATAAAGTTATCCTTTCTGAGATTATGAAAATAAATAATTTTTAATTTTGAAACAATTTAGTTTAGTTTGAGAAAATTCATTTTTAAGCAATGGCTCTGTCTTATTTTTAAAGTATTCTTTATCTTTATAAATTATGCCACATTTTGATGTCATATATTAATTGATTGGTAATTTAATCTTCCCTTAATTCTGAAGAAATTCAACCAGAATCTAGTAGTTCTTCCACTTGTATTGATTATTCATTATTTCCTTTAGAATGGCTACCAAACTTCTCCGTCTTGTCAATGATAAAAAGAAATTAGAAAAAGAAGGTAAACTTTTGATGTTGTACAAACAGAGAACTAGAGAAAGATGTTAAATTATGAAACAAAATGTTAAGTAGAGTTCCAGTCCCCTTTATTTACATATACATTTCTCTAGATCAACGTTTTTCCTATTGCTGTTTAGGAAAAGGTGTCAGGAGTGTTGAAGTAGAAGAAAAGTTTGAAGAAATGACCGCCCGTATACAAGCTCTAGAAAAACAAAACAGCCAACTTAAAGAAAAGGTGACATTTTGTCTGTAACTTTGTTTTTTAAAGTACTACTTATTTTATTAAGCAAAGTAAAAGAAATAAAATAAGCTTAAACTAATTTGTAATTTTTTTCTTTCTATCTGATATATTCTCAGCTAGTAGCAGCCATTTTTTCTAAGGAGAATTTTAGTGAGATATTGTTTAGTTTAGTCAATACTTTAATATGTCTTCAGATATCTTCAGGCTGTAGCTCTATAGTTAGCTTTAGCTTGCACTTAATAAATGACTATTCCATTCTTATGTCACTGTTCATGGGTGAAAAATAGAATATTATAAATAATTTTTCTTAAGTTCCAATTATAATTTTGTTCTTAACTTTCCTTGACATTTTTCTTTAAAACCTTTTACTAACTCTTTTCATAGTCATTTCACCATTAGTCTAGTCATTCTAGATTAAATAGTCACCTATGCTCATCACTATCTGATTTTGGTCATAAATATTGCTCAACAAGTCTTCTAAGAATTTTTGTTTACATAGTTACAATTTTTTTTTCCCCCTTCCCTTTAATTTCTTCACTCTGACAAGACAGCCATGACAGCCAATGGGCCTTACATTGAGATTATCTTTTGAAGTTACTCTGTGTTGCTTCCATTCATACTTAGTATTAGGTCTTGCAGCTCTGTCATCAATTCATATATTATCTTCTGTCCTCAACTTAAATTGATACAAGTAAGTTATAGTACAGACTACAGTTCTTTAACTCTTTCAGTGCTAATTATTTTGATAGATTAATTTTGAACTTAGTACCTAAAAGGGAAATATATTAAAAATTCATTAAAAAATCGATATACTTAAAGATTTAACCTTTTAATTAAACATTTAATCCATATCCATAAATCCATAAATCACAAAACTAAACACATTTTTTCACTTCAAATTTCATATAAAAAAAAAAGCACTAAAAAATTTTATTTTTTACATTTTTCGGGTCCCGGGATTTTAACTAAAAATAGGAACCAAGGTGCACTAATACAATGTTGTTGTTTTATTTTTAAAAAATGTGTTTGTCCTTCATACTATTTACTACCATAACCAAGAACAATAACACTCATATCTGGAAAATTAAAAAAAGAGAAATATAAAAGTTTAACATAAAAAGATAGTGAAATAAATTGTATATACCTAGTTACTCACTGAGAGTATCACCGCACTGACCAGCGCTAGCAAAGTTACTTGCACTGAAAGAGTTAACTTCACTAGAAAATTACTAAAGGCCAATTTATTCTAGAAATTTTGGAAAATGTGTGTGTGTTTAGGGGGATATGCTATTGAAGAGTCAAATATATTTCAATTTTGCAGTTCTAAAAAAGGAATGTCAGCTATTGAATGAAGTGGTCTATGCACTGTGTTCTGGAAAATTTATTCACTGGATTTAGTGTTTAATGCATATGATCAAACTTAGGTTAATAAGACATATTGCCTTAGCTTCACATCTAAAGTAATAATTTTGAATTCTATTCTTTCTCTGTGTAGTGCAAAAATGTTTTTTGTTTGTGAAAAAAAGCTGCAGTGATATTAAATATTCTGTTCATATTACCAAATAAAACAATTATTAATAACTAATTGATAGTCTGACTTCTTCCAAAGATAAGGCACCAACAATTTCTAGGACAATTTTTGTGAGGGGTAATTTGGTCAAACAAACTCAAATGATTAATGCTCTACTTCTCTTTATGGGACTACACAGGACTAAATCTGTACTTCTCTTTATGGGACTACACAAGACTAAATCTCTACTTCTCTTTATGGGACTACACAAGACTAAATCTCTACTTCTCTTTATGGGACTACACAAGACTAAATCTCTACTTCTCTTTATGGGACTACACAAGACTAAATCTCTACTTCTTTTTATGTGACTATATAGGACTAAATCTCTACTTCTCTTTATAAGACTACACAGGACTAAATCTCTACTTCTCTTTATGGGATTACACAGGACTAAATCTCTACTTCTCTTTATTGGGTTACACAGGACTAAATTAGCCATTAACTCAGTATTTATTTTTCATTGTACAGTTAACACTAACTAAACAGATGGCTTCTGTTGGTCCTAAGAGAGGAACCTACACACATGTCCGTGCTGTGATTGATACAGTAAGTTTGTTCATTATTTTCATATTTAGAATCACTTCTGATAGTGGATGCTTGGGGTATATCCCAGGCTTCATAGTTGCACCCACATAATATTTGTTAGGGAAGACAGATAGGCTAGCTTGGAAAGAACACTTCTTCCTCCAGTGGGAGCCCACAGCACATTCTATTGAACAAGCATTACATATGGGGAGGATGAAAGAAAGGCTCCTCTAATCCATCTTGTCTGCCACCCTGTTCCTCATGGAGGGCCATATGCTGTGAGGATTGCTCTCTCTCTCTCTCTGTCAGTGACAGTACAGTATAGGAATATGTAAATATTATGAAAATATTAAACTCCAATGGTAATGGAAAGTTACTTGTTTTATGCTGTTTAATAATTCATTTTACCACAAGTTTCAAATTTCCTATGCTTGAAGAAGCTGCAAATGTTTTTCTTCTTCTTTGAAAATAACTAAATGTTATAAATACTGTTTAGGTCTCTATTTAGAGCTGTTATCTTTGAACAACATTACTATTCATTTTATTTTTGTCACCATTCTAAATTATTTTGGTTTTGTGTAAGTATAATTGTATCATTAGAAATACTTAGCTTTTTTTGTCTATTAATAAGATAACAATTAAATATCATATCTTTCACTTCATTTATTTTAGAATCGCATTCCCAGTAAACATAGTTCCACAGTACAGATAGACCCAAGAATCACTCACAAAAATTTGAGAGTCATGGGACCTCATCCTACACATGTCACAATGACCTCTTCTGAACAACAATTACTGAGAAGGTTTGTCACATAGTCTAGTTCTAAATCACTAGTATTCCTTTTATTATAGTACATTATCTAATATTTAAATGTTCTATATCACTAGTAGCTCTTTCATTATATTAAATCAGTGTTTCCCAAACTGTGTTCCATGGATCCCTAGTGTTCGCTGAGGCCTCAACTTCTGTTCCACAAACAACTGGATTAGTTCACTAGTAAGCCACCAGGTGAATTAACTCTCTCTCTAAAAATAATAGGCAAAATGTTCTGCTAAATACTCAGAATGTGTGAAGTTTTCTGTTAAGGATAAAGTTTGGGAAACACTGTATTAAATATATCATGTTTAAACAAGTTCTACATTAACAGTAGGACTTTGATTTACTTTATCTAATATTTAAACATGTCCTAAATCACTAGTGGTCTTTTCATTATATTAAATTATCTAATATTGAACCAGGTTATATGTCAAAAATATTTCTTGCATTATATGGGTTTCCAAATATTAATCTCTTAATTATACACTGCATAGGTCCTATTGTATATGAAATATTTGCTAAAACCATCAAAGTTAACTTTTATTTCTGGGAAGTTTAGCCATACCTAAATAATGGACTTAGACATTATGGATTTAAATATATTTATATCGATATAAAATTTTAACTATATAGAAATATTATATTCTGGTAAAAATTGCAGACTTATAAAATTGAATAGATTTAGTTCGAAATCAAATAATCATGTAGATTGATTTTGATCAAGCCACTCATAATTTTAAATGTCTATATAATTTGAAAATAAATTTTATCTTGCATCTTATAGCTCTCCATCACCACAGTATGGTCACAGTATTTTAGAAGCTACAAGAGCTGATAAAAATAGATTGTAAGTTTGGTTCACTATTTTCAGTTGTTAAATAAAGCATTATGCTTTTTATTTTAATGTTTAAAGTGCAATTTAAGTTGAAAGAGTCATATACATTTGTTACACATAAAACTAGGCACCAGATATTTTGTTATGTTGTTATAGAGAAGACCAACTGGCTCAGATGCGAGAACAGGTTCAAGTTTATGAAATGGAAATAGAGAATTTAAAAGAACAAAACAAACTACAAAAAGCTGAATTTGATGAGGACTTGTTGAAAATTAAACAGAAAATTACGACTGATCAAAAGTAAGCTTAACATCATTTTTTTAGTTTCTTCTTCTTCTAGCCAGTGCTTTGCTGCTGAGCTGTGAGCTCTTTAGCAGACTGTGCAAAGAAAATTAGTGTGCTGTTCTCTTCAGTTGTTCAACACTGTCATACAGGGTGTTGGTTATGTTAGGCTGTAGTGGTCATAGGGTCTGCCTAAGGTGGGTTAGGAAGGGGCATTCAAAGAGGATATGGTTTACGGTTTCATAAGGGTGGGTGATAATATTGTATTTTAACAGAGGTGTGTGTCCTGTTCTTAATTGCAAGATTGTTTGGCAAGGTCATTTTTTTTGTACATAGCTATACTTGTGTTTCCTGATGCCCATTGGTTGAGCCACTCCTTTTTGTGATTTTTGACTAACATTGACCTTAGGGTGTGGTAGTTAACAGGTCTATCTGGTTGTTCCATAGATGATCCTGCCTTTGATAGTTTATCAGACTTTTCATTTTCCATTATGCCAATGTGTCCAGGGATCCACTATAATGTGATGTTGATATTTAATTTTGACATCATCTGATGGATTATCGCAATTAGTGTTGTCAACTCTCTTGGGGAAGACCAAGAAGGCACCAAGACCAGCATTGATGCTGATTTTGAAGGCCAATCCATCATAGCTGTTTTTGGATAGCTTTCAATGTCTCAAGCATGCCTACTTTGAGCTCCACTGGATTTTATTCTTTTGTTATTCTACTATTTAATAAATGTCTTTTATTGGTTAAATGTTTGTAGTTAAGTCCAGGAGTTATGTTAAAAAATCTGGAAATTTTTTCTTTGTTGTTGGGTAGATAGTGTTTTTGGGCTAGTTCATAAGTAAGTTGGATCAGAATTCTTTACTTTTTTTGTTTGTTTTTCCTATTTCTCTGTATACAGGTTATTGCTCCCAAAACTTTTCTTGGATCAAGTCAAAACTTTACACAATTATTTGTTGTACCTAACAAAACAGGAATCAATAAAAAAAACAACCAATAAATTAATTAATTATTGGTAATTAGTTATTTTGTTTTGTATCAAAAAAGGGAAAATGATACTTATTGAGAGATATGGCTGTATATGTGGAGCTATTTCTCTTAATTTGTTTATACACATTTTTTTTCTCCCATATACCATTCTTGGTTGAAGTTCAAATTTTACATCATTATTCATAGTTGATGACAATACATGAATGAATAAAAAAAAAATTAGTTAATCAAATAGTGGTTATTAATTAATTTGTTTTATATAGAATTTATAATTTATGCAGTATTGAGATATGTGGCAGTGATTTTGTGATTTTTCTCACTAGATCAAATTAAAAAAAAATATTTTTGCTTGTTTAGGCCTATAGTTAATTTGTTTTGTTTTTTAATGCAATAAAATATTATCTTTTTTTTTTACAACAATGTTCAAGAAACTTTATTTCAATGCCATATTTTATTTTTTGCATTGAGATCTGCTTTAAGTTTTCTTCTTTTAGGGATTTGATGTCAAATAATACAAAATGAGTCTAATCAAAAAGCATTCAGAGACATTGATAACCAATAATGCACATGTAAATACTATTTTTAGGCACAACTTACAGGAGAATATTGACATGATCAAGTTACAGAGAGAAATAAAAGAGAAATCAACAGTGTTGACAGTGCTACAGAGTAAATATGAGCAGCTGGAACAGGTTAGGGTCAATATGATTATTAATTACATATTGCTATGACAGTGCCATGTTTAGACATGAAAAGGCCGTAAGCTATTTGGGGCCCTTTTTAGGCCATTTATAAGTTCAGATATTATATGTCTGTGTGAAATATTTCTCTAGGACCCTAAGCTAAAGCTTATGTTGCTTATAAATAAATCCTGCCCTGGGGCTATGAGTAAGGACTGTCAATATTTGTATGCTACAACATATAAATTGTTCTGAATTAAATGTGTTTGTACTAGGGGTGCACCGGATAGTACTTTTTGATATCCGGCCGGAGCCGGATATAACCGGATAGTACAATTAGATATTCGGCCGGAGCCGGATACCTACATGACTCAAACAGCTCGTTTTACTGAAGTTTTTGCAAATCTTCTATATAACATACCTATATTCATATTATTTTGTTATTTACTTTCTTACTTTAAACTCTATCACTGATTGATAAATTAAAATGAACAGCATTTTTTTTTACAGATATGCTTATCATAAACTAATCTTTGTAACATGAGATGGTGTGTGCGTATGTATTGTAAAGTAGAATGTGGGATAACTCATGCAGAATATATAAACATATATGTAACCAATGTAAATCTTTCAAAGGTAAAGTTCACTCTTGGTTTTATAGCGTAAATCTTTCTTAAGTACAATCTAAGTTGTAGCCTATAGTGGGTAGATGTTTGTGTTCATGTATTTGACACCATCAACTTGTCATTAGGCTCGTGTTTTAAAGGCCACAAACCGCTTCTGGTTTGTATCTAATACAGATAATGGCTTAGTAAATATCTTAAGTACAGCAAATTTGCAGCCGTATGCTGGCCATTAAATTTTGTACAATGCAAAACATAGCTGCTTCGGTCAAATGACTCATTCAACCAATGGGCAGTTAAACCAAAATATGATTCGGTGGTATTATCAGCTGTCCAAGTGTCCATTGAGAAAGCGATGCTTTTAGCATCAGATAGCATTTCACAAAGCTTTGAGGAAATATTGTCGTATATATCTGGAATAACACGCTCTGTAAAATATTTGCGACTAGGCACAGTGTATCTTTTCTCCAGTACTTTATAAAGTCCAATAAATCCAGACTTCTCAACTACTTGGTAAGGTTCCATGTCAGTTGCAATCATCTTTGCTATGGCCAAGTGAATGCGTTTAGCATTATCACTATTAATATCCCACAATTTAGCTTTGTCTAAGACCTCTTTAATCCCTGGTTGCTGCTTGTGTGTGAGGCTTGACGAATCACTGGAGCTCGTAGATTACTGGCACAGGCAGTGATATTACTTGATGCTGATTTCAATGCAGTCATTTCGTTGAATAAGTCTGGGTGTTTCGAGCGTAGATGACTAATCATAGTGGTGGTTGAGAAGTCTTTAGGTTTGCTGGTTTACCATGTGACAGTATTATTTTACAAGCATTGCAAACTGCTTTAGAGTTGTCCATTGTTTTGACATTAAAGTAACGCCATATAAGTGATGACTTTTTATCAGCCATTATTATTATTATTTAATTTACTAAATGCCCTTGCAAGCCACTTTTATACCCGTGGCTTGTGTAACAAAATACTTGTAGGGGTGTGTCCTGTAGTTCAGCGCTCTAATTTACATTTCTCTTCAAGTAAACAAACTTAGTGTCATCATCTAGTGACCTCTAGACAGTGTCAATATGTCTTAACAATTTGGTTTGTGGTCCAGACCCTTGATTGACAACCTATCTCAATAAACAAACTCATACCAGATTAACCTTATAGAGATTTGGCTTGTAGTCCCGCCCCTAATAAAAATTCTACTCCAAGTAAACAAACTCAGTTCCCTCATAAGATGTGACCTCTAGAAAGTGTCAACACGTTGACATCTGGCTTAATGTGGTCAGCTGCCTATCCGTGAACTCAATGTTATGGACTAAACAAACAAAAGGAGATGGGGGTTGCTCATCTCTACCTCTGGAGATATACCCGCACATCTAGACAGATTATCAGCGTGACGTACTTAAGGAATATTACGTGTTTACAAGACCACTCAAAGGTCAAGACAAGCTTTTAAAATGTGCCAGACATCGCTGCTACGTATGTAATACGAATTTATAATGTAAAGTCTAGCCCCCCCCCCCAATAACAAACCTAGTTCCCTTGTGTGACCTCTAGAGAGTGCTTACATCCATCGTATCTGACTTGGGGTCACCTGTCAATCAATGAACTCAATGTGATGGGCTAAACAAATAAAAGGGGAAGGGAGTTGTTCATCTAGAAATATACCTGGTTACATTAGAGGTGTGGCTCTTGTAGTCCAGCCCCCCCCCCCCTAATAAAGATTAACTACTAAGTAAACAAACTCAGTTCCCTCGAAAGGTGTGACCACTAGAGAGTGTCAATACGCTGACATTAAACCTACGTCCATCGTATTTAACATGTGGTTACCCACCCATAAAAAACTCAATGTGATGGACTAAACAAATAAAAGGGGGTGGGAGTTGTTCATCTCTACCTCTGGAGATATACCCGCACAGCTAGACAGACATCTGGTCAGCATGATGTAGTCAAGGAATGTAGCATTTTAACATGTTAACTAACTTTCTCACTCAAAGGTCAAGACAAATTGAATTAAAGTGCCAGCCATTGCTGCTCTGTATGTAAAGCGCATTTATGATGTAAAGTTTCATCTCTATTTATATTAAGTTATTAACACGCCTTGTCTTTATAATAAACGATGTTTGGTGTATATTCATAATGGCGCTATTTTTAAGCACATTATTTTGTTTTCATATAAACATTAATACATTCTATAACAGACAGTAATGGAACTAGGTCCACTTTATGCATATTAAATTATGTACTTTTTACTATCCGGTAGTGATATCCGACCGGAGCCGAATAGCACCGGATAGT